>NC_073392.1:31529855-32184855 GCF_028641065.1 Leucoraja erinaceus
CAATTCCTTCTTTCCCACATTTCTTCAAAACTGTGGTTAGGATTCCCCAATGGTGCAGGAATCCCATGGTGAACCTCCGGTCTAGCTTTTTCTTCAATCATTTGGCGCCCGATTCACATACATATTCCTCTGACTTCGACACAGTCCCACGACAGATAGTGTTTTCTGCCAGAGGTCCTTTACCATCACTTTGTCAGGAAGCTCATATTGAAATCTCAGCCATGAATTCAGTGAAGAAATCTAATCCCTCCAGCCTCCAACCCGTCCCAGAGATATGTTCCCTCCTGGCTGCAGGAAGGTTTATCAGAAGGTGTGCCAAATAACCCCTTGGAAAATAACATTTCAGGGAGAAGAGGGTTTTTTTCTGCAATTTCTATTGGAATTCATCCCAATGTGAGGCACTTTGGCTGTGGATTGTGGGGAAAATCCAGGCACTAGTTAATCCAACTTCAATGGGTTAGAGCCATTTACCACTACCTACTCCCCATTTCAAATGTGATCACTTTTACAAGGATACCTCATTCACCCAATGGGCAACTCATCAGCCCCTCCCTTATCACTTGACAAGATGGGCAAGATCAGGCTCAATTCTGAATCAATAATTCTTCCTTGAATGGGCAAAAGAGGCAAAAGAGGCAGAGGGAGACTGAAATGGAGAGGGACGGAGAGAGACAGAGGGGCAGACAGTGGGGCAGACAGTGGGGCAGACAGTGGGGCAGACAGAGAGGCAGACAGAGAGGCAGACAAAGTGGCAGATAAAGAGGCAGAGAGAAAGAAAGAGACAAAGGATGAAAGGAGGGAGACAGGAAGCAGCGAGATGACATGCAAGGAAGGGGACAAATAGGGGGGAAAGGCTATATATCAGCATGGCTTAATTTAAATGCATGTCCCAGCAGCAAAAGACAACTTGTCACCTTAATGTTCCAGCCTTTGCTCAGTTAAAACGGCAGTGGAATAATTCTGAATGTCCTTCAGTACAAACTGCTGCAGCTAACATGTGGAACGTCGCTTGTATGGAACAAGCCAGCCTTAAGGCTCAATGGTCAGGAGTTCCCGGGTCATTTCTTACAATGAGAAGACTCGGTACACATTGATACCACGGCAAGCAGTCACTATTTTACTGACTAGTTACATACATGGATAAGTGGAATGGACTCTAGTAGATGAGAACCCTGCACCTTTGAGTGTGTTTAGCCTGTTTTGCTTCCTCAGAATAGCAACAGCAGTCTGCTCAAAGTAATGATGGACAATCAGATTAACTGATTAAACCCGGTTTAGGATTGTGTCTGTCCTAATTTGCATGATTAAGGCCAAGCACAGATGGCAAGATGGGGAGGTTGAAGAAGGTTCTGTGGACATTGAAGTCAAATTGATTAGCTTACAGATATATATATATATATATACGTAGGATTGGGCTGGAATTATCAAACAGGATTAAATGTGCTCAGTTCAGAGGTCACTCTGTCTTTGGCAATGTCAACATTCTGCCAGGTGATCGCCAGAATGAGAGACAACAGCAACTGCCTCAGTGAGGCTTCAGGCAAGAGACATATGGACAAGGCCAAGGACCGGCACATTATATTGTTGACAGTGTTGGACATCTACCGCGTGAGAGATGGCCGACGGCTTATTATGTGTGGGTAGTGGGCATGTGGGTGGGTGGAAGGGGAGGAGAGGTTGTTGCGATGGGACCTGATGCCGAGGAGGTGGTGACCACGTGAGATGGCAGCTTCGAATGAGACACAGGCTGATCCAAGAACACTAATTCAAGGAACAGAAGATGAGCTGTCTCTGGTGAAGATGAGCTGTGCTGGCCTATCCTTCAAGCTATAGTTCTAAAAAAAATCAATATCTGGTTATTATCTCTTGAACGTTCGGCAAACCAATGACAGCGTCCAACTCCAGGTCAATGTCTCCAATGTTGAAGTCCTTTCTGCATTTTCTAGGCTTCACCAGGCAGACCACAGCGTTCGCATCGGACTCGACTGATTGATCGAAAGATGCAGCGTGGAAACAGGCCCTTTGGCCCACTGAGTTTATGCCAACCACCGATCACCCATTCATACCAGTTCTGTGTTATCTCATCCACTCATCCACAGGATAGAACTAGTGTACGGGGTGATTGTTGCTCAGTGTGGACTTGGTGGGCCGAAGGGCCTACTTCCACACTGTATCCCTAAACTAAACTAAACTAAGATGTTGTCTGATCACTGAGTTATTCCAGCACTTTGTGTTTTGTTCAACAGGAACCTTCTGAGTTTTGGTAACTGTGACCCCCCCCCCCCCCCCCCCCCCCCCCCATTCCCGTCCCTCCTCCCCACACACAGATAGAGTGACATAAAGTGAACGTTAGATTGTTCCACATCTACCGTTATAGCTTCATCTCTTAACCCTTCCACCTGCCATCACTTCAGCAGCAACATAGTGGGGCGGGACGATGGCACAGTGGCAGAGTGCCTTACAGCGCCATGGACCTGTGTTCCATCCTGACTATGGGTGCTGTGGTCTGAAACATAGAAATATAGAAAATAGGTGCAGGAGGAGGCCATTCGGCCCTTCGAGCCAGCACCGCCATTCATTGTGATCATGGCTGACCGTCCCCTATCTATAACCCGTGCCTGCCTTCTCCCCATATCCCTTGACTCCACTAGCCCCTAGAGCTCTATCTAACTCTCTCTTAAATCCATCCAGTGACTTGGCCTCCACTGCCCTCTGTGGCAGGGAATTCCATAAATTCACAACACTCTGGGTGAAAAAGTATTTTCTCACTTCAGTCTTAAATGACCTCCCCTTTATTCTAAGACTGTGGCCCCGGGTTCTGGAGACTGTGGCCACCTGGTTCTGGTCTGTACGGAGTTTGTGTCTTCTCCCCGTAAACTGCCTATGGTTTCTCTGGTTTCCTCCCACAATCCAAAGACGTACAGGTTTGCAGGTTAATTGGCTTTGGTAAAATTGTAATATGTCCCTAGTGTGAGTGGGATAGTGCTAGTGTTAGTGTGCGGGGATCATTGGTCGGCGAGGACTCAGTGGCTGGAGAGACTGATTCTGCGATGTGTCTCTGAACTAAATTAGTAATCCATGTGAATTCCCCTTTCGTTGAGGCAAAAGAGAGGCTGAGAACAAAGGTAATATCAGCACTCCTTAAAATAGAGCCTCATCCATAGTGTAACACAGTGGGTGTGAGCACATCACAGAGGTGTCAGGCTGCAGGATATAACAAAGGCAATTATAATGAGCCAGACAAAGCATGGTAAAAAATTAAATTATCTCTTCATTGTTCAGGAATGAGAGCTAAAGCAATCACTAACATCACACGGCAGCGATTAACACTGAAGGATATGAACAAAATTGAAATTATAATTTACTTGTTCAGGTGGAATTGAAGCAAAATGATTCTATATAACTAACTGTGGCAGCCCCTCTTTAAGGATTAGCAGAAATTCCCTGGTGGCCCCAAAGGTATTAATAAAGCCTTTTGCTGATATAACGAGAGCACATCAGGCATCCTCGTCGAAACAAGAGTTTTTTTATAATGAAGTACAGGGGAAATAAATTACTGAGAAACGAAAAGTAATTGAACAAGGCAATTACTAACCCAACTTCACGTGATCAATCTCTCCTTGGTCGAGGGGAGTTATTTGCAGATCTATTCACTACTACTGTCATAGGGATGGAGGTAAATCTGAAAATCCATCTGATCACAGTACTTCAATGCCGAAAAGGTTACACTCCCCATAGAGCCTGTGCAGTGGAGGTTTATCTCTCAATGTCCAAAACGATCAGCTGATAAACGAGATCCCGACTGTTGTAAAATCAGTTTGTTTTTTTATTTCTGCACGCAGCCTTTACAAAGGATATTTGCCACACAAAACTGAGCAGCAATGGAATGGGAAGTTGCTGTAAATGTAAAAACCTGCAATAAACTACTGCTAAATATATCTGCCATCCCAGCGAGCCGCAGTGGGCACTTCCCTGTGAATTAAATGTTACAGTCAAGTACCATTGTGTCCAACAGCAGCTCATGGGAGTAGATGCCTTGGTGTCACACTGGCCACAGATTGCTTTGGAAAGAATTTAGACTGAGTTACTTCAGAGGCGGTGTGGGTAGAGTCACTGCCCCACAGTGCCAGAGACTCAGGTTAGAATCTGACTACAGATACTGCCTGTGCAGAGTTTGGACATTCTCCCTCTGACCGTGTGGGTTTTCTCCGGGTACTTCGGTTTCCTCCCACATTCCAAAGACGTGCAGTATGTAGATTAATTGCCTTCTGTAAATTGCCCCTAGTGTGTAGGATACAAAAGTGGGATCAATGAACCTGTTGGGCCGAAGGGCCTGTTTTCACTCGGTATCTCTAGACTAAACTAACCCCCAGATACAGTGCAGCAGTTGGGAAAGTCACTGGGTTAGGGGCAGCCTCCGCAATACCAGGCCTTTTGCCAAAGGACCCCGAGGCAAGACTGGTTCCTGGCCACCCTCTGGGATGTTGCCGGGCTGCCCATCCCCCCCCACCCCACCCTCCCCCACCCTCCCCACCCCCCCTTCCCGCCCACCTGACCTCTCACCCAATTCCAGGGCACAGATTAAGCAGCTTTTGCACAAGATCCCATGAATTTAGGGTGGCACAGAGGCTCGGGTTCAATCCTGACCTCAGATACTATCTGTATGGATTTTGTACGTTCTCCGTGACCACGCGCGTTTTCTCCGGGTGCTCCAGTTTCCTCCCACATCCCAAAGACGTGCAGCTTTGTAGGTTAATTGGCTTCTGTAAATTGCCCCTAGTGTGTAGGATAGAATTAGTGTACGGGGTGATCACTGGTCGGCACGGACTCAGTGGGCCAAAGGGCCTATTTCCACACTGCATCTCTAAACTAAATGGAACTAAACAAACAGATGACGTCCCTGAAACTGGCCAACAAACTGTAGTGTTGAAAAATAAAGGATTGTTTCTGAGGTACATCAGTTAGAATAGTTTAGTTTAGGGATCGACGCGGAAACAGGCCCTTCGGCCCACCGAGTCCGCACTGATCTGCAATCACCCCACACACTAGCACTAACCAACATATTAGGGACAATTTGCGATTTTATCCAAAGCCAATGAACCTACAAATCTGCTCGGCTTTGGAGTGTGGGAGGAAACCGGAGCACCTGGAGCAAACCCACGCAGTCACAGGGAGAATGTACAAACATTGTACAGACAGCACTCGTAGTCAGGATCGAACCTGGATCCATGGCACTGTAAGGCAGCAACTCTACCGCTGCACCACTGTGGCCCCCCCTTCCTAATGTTTGCCCTATCTATGTTTAAAGGAAGCACAAGCAGAATTTATGACATTATGACAAATAAATATTACCCAGTTAATTAAAATTATTTCTCTAATTTAGTCTTGTCCTCTCTAAAACTCATCTGCAGTTTCCACCCTCGGGCTAGGGACAGAGTGAAGCTCACATCAACAAGTTAATTATTAATTTTTGAAATGCAGATAATTGGAATTTGGTGCTGAAGTGACTTGTGCATCAGATGGGGAAAGTGGATGAGAAATGGGTTCAAAAATGTTCTGAGCAATCACTGGTCACTCTCAAGAACTGAACGTACTGAGTGTAATCTCATTTGGCCTAATGATTCTCTCATCGACAGTAGAGAGTGTGGTATCTATTCGCTAGGCCGACTGGCTTATTCAGGAGGTCAGGCAGCATCTGTGGAGAAAGAAACAAAACATGTTGGGTTGATTATCTTCCATCCCTCTGATGCAAGGTGAGAATTCACTGTCCTGAAACATTGATACCCTTCATAGATGCTGCCCAACCTGCTGAGCATTTCCTGATTTCTCTGCTTCATTTCAGCTTTCCTGCATATGGAATAGTCTGCTTTCCACAGGAGGCCATTCAGCCCAGTGTGTCTCGACCAGCTCTCAGAGCAATCCCATTCCACCATTTTTTCCTCTCACATACAGCAGCAGAGTGGCACGGCTGGTGGAGCTGCGGCCTCACAGGTTCGATACTGACCTCGGGTGCTGTCTGTGTGGAGTTTGCATCTTCGGTGCGTGAGCGTGTGGGAGTTTGCACATTCTCCCTGTGTTCAGTTTCCTCCCACAACCCCAAAGATGTGCGGGTTTGCAGGTTAACTGGCCTCTAAAAAATTGCCCCAAGTGTGTGGGGAGTGCGTGCGAGAGCGGGATAACATAGAACTAATGTGAACGGGCGATCGCTGGTCGGCGTGGACACGATAGGCTGCATCTCTAAACTATTCTCTCTCACATGCCCATCAACTCCCCCCTTCCCCACCTCCACCCCCCTACACAATAGGCAATTTACCAAAGACAATTAACCTACCAGCCAGCAACACTCTGGGATGTAGAAAGAAACTGCAGAACATGCAAACTCCACACAGAGAGCATCAGATGTCAGGATTGAAGCCAGGTTACTGGATCTCTCCACATCCCCATCAGGCAGAAGATACATAAACTTGAGAGGATGACGAGGTTCAAAAACAACTCCTTCCCCACTAATATCAGACTATTGAACCAACCTTTCATAAGCTAAGGACATATTCCTGATCTTCCAGTCTACCTTGTTGCAGCCCTTGAACTTTTTTTTTTAAATTTGCATTTTCTCTATGGCTGTCACACTAAATTCAGCCCCGTTTCATTTCTCTTTTTTTCCCACTGACTGTCATACTCAGCTATGGTTTGATTATACTCATGTACGGTATGATCTGCATGGATAGCACACAAAACGTTCAAGGCAGTTAGTGTAGTATAGTTCGGCTGATTGTCACGTGCACTAAAAGCTTCTCGGTACATGTGACAATAATACTGAACCATCATGTCAGCTTTGACCACGTGATTCCAGTGCTGATTAAGACCGCTGTTAATCACCTTGCACAACATTCCTGGAGTCAGCACAAGGAGACGTTAGCAGTTTCCGAGACTCGGTATATAATTAACTGACCCACTTCCAGGGCTGTGCGTGTAGAAGCAGTTCAGGCGCTAACAGTGGCGTTTAGCCGAGAGCACAGTGCAGGTCCCGGGCAATAATCCAACACATCTCACCATCTCAGTCTCACTTGTAACTTGAGTTGAGTTGCGTTTAGTTTATTGTCCCGTGTACCAAGGTACAATGGAAATCTTTTGTTGCGTGCTAACCAGTCAGCGGTAAGACAATACATGATTACAATCGAGCCATCCACAGTGTACAGATACTTGATGAAGGGAATAACGTTTAGTGCAAGGTAAAGTCCTGTAAAGTCCGATTAGAGATAGTCCGAGGGTCTCCAATGAGGTAGATAGTAGCTCAGGACTGCTCTCTAGCTGTTGGTTGGATGCATCTTATAAATACAGATAAAAGCTGCACATCATCACAAGAACTGGCTGGCTACATTCATGTGGATGAACTGTGAAACTGTTTGGACTACGGCCAACTCTCAACAGCAAATTGGACATTTATTTTCTATTTTCAAATGGGGTCTGGGCAAAGGTCATCTCATATTGCTGCCTTGGAGGATGCTCCAGAACTCAGACTCTTCCCAGCTGTTATAAGGGAAATGAACCATCCTCTCACCAGCTAGAGCGGTCCAGACCTCCCACCTACCTAAAGGAGGGCTTCAAACTCTCGTTATTCCGACTTTATCTTCAACTAAATCTTACACCCTTTATCCTGTAGCTGTAAACACTATAGATGTGTAGTAAGGAACTGCAAGATTGTGGTTTACACCGAAGATAGGCACAACATGATGGAGTAACACAGTGGGACAGGCAGCATCTCTGATAGAAGGAATGGGTGACTTTTCGGTTTGCGACCCTTTTTCAGAATGACGAAGGGTCTCGGCTCGAAACGTCACCCATTCCTTTTATCCAGAGATGCTGCCTGTCCCGCTGAGGTACTCCAGCATCTTGTGTCTATCTGTGGTGTGTAATATCAATGCCTTTGCTGTAATCATGTACAGTTTTTTGGTTGACTGGATATCATGCAACAAAAGAGCTTTTTAACTGTATCTTGGCACATGGTTCAATAATAAACTAAACTAAACTAAATTAAAGTTATACATTTCCAACTGAGTATTCGGGGGATCTGAGGGCTTTTTCCCTGCTAACCCCGTTCTTGCAGATGGTTGAGGTGGCCATTTTGGGAGGTGACAATGGAATAGATAAACGCATTATAATGATGCACGTTTGTAGATGGTATGTTTTGTAGCAACAATTTGCCAGTAGTGAAGTGGATGCATGTTTAACATGCAGCATAGACACGTAGAAACAAGAAACTGCAGATGTTGGTTTACTAAACAAGATATCGGGTGCTGGAGTAATTCAGCAGGTCAGGCCGCATCAGTGGAGAAGATGGAGAGGCGACGGTTCGGATTGGGGTCCTAACCCGAGTAGTCTCCCATCCATGTTCTCCAGGGATGCTGCGTGACTCGCTGGGTTACCTTTGCACTCAGTTTCTTTTTCAGCATAGAAACATATTCTTCATCTCACTTCTAACTACACTTGATGGCCCCCTTAATCCAGACACTACAACTAAGCAAAACACCATCCCGTTCTTTGCCACTTTGAAACATTTCTCCCCAGATGCCCTGTAACCTGGGTTACAATTGAGTTTGGTTTAGTTTAAAGATAAAGTATGGAAAAAGCCCCTTCAGCCCACTGAGTCCATGCCAACCATCGACCATTGTTCACATTCTGTTATCCCACTTATGTATCCATTCCCTGCACTCTAGGGGCAATTTACAGAGGGCCAATTGCTCGACCAACACGCACGTTTGGGGGATGCGGGAGGAAACCCACGCGGTCCCAGGGAGAACGTGCAAACTCCACACAGATAGCACCCGAGGTCAGGATTGAACCTGGGTCTCCGGTGCGGTGAGGCAGAGGCTCTACAGGGTGCAGCACTGCATCAGCCACTAAGTGACGCTTCACGACTGAACAGCTATACCTTGCTAATAACATTTCCTCTGTTACAGGTGCTGGGGAATCTGGCAAGAGCACCATTGTCAAGCAGATGAAGTAAGTTGCTGTCCATTTTACTCAGTATAGTGTGATGTTTAAACTGGCAACATGTATAGGTTTCCCATCCAACTGATTAGAACGTGACTCTGTGGGCGGCAGAGAGGACTGGGTCACACTAGATCTGCACGTTCTGTTGGGTATTTTGTACTGAATTTCAATGGCCTTTTCCTCCCTTAACCCTCACAAGCACTGTGAAGGGCAGCACGGTGGCACAGTGGAAGAGTTGCTGCCTCACAGTGCCAGAGACCTGGGTTTGATCCTAACTACGGGTGCTGTCTGTACGGAGTTTGTACGTTCTCCCCGTGACCTGCGTGGGTTTTCTCCGGGTGCTCGGGTTTCCTCCCACACTCCAAAGACGTGCAGGTTTGTGGGTTAATTGGCTTTGGTAAAAAATAATAATAAATTGTCCCTCGTGTGTGTAGGATGGTGCTAGTTTATGGGGATCGCTGGTCAGCACGGTCTCAGTGGGCCGAAGGGCCTGTTTCCATGCTGTATCTCTAAATTAAACTGAACTAACGTACCAGCATGTCATTGGGATGTGGGGGGGGGGGGGGGGGAATAGAAACACCAGCAAAACCCCACGTAGTCACTGGAGAACATGTAATCTCCACATTAACAACACCCTGGGTCCCCAGAGCTGTAAGGCAGCATCATTACCTGCTGCACCTGCCTTTCATAAGAACATAGAATGGGACAGGACATGAACGGGCCCCTCAGCTCACAACATTTGCGCTGAACATGATGCCAAGGTATTTGTTTTTAAATGTTTGAATATTTAAGAAACATTTAGACAGGTGCATGGGTTTGATAGAGGGCACCACAGTGGCACTTTACAGCGCCAGAGACCTGGGTTTGATCCTGACCATGGGTGCTGTCTACATAGTTAAATGTGTGTTCTCCCTGTGACTGCGTGTATTTTCTGTGCTCCAGGCACCCACCACCCTACTGTGTAAAAAAACTTGCCCCGCACATCTCCATTAAACTTTCTCCCTCTCATCTTATAGCAATGCCCTCTAGTGTTGGACACTTCCACCCCGGGGAAAAGGTTCTGACTGTCTACCACATCTGTGCCTCTCGGAATCTTATATATTATATTACGTCTTCCCTCAACTTCCAATGTTCAATCCAAACGTATCCAAGGTCTCCCTGTAGATGAAACCTTCTCATCCAGGGTGCAGTCCGGTAAAGATCCTTTCCAAAGCCTTCACAACTCTCCCGCAATGGGACGATCAGATCTGCACGCAACACTCCTACTGCAGCCTAACGAAAGACTCCTTGAGCTGCATCACGACTGTATTCATTGGAACTCTAGTCTCTATAGACTACGGTCTGAAGAAGGGTCTTGACACTAAACATCATCTGTCCATTCCCTCCATAGACGCTGCCTGACCCGTTGTGTTTTGCTCTGCACAGACTATATCGCTTTCTTTATCACAATTATGTTTTTTTTAATTAATGGCATTGGGTGTTTAAAGACAACTTGAATTTGTCCCAAAGTCAATCCATCGATTTGTTTTTGGGCGACGTTAACTCAAACGCAAAGAGTCAAAGATAATAAGCCTTTTCTCAGCAATCCTCTGAAAATATTGATACACCGACCAGCTTAATATGTTTTGCATGCTACAGAATATAATGTTTCAAACAAAATTAAGAACGGTAACAATATATGTCAGAAATATGTAGGAAGGAACTGCAGATGCTGGTTTACACCAAAGATAGACACAAAATGCTGGAGTAACTCAGCGCGTCAGGCAGCATCCCTGGAGAAAAGGTGACGTTTTGGGTCGAGACCCTTCAGGCAGTTTGTAGTCTGAAGACTCGAGTCCCAGACTCCAACATTGTGTGTCAGAAATAAACGGACAAAGAAAAAAAAATAATCTATGATGGTTAAAGACATGCTCATGTTTTGAAATGAGGATACACTCATGTCTGGGCCATTGGGCAAACAGCAGGAGAATGGGACTGGTGAGATTGCTCTCTTGGGAGCTGACCAACTCAATGGGCTGAATGGCCTCCTTATGTCCCTGTCCCACTTAGGAAACCTGAACGGAAACCTCTGGAGACTTTGCGCCCCACCCAAGGTTTCCGTGCAGTTCCCGGAGTTTGCAGGTGGTTGCCGGAGGTTGCAGGTGGTTGCCGGAGGTTGCAGGTAGTGGAAGCAGGTAGGGAGACTGACAAAAACCTCCGGGAACCGCACGGAAACCTTGGGTGGGGCGCAAATTCTCCAGAGGTTTCCGTTCAGGTTTCCTAAGTGGGACAGGGGCATAATAACTCTGAGATTCAATGATAGTAATTACTATCTCAAACATCAAACCAACTAGCAGTTTTCCAATATTTCTGCATTAAGGTTTATTGGAGTTAAAGGCCACCTGTTTATGAGCCGTGTTTAAATACAGGAAGTTTTTTTTTTAACTGTAGAGAATTGCCCTGATTATATGAACATTTGTATTTTGCGTCTGGGATTTTCTCTCCCTTGAGTTAACCCTTTATCCCCTGCTTTTTCATTACGTTCACTCAGATGCCCCAAATTGGTGCTTCACAGAGGGGTCGTGTGAGCCCAGTATAATCAGCAGCGCTGCAGACACTGGTTAATACACAAAAGGACACAAAATGCTGGAGAAACTCAACAAGTCGGGTCGCATGTGTAGGATGCTGGCCTGAAGAAGGGTCTCGACCCGAAACGTCACCCATTCCTTCTCTCCAGAGACGCAGCCTGATCCGCTGAGTTACTCCAGCATTTTGTGTCTACCTTAGGTTGGTAGAACATGATGGCCTGGAGAACATAGATAAGTGAAGGTTTGGGGCGAGACCCTTCTGTGGACTGATTGTAGGGGGGAGGGGGTACACCTGAACTCCCACCTATTGCTCCCCCCCTTCCCCCCCCCCCCCCCCCCCCCCACCCTCTCCCCTACTAATTTCCTTCCTCTGGCCTCACCATCCACAATCCAAACCCGACCCACACCTTCTGTTCTTATCTCTGGCCTTTGTTCCAACCATCTCCATCTGGTGCGGCACAGTGGCGGTGTTACTGCTTCACAGCACCAGGTTCAATCCCGACCACAGGTGCTGTCCGTATGGAGTTTGTACGTTCTCCCCGTGACCACGTGGGTTTTCCCCGGGTGCCCCGGTTTCCTCCCACACTCCAAAGAAGCACCGATTTGTCGGTTAATTGTCTTCTGCAAATTGCCCCTGGTGTGTAGGACGGAACTAGTGTGTGGGTGATCATTGATGGGCTGAAAGGCCTGTTTCTACACTGTTTCTAAACTAACCTGCCTGTCAAAAACCACCCTCACCTATGTCGACTTATTACCTTCCATGCTTTCTGCATCTTCCAATTTCTCACCCCCCACAATCGAAACATCGCCTATCCCATTTCTCCAGAGGTCCTGCCTGACCCGCTGAGTTACTCCAGCACTTTGTGTCGCTATTTTGTAATAAGCACCACATCAGCTCAGATATCTTCCCATTAAAGATGGTAAATACCATGAAAGGTTAACGTTTGATTAATTCTGCAGCGCACAGGTCCAATCCCAGCAAGTTGGCTGAGGAGTTGAATTACCTCTGTAAACCCATTGTTACTAAAACACACCTGACATACCTAAAAGGTAAGTCACACATTCCTTTACAGATACGACATTCAGTGCTAAACAGAAACCCATTGATATCTAATAACCCCTCCTCTGGTTAACTGGTGGCATTCGTGCTCCCTCATCAATAGTTATATTAGAGTCGTGCAACCAGCACCGAAGCCGACCCTTCAGCCCTCCATGTCCATGCCGACCATCAAATCTATTCTGCTCCCATTGGTCAGCACTTGGTCTGTAGCGTACTATATCTTCGCAACTAACTTCTCATATTGTGTAATAAGAACTAAAAATAAATCACTTCACCACTTCACCAGTTCTAGGAGTAGAATTAGGCCATTCGGCCCACTCTGCCATTCAATCATGACTGGTCTCTGCCTCCTAATCCTATTTCCCTGCCTTCTCCCCATAACCTTTGACGCCCGTTCTAAGCAAGAATTTGTCTATTTCTGCTATAAAAATATCCAATGGCTTGGCCTCCACAGCCCTCCGTGGCAATGAGTTCCACAGATTAACTACCCTCTGACTAAAGAAGTTCCTCCTCACCTCCCTTCTAAAAGAGTGCCCGATAATTCTGAGGATATGACCTCTGGTCCTAAACTCCCACTAGTGGAGACATCCTTTCCTCACAGTAACTATAAACTAAACTGCAAGGCAATGACCATTATATCCCTAGATAGCAGGGGAATATAGGGCACAGATGGGATGGTAGAAATTGAGCATCAGACTTGAAGCTGGCTCAAGATGCTTCCTAAAAAAGATACTAAGTACTGGAGTAACTCAGCGGATCAGGCAACATCTCTGGAGAAAAGAGTGGGTAACATTTCGGGTTGAGACCCTTCTTCAGTCTTCACTCCAGTCTCAAACTCCAGTGTATGACAGGAATGTACAGAAATAGAAAAAAAAATCTAAGAAGGTTAAAGACATGCTCTTGTACTGAAATTAGGAGAGCATGGAAGGTGACGTTTCGGGTTGGGACATTCCTTCAGATTTCTCTGTTGTAAACCAGCATTTGCAGTTCCTTGTTTCTCTCGTGAGGCTTCCTATTGCTTCACATGCCCTTGTACTCAACCTCGCTATTGCTTGACAGAATTATTCACCAGGATGGTTATTCCCGGGAGGAGTGTCTGGAGTTCATCACCATTATCTACAGCAACATCCTGCAGTCCATGATGGCCATCGTCAAGGCAATGACCACCCTGAGCATCGGCTACGGAGACAGTGGCAGACAGGTTAGTGGAGTCAGTAAAGGGGTTGCACCATCAGGCCTTCAGCAGATAGATGACCATCTATCCGTTGTCATCATCTCTGGGCAAAGGGTCAATCAATCGCAATATTGACCGTATGAGGTTGTTAAATACATTTGTGGACTTGCAGACAGACACAAAATGCTGGAGCAACTCAACGGGTCAGGCAGCAGCCCTGGAGAAAAGGAATAGGTGACGTTTCGGGCCGAGACCCTTCTTCGGACTGAGAGCCAGGGGAGAGGGAAATTAGAGGTATGAAAAGGTACAGAAAAGATACAGAAGCCGGTATCGATGACCTAGGAAAGGTGGAGCTCACAATGGTCCATTGTTGTCTGTGGAAGAGGAGATAAAGAAGGGATATGAACAGTGAAACTAGCAGGACGACTAGGGTGGGGGAGGGGCGGAGAGAGAGGGGATGCCAGGGTTAATTGAAATCAATGTTCATACCGCTGGGCTGTAAGCTGCCCAAGCAAAATATGTTCCTCTAATTGTGTGTGGCCTCACGCTGACAGTGGAGGAGGCTCAGGACAGAAAGGTCAGTGTGGGAATGTCAAGGGGCGTTAAAATGTTTGACAACCGTGAGATCGCGTAGTCCAAGGCGGACTGAGCGTAATAGTTCAGCAAAACGATTGCCCTGTCTGCTCTTGGCCTCACTGATATATAGGAGTCTACACTGAGACAACTGATACAGTAGATGAGGTTGGAGGAGGTACAAGTGAATGGGGCATTAGAGGTGGTCAGGCTGCGACACTTTCCTGCCTGTTCCCCATTACAGTTCATTCCCTCGTGGCCCAGAATCTGTCTATCATTAATAACCCAGCATAACAACATTGTGACTATTAAACATTTATTAATTCATGTTTAGTTTAGAGACACAGCAAGTGTATTCTACACACTCTAGGAACAAATTAAAATTATAATGATGTCAAACCAATTAACCTACAAACCTCAATGTCTTTGGCATGCAGGCGGAAACCAGAGCACCCGGAGAAAACTCACGCAGGTCACAGGGAGAACATGCAAACTCCGTACAGACAGCACCCATAGTTAGGATCATAGAAAATATAGAAAATAGGGGCAGGAGTAGGCCATTCGGCCCTTTGAGCCAGCACCATCATTCAATATGATCATGGCTGATCATCCAAAATCAGTCTCACGTTCCTGCTTTCTCCCCATATCCCTTGATTCTGTGAGCGCTAAGAGATAAATCTAACTCACTCTTGAAAACATCCAGCGAATTGGCCTCCACTGCCTTCTGCAGCAGCGAATTCTACACATTCACAACTCTCTGGGTGAGAAAGGTTTTTCCTCATCTCAGTCCCAAATCTACAGATTGAACCTGGGTCTCTGACGCTGTAAGGCAGCAACTCTACCCCTGTCCCAGCGCACCATCCATGATGTGTACACACACATTAGTTTAGTTTATGTGATGTACACACTTTAGTTTATTGTCACATGTACTGAGGTACAGTGATAAGCTTATGTTGCATGCAACCAACGTTTGGCAAAGTCAGCATTTAACAGCATCTGTCCCGATATCTTTGAATTGTGTGGAGCCCCACATAGGCCAGGCAATGATGACAGAGTTCCTTCTCTGAAGGGCATTGATGAACCAAATGGAGTTTACATACAACCTGAGGGGTAATTGTTTTACACAAAGGGTGGTGGGTGTACGGAACAAGCTGCCAGAGGAGGTAGTTGAGGCAGGGTCTATCATTACATTTAAGAGACATTTGGGCAGGTACATGGATAGGACAGGTTTAGTGGCATATGGGCCAAGCACGGGCAGGTGGGACTAGTGTAGATGGCAACATGTTGGCTGGTCGGGTTGAGTGGCCATTTCTATGCTGTATGACTCCACACCTCTAGGACTTACTGTATGTTGCCATTACTGGGAGTGACCATCTTTAAATTTCTAGATGTCCTCAGCCACTTGAATTTAAATTCCCCCAAGGTGGGAATTGAACTCGCATCCCAGGATAACAGTGCAAAACTCTGGCAGTCAGTAGAGTCATTCAACCACTGCTCTACCATGCCCCATTACTCGTAGTCTAATGAACTTAGGGAGTTGTCCACCCCAATGGTGTGGATGTTGGGTCAGTAAAGGTAGACAGATGCTGGGCCATGGGAGGATGAACAGTAATGGGGAACTGGTGCACTCACCTGCTTTACAACATAGAGCAGATTATAATGTAAGGAGGAATTGCAGATGTACCATAGATAGACCCAACATGCTGGAGTTACTCAGCGGGTCCTCAGCACCTCTGGAGAAAAGGAATAGTCTGAAGAAGGGTCTCGACCCACAACATTACCTCTTCATTTTCTCCAGGGATGCTCGTCAGAGGCAGTTACCTAAAGATTCACGTACAGCCGACGCTTGTAACTCTCTCTCTCTCTCTCTCTCTCGGCAGGACGACTCACGCAAGCTGATACATCTCGCGGATACCCTTGAGGAGGGCTCCATGCCGAAGGAACTGTACGAGATTATCAGCCGCCTGTGGAAGGACTCCGGGATCCAGGTCTGCTTTGAACGCGCCTCAGAGTACCAGCTGAACGACTCCGCTGGATAGTAGGTGGCTCCCTCTCTGTCTCGTCGGGGCAGTGGGTCTGAACGTCAGAGGAACTAACTTGACCGATTGTTGGGAGTAGAACGGTGGATTCAAAACAGTTTAGGTTTAGTTTAGAGATGCATCTCTTATCCCATTGTTGCCAATTGTGTCTTCACCAGCTCATATATATCCTGGCATTTCTCCCCCAAATACTCTATGGACCACCATCATTTTCTTTTCAATCTGCCTTGGTCAAAACCCCACCCCTAGTACTGGGTGGTTAGTTCAGTGTAGTTTGGAGAGAAAGTGTGCAAACAGGCCCTTCGGCCCATCTGCGCCGACCAGTTCTATCCTACACACTGGGGATATTTTACAGAAGCCAATTAGCCTACAAACCTGCATGTCATTGGAGTGTGAGACGAAACCTGAGCCGCCTGGAAAAACCCACGCGGGTCACAGGGAGAACGTGCAAACTCCGTATAGACAGCACCCGAGGGCGCAGAATCAAACCCGGGTCTCCGGCAGCTGGAAGGCAGCAAATCTACCGCTGCGCCACTGTGCTGCCTAGTTAGGTTTAGGTTTATTACTGCCAATGTACTGAGGTAGCATTGATATTCATGCTATCCAAACAGATCACGTAACCTCTACAATCGCCCCCCCTCCCTTTTCTTTCTCTCCTTTCCCCTTCACCGCCCCTTCCACCCCCACACTCCCCCCCCTTCCCCCCCCTCCCCCCCACTGTGCCTCCATTGACATTTACTAGAATGGATTTCAGCAACTAAGTTACAGAGAAAGGTTGAACAAGTTAGGGCTTTATTCTTTGGAGCGCAGAAGGTTAAGGGGGGACTTGATAGAGATTTTTAAAATGATGAGAGGGATAGACAGAGTTGACGTGGATAAGCTTTTCCCCTGAGAGTAGGGAAGATTCAAACAAGGGGACATGACTTGAGAATTAAGGGACAGAAGTTTAGGGGTAACATGAGGGGGAACTTCTTTACTCAGAGAGTGGTGGCTGTGTGGAATGAGCTTCCAGTGAAGGTGGTGGAGGCAGGTTCGTTTTTATCATTTAAAAATAAATTGGATAGTTATATGGATGGGAAGGGAATGGAGGGTTATGGTCTGAGCGCAGGTATATGGGACTAGGGGACATTATGTGTTCGGCACGGACTAGAAGGGTCGAGATGGCCTGTTTCCGTGGCTGTAATTGTTATAAGGTTATATGGTTATATGGTTACCTATTTCTCCCCCCTCCTACCTCCCTTCCTCTTGATTCACACGTTGCAACACTTCGCCATCAACGTCACACCTGCTGCCAACGCCACCTGCCTATCAAACCCCCCCCCCCTCACCTGTATCCACGTATTAACTGCCACGCTTCTCTTCTTCCAGCTTTCTTCCCCACCCCCACCCCTCACAATCAGTCTGAAGAAGGGTCCCGACCTGAAACGTCACCTATCCATGTTCTCCAGAGATGCTGCTTAACTTTGTGTCCTTTTCAGATATGCACTCAGTTCAAACTCAGGTACAATGAATAGAGCAAAGGGGAAGATACATTGTGCAGAACATAGTTCTCAGCATTGTAGCACATCAGTTCCTTAGACAAAGTCCAATGCCCACAATGGGGTAGAGGTGAATCGAACAGTACCCTCGTTTGGATTACCAGAGTGCCGGAAACCAGGAAAACCAGTCATTAATTCCCACGGGCATACAACGTTTTCCTATGAAAATCCACCTCCCCTCCCAAAGTTATTGGCCATTTAAGTGTTTTGAATGTGCAAGCTGCTGCATATTTTTGGACATTTAGGGGTGATTTTTAGTCAATGAATGGCATAGTCAGACCATGCAAAATCTTTACTTTGTCCTTTATAGCTCAATGGCACCATCTCATGGCGGCAACTAGTATTACAACATCAAACCTGTCTGAAGAAGGGTCTCGACCCGAAACGTCACCCATTCCTTCTCTACAAAGATGCTGCCTCACCCGCTGAGTTTCTCCAGCTTTCTGTGTCTACCTTCAATTTTATTCAGCATCTGCAGTTCTTTCTCACACACATATATAATCGAAGATAGACACTAAATACTGGAGTAACTCAGCGGGACAGGTAGCATCTCTGGAGAGAAGGGATGGGTGATGTTTCGGGTCGAGACCCTTCTTCAGACTATATATAATGTCATCTGAAAGGACCTGCGCACAGCATTTTACTTTAGACTTTATACTTTATAGATACAACCCAGAAACAGGTTTTTCGGCCCACCGAATCCACACCGACCAGTGATCACCCCATACACTAACACTATCCTACACTCTAAATCGTACATTGTCACAGGAAGAATGTACGAACTCCGTACAGACAGCACCCACAGTGACAATCGAACCCGGGCCTCTGGTGCTATAAGGCTGTAAAGCTGCACCACCGTGCCAACCCACAAGATGTTACAAAGTGCTTTGTGATTTTGTACTTTTCAAAATGCAATTAGTGTTGTAATATAGGAAATATGGCAGGCAAACCGTGCACAGCAAGCTGCCACATCCAACAATGCATCGCAGTCTAACAGTCTAATGATGATCATAAAACTGCAGATGCTGGAAACCCGAAATAAAAAGAGAACGAGCTGGAAAATCTCAGCAGATCTGGCAGCATCTGCGGAAAGGGAAACAAAGTTAACAATTTAGGTTGAAGATCTTCAGCAAAAAAAAAATTTCAGCATCTACAGTTTCTCAAAACCCAGGCAGTTTTGATATGCAACAAGTAGAATAAATCAAACTGCACAGATGACGTTTCGTAAACTCCAACAAGGATGAATGAATCCATTTTAATGGTGTTAGTCGAGGAGAATATCAGCCTAAACACCAAGTGATTTCCAGACCTTTACAAATAATGCAGAGATCTTTAGCCTTCAATTGAGGAGCACCCAACCATTGATCGAACAGGTCACAAAGCACACCGTTTCTTCAACACCAGTGGCAGGGAATGGCCAAGATTACATGGGCAATCTGACATCCACCATCTGACAAAGGGTTAGGAGCCAAGATGACACCTTGGTAATAGAACCAAAATATATATATTCTTTATAAAGAACAGGAATGAATCAGATTTCTCATTCCTCCCCCAAAATATATCCACCAGGTGGCGCCGCGAGTGGCAGCCTCGCCAGCGGCTCGTGTGTTTATTTGACTTTTTTTTGTTCTTTTTAGTGTGTCTAAATGTATGTTTTAATGTTTCTCGGTATGTCTGATGTGGGTGGTGGGGAATGGGGGGGAGGGGGTGGGGAATGGGCGGGGGGGAAATAGGGCACAACCATTTTCAGTCACTTACTTCAACGGAGATGCAACTTTTTTCCGTGTCGTATCTTCGCCCCCCCCTCGCGGCCTAACAACGGGTTTGGTGCGGCCTTCCCAGACCGGAGACTGCCCCAGAGCTTCAAGCAACAGGCGCGGCGCGGACTTACCATCACGGAGCAGGCGATGGCATCCTTTGCCGAGGATCGCCAGTGTTGGAGCACCGACCGCGGGTGCCTGTCGACTTTAACATCGTGAAGTCGTGGTCTCCAGTTAGAAGCGGCCGTTTCGGGAACTAAGACGAGAGGGCCTGAAAATCTGTAGTGGCGACAGCGGAGGGTTCAAGGCCCCGACCACGGGTGAACAAAGGAGGAAGATGACTGAACTTTATTGCCTTCCATCACAGTGAAGAATGTTGATTCCACTGTGGTGGATGTTTATGTTAAATTATATTGTGTATTGTGTTCTTTTTACTTGTATGGCTGCACGGTGACTCACATATCACTGCACGTGACAAAAAATGTGAACCTTGAAATACTTCACAGGGTGCCAGAAATACTCAGGAGGTCAGGCAGCATCTGTGGAGAAAGAAGTGGGTTAATATAACAGTTCTATGGGGATTTTATCCAATCTTGGCAAGTTCAGAGATAAAGCTTCAAATTATAGATAGAGATAAAGATTCGGAGAATAAAAGGGCAGAAGTGTAAACTGTAAAAGGGGAAGGAATTGACAACATGGTAGTCAATGTAGGAAGTGATGGCTCAAGAGGAGATGTAATTAGAAACAGAGACCAGAAACTGGTCAAAAACATTGGATCAAGGAGGCAGTAACATGTCAAGTCAGATATGAGTGCAGCTTTGATGAGCTTTGTTGGGGGCAGTGTAGGGGGGGGACTGAGGAAAAAGATTGTGTTCATAAGTTCTAAGAGCAAAATAGGCCATTCGGCCCATCAAGTCAACTCCGCCATTCAATCATGGCTGATCTATCAAGGCAAATCAGAGTGGGCCAGAGAATTAAAGAAGTGAAGCTGAGGATCGCTCTTGCAGACTGAAGGGAAGTATGCTGCAAACCCGTCTGTGATTGTTTTCCTCCAGTTGATAGACTATAGACAATAGGTGCAGGAGTAGACCATTCGGCCCTTCAAGCCAGCACTGTGATCATGGCTGATCATCCGCGATCAGTACCCCGTTCCTGCCTTCTCCCCATATCCCCTGACTCCGCTATCTTTAAGAGCCCTATCTAACTCGCTCTCGAAAGTATCCAGAGAACCGGCCTCCTGTAAAGAATTCCACAGACTCACAACTCTCTGTATGAAAAAGTGTTTCCCCATCTCCGTTCTAAATGGCTTACTCCTTATTCTTAAACTGTGGCCCTGGTTCTGGACTCCCCCAACATCGGGAACATGTTTCCTGCCTCTAGCATGTCGAAACCCTTACTAATCTTATATGTTTCAATAAGATGCCCTCTCATCCTTCTAAACTCCAGAGTGTACAAGCCCATCCGCTCCATTCTCTCAGCATATGAGAGTCCCGCCATCCTGGGAATTAACCTTGTGAACCTGCGCTGCACTCCCCCAATAGCGGCGAATGAGCTGAGCATAGCTCATTGTCCAGAAAGGCCAAGTTGTTCACTGGTGCAGCCAGGGAGAGTGTAGAGTAGGAAGGGAAATGCCAGGTACTGCTTTGTCTTTTCTGCAGAAACATTGACAGGTAACACGATGGCCGTTCACTGACTCCTCACCCAATGCTTTTCATTTGACTGCTTCAGTTACCTCAATGACCTGGACCGCGTTGTCCAGCAAGACTACCTCCCCACCGAGCAGGACGTGCTGCGCTCACGAGTGAAAACTACCGGCATCATTGAGACCCAGTTCGGATTGAAAGATCTCAACTTCAGGTACTGGTAACGGGTTATCAAAGGGGCCACTAGGTGTACATCCACACCACACACTGTGTCAGTCTACCAGTAGGGAGAGTCATAGTCAACTTGGCCACGCTGACCAACATGCCTCATCTACATTAGTCCCACCTGCCTGCGTTTGGCCCACATCCCTCTAAATCTTTCCTATCCATGTACCTGTCCAAATGTTGCGATAGTACCTGCCTCCGCTACTTCCTCTGGCAGTTTGTTCCACACACCCGCCACCCTTTGTGTGAAAAAGTTACCCCTCGGGTTCGTATTAAATCTGTCCCGCCTCACTTTAAATCTATGTTTTCCCGTTCTCGATTCTCCTACTCTGGACAAGAAGACTCTATTCGTTGGAATGCCGGGGACAGAGGTGGCAAAATCATGAGAGGAATAGATTGGATAAATGCACAGAGTCTTTTGTCCAGAGTCCAGAGTCCGAGCCTGCTCAACCTCTCCCTATAGCTCAGGCCCTCGAGCCCTAGTAACATCCTCGTAGATCCTATCGACCACATCTAGTTGTCCTTCATCTCCTTCCTCTCCCTCCCCAGGATGTTTGATGTTGGGGGACAACGTTCCGAGCGTAAGAAATGGATCCACTGCTTCGAAGGCGTCACGTGCATCATCTTCATCGCTGCGCTCAGCGCCTACGACATGGTCCTGGTGGAGGATGATGAAGTGGTAAGTGGGTGGGAAGACAGAAGGGGACCCGCACGCAACCCATCCACCACTGAGTGGAGGAGGAGGTGGAGATGGAGCCTCCTCCTCAAGCACCAATGCCTAAACCATCCCTGCTCCAGTACCACTGCTGACTGTGACAATGGGTGCGGCATGACGGTGCAGCGGTAGAGTTGCTGCCTTACGGTGCCAGACACCTGGGTTCCATCCTGACTACGGGTGCTGTCTGTAAGGAGTTTGTACCTTCTCCCCATACCTGCATGGGTTTTCTGTGGGATCTCCAGTTTCCTCCCACACTCCAGTGATGTACAGGTTTGTAGGTTAATTGGCTTTGTATAATTGTAAATTGTCCCGAATGTGTGTGTGTGTGTTGGATAGTGTAAGTGTGCGGGGATCGCTAGCTGGAGCAGACTCCATCGGCCGAAGGGCCTGTTTCCACGCTGTATCTCGAAACTAAACAAACCTAACCATCCCTGCTCCAGTACCACTGGAGGCCATATCAATGGTGGCGCGATGGTGGTGCAGCGGTAGAGTTGCCGCCTTACAGCGACAGAGACCCGGGTTCGATCCTAACCACGGGTACTGTCTGAAAGGAGTCTGCACGTTCTCCTTGAGACCGCGTGCTCGGGTTTCCTCCCACATTCCAATGACGCAGGTTTGTAAGTTAATTGGCTTCTGTAAATTGTCCCTATTGTGTAGGACAGAACTAGTGTGAATGGATGAACGCTGGTTGGCGCGGACCCAGTGGGCTGAAGGGATGCTTCCATGCTGTATCACTAAACTAAACTAAATCCCATCGCCTCATAACATCTGGGTTTACCGAAGCAGATGGGAATTAACAGAGTTCATACCACATCATCACTACCTACAGTACTTTAGGCACGAGATGGTGAGATAATGTTACCCCCAGTATACACTCAAGAGTCAAGAGTATTTTATTGTCATAGGTCCCGAGACGGAACAATAAAATTCTTACTTGCAGCAGCACAACAGATATGTAAACATAGGACTCCGTAAACAATATAAACAACGACAAAAATAAGTTTGGTGTATATAAATTAAAAAGCGAAAAATAGTACACAAACACAGTGCCCCCCAAGTCTATGTAGTTCGGAGTTTAGTTGGAGGGCGTGGTGTTTATGATGCCCTTGTCCCTCTAACGGAAACCTCTGGAGACTTTGCACCCCACCCAAGGTTTCCGTGCGGTTCCTGGAGGTTGCAGGTGGTTGCCGGAGGTTGCAGGTAGTGGAAGCAGGTAGGGAGACTGACAAAAACCTCCGGGAATCGCACGGAAACCTTGGGTGGGGCGCAAAGTCTCCAGAGGTTTCCGTTAAGGTTTCCTAAGTGGGACAGGGGCATAACAGCCTGGTGGCTGTAGGGAAGACACTACTTGCTCCTGAACCTGGACGTTACAGTTTTCAGGCTCCTACACCTTCTTCCTGATGTCAGGGGTGAAATGAGAGTGTGGCCAGGGTGGTGTGGGCCTCTGGCTGCCTTTTTGGAAGCAGCGACACCTGTAGATCCCTTCGATGGTGCATCTGGCAGAGGCATCAGTAAAATGCACCGCCGTTCACATTCCATACTTAGTGAGATCATTTACCATATAACAATTACAGCACGGAAACAGGCCATTAGGATGAGAAGGTTCATACATCGAGGAATAGCCCCAGACAACACCGCTGCTGACACCCACCAACAACTCACAGCCCCTCCATCCCCACCATCACCATCCCAGCAAGCAATTCATTCACAAATTCAAACCGTAAATAACTTCAAACACAAAATACAGTTCTTTCACCAGTGTAAATGAAGGCCACAGTTCTTGGAAATGCCACCAATTGCTTCAAAGATTCAGATCATTGACCCAAGCAACTTCTGGTATAACTGCCCGAAGGCTTGTAGGCGATCCAATTCAATTTTTTTAAAATAGAAATTCAGTTCCGCATTACTACCTATTACATAGGGGACAACCTCCAAAGACACACTCATTTTACCTCCCCTTGTACAATTATTGCCAACCATGCCTTCAGCTTACCTCGAGCACTGCTACTGGAACTGCTTCCCTGCTACCAGCCACCGCCTCACAGTACCAGAGACACAGGTTCGATCCTGACCTCGGGTGCAATCCTGATCTGTGTGGAGTTTCTACATTCTTCCTGTGACCGTGTGGGCTTTGTACAAGTGCTCCTGTTTCCTCCCACACTCCACAGACGTGTAGGTTTGTACGTTAATTGCCTTCTGTAAATTGTAAAGATGTTTTCAATAGCAATATGTTTTATTTCTACAAAATACTAAAGGCTGCATATTTAATTGTTTAATTGATTACCAAGGGCTTCTTTTCTAGTTTTGTTTTGCAATGGCATCTTCCCCCCCCCCCCCCCCCCCCCCCCCCCCCTCCCCCCCAGTCTTTTCCTTTCACTGTCTTGTAAATATTATATGTGGTTTGTGTTATTTATGTGTCATTTATGTACAATTCATATGTTTTGTGTGTTGTCTGAGGCTACCTCTCTATGATGATGCTGCAAGCAACATTTTCATTGTCCCTGTACCTCACTGTACTTGGTATACAACAAAAAGATGGACTTTTCTTGGTATCACAACTAATGATTTGAAATTCAATTATCAGTTATTATTTATCAATCCCACTCTCTCGACGGCAGAACCGCATGCATGAGAGCTTACATCTCTTCAACAGCATCTGTAACCACCGCTACTTCATCGCAACCTCCATCGTCCTCTTCCTCAACAAGAAGGATGTGTTCCAGGATAAGATCCTGAAGACCCATCTGAGCATCTGCTTCCCGGACTATGACGGTAAGTTCAAGCACCGTTGTTCCTCCCTTCCTCGTGGCACCTTTTCCGCAGGGTTTCCACTCGGTTCCCACTTGTTCAGGGAGTAACATGAAGGGAGTAACATGAAACCAGAAGACCATCAGATTTAGGTCCTCCGCCATCCAATCAAGGCAGATCTATTTTTCCCTCTCAACGCCATTCTCCTGCCATCTCTTCGTAACCTTTGACGCCCTTCCTAAGCAGGAACCTATCGATCTCCACTTTCAAAATACCCAAGGCCTCCACAGCTGTCTGTGGCAATGAATTCCACACGTTCACCATCCTCTGGCTAAAGAAATTCCTCCTCACGTCCATTCTAAAAGGTTGGTCCTTTTATTCAGAGGCTGCGCACTCCAGTTCTAGACTCTCCCATTACTGGGAACATCCTTCCCATCTTCTCTCGATCTAGCCTTTCATTATTCATCAGGTTTCAATGAGATCACCCCTCAACCTTCTAAACTCCAGTGAGTACAAGCCAATTCAGAGCTTTTCAGGACTCCTCATACATTAACAGAACCATCCCCAGAATCTGTCTCGTAAACCTCCTCCAGACCCTCTCCACTGGTAGCAAATCCTTCCTCAGATATGGTGATAAAAATTGCTCACAATATTCCAAATGTGGCCTCACCAGCGCCGTATAAAGCCTCAACATTACACCCTTGCTCTTATAGTCTTGTCCCCTCAAAGTGAATGCTGGCTTGCATTTGCCCACCTTCCTGCGGATTCAACCTGCAAACAGCTAGGTCCTGCACTGACTGGGCACACACACATGATTTCATCCAAACTTTAAAGCTCCACCACAGTTATAACAATGACACTGCGTTTATTGTTAACAGATCATCTGTAAGTTTTCATGCTTGATCTGCTATCTTTATTTCGCTAATAAAACAAATGCTCAGCTGTTGGGAAAAAAATAATATTTTGCACCCATTTCCAGTCTATGAAAAATTACCTCTATAAGTTTGTCAATGGTTCCTCTCTCATCTCCGAGTCAGAAGATTCGAGCGGTTTCAAAGCTTTGTCCAGAGTACAGAATCTAGACTGATGCACATTGCCGCCATTTGAGTGGGGTGTTTAACTGCTGCCTTATCACCCCTCAGTTGAACATTAAATGTCCCACTGCAATATCACGAGCGACGGGGGAGTTATCCCTGATGCTCCAGCAAGTGGCGCAGCGGTAGAGTTGCTTCCTTACAGCGCTTGCAGCAAGCGCTTGCAGAGACCCGGGTTTGATCCCGACCTCGGGTGCTGTCTGTATGGACTTTGTACGTTCTCTCGATGACTGCGTGGGTTTTCTCAGAGATCGTCGGTTTCCTCCCACGCGCCAAAGGCGTACAGATTTGTAGGTTAATTTGCTTTGTATAAGTGTAAATTGTCCCTAGTGTGTTTGGGGAATTGCTGGGGGGCACAGACTCGGTGGGCCGGAGGGCCTGTTTCCGCGCTGTATCTCTAAACTGAACTAAACTGAAGTGTTTACAACTCCGCCAACATTATCCCAAGATTAGGGCGGGGAGGGGAAGGAGGGAGAAAGCAAGGACTGCCTGAAATTAGAGAAGTCAATGTTCATACCACTGGGGTGTATCCTGACGACGGGTGCTGTCTGCAAGGAGTTTGTATGTTTCCCCTGTGACTGTGTGGGTTTTCTCTAGGTGCTCCGGTTTCCTTCCACACTCCAAACACAAACAGGTCTGTAGGTTAATTGGCTTCGGTAAAATTGTAAATTGTCCCGAGATTGTAGGATAGTGTTAGTTGGTATTAGTGTATCGGTGAACCAAAGGGCATGTTTTCTTGCTGTATCTCTAAACTCTGAGGTCTAAAGATTATCTGGATATTAATGTTGATAGGATCATGCTGTGCACAATTTAGTTGCTGCATAGCTGGACACGATGGCAGTAACTACATTTCAGAGGTTTTGCATTAAAGCCCTTTGGGATATCCTTAGCTTATAAAAAGTGAGTTACAATTACAACCCTCTCTTTCTCCAATGCAAAGTTGTTGGAATATTTTGCAATCAACATTTGCACTTTATAGTTTAACTTAGAGATACAGCACGGAAACAGCCCACCGAGTCCACGCTGACCAGCGATCCCCGGACATCAACACTTTCCTACACGCACGAAGGATAATTTACAAATGTACTGAAGCCAATTATCTTAGAAACCTGTCTATCTTTGGAATGTGGGAGGAAACCGGAGCTCCTGGAGAAAACCCACACAGGTCACAGGGAGAACGTACAAACTCCATACAGACGACACCTATAGTCAGGATCGAAGCCGGGTCTCTGGCGCTGCAAGTCAGCAACACTACAGCTGAGCCACCATGCCACTCTGCATTGTGTTGGTCAGGCTTATACTTGGAGTAGTGTATGATGTAAGATCTTGACCTGAAACCTTGACCTTCCCTGTGTCTCCACAAATGCTGCTTGATCCACTGAGTTCCTCAATAGTTTGCTTTCATTTTGGTCCGGTTATGTTCCTGGGCAGGGGCTAATCCCAAGATGTTGCCAGTGTTGGCAATCCTGTTGGAGATGGTCCTGACCTGGTTCCTGAATGTTGTCCTACATGATGCTTGCATGGCAGGCTCATTGTACAAGTTGTCAATGATAAATGTGAAATTGTGCCACCAGATCTTGTGTCTTCAAAATGGAAGGATAGTCCTTAATGATGCAACCCAAATATAATTGGGCGCAGGACACAACGTTAAGGAACTCCCGCGATGATGTCCGGAGAACATCCAGGGCCATTGTCCTTTATTCCAACTATCATTCCAATCCACAGAGAGTGTCCTCAAGTCTCCCAATCAGTTTCATTTTACTTGCGCTCCCACACAAGACACATTTCAGGATCAGGATAGAGTCACAGTGTCACACAGCATGGACACAACTTGCCCACGTCGACTAAGATGGAGTTGTGGAGGAAACCGGAGCTCCCGGAGAAAACCCACGTCGGTCACAGGGAGAACGTACAAACTCCATACAAACTGAGCCCGTAGTCAGGATCAAACATCGACACTGGTCCCACCTGCCCGCATTTGGGTCACATCCCCCTAAACCTTTCCTATCCCTGTATCTGTTCAACTGTCTTTTAAATGTTGTTACAATACCTGCCTCAACTACCCCCTCTGGCAGCGTGTTGCAGATGCCCATCGCCCACCATGCGAATAAGTTGTCGTTCTCACCTTAAACCTAAAAGCATGAGGGCCCCCATCAAATCAACTGAAGGCAGAGATGAGACGATACCAAGGGTCATTCAGGTGCAGGATAAGAGGGAGTGAGGCTGGGATCATCAGGGCAGTCAGATTGTGGTCAACCTTTATACTTACTTTGCAACTAACAGAAACCTGTTCAACTGTCAAATCTGGACAAGCTTTTCCCTTTGAGAATAGGGAAGATTCAAACAAGAGGACATGACTTCAGAATTAAGGGACAGAAGTTTAGGGGTAACATGAGGGGGAACTTCTTCACTCAGAGAGTGGTAGCGGTGTGGAATGAGCTTCCAGTGGAAGTGGTGGAGCCAGGTTTGTTGGTATCATTTAAAAATGAATTGGATAGGCATATGGATGAGAAGGGAATGGAGGGTTATGGTATGAGTGCAGGCAGGTGGGACTAAGGGAAAAAAAGTTGTTCGGCACGGACTTGTAGGGCCGAGATGGCCTGTAATTGTTATATGGTTAAATCAATTGAAATACTTACTGACTCACCCATCTGCAAAGAGCATGAGTAAAGGGAAGACAGTACATGCTTTAAAGGGAGACATGTGAACTTTAGACTTTAGAGATACAGCGCGGAAGCAGGTCCTTCGGCCCACTGAGTCCACGCCAACCAGCGATCACCCCGCACACTAGCACTATTCTACACACGATGTACAATTTATTATTTATAGCAGCGAATTAACCTACAAACCTGTATGTATTTGGCGTGTGGGAGGAAACCAGAGCACCCGGAGAAAACGCACGTGGTCACGGGCAGAACATACAAACTCCATATAGACAGCACCTGTAGTCAGGATCAAACCCGGGTCTCTGGCGCTGTAAGGCAGCAACTCTACCGCTGCGCCACCGTGCTGCCCTCTGTTGCTTGTGGTTGAAATGATTTACCATTGAATTCACAGCCCAGACTGCCTGCCCATGGTCAAACAGCAAGCAAGATGAATCCATGTCCGAGGCATTTTCACCATTGAATCTCATTGGGTTCTTTCCCACCTTTTCACAGGCAACAACTCATTGGAAGATGCTGGAGCCTACATTAAACTCCAGTTCCTGGAATTAAACATGAGGAAAGATGTGAAGGAGATCTACTCTCACATGACCTGTGCCACAGACACAGAGAATGTCAAGTTTGTGTTTGATGCGGTGACAGACATCATCATTAAGGAGAACCTGAAAGATTGTGGTCTGTTCTAAACAGATTCCAGCACCAAGGTATTGATGAGAACTGAATTATATTCAATGTTAAAACTCTCGCCCCTACTTCCCAATGCATGGTCTCACTCCTTTCACTTCTGCCCGCCCAATACATGAGCTCCACACCATTAACTTTAGTATTAGGCTGTGGCTAGTGGGGTGCCGCAAGACTCAGTGCTCAGTTTTGCGTGGAATACCACGCACCTCCTCTATCTGGGGGTCTACCTGAGTCCCGATGAGGGGGGGTGGCCGGCAAACTGGCAGGAGCTGGAGGCGAAGGTGATCGCCCGGCTGGGACGTTGGTCCGGCCTACTTGGTGTGCTCTCTTACCGGGGCAGGGCTGTAGTTATAAACCAGCTGGTGGCCTCTCTGCTGTGGTACCAGATGGCCACTATGGTCCCGTCCTCTTATTTTATAACCATGTTACAGAGGAGATTGGTCAACTTCTTCTGGGGTGAGAGGAACCACTGGGTTTCTGCTGGGGTTCTGAGTCTCCCGTTGGAGGAGGGTGGTCAGGCGCTGGTCTGTATTCGTACCCAGGTGGCAGCTCTCCGACTCAGGACCCTGCGGAGGTACGTCTACTCGGACTACCCTTCTAATTGGCACGTGCTGGCGATGTATTTTTTCCGCCACGGGCGCTGCCTTCAGGAGGGCTCACGGCTCCCGGTAGCGGGCATGAGTCGACGCGCTAGACGGGATAGGCGGGAGTTGCCTGGCTTTTACCGTGACCTCCTGAAGGCCAGGAATTTGGTTACCTTCAGCCTGGGCCCTGCTCCTCAGAGGGAGGGGGGTGTCGTGGCTGTGACGGTGGGTGTCGAGGAGAGGCGTGTGCATGGAGCGATTCCGGACGAGCTTACCCCCGCTCAGTCGGAATTGTTCATAAGGCCCACGGCCCAGGTCCCCCCCCGAGAGCCGGCCCCACGCAACATGAGCCGCCTTTCCGAGATGCCCAGCGTGCCATTCTGTGACGCGGAGAGGCGCGTACTGTACAGGCTGCTCTTGCACACTCTCCACTTCCTCGCCCTCGTCTTCCGTCCAGACACACCCTGGCGGTCCGTGTTGCCACCTGACAAGGGGAGCGGTCCCCAGTGGAGGTCTCTCTACAAGGGAGTCCTCCCCCTTTACATCAGGGACCTGGGGTGGAGAGTGTTGCACAAAGCCGTGGCCTGTAATAGGTATTTGAGCCGGTTGACGGACTCTTCCCCTGCTTGTCATTTCTGCGGTGAGGAAGAGACCGTGTTCCATGTGTACATAGAGTGTGAGAGGTTGCAGCCACTGTTCAAGTATCTGAAAGGGCTGCTCCTCAAGTTTTGGCTACATATTAGTCCAACGCTATTAATTTATGGGCACCCGGTACAGAGGGGGGGATGGATGGGAGGGAGGAGGGGTCTCCCTGTCGGTCTGCTCCTGGGCCTGGCCAAGATGGCCATTCGCGGGTCCAGGCAGCGGGCAGTCGATGGCCGCACAGCGGTCGGCTGCCTGCCCCTTTCACGGGGTTACGTCCGAGCTCGCGTGTCCCTAGAAAAGGAACACGCAGTGTCCATGGGGACTGTGGAGGCATTCTGTGAACGCTGGTCACCACAGGAGGTTGAATATATTATACATTAAAATGTTAATATTGTAATTTGCTAATTTTGTTTAAGTGTTTTTTTAATTGCTTGAGCTTTTTCCGGGTCTATGTCCGTGCCCGCCTGTCCCTGGAGAGGGGACACGCGGTGTCCATGGGGACTGTGGAGGCCTTCCGTGAATGCTGGTCGCCGTTGGAGGTCGAGTGTTTTGTTGATAAAGTTGAGGTTATATTAATTTGATGATCGTTTGTTTGTAGACTGTCAACATAGGCAGTCTTTGATTGTGTTAATACTCCATGTTTATTTTTATTTTTTGAATAAAAGTAGTTTCATAAAAAAATAAAAAAAAAAAAAAGGCTCAGTGCTGGGACCCCAGTTGTTTACAATATATTTTAACGATTTAGACGAAGGAATTTAATGTAACATCTCCAAGCTTGCGGATGACACAAAGCTGGGTGGCAGTGTGAGCTGTGAGGAGGATGCTATGAGGCTGCAGGGTGACTTGGATAGGTTGGGTGAATGGGCAGCTGCATGGCAGATGCAGTTCAATGTGGATAAATGTGAGGTTATCCACTTTGGTGGCAAGAACAAGAAGGCAGATTAGTGGTGAATGGTGTGAGATTAGGAAAAAGGGAGGTGCAAGGAGATCTAGGTGTTACTGAAAGTCAGCATGCAGGTAAAGCAGGCAGTGAAGAAAGCAAATGGCATGCTGGCCTTCATAGCGAGAGGATTTGAGTATAGGAGCAAGGAGGTCCTACTGCCGTTGTACAGGGCCCTGGTGAGACCGCACCTGGAGTATTGTGTGCATGTTTCTATGTATTACCTTTGGCAGAGTCTCCATCCAATATAGTGTCGGACGGAGAATGTGTTCACTGGAGTCACCTCTTCCCCTCACTACCTCTTGCCCTCCTTTTAAGCAGCCCTTTAAAACTTCCCTTTATGACTCAAAGCCACGTATCCTGATACATCTTGAGGGTTATTTCAAAATGTTGATTGCCCGCGCATCTGCAAAACACCACGTTAAAGATATTATTAGATTCAAGTAATTATTATTTGCAATCTCATTCCATACAGCTTGGAATCAGGCCATTTGGCCCAACTTGCCCATTTCGACCAACATTGGCCCATATACTATGCACTATACACTACACTATACACATACGACCATAGACTAGTCCCACCTGCCTATGCTTGGCCCATAGCCCTCTAAACCTATCCTATCCATCTACCTGTCCAAATGTCTCTTATACGTTATGATAGTACTGAAGCAAGCATTCTGCATCCTGCTCGGGATTGGAAAACGGGTGGACTTAGAAAAAAGGCTTGTGTTTCCCCCAGACATTGTGGCTACAGCACTCTGGCCAGATGGTCCTGTGGTCCACAACAGCCAAGTCGGTATACGTTGTGGAATTGACAGTTCCATGGGAAGATGGTGTTGAAGAAGCTTATGAGAGGAAAAAGGCCAAGAACTCTGAACTGGCAACTGAAGCTTCCCAGAATGGCTGGAAGACCAAGATTTTCCCTGTCGAAGTGGGATGCAGGGGATTTGTTGCTACATCTATGACCAGGCTAATGGGGGTGAGGGGTCGCTCCCTCCAACAAGCAAGCAAATCATTATCAAATTCTGCAAAAAAAAGCAGCAATTGGGATTGGATCAAAATGAGAGGCAGCAATTGGGCTGCAAGCTAAAGACAGGAGGGTTAGGAATTGGGGGAGGGGGGGTGGGGGGGGTGTAACTGGGACGCCAGGTATCACCATTGAGCCCTCTGGAGATGTTGTGGGCTTATCAATGAAACGTCAAAGAAGGAGGGCATTCACCTGATGACCCCGATAACGTACCTACCCTACCTTTCACCACTCAAATCCCACTGCCAATAGCAAGAGTGCCGACTTACTACAGGGATTGAAACATCAAGTCCTATTAGCTCTACTCCTTTATGAGTAAAAGTAAGTTACCCTTCAGGTTCCTTTTATATCTATCTGCTCTCACTTTAAACTCATGTCCTCTGGTTCTCGATTCCCCAACTCTGGGCAAAATACTCTGTGCATTTACCCTATCTAGTGAAGTCAAGAATATTGTCATGTCCCAAAACGAAACAATGACATTCTTACTTCCAACAGCACAACAGATATGTAAACAAAGCACTCTGTAAAACCCACAATAAACAAGAAAAAGTTCAGTATATATAAAACACAGAGAAATAAATAAACAGTAATAGTGCAAAGTCAAACTGATTCCTCTGATCAGTAATTTATTGCCGCATGTACCGAGCACAAAACTTTCCCCATTCGCATCATTAATAAATGTGAATATATTATCAGTCAATTGTCTTACAATTTGTTTTCTTTTCCTCTCAGGACTTCTATGTAACTGCAAGGAAACAACCCATCAAGTTCACGGCAATTGAATCTAGGGGTTCCTGAACCTGGTTTGCAGAAAACACTTTCAGTCAATACCTTGTCACCGGCACCAGTTACCACGTGACTGCCCATCCTAAGGACTGTTTGAAATTCGCACCACAGTAACACTTAGTTCTCCTCCTGAACCCCAGCAGTTCTTTTAATCAGATTTTACTTCCTAAAATACCAGTGGAAAAAAACCTATGAATCCATCTTATTTATAACCATGCGTTGGTGACATGTCTTGGTCTTCTGTGAACTCAACAATCGTTTGGATTGGCTATCAAATGTAGCACTTTTACTGCTAATTAATATTGACGAACTAGACAACTGTAATAAAATGTGCAGGTTAGTTCATGTTTGCTAGGCTATTAATCCCACCTATGCAACAATATTTGGCACAGCTCAATCCATCCCGTGAGACCTGTAGAGGATGCATATAGTGGAGAATGTCCATTGAAGATTGCAGTGAAGTGTAGCAGTGGTGGGGGGGGGGGGGGGGGGCTTCTAGGAAATATACTGTATAGTTTAAACTTCATTACAGTGAATTAAGTCACCTGTAGAGGGAGACCGCACAGGAAAGGCACACTTTAGCTGTTGTAGTGAATCGTAATGGTCTGTAGAGGGTATCAGAGAGCAGGAGCAAGTCAGTTCCTGCTGTAGAACCAGAACACTTCTAGAGAGTCCACTCAAAAGAAACCTGCAGCTTGATCTACCCATTAAGTAATCGGGATTAAATGGCTGCAGTCGAGTGCTGAGAAAGATTTCATGTAAACTCAATAAAAGGCCAGCAAAAAAACCCAAACCACTGTGGAATTATCATTTGTACCAGCAATTAACACCCACTTCTGGATGGCATCCTTGCATTATGTAGATACAACGGCTGCAGATGCTGCTTTACAAAAAAATGACACAAAGTGTTGGAGTAACTCAGCAGGTCAGGCAGCATCTCTGGAGAACATGGTTAGGTGATGTTTCGGGTCAGGGACTTTTTCCAGATTTAGAGTCTGAAGAAAGGTCCCATGCACAATGTACAATAAACCCTGTCTATAACAGACCATAGTGGTATAACGCACCAACAGAATGGCGTTTGTTAATGCCGATTGTCCTCGGAAACCGAGTAAGTAGTAGAAACAAACAATTGCAGATGCCAGTTAATACACAAAAGGACACGTGCTGGAGTAAAGCCCCTGTCCCACTTAGGAGACCTAAACAGCAACCTCTGGTGACCTTGCCCGCCACCCAAAAATAAATCAAGGTCGAGGTGACCTGCAACCTCCTACCACCTCCCACGCATATGTTGAAAACTTTCCTCGACTATGAAGAAAACCGGCTTCGACTAGACCTGCAACTGAAAAATTATCGATTTTTTAAATGGCAACCTATTTCTAGTCGAGGCCAGTTTCCGGAAACCACTTTCGACCACTAGGGAGAGTGACCAAAGCCTCGGGTGATCTCATGGAAACCTTGGGTGGCTGGCAAGGTCACCAGAGGTTGCTGTTTAGGTCTCCTACGTGGGACAGGGGCTTAACTCAGCAAGCTATGCAGCATAATAATAATAATAAAAATAATAATATATTTTATTGTCATTACACATATGTGCAACGAGATTTGGTATGCATCTCTGGAGATCATGGTTAGGTGACGTTTCGGGTTGAGACCCTTCTTCAGACTCGGTTTGGAACTGGGCCTGTAATTCAGGTGGGTTGACGGCCTTGGCCTGCTGGCAGACGGGGAGAGGCGAGGATCGGTGGAATCAATGGTCGAGTCCTGTGGGTGGCCAGAGTGCAGGTAATGGCTGGCGGCAAGGTAGCAGGCATGGTCTGGAAGCAGCTGAAGAAGCTGTGTGGGCCGGTGGTGGCGGAAGTAGGTCCAGTCGTGGAGCGGCCGGGAAGAGTGTGGGCCGGGGGTGGTGTCGGCAGCCCAGCCTAGCGGTGAAAGTCGGTAGGTCATCCCGCTATAACCAAAATCCATTATAAATAGGTCCGTAAAAGTGAGAACTTATTGTATTTGATTTATACATTGAGAATAGAAATTTACAAACACTGCCTCTTGTGGCACCTGGCTCTGACTTTTGGTGAAGAACATCTCTTTGGATTCACACGTCCACTCACGGCATGGATTTTAGGGTTCATTTCGTTATGGCGGCACAGTGGCGCAACGGTAGTGTTTCTGCCTCTAGTGAGAGCCAGAGATCCTAACCTCGGGTGTGTCTGTACAGAGTTTGCACGTTCTCCCTGTGACGGCGTGGGCTTTCTCTGGATGCTCCAATTTCCACCCACATTCCAAAGACGTACAGGCTTGTGGGTTACTTGGCTTCTGTAAATTGTCCCCAGAGGGAAGGATGGAACTAGTGTAAAGCGGCAAACGCCCATTGTCGGTGTGGACTCAGTGGGCTAAAGGACCTGTTTACACGCTGTAACTCTAAACTAAACTAGACTAAAATTCTAGTCGAATGGCCGACTTTCCCCGTCACAAGTGATTAAGCTGATCGTAATAACTCCAACTTTAGGGGGGCTTATGAGTTATATTTTTGACCAGAGGACGTTTCTAAATAAGCCAAATTGGTGAGCAATTGTGGGATAAAGATTTTCTACCGAATCCTCTATTTCGTGTTGACTTACTTTTCAAAGAGGAATTCACCTGGGGTTGAATACACTGCACTCATTGCTGCTTCTAGAGGAAGTGACTTTCTTGCTAGCATGACTAATACAGGATGCCCAAAACCCATGGTGGAGGAACTGACTCTAAATATAGTCACACGGTATTTGTGAAGGGGAAGAGTGAATACCGTAACCATGACCATTTAAAACATGCTGGTTATTCCAGCATAACGGGCACAATTTGGTCAACTGTGTCTGCACTGCAGACAAGAGCTGCTCACACACGTATCACTCTGAAAATCTTGTGCACAGTTCAATATTTACCCCAGGAATGGTGGAGGTTGCGGGTGCAAATGAGTTACTAAAGGCTGCAAGACAGGATGTGCTTTTATTGTCGTAGACTGGTTAAGCTGCTGGGCTTAGATTGCAGAGACTTGGTTATTAATGTGAAGACACAAGTTCAAACCCCACCCTGACAGCAGAGGAGATTGGATGGATGGGTGGGTGGGTGGGCTGGTGGGTGGGTGGTTGGTTAGCTAGTCGGTTGGTTAGTTGATGGTTATTTTGGTTGATTGATTGCGTTGGTTTGTTGATTGGATTGGATTGATTGAAAGGTACAGCACGGAAACAGGCCCTTCGGCCCAGCAAGTCCATGCGGACCATCGAGCACCATTCACATTCATTCTATGTTATCCTTCTTTTGCATCCACTCCCTACAGACTACGGACAATTTACAGAGTCCAATTAGCCTATAAAACCGGAAGCGGGAAGACACCAGGGCACCTGAATGAAACCAATATACACACAAGGAGCACATGCAAACTCCACACCGAGAGCATCCAAGGTCAGGATCAAACCTGGGTCTTTGCTGCAGGGAAAAAAATAATTCAAGCAATTAAATGAATCTGCCGTAAAAGACTGGACCATGAATTTTTGCTATATTTAAGAGGGAGTTAGATGTGGCCCTTGTGGCTAAGGGGATCAGGGGGTATGGAAAGAAGGCAGGTACGGGATACTGAGTTGGATGATCAGCCATGATCATATTGAATGGCGGTGCAGGCTCGAAGGGCCGAATGGCCTACTCCTGCACCTAATTTCTATGTTTCTATGAAACGACTAGATTGTCCTTAACAAACTCGTCAGGTTCACTTGAAAAGAAAGTCTGCTGTCCTTTCCCTGATTTACCTCCAGGCCCAACGCACCACTATGTTCAGAGGTCAGTGAGGATAGATAGTACATACTGGCTTCATCCTATGGATCTCCAAGATCCTGTAATTCATTTAAATGTACACATCCGCCAAACAAATAACATCTTGGAATGATTCAACGCATCACCAATTTTAGTGATCTTCAAAAGAGTGATCGAAACTAAACGTTGTCCTGCAAGAATTCATAGTTGTTAATATTACAGCCTGAATTTGCATCCAAAAGCATCTTGACAGACCAAGACGTCATTGCGTTTGAGAAGGGCAAATAATGATGTTAACGATAACAAGGATATGTTTTCGCATGCAGGGTGATGGGTCTATGGGACAAGCTGCCAGAAGTGGTAGTTGAGGAAGCTCCTACTGTAAAACAACATTTAACATACAATTGGGCTGGTACCTGGATAGGAAAGGTTTAGAGGATATGTGCCAAACTGGGCAGGTGGTACTAATGTAGATAGGGCATCTTGGTCAGCATGGGCAAGTTGGGCTGAAGAGCTGATATCTGTGCTATATGACTATGACGCAGGAAGCAGTCTTCAGGGAATGACATGGATGCGAAAGCTTCAAGGTTAAGGATGGGTAAAATTGAAGGAAATGAATAGTTACACACTTCTGACGCTTGAACTGGTATCAGAACTGTTTGAGATTTCCCTCCTCATTACATCTTGCAAATCATAAAAAAACTCATTCATGCCGAACCTTTGTTTCTTGGAAGTCAGCTAATCTCTGATCCAATATGTTACTTCCCACACAATTAGCTTTCCTTTAATGCAGATTCCTTTGATGCAGTAGATCTACAAATGTCCTTGCAAATGCAGGTATATTAAATCTACCAGTTACCCTTCATCCACAGCACGTTGCCTCTTCAAAGAACTCCAACAAGATGGTTCAACATGATTTTCCTCCCACAACATTGTGCTGCTTTGCTTGAATTTTTTCAAAGTACTGTGCTGTAAGATCTTTGCTTATAGCTTCTTACGTCACACGTGAAGATGACTGCCCTGTACTTTCCATCTCCCGCCTTTTTGAATGGAAGAGTTGCCTTTGCTAGTTTCCAATCTACTGCAACCCTGCCCAAAATAAGGACATTGTAGAAAATTGAATCAAATCATCTTACTGGCATCCTCTTCTTTTAGGACTGGGGTCCATCAGGATCATGAGGTCAGGCATCAGCTTCAATAACTTGTTCACAGCCATACCCATGGTGATCGTGGAGATGCAAGAGATGTTAGGACAATGAAAGGTGACCTCAATAAGACAGATAAAATACTTACGTGGGCATGAGAGGCAGAACTGCCAGCAGGACGTTTAGAGCAACTCTACCGCTGCGCCACTGAGCCGTCCATTGATGTTATTTATTTTCTATCCAATCCTCCGGTACACCTGGTGCGCAGCAAGAGCCAACAATATAATTCTTATAAACACTAGTATCACAAATTGGGAGCAGAAGACCATTTGGCTCCTCAAGTCTCCATCATCAATCAATAAGATCAAGTCTGATACGATCACCTCAACTCCACAAGTTGTCTACTTGTGGTTAACACTGCAAAAATATCCAAAGACTATTCAAAGGCTATGAGCCGCACAGTGGCACAGCTGTAGAGTGGCTGCCTAGAAGCACCAGAGACCCAGGTTTGATCTTGACTACAGGTACTCCCTGTACAGAGTTTGTACGTTCTCCTTGTGACCACGTGGGCTTTCTACAGGTGCTCTGGTTTCTTCCCACACTCCAAAGACCTGCAGGTTTGTAAGTTCATTGGCTTCTGTAAATTGTCCCTAGTGTGTAGGACAGAACTAGTGGATGGGTGATTGTGGTCCGTCGGGCCTCGTTCCATGTTGTATCTCGGAACTAAACTAAGCTCGAGATGTTAGGACAATGAGAGGTGACCTCAATAAGACAGATAAAATGCAATTGACGCAGAGTTTCAAAGCCTCACAACCCTCAGAAATTAATTTTGCCTGCATTAAATGTGCGATCCATTTAAAATGATTACATTGTACAAGTAGATAGAGTGGCAAAGAAGGCGTTTGGTATGATTGAGTGCATTGTTTGGGGAATTGAGTATAAGAGTCAGGAAGTCATGATGCAGCTTTATAGGACTTTGGGTTAACCGCATTTGAGGTATTGCGTGCCGTTCTGGTTGCCCAATGAGAAGAATGTGAAGTGGGTGCAGAAGAGGTTTACCAGAATGCTGCCTGGAATAGAGGCTGAAGGACAGGTTAGGCAACCTTGGATTGTTTCTCTGGAACGTCGGAGGCTGAGAGGAAACCTGATTGAAGTATATAAAATTATGAGGCACAGATACGGTAGACAGTCAGTCTTTTTATCCCCCCTGGGTAGAAAAGATGTGTAGCTTTGAGGTGAGAAAGCCAAAGCTTAAAAGAGATGTTTTAAACACAGTAGTGGGGGCCTGAAATGCATTGATAGTGGTGATGGTGGATCAGATACAATAGTGGCATCGAAGAGGTTTTTAGACAGGCACATTGAAATGCAGGCATAGGGTCACATGCAGGCAGAGATTAGTTTCATCTGGCATCCTGTGGACATTGTGGCAGAAGGCTCTGTTCCTGTGCTGTACTGTTCCATTTGCTATTACCTTTATTGCGGATTCTGCCACACATAACAGCAGCAAATCAATCATTCAGACACCAGCTCCCCTCAATCTCCAGTCTACAATAGACAGAAGTACTTCATGTGAAAATTCTTCACCATTTTGACAGTGATGGACTCTGTAATGAGCGAGCGGGTCATGTTTGACTTCCACACAAACCATTTTCTCATGAACCGAGATTATTAATTCTTCTGTCCACCTCCTTAACACAAAATATTAACTCTGCCCTCTCGACGAGAAATAATATACGGGATTCTTACTGAAACACCATTCTGAAACAGTGGCATGAAATGTATGAATTTCAAGTATTTTTTTAACGTTTGCCAGTGTTTTGCTGGTACTGACAGTACTAAAGTATCACCAATTCATGACCAAAACAGCAGCAAAACTGTCAGCATTTGCCATCATTACACTGTGAAACCAACAGCTTCTGGTATCCATGCAGCAAGAGTAAAGCACAGAAACATCCATGTTATTCCAATGATGAGTCCTAATGCTGTGACCTTTGCAAATAAACCATTTACAAATTAATTTCTCGGTAAAAATGCTTTCAAATATTTCACCTTGCACACCAATGTATTCAGTATTCAATATTTACTTTAATGTCATTTTAACTGAGTACTTACATACACAGATGAAATGAAAAAATAGGTTCTCAATCAGTTCCCATCAGTGCGGTTAATAAAAACAGAATAAATAATATAGCTTTAAAAATTAAAATTACCATATCTAAAAAAGGCCTAATATTTGAAATAAAAACAGACATTCAGACCGAACAGTGGCTTTGCTTTGACAGGTGCCGAGTTGTCAAAGTATGGGCGAGGTTAGATGTGTTGGTGTATGATATATGGGGAGGGGACACAGTCCGTTAATGTGTAGTCAAATATGAGACTGTACTGGACTTTTGCACTAAACATTATTCCCTTTATCCTCTATCTGTACACTGAGGATGGCCTGATTATAATCATGTATAGTTTCGTTTTTTAGTTTAGAGATACAGCGCAAAAACCAAGGGTACTGGAAAATTGGTCGCGGACCTGTATAATACCCGTACCTTCATCACAAAACAATGAACACTGCTGCATGAGAAGAAATGCAAATAAGTGCGAGCAGGGGATAGGATAACGTGCAAATCCCTGAAACAAGGGTTGGGGAAAGGCAGGAACACTGTCCCCTCTAAATGCCCCAAATCATAATTGGAATCAGATTATAGATCCATGTACGCGCTTTTAATATTCATCCTGTGATATTAAAGATTAACGTATCCCACCACATACCCCTGGTTGGCTCACCAACTAACATGGAATGGCTAGAAACCAAACCATTCTAAGACTATCAGTCTGAAGAAGGGTTTCGGCCTGAAACGTTGCCTATTTCCTTTGCTCCGTAAATGCTGCTGCACCCGCTGAGTTTCTCCAGCATTTTTGTGTGCCTTCCATTCTAAGACAATGTGCGCATATCACAAAATTGCTCCAAATGATTATTTTATATGGCATCAATCTGTTGGCTCTTGAGTTGGAAGTGAATTAAAAGAGTTTTCCCTAAAGTAAGGCGTGAAATAGTACCTGGATCTTAATCCTGAATGGAATGGAAATTTCAACAATGAAAATAGCGACTTTTCAGATTTACACATCACGTTGCAGAGATGTGAAATTCAAGCAAGCACAACTCAAGCTGATCACTTGCTGACACCCTTTTTGCATTCATGTCTGGTCTCTGTTACTTCAAGAAAATGTGTGAAATCTGCTACCTGGAGTTTGCCTGATGGATGTTAGGCAGCAGATACTCTGTCATGCCTGCAGCTTTTATCTTTCAATCTCAGAATTAAATCCATAAAACACCACACGCCAGACTGGAGAGAGCTTGGAATTAGTCTTTTTATGCCCATGAAATCATAATTCCAATAGGCACTATTTGTTGAAGTAAAGGACATGCGATATTGCCATTTACACAAGAATTAAAAAATCTCGGGTTCAAACAATTGAAAGGTAAACAGCCTATATGGGTCCTTTGCTCATAACCGGTGCAGTGTATTTTCAAGCGATTTTTTGCCTGAAGAAGGGTCTGGACCCGAAACATGGCCCATCCTTTTTGTGAGTAATTCCAGCACTTTGTGTTTATTTTCGGTATAAACCAGCAACTGCAGTTCCTTTCTACACAGTAGTTTTATTCAAATGAGATCACTGTTGCAATGTAAAATTCAGTAGCAAAATGTTTTGATGCCAGTGAAGTACTTCTGGAGCAAGGATTAGATTGTTGATGTCTTCAGGACCGGGGGAAAAAGGCCGAATGATCAAAGCAGGTCAAAAACTGTGCGAGGACAAAGGGTCATGGGAAAAAATGAGCCAGGATTAGGAAGCAACGGGAGGATCCCTCGATTTCAACAGCACGGATGGTGTAATTATGGAGTTGTGCAAACACAAGCCTCAGGGGAAACTGCTCCTCAGTCAATTACTTTCAGCAATCTTCAACATGTAAGCCACAGGTCCAGGACACGCCCAAAGTGAAATAGATTTAACTTGTGCAAATAATCCGTACCGTTTTAAATGAAGGCAGCGTTACTTCAACATAATCAGCACCATTTGATTGTAAGGATCAGAAGCTGAGGGAAGTAAAAGGCACACCAAGCATTCAATTGGCTTCTCCACGCCATTGTCACGGCAATCTGCTGTTCAAAAATGAAAAAAATATTCTAAATGCTGGAGATGGAGGAACAAGAGGCTGCAGATGCTGGGATTTCTACAGAGGAAGAGGGCAGGTTGGGGAAGTCAGCGGGTCAGGCAGCATCTGTGAAAGGGGCCGGGTAGTTGATGTCTCGGGTTCTCCCACCCTCCCTCTCTACTCTTTCAATCTCCATGAAGTAGCCAGTCTATAGAATGAAAGAGGGGGGGGGGAGCTAGTAAGCGATAGGTGGATACAAGTGAGGAGGGGTTGATTCTCAAGATAACAAGTCAGGAAGGTTTTGGACCTACACTCACTGGAGTTTAAAGGATGACAGGTGATTTTGTTAAAACCTGCCAAATCATGAAAGGCCTGGATAGAGTGGATGTGGAGAGTATGTTTCCACTAGTGGAGGATCTAGGACCAGAGAGCACAGCGAACCCGGGTCTCTCGTACTGTGAGGCAGCAACTCTACTGCTGCACCAAACTGCTGACTTACGTTTGAGTAATAGTTCGAAGTACTGACAACAATTTCAGCAGTGAAGCTTTATATTCTAACCGCAAGGTCAGAATATTTTCTGAATGTTAAGCTGTCAAAAGGTTCACAGGAAACTACCAATCTAGCCACACCCACTGGTCACCAACGTTTGGTGAATCAAGGGGTAATGACAGCCTTTTATCTCAAGAGAGTTTGAATAAAAAGAGAGCAATATCTTGTCCAGAGCCCAACTTGAATGCAACAAAACTCATAGTTGAGAAAGCAAAAGAGACCATGTTGGAGTAACTTAGTGACTCAGGCAGGATCTCTAGAGAACATGGATATGTGATGTTTCATATTGGTCCCCTTTTCTTAAGATTACAGGGGCAAGATTTAATAGGAACCCAAGGGGCAACTTTTTCCACACAGATGGTTGGTATATGGAATGAGTTGCTGGAGGAGGTAGTTGAGGCAGATATAATTGAAATACATTTGCTTAGGTACATGGATAGGAAGGGTTTTGAGGGATACAGGCCAAATACGGGCAAATGGGATTAGCTCAGATGGAGGATATAGGTTGGATGGGAGCGTTGCGTTTCAGAGCTGTGACAATTCTATGACAATAACTAGGCTTGCATTCCACTGAATTGAGAAGATGGAACTAGACTTAACCACGTCCTTCAATTTTTTCCTGCAATATGGGACCAATGACTGCCTGTAGGTGGTGTTGTTGGATTCACGCACGTAGAGAGAGGAATAATGAAGCACTTTCTCCACATATTGTGATTAGGTTATAAGAAGCACCAAGGCTGCTGGGTCAATTGAATGTTTCAAGGCTGAGATATTTATGTTGATCAAACAGAGGAAAATGAAGAAACTCTAAGTCACACAATGCTGAATCCGGCAAGAGGTAAACCCACAGCTTAAGCATAAAGCTTGTTGAATTTTGTTGAGGAGCTAATTATAATGGCTTGAACAATAACATGATTTCAAGATTCAAGAGTGTTTATTGTGATGTGTCCCAAATAGGACAATGAAATTCTTGCTTTGCTTTAGCATAAATAAGCAGATAAAGTGCAATGGGCTATTAATGTTCAGAGATTTGTTTGAGTTGAGTTTAATAGCCTGATGGCTGCGGGGAAGTAACTATTCCTGAACCTGGATGTTGCAGATTTCAGGCTCCTGTACCTTCTACCTGAAGGCAGCGGAGAGATGAGTGAGTGACCAGGATACAATTTTCCATACTGTAACTATTTATGCATTTTCAAATTACTATTTCAAAAGGAAATCTCACACCAAACTCAATTTCAAGCTAGAGGAAACCTGTCTTGCAGTGCCAGATACCCAGGTTCAATCCTAACCTCAGGTGCTGTCTGTGTGGAGTTTGCACATTACCCATATAACTGTGTGGGTTTCCTCCAGCTGCTCCTGTTTCCTCCCACACCCATGTGTGGGTTTGCAGGTTAATTGGCCTCTGCCCCTAGTGTGTAGGGAGTAGATGAGAAAGTGGGGTAATCTGAATGTGTGATCGATGGCGGGCTTGGACTTTGTGGACCGAAGGGCCCTGGTCCACGCTCTATCTCCAAACTAACCTAAGAGCGTGTGCAAGTTTCCTGAATGTGGGATTTAATGAAGCATCAATGAAGTAGACGACATTTGACTTATTTCGCTTGGGCAGCTTACAACACAGCAGTATGAAAATTGATTTCTCTAGCTTCAAGTAACCCTTGCAACCCTCTCTCTCCATCTCCCCCACACGTCATTGTACTCTCTTCAGTTATCTTGTTGAGTCGCATTGTCTGTAACTTTCGATATCGCCGTCTATAGCTCTCATTTCCCTTTCTCCTGACTCTGTCTGAAGAAGGGTCTTGACCCGAAACGTCACCTATTCCTTTCCTCCAGAGATGCTGTCTGACCCACTGAGTTACACCAGATCTTTGTCTTTCTTCGGTTTAAACCAGCATCTGCAGTTCCTTCCGCAACATTTGAGAGGACCCAGGTGAAAGAAAACATTTACATTAATCACCTTTTACTTTTCTTTGACTTCATTCCTGAGCACACGAGGCAGTGAAACATTTTAAGTACAGTCACTCTTGTAATTTGTAATTATCATAGTCAATTTGTGGGAGCAAAGCAAGCTCCAACTAACAGGTAAGATTCCTCAGTTTAATATTTGAAACCTGGACATAGGTCGATAGACCTTGGTTTAAGATCTTATTGGCAAGCTAGCCCCTCACCCAATATTGCTCTTTAGTGGCAGCCTGGGTTTGCACTCGTGTCTCCAACTTTAACCAGCAATGTTCCAACTCGGAGGATGTGCATTGCCACAGTGTCAGAATGATATTAGTGAAGTCTTGGAACTCACAGCCCAAAGTGCTGGAATAACTCAGTGGGTCAGGCAGCATCTCTGTAGAACATGGATAGGTGATGCTTTGGATCGGGACCCTTCTTCAGACTGCTGGTGAGGGGAGGGGGCAGATAGTTGGGCAAAGACCCCGAGGTAAAAAAAATAGGTGTGAGACAAAATAATTGAAGAAGTGTGAAGCTAGAGGAAGTAATGTAGGTGAAAGGGGAAGTGTGAGTCCAGGTGAGGCTCATGGGAGAGGGCGGGGGAAATAAAGGGGTGGGAGTACATGGGGAAAGGAGGTAGTGCGGGAGGGATTTGTAGTTACGTAAAATTGGTGAATTCAATGTTCATACCATTGGGTTAGAAGCTACCCAAGTGAAATATGAGGTGTTGCTCCTCTAGTTTGCGTGTGGCTTCATTCTGGCAAGGAGGCGGCCCAGGACAGAAAGGTCAATATGACAATGGGAAGAGGAGTTATCAATCGGGTGATCCAGTAGGCCTTGGCGGACTGAGCTCAAGTGTTAGACGAAACGGTTGCCTAGACTATGCTTCGGCTCGCTGAAATACTGGAGACCACGCCGGGAACAACGAATGCAGTAGATGTGGGTGGATGAGGTGCACTCGAACCTCTGTCTCACCTGGAAGTACTGCTACTGCTGGCTCCCTGGATGGAGGTGAGTGAGGAGGTGGAGGGGCAGGTGTTACATCTACTGTGATGCAGGTGAAAGAACCTGGAGAACGGGGTGGGAAGGCATAAGTGAATCAAGGAGTTGCGGAGGGGACGGGCTCTGCAGAATGTATATCGGCAGATTAGGAATGGGTACAATGTGTGGGGTGGCAACCATGAGAATGTTCTTCAAAAGGGAAACATCCCGGTGGAACAACAGCAGTAAACAAGACACAGCCGCTGCAATCCTACTAAAAAGTACTTTATTAATTTGGTCTTTTATTTGTTTTTACACCAGGTAACATATTGTAAGAAACAACGTGGTTGCAATACATTTGGCCTCAATACAAACTAAACTTAAATGTGGGTGTGTGTAAGTAACATTAAATGATGACAAGTAATAGTCAAATATTGTCAAATTGCAACCATTGGCCCACCCTGCCCCACCCAGCCTGCCCTGTGCCCAAAATGCTTAACATTACCATTAGGAAAGATGGTTGCATGTCATCCGAGTTAACACAACCCAAAAAGCTTGGCAAATATAACAAAACATTAAATGTTCTTCAACCTTCCTTCATGTACTTCAGCTTTCTCTCAGAATACAAATTTTCTATTATTATATTACCGAACAATTTCTACAGGATCTATAACGCAAGCTAAGAATTACTTCATTTTAAAAAAACGCAATAAGTGAAATGAAGGCCAAAGACAGCGTTAAAAGATTTTTCTGCACAATAAAGAATTACACATTGGAATAAAAATCAATGCATTCAAATTCTTTAAAACTGCATCACTTATTAAAATTATACTATTCAAAACCACCAAACATCTCAGACACAAATACAGTAATTCCTCTCTCCAATCAAGACTGTGGTTTGAATTAAAATGTATTTTGATGAGTCCACAATCAAATATGCTCCTTAAATTAGCTGCTCAAACTGCAGCGTCTAATCGCACATTTAATAATGAAAGCAGTACGATATGTTGCCTTTTGGATTGAAACGGTGGTGATCAGAGTTAAACTTTGAAATCTTTTGTTAAACAGAACAGAAATATTTACTTAGTATCTGGAATGTTAAAAGTGCTGCCATGTGAGGGATTTCATCTGGGTTTCTGATAATCTGTTAATCAGTCCCAATTTTGTGTTTAAATGGATGACTTTACATTAAACTTAATTTCATTAGCTACACATGACAGACTAAAATGGAATCTTTAAATCTAGAAACCCTAATTACATCCAAGTGAAGCCAAGCTGAAAACCTTCTTCTAAATTTACAGAAGTGAAACACTTAATGTTCATTTGTAACTAACAAGGAATAAATAGAGCTCGTTGCAGAGTTGGAATCGCCTGAGGAACCATGCTGAAACATCAAAAGCCCAGTATTAGTACTTACAACATGAAAGACACTTGCATTGTCTATGAAAGTTAACTGTCACAAAGAAAGCTTTTAGAAAGTTTACACAAACCGTTACAGCTGCTATCTATCTGCAGATCAGGGTCACAAGCATTTTTAATTATGCTTGGAGCTCAAAGCAAAGATTATACATACACAACACGCTGTAAAATGAGCAGGCAACTGTCAAGTAAAAGGCCATTGAAAGCTTCATTTTTTCAGGCACTGGGTATGACCACAGTATATGCAGCATATCCCAAATTGGTTATTATTTCAGAGGATTGCCAATCACACGATCTGACAATGATTCTGATAAATTGAGCGGTTGCAGGCAAAAGTAGTGCTCAATTGAACAAGAGGGATTAATGAATAATGACGGAAATATCTGTGAGCAAGGACTGTTGAATATCTGATATAAGGGAGCGAATTATACACAGAGGCACCCTTTGAGTCTCAAGCATAAGTTACAGCAAACAACAAACTGATCCATTACTATCATCAATTTGGAGGCAAAAAACAGCAAAGGGGTTTTCAATTTAGAGTAGTTCATGTGATGAGGAATTTCATCTATAGGACACCTATTGAGCTTGTGTATCATCTGACAGTGTGCATTGACATTATTGTGAGAGGTAGTGGGGAAGAAAAAGACTACTAAGGAACATTTTGCTCCAGTAATTCGATCTGAAACGGTTCAGATAATGGTTGTGTGCTGGCCAGAAGGCAGAATGCAAGGCCATTAGTTGACATCCATAGTGTTATGAGCCCTCAAAACCAGTCCATCTTCAGATACTTACTCCATTAACTGACAGACAGGCGAGATGAAACTTTACACTGAAGCTACCACATCCAACTATCGAAGATGGGGAGCAGACAACGGAAACCGTTAAGATTGGTCGCTAGAATAAGGAGAAATGATTTTGAAGAGAGCATTCCATGTCTGAATTGAGGATGAGGATCTGGCAGTGGTCAAAGACACAAATACAACAGAAAATTAACCAGATCAATGGGTCAGGATGGAAGTAGAATGGCATAGACGGTAGCTCGGCAATGGATTGACTAACCTCGTGAAAACAAATGGAGATTTGGGGAGGTTTTTTGAGATAAAAAAAAGAACTTTGAGAAGGGAGTTCATCATTAAATCATGTATAAGAAATTTTACTGCATTTAAAATCTGGACCAAGGACAAATCCGTCTTAGCACTTGGAATTAATGGTGTAAACAGAAATTTAATTTGGGACCAAACATTCTCACGTATAAAGTGAATAGACAAGCATCTAACAGGTCCTTTGCTCATAACACCTGTCATTTGGACAAGCCAAAATAAAGTGAACTGTTCCTATCACAACTTACATGGGACAGGGATGAAATAAAAACCAAAATAAGCAGAACCAAGTTTCAACTGTAAACAAAGTTATATTCAAGGCACAAAACTTACTGCAGCAAAATTCATATCAGTACATTGTAGGTTACTTACATTTTAAATATATGTTAAATGAATTTGCAGCTTCTTAGCTAATAGAGCCTTTCCCAAGCCATTTCTTAAAACACTTAAAATCATTAAGATAATGTATGCTAGTTGCGCAAATGAAAAGAAGACAGCTATAATTTACATGCAACTTGGCTGACAAACTAACTCTCTCACACACACAGGGATTTTTATTTGTGGACAGGAACACCAGTGGATTAATGACTTGTTTCTTTTTGTTAAGCCATTGTGTTTTATGGAACCATACTTAATTTCTTACATGCTCTACACAACCAAAATGCCCATTTAAACACACGGCATTCATATGTGACATAACTGAAGAATGGAGAATTGCAGCGGCACCAGCAAATATTTGCCAGGTGATACACCAAAACAAGGCATTTTTGTAAAAATAAAATTAATTAAATAGTACAAATGTTGCATTATCAGGGGATAGAAAGATTGGATAAGATTGTGATGCATGTATGGTCTTAAGTCTCTGGAAACAAAAGCAGTTAAAAGCAGAAAGCTGATTTTATTGATGCAGTCCTTCCTCTAGAATCCTCCACACCGTGCAGTTCAAGTAACTCTGAAAGAAAGCAAAAACATTAACTGCAAAGAGATGCAAAGTGGTCCAGTTTCATGGAGAATACACCATGCTTGTATGATACACCTGCGCAAACGTTTTTTGCGCAATGAACTCCGTGGAAATTTCCAGCTTCAAATTCTACTGCCCCACAAGATGGCAAGTGCACTAGATTTACATTGCCCTGAGCAACCCAACAACTCGGAAAGGCCCACAGACAAGTTAAAATGGGAAACATTCTATCGTATGAATAGCACAAACATCTCCAATGTCGTAAAGCAAATGTTATTTCCCTCATTCAGTAAATGTAAATCTAACGTGACTGCCAAGTTCTGCTTGTGCATCACTGGCCCTGAAGCCACTTGATTTATTTTGCAGGGCCAAGTAAGTAATGAAGAAACAGTAGGCAATATGAACTTTTCACTGCAGGGAATGTTTTATTTTCAAGGGTTCCATATTTCAGGCTCAAGGCAATAATGCTGTTCATACACAAGCACCAGCAACATTACTTGTCATTGAGCTGAACGATTTCCCAGGGATTGTGGCTTAAAGCCCTTTGTTGTTGGGGTTAAAATCTGATGTTTATAATTTCCACCTTTAACAAATAAATTGTGATGACTGTCACAGCTTCAACTAAATCTACTGAGACTACACTCCTGGATGGTTATTCACAGTAGGATTGGACAACACAGTGGTGCAGCGGTAGAGTTATTGCCTTACAGCGCCAGAGACTAGGGATCGATCCTGACTACAGGTGCTGGCTGTATGGATTTTGTATGTATTCTCTGTGACTGAGTCGGGTTACTTCGGGTCTTTCGGTTTTCTCCTACATTACAGTTTGCAGGTTAATTGGCTTCTGTAAATTTTTAAAAGGTGTAGGATAGATCTAGTGTACGGGGTGATCGCTGGTTGCCGTGAACTTGGTTGGCCGAAGGACCTGTTTCCAGGCTGTATCTCTAAACTAAACCACTGTTGATTAATCCCAACAATCCTGCTCTACTGTACACTTCAGGTGCCAACACTGATCACTGCTCCACTGGCATCAGTGGAATCATCAATCCTGTGAACGCGTGGCTTTTGTCCCGGTGCTTCAGTTTCCTCCCACATCCCAAAGCTGTGCATATTTGTAGGTTAATTGGCTTCTGTAAATTGTGCCTCGTGTGTAGGATAAAACTAGTGTACCAATGATCATTAGTCAGTATGGACTCAGTGAGCCGAAGGGCTGTTTCCACACTGTACCTCTAAACTAAACTGAACTAAGAGAGACATGGCTATGCAGGGAATGGAATGATATGCATCATGTGTAGGCAGAAGGAATTATTTTAATTTGGCATCATTTCGCACACTAGCACTATCCTACACACTAGGAACAATTTACATGTATACCGAGCTAATTACCCTACAAACCTGTATGCCTTTGGAGTGTGGGAGGAAACAGGAGAAAAACCACGCAGGCCATGGGGAGAATGTACAAACTCGGTACAGACAGCTCCCGTAGTCAGGATCAAATCCAGGTCTCTGGCGCCGTAAGGCAGCAACTCTACTGCTGCGCCACCTTGCAGTAAGGAAGTCCAAGTCAATATAGAGAAAGTTAAAGTTTTGTGCCTATCTTCAGTACTTGATGCTAATTTGTTCTTTGGTATACGAGAATATGCATGTTTGTTAAAAATATTAGAACTTGGCTTTCCAAATACCAAAATCAGAGATAATTAAAATGTTACCGCTCAGAAACAGGTCATTTATTCAAAATCGGGTATGCGTTCAGCAGCTAAAAACACACCATCCTGCGCATTTTCCTTTCTTCTCTCCCATTCTTTAATATTCCATTTAAAGCACTTTTTTTTTTTTAAGTTGAACATTTTATTTCAACTGTGATATAAAATTGCAAATTACATCCATCTGTGAACATTAATCTAATGTAAAATTAATTAAATTTTATACTGCCTCCATATAGCAAATTGTTATCAACAATCTGCTAAGTACTTTGTCATAATCTTAAAGACATTGTTATATTTCTACTGAGAAAAGTTCTAACATTTAAATCTTTTTCACCACTTTTACTAAAGATAGAGCACAGCAAGCATTTCCAACACATTTTTAATACCTTTTATGAAAGTAATCAAGAACTACATAAAATATGTCCACTGATCCCTACCCAAGAATTATAACATTAGTTTTCTGCATTATAGAATATTTTAAATTCTCATCCAAATTCTCCTTTGCCATCATGCACTCTTCCCAACTCTGTAACCTCAGTCAAAACATAATGCCCACTTCAGAGCATTACAAGAATGAATCATTACAAACTATAAATAGACTGGCACTGCTTTATAAACTCCATGGAATAATAAACTATTTGCCAATTACTTAGGTTTCAAGATCACCAAAGTAATTACGCCTTCATGTTCATCATGGTACCAAGTACAACGACCAATTCACATTTATTCTCTGCTGCATACCATGGCTTTTTTTCATTCATTCAAGGGAAGTGGGCTTCAAAGGCTGAGCCGATATTTATTTAATTGCCCATCACTAGTTGCCCTTGAGAAGGTGGTGGTGAGCAGCTTTCTTGAACTGCAGTCCTTGAGGTGTGGGTATTTCTACAATGCTGTTAGCATATATCTCCAAGTCAGGATGGTATGGGACTTGGAGGGCAGCTTCCAAGTCATGGTGTTCCTGCGTTCTTGCTGCCCTTGTCCTTCGAGGTGCTTGAGGTCGGGGGTACGGAAGGTGATGTTTAAAAGGTTGAGTTGAATTGCTGTACGACGTGCCGTAGACGGTACAATTGTGCGTCAGTGATGGACTCTGCGAAAGGTTTCGATGGGGTGCCTATCACGTAGGCTGTGATCACCTGTATGGCGTCGAGCTTTCTGAGTGTTGAATTTTGGAGTTATTGAAGGTGCAGTCATCTACACAAGCTGAGAGTATTGCATCACACTCCTGACTTGAGCCTTGTAGATGGTGAACAGGCTTTATAGACAATAGACAATAGGTGCAGGAGTAGGCCATTCGGCCTTTCGAGCCAGCCCCGCCATTCAAAGTGATCATGGCTGATCATCCCTAAACAGTACCCCGTTCCTGCCTTTTCCCCATATCCCCTGACTCCGCTATCTTTAAGAGCCCTATCCAGCTCGCTCTCTTGAAAGCATCCACATAACCTGCCTCCACCGCTCTCTGAGGCAGAGAATTCCACACACTCACAACTCTCTGTGAGAAAAAGTGTTTCCTCGTCTCCGTTCTAAATGGCTTACCCCTGATTCTTAAACTGTGGTCCCTGGTTCTGGACTCCCCCAACATCGGGAACATGTTTCCTGCCTCCAGCGTGTCCAAACCCTTAACAATCATATATGTTTCAATAAGATGCCCTCTCATCCTTGTAAACTCCAGAGTGTACAAGCCCAGCTGCTCCATTCTCTCAGCATATGACAGTCCCGCCATCCCGGGAATTAACCTTGTAAACCTACGCTGCACTCCCTCAATAGCAAGAATGTCCTTCCTCCAATTAGGGGACCAAAACTGCACACAATACTCCAGGTGTGGTCTCATTAGGGCTCTGTACAACTGCAGAAGGCTTTGGGGTGTTAGGAGTTGAGTTACTTACCATACAATTCCTAGCCTTTGACCATTATATGGCTACTCCAGTTCAGTGTCTTGTCAATTGTAACCACCAGGATATTCATAAGTTATAGGAGCAGAATTCGGTTCAAGTCTACTCCGCCATTCAATCATGGCGGATCTATCTTTCCCTCTCAACTTCGTTCTCCTGCTATAAAGCCTGACACCCAGACTGATCAAGAGTCTGTCAATCTCTGCCTTAAAAACATCCATTGACTTGGGCTCCTCAGCCTTCTTTAGCAATGAATTCCAGATTCATCACCCTCCTGACTAAAGAAATTCCTCATAATTTCCTTTCTAAAGGTACATCTTTTTATTCTGAGGCATTTGGTCCTCGACTCTCCCTCGAAACATCCTGTCCACATCCACTCTATCCAAGCCTTTCGCTATTCGGTAAGTTTCATAGAGGTCCCCCTTCAGTCTTTCCGCTGACTGGGTAGTACGCAACAAAAAGCTTTTCACCGCACCTCGGTGCATGCGATAACAAACCAAACTAACTATCCCTTCCATCACTTTGCGGACGATTGAGATGCACTAAAGGGGTGGCAATTTTCTGTTTGCTCTGACATCTTACAAATAGTTGGAAACTTATTGAAATAAGTGAAAGCGAGAGAGAATATTTTCCCGGTTTCCACACCCCTAATACCCTCTACCTGCAGAATATCAGATGTGTTGAAAGGTCACTGTGAAACTTCATTTCTTTCTCCACGGATGCAAGCTGGATCTGCTGAGCTTCTCGGGCATTTTGTTTTATTTTGCATTTCCACCCTTCAATTTTGCATTCAATTTCTTCTTGTCATTTAAAATAAAAATTAATTACAGCCAAGGAGCTATCTGGAACAACTGCCGAGTCCAAAAGTGCAGGGAAGCTGAGACGTCAGTTTCAATTAGTTCTTTCCTACACATCAATTATTAACACATCCATTTTCGGTGACTGATTACAACATAATCATTCATCACCATAGCAGCAACGTACATACACTTGAAGGGGCAGTTCCCTGACTGGAATCACCAAATATTTAAGTGGCTGAAAGGATGTTGAAATTAACTGGAAACAGTGATATTTCTTTTTTGAAAGCTTATGGGAAAATAACTAACCCGATCTGGCAGGCGTAAGAATCAAGAAGCTCACCTTCATCCTCACTTAAGTTCTTAGAAGAGGCCACAATCCTTCAAGTTATTCTTGATAATGACATCGGTGACGGCATCAAAAACAAATTGCACGTTCTTTGTGTCGGTGGCACATGTAAAGTGTGTGTAGATTTCCTTGGTGTCCTTCCGCTTATTTAGGTCTTCAAATTTGGTCTGGATGTAACCAGCAGCTGCATCATACTCATTTGCCCCTGTGTTCAAAGGAAAGAGTTAGTGAGTCACGTGTAAAGCAGTAAGGGTCAAGATGTCTGAAATCCATGACCTCCAGGTTCAGGAAAAGTGTCTTCCCACCAACCATCAGGCTATTGAACACTACTAAGGGTTTCAACCCAAAACATCATCATTCCTTCTCTCCAGAGATGCTGCCTGTCCCATTGAGTTACTCCAGCATTGTGTGTCTATCTTCACTGCTAATGCAAACTCGATTTCAAACTACAAACTGCAATGGTTGCACAAGGGACATCGGGTTTGTATGCTGTCTTGCACTGATAATTGTTTTTTTTTAATTTACTGAACTTTTTTTGTTTGTTTTATTCTGGTATCTATAAAGTATTGCCTTTACAACCCTGTTGTGCTGTTGCAATTTAAGAATGTTATCGTTCCATTTTGGTAGTGATGTGGGATATTCTGAAAAATTATAGGAAAGACGAGTAGTTTATGTGTTCAACCCAAGAGATTATCCACTGGGAAGCACAATGGGGAAAAACGCCAACACTGTCTGTGAGGAGGATGTTAGGAGAGGCGATAAATAGATTCATTAGGTGTAAATTTCGCATGGGTCCTTTATTGCACCCATTTGTTAGGTAAATGGAGGAATTGTTTTCCAATGACAAGCAACTGGAGGTTGCAAGTTGATCAATGGCAAATTGTTTCAAAGATGTAAAATCCACATATAACCATTGTGTTGTGGGAATATAAAAATGCGGTGGGTGTTACCAATCTTTGAAACACTTTGGGTTCTCCCAGAGCCACTGTTAGGCCTTGAATAAACATACTTGTTTGAAAAGCGAACCACTGCCCGATGAGATGTTGTGTGTGTCTGTTCCTATCTCAGCAGTAATTAAGAGGGCAACTGGGTCCCACGAGAAGCCAGACTCGGGGTTCAGGTTAAACACAAAATTCCCTCCAACAGTATATATGACAATTAAACACTATTGAGTATTAACATTTGCTTCAAATCTCAAAGTATTCCTCAAACACAATCTGGAAAATTATTACTTAACTCTTCAAAGTGTCCGGTTTACCAGCAATTGGGCACACATATCTGAAACTATTTTGGAAAAGAGCAAGTAGGAGATTCTGCATGTTGCTGAATAGCTACATTAAAGATCTACAAGAGGACGGTGGAGAGCATACTGGGCACACCATGGTCTAGTTCAGTAACTCAAATGTGTAAGACTGTATGAGGTTGCATGATGTGGTAGACAATGACCCTGTCCAACAAGGGCATTGACGTCCCCACCACCAAAGGGATCTATCAATTCAAGAACCCAGCTGATATCAAACTCTCACACTGCCCTGGCCACACTCTTACTTAGCTGCTACCATCGTGAAGGTGATACAAGAGCCCAAGAACCATTACCTCTAGGTTGAAGAGCAGCTTATTCTGATCAACCATCAGGTTTTGAACCATAGTGTTCAACCCACATCTCAGCACTAAGCTACTATTGACGGTACAAGGGTTGCACTACCTGCTTTGGCTTGCGTTATTCTAGTCTGATTAGTTCAAGTTTAAGTTCGCGTTTATTGTCACAGTGAAATTTGAGTTATCATACAGCCATACTAAGTGAAAAGCCACATAAGCTACTATGTGGAACAGCTGGTGAATTGGTGCAGCAGGAACAACCTTCTCCTAAATGTGAACAAAACCAAGGAGATTGTCGTCGATTTCAGAAGGAAAATTCAGCCCAGTCACACTCCACTTTGCATCAACAACTCAGCAGTGGAGCAGGTGAAAAGCATCAAGTTCCTGGGGGTGCATATAACGGACACCTTAAACTGGTCCACAAACATTACATCTCTGGCAAAACGGGCACAGCAGCGGTTGTACTTCCTCCGCAGGTTGAGAAGTTTACACCTCCACCCTCCCATCCTCGCCACTTTCTACAGAAGCACAATTGAGTCGGTCATGACCAGCTGCATCTCCACGTGGTGCGGCAGCTGTACAGCTGCGGACTGGAAGTGCCTTCAGAGAGTGGTGAGGACAGCGGAAAAAATCACTGGGACTTCTCTTCCTTCCATCATGGACATGGGGTACAAGCGCTGTCTGAGTAGAGCTAAGGGCATTATCAGAGCCCCCACACACCCACAATTTGGACTGTTCATACTGCTTAACTCTGGGAGGAGGTACCGCAGCATGAAGAGCGGGACAACCAGGTTCTGCAACAGCTTCATCCCCCAGGCCATAAGATTACTGAACAATCAAAAAAACCGAGGCTAGAACTTTTAAAATATCGTCACTTTTAAAAACTTTTTAATATATATTTATTTTACAGAACCATGCGCATGACGCATTTTTATGGACGCACCTGGAACTTTTAACTTTTAACTGATTTTTGGAGAGTAAAATGCAACAAAATTTCGTTCAAGGTGCACTGTGTCTAGGTGTATATCTGAATGACAATAAAGTTTCATTCATTCATTCATTCATTCATTCATAAAATAAACATAAACATCCACCACAGTGAATCCACATTCCTCACTGTGATGGAAGGCAATAAAGTCATCTTCCTCCTTTGTTCACCCATAGTCGAGGCCCTTGAACCCCATGCAGTCGCCGCTGCCGACGGTCCAAGCCCTCTCGTCGGGATGGTCAAAACTCCGGAGTCGGGATGGATCGGAACACTCCGCGGCATGGAGCTCATCAGTCGTCCTCTTCTTACCGGAGTCCGCGGCTTCACGGTGTGTAAAGTCCACAGGCCCCGCGGTCGGACTCCACTGGCGACCCTCGGCAAAGGATCGCAGCTCCCGATGTGGAAGTCCGCGCCACGCCCGCGGCTTGAAGCTCCGGGCTTGTCTCCAGAAAAGGCCGCACCACTCCACGTTGTAGGCCGCAGGGGGGGGGGACGGAGATGCAAGATGGAGAAAAATCGCATCTTCGTTGAGGTAAGTGACTGAAAAAAGTTTCCCCTGATTTCCCCCCCCCCCCAAAACCCCCCACATAAAACAAACCAAGAAACATTAAATCATACTTTTAAATACTTAAAGTAATAAAAACAGAGTGGGGACTGACAGACTGTTGGCGAGCATAGCTGATAATTTATTGTATTACTGTTTATCATTTATCTATTTGTCGCATTGTTACATTAATGTGTCTGTAAAAGTTGCAGCAAGATTTCCATTACCCTGTTTTGAGTAGATAGTAACCACTTGACTAAAAAACCGGAACAATTAAATTCTTACTCACTGCACAATTCCTGTCACATTATTTACACCAACAACAATAAATGTACAGGTACAACATCAATTTTCCAGCATCCTTGGTTCCAGAGCCTTGTAGGATGATCCATTTTGCCAGACCAACATAATAATAATAATAATAATTCTACAGTGCTCTTCTAACCCCTCCCATGTCTATAAAGCACCATGGAGTGCTAGAAACATAAATAAAGAATTAACAAGTAACAAGGAAATAAACAATGAACTCTTTCAGGACGGAGGCCCATGTCCCAAAATAGCGGGTACCACATGCAATGCTCTTGTAATTTAGTCCGGATTGAAGGAGGTGCCAAACCACCAGTTGCCGGAAAATCAGTTGACTTTCAAGGAGGAGAAAATGCAAGAGATTAAGGGGCACAGAAGGGTTGATAAATCCCCCACGTCGGATGAGAACTCGCCAGGTTGCTAAGGAAGACAGGGAAGGAGACAACGGAGTGAAGACTGAGATTTTTGCATCTCTAATAGCCACAAGTGAAATGCCAGTAGATTGGACGAAAGCTAATGTTGTTCCTTTATTTAAGAAAGGCAGGATAAACTAGGTACCTAAAAGCCTTTTCCTTCAGTTGCATCTATCCTGCACTCCAATTTTCAGGAGAAATGAAGATGCATAAAGTTGCGTCCACTCAGCAAAAAATGAGGCTTCAGATTGAACATCTGCTGTTCAGTCTGAAGGGTGCAAACTCGAAACGTCACCTATCCATGTTCTCCAGGAATGCTACCAGACCCGCTCAGTTACTCCAGCATTTTGTGTCTTTCCTTGGTAAACCAGCATCGACAGTTCATTGTTTCTACATCAGAATTTCAAGCAATTACAATAAATGGGCCAATATAGATGTACGGCTCAACATAGCGACACTGACCCCATTAGACAAAAGCAGTGAGATGGTATCTGACCATGGCAACTGAGAACTGGTATGCTTTGTTGTGTGTTTTGACAAATGAGGCTTGTGCCAGCATTATGTGAAGCAACACAATGCAGGCGGTGAAGCAGTGCCAAGCTAAATGGCGGTGTAGTCGTACCAAGCTAATACACTGCAGCTATTCTTCAGGTTCAGAGAAAGTCACCTCACATCGCCACAACAAGAATCAAGCTCTGCTCTACATAATGAATAACCCTGCCTGTCTCCCCTCCTTCCAGCTGAATTTTCCTTTGCAAGCTTGCAGAGTTTGACCCTCTGAAGCCTGAAGCCAAGTACACACATGGGATTAATCACAGACCGAACTTTTAGATTACTTCAGAGCAATGTCACAAGCTGTTTCTCAATTTCATCTCATTCTTGTCACCAAATGGAAGCTTCAGGTCACCAAGTTAAACCACTTACTGGATATTTACCCAAAGACTCATTTATTTTTCATTTTGACAGAAGCTTTAATTTAAAAATTAAGTGTGGTCCCAGGATTGTATCGAACCTACAAAGGAGAACAGGAATAGCCCTTGCACACTACTGTGCTTGCTCTGCCATTCAATAAGATCACGATTGATTAGCTTCCTCAGCACCACATTTCTGCATCAACCCTCAGTTCCCTTAAAATCTATCGATCTGTAGCTTGAATTTATGCAGCAACTGAACTTCCACAACCCTCTGGGATAGAGAATTCCAAATATTCAGCGATCTCTGGGTGAAGACATTTCTATACACATTAATCCTGAATAGCCCAATCCTTATTTAGGTACAGATACTCCCTGTTTCCAGACACAAGTATGAAAAAGTCTGAAGAAGGGTCCTGACCTGAAACATCACCTGTCCACATCCTCCAGAGATAATACCTTACTTCAGCAGCGTATGCTCCACATAAGCAAGGAAAACATGAATTCCACATCAACCCCATCTATCCCTGGGTGAGGTCTGCACATTTCCACAAGATTGCCCTCTGATTTTCTAGACTAGAAAGTAAAGGCCGAGTCTGCCAAATCTCTCCTCACAGAATGGACCATCCATGTCAGAAATTAACTCCATAAACCTTCATTCCAGTCCCTCCACGGCAGATTTTCCAATATGTTGTCTCACCTGGTCCCCACACAATTCCAAGATGTCTTCTTTTGTCCTCAAATTCTCTTTCAATTAGTCAAACACATTAAATAATTGCTGAACGTGCATGATAATTTATGACTTGGGCACAAGGCCACCAAAGCCTCTCTGAACACCAACATTTTAACAACCTCTCACCACATCAGGTCAACGGGCCTTAATGGCCAGGTTAAGAACTCTGCGCTTACAACAAATGGGACTTGAAAATGCCGCCAAACCTGGCGACTCTGCTATACCGTCTCAGTATACTACTTCTACACACTTGTATTGTATCTTAGATATATTTGTGTACAGTAATACTTGTACTGAACCGATTGCAAAAACAAATTTCACCGTACTTTGGTAACTATATGGAGACATAAGGCTTTACAGGCTCAATCTTGCTGGATTCTTCGGTACAACACAAAGTGCTAGAGTAACTCAGCAAGCCAGGTAGCATCTGTGAAGGGATTTGGACAGGCAATGTTTTGGGTCGGGACCCTTCATCAGTGCACAGCGTTTTTATGGAGTGAGCCAAATTACCGCAGATCATTTTGGAGAGTTGCTCACATAATGGTAGAAATCCTGAACTACCTGAGAAGACCTTGCTGCTATCATTCTAACTGCTCTGACGCAAGGTTCTGTCAGCTGAGGAGCCACATTTACCAGCAGTTTTGCTGAGAAATTAGGGTACAAATTCAGTGATTAAATTCATTTCAATGCAGAAGCAACTCCAAGGAAAATGAAATGAGTCAATTCAAATGTGCTTAACTCTTAAACTTCCGTTATTTTTGGGCAGTATATGTGGAGGGAATGAGCAGACGATGTTTCGGGCCGGGTTCCTTCTTCAGACTGAAGAAGCGTATTGAGCCAAAATGTCATCTGTTCATTTCCCTCTACAGAACCTATAGGGCATAAAATGATGTTGTTAGAAAATAAATAAGTGTCTTGCACTGGCAGAATGGCTAGAGGTGATGAATGGTTTACTCCTGTATTAAAGCCATTTCACCATACAGGAGGGATGACGTCAACATTATACAACCAGTGGGGAGCAGACAAGGCCACAGTGCTAGTCTTTATCCATTGTGCATCTCTACACAGAAGCTTATATCCATCCACAGATAAACTGCACAATGTGAACACTAAGCAGCTATTACCACTGTGCATTGTATATTATATTAATATCAGAGACTTCCAAAACAGGCTCTTAGCCAGGTGATTATGATGACACTGCAACAATTAGCCCTTTTCCAAAATGCAAACTATTTACATTAGTGCACAAGAAGTTATTAACGATTCTATTATGCATGGGAGATAGAAACCACCCTATTGATCCAATGATTTTTAATAATGTTCATCTAATAGCGGCTGGGTAATGTTGCCCATTATTAATGATGCAGAGATATCATCTGACTAGCACAGCTGCATGAACATAGTGCCTTCAATGCAGATTAAGAATATTTTTTGGTACAATTCATACATGATAACTGCATTTATTCAGTCGTTTTCAGAATAATGACATAATTGAAACTAAACACAAAGGCAAGTTCAAGGGAAAGATTAAGAAATCAGTGAAAATGCCGATGCATTCAGAAGTTGCTGCATTTCCTGCATTGCAACACTTTTTAAGTGCTTACTTGCACATATACCACTTGGGACTCCAAGAGCTTGTGCGAAGGGCTTTATAAATATAGTACAGTTTTAAAAAGAGCAACATTAATGAACATAGTGGCAAACAATGTATGTATGGAGAGGGAGGAAGTGACCCCGTCTATGCCGGCAATACCATTGGCATCAAACACACAGGATGCAGAAGCAAATCTATCTCAACATAATGCAGGTCCACCATCAATGTTCTGGCAACTGATTGTCTGACACCTTCTTTCATCCGTACAAAATTACAAGACTTACTTGAAATCCTCCCTCTACAGACCCCCTGAAAATCTGGCACCTAGGCTGGGTGAGGTGACCGATCTCAACCTCATCGGCATATGTGCGGCTTATCGGCGGGTTGAATTTGCCGTTCCCATAGCCTACTTCCGAGACCGACTTTATGGGCTGGTATCTCGGGTCCGCTCTGGTACAGTTCGACTCCCCTCTGTGTTCGTCACCTCAGTTGGTCTGGAAAAACGGATAATCCCGAAAGGCTCTGGAACCAAGGGTGTCGGAAAATCTGTGGTGGACCTGCACTTACATTTAGATTATGCCATTCACATCCCCATGTTTAGTTTAGTTTAGAGATACAGCGCGGAATCAGGCCCTTCGGCCCACCAAGTTCGGACTGAGCAGCGATCCCCGCACATTAACACTATCCTACACACACTAGGGACAATTTACACATACACCAAGCCAATTAACCTACATACTTGTACGTCTTTGGAGTGTGGGAGGAAACTAAAGATCTCAGAGAAAACCCACGCGGTCATGGGGAGAACATACAAACTCCGTACACACAGCACCCATAGTAGAGATCAAACCTGGGTCTCCGGCGCTGCAAGCGCTGGAAGGCAGCAACTCTACCGCTGCACCACTGTGGCCGTGTCTCCCTAAAACTACCACTAGCTGTGACTGTAGAAACTCTTAGGGCATGTGGATAACATTATGACCAACTAGTTGTTTCAGGCCAAGGAGGTCCTGCCTGGCCTTGTTGGAAGACTTGAAATTTCTTTTGTGTTAATAGTTTTGCTATTTTGAAAATGGACACGAACCTAATTCAGATGAGATAGCTCGGACTAATATGGGATGCTTCTTAGTGCCCACAAAGAAGCGTCTGTTTATTGCAAGTTCAATAAGAGACCAATTAACTGCTAGAATTAAGGTTAGCCACGAGTACTTCAGGTCAGGAATTCACTCAAATGGAAGCTTGGTTTCAATTGCTCTTGGCATTAGAAAGCCCGATCCAGACAATACAACAGCTTATTGCAATTTAACCCACTCTGTACAAATCCTGAAATCAGAAACTGCACAATCATGAATTTAATTAAATTGCCAGCGCTGAAACCAATCTCAAGTTTAAAGTGGTATTGATTGCAAATTGCAGGCAATAACTAAGATAACCAGAAGCAAAGTACAGTGTAAGATCTGTGGGAAAGTGACACAGCCAACTTGTGCATCACACAGCAGCCACATGTTGTGTAATAGGTGGTGTTCACTGCTTGATGGCCCTTAATGATGGCGGCTCTAAGTTTCCATGGAAAAGGTGGGAAAACCATAGCCCACTGGTGAATCTGTATCTTTAACTGAATGCAACAGTCATGTGCATTGTGGACTCTTACTCTTACAGGCACAGTGGTAGACTTGGTGCCTTTTAGCACCAAGGAACCCGAGTTTGATGTTGACTACAGGTGCTGTCTGTACAGGGTTTGTACATTCTCCCTGTGACCTCGTGGGTTTTCTCCGGGTACTCCAGCTTCCACTCACATTCCAAAGAATGCAGGTAAAATGCAGGGACTATTGCAACGTTTCAGAAACAGTTAGACAAGTACATGCATAGGATAGCAGGTCAAGCAGCACCAACAGAAAGTTAAACTGGATCAATGCTGATTCATTAAACCAAAGCATCAGCTGTTTCTCTCCACACTGAGGCCCTTGACCTGCTGAGTGCATCTTGCATTCTGATTACTTGTTTAGATTCCCAGCGTCCACAGTTTCCAGCGGCAGCCTTATGGAGAGACCTGTGCGACAGTTGCACCATGACCTACAACTCTTTCTGGAACGATGATGGACGGAACAGAATGTCCTTTTTCAGATTTACCAATCACAATGTGCAAGTATAATTTGAACATTTACAAATTAAACCCAATATCAACCGAGCATAATTTGCAAGGGGTTCTATTGTAATTGTGCAAGGTATTTTTTCTATTTGAATCATCATTTAGACGTCAATTTAATTTTGTCAATTGTGTGGCCAGTTCTTTCAAAAGAAATGTTCAATGTAAAGATGTATTCGGTATTTCTACCAGTTTATGATTTGGTGCTGGGAGGTGCACTGGTCATAAATAATAACAGCAGAATTAGGCCATTCGGCCCATCAAGTTTACTCCGCATTCAATCATCTCTCCCTCCTAACCCATTCTCCTGCCTTCTCCCCATAACCTCTGGCACCCGTACTAATCGAGAATCTACCCATCTCCGCCTTAAAAATATCCATTAACTTGGCCTGCAATGAATTCCAGATTCACCACCCTCTGACTAACGGAATTCCTCCTCATCACCTTCTTAAAGGAACTTCCTTTAATTCTGGTGGAAACATCCTCTCCACATCCATTCTATCCAAGCCTTTCACTATTTGGTAAGTTTCAATGAGGTTCTCCTTTCATCCTTCTAATAGGCCTTTCTCACGGGGCGACTTGACGCAAGATGTAACCAGAGTGAAGTGGTCATGGTCTAGCACGATATCACACGATATAACGGGGGGGTGAGACAAAGAGTTCCCACGGTACTCAGCATTTCTGTTATTTGTGCGAGTGACTTGTCCGTCTCCCGAGCTTTCCCGTTAAATCTTGAATGAACATTGTAACTGTCAAGTGTAATTAAATCATCATGTGGCACAAATGATGGGGGGGGAGAGAGAGAAATTAGGGGAGACGTATATACACACACAAAGCAGAGTTTTACTGTGTATGTGGGAGACACAGATGGACTGAGCACAGTACCTCGGTCTTACTGTGTGCGGGAGAGGGGGAGAACGAGACGTACACTCACAGAGGCAGAGTCTCTCAGCCTGTGTGAGAGGGAGGGAGGGAGAGAGAGGCACACACAAGGTGAATGTGAAATCTCACCTGCCTGTTTCAGTGACAGACACCCGCCGCCAGTAAATGAAGACACCCCCATCTGTCTCCCCCTCCTCTCCCTCGACTCCCCCACCTTTTCCTCCCAACTCCAGTCCCATCCCAACCCCCTGGGCAACTGAAGGGAGCAACAATTAACTGCTGCCTGCCCGCTGAGTTAGAGAGTTCCCACGGTAGTAAGACGATGTTAGTTGCTCCCAAGTTTAAATTTCCAACGTGTGTTTCAGAGTAAAGAGTCAGCGCAGAATCCTTGATAATCAAAAACTGTCTGAATCAGCAAGTTAGACACAAAATGCTGGAGTAACTCAGCGGGCCAAGCAGCATCTCTGGAGAAAAGGAATAGATTCCATTTTTAGTCGGGACCCTTCTTCGGGATGATTGTAGGGGGGAACTGGAAGCAAGAAAAGACCGGGACAAATCAGGGCCAACAACAGATGACCTCAGCAGTTGATGTCCATATGCGGATGCAAATCTTTATTTTTTAAATTCAATCCCACAGAAGACAATTTTTACTCACCTTCTGTCCCCTCTGTCCAGCTTCCGGGTTCACCGTTCGCAGGAGTTCCCACGGTACACGCAAGAGTCAGTACGGATATCGCACTGGCCACTACGTGCATATAATGTTGCAATGTTCAACCACAAGTATACAAGTCACTCTTGGAGAAATTCAAGCTTGTTTGAATTTTCTCCCGAGTCACCAAGTTACACGAGCACCTGCCGTTAGCGCCACGGTGGTCCACGAATGCCGTACGGTTATCGCAAGAGGTTCCCACGATGTTCAACTCTGGTTAACTCTTGCGTCAAGTCGCCCCGTGAGAAAGGGGTTTAAACTCCAGCGAGTACAGGTCCAGATCTGTCAAACACTCGTCATATGTTAATCCACTCATTCCTGGGACACTGGGTGGAACAAATCCATTTACTATTGAAAGACCGGCACTGCACCTGGTACACGAGCATAATATCCGTACTTCTGGAGGGAAGGCAAGCATTAAGATCACTTCCACTGCATCTCAATTGTTTGTAATTTGAAACATGCCAAGACAAAGGCACACTTGATATGAAAAAAACATGAGTAACATGAAGCAAGAGCTGGAAATGTTAACATCAATCAGAAACTAAAATACAAGGGTAAAATCTTTTGCCTGCCGTCTGATGGGAGATAATTAATTTGATGGATGGTGACAAATGCGACTGTTCCTTCTAAAGCTGATCAACTTTGGCATTGCAGATTCTCTTATTCTCTTTTACTAAATCCACACACAACCACATACCTGAATATTCAGGGAAGCAGATAGACAAAGGACTCTTGGTGATCTTCTCTTCAAAGAGATCCTTCTTGTTGAGGAAGAGAATGATTGAGGTGTCCGTGAACCATTTGTTGTTGCAAATACTGTCAAACAGTTTCATGCTCTCGTGCATGCGGTTCTGGAAGAGGAAACAATTTTTATTTCATGCTGGCAACCACCGATATGCTGAACATGACACCCAATAACCAAAAACAAGCTCAGAATGCAACCGCATATTCTGGGTCCCTATTCAATTATGCTTATCTGTGACGGTCAATGGATAGTTTTACGGTAGTGATTGATAGATTCTTCATAAGTACGGGTACCAGGGGTTATGGGGAGAAGGCAGGAGAATGGGTTTGAGAGGGAAAGATAGATCAGCCATGATTGAATGGCGGAGTAGACTTGATGGATTTATTAGCCTAATTCTGCTGCTATAACTTATGAAATCTTGAAATGATTTAGAGTCCTCTGCAAAATGGTGCACTTTCCATCTCTGAAGGTCAACATCAAGCTCTTGGACAAGACTACCTCCACTCCATATGCATTGGCCTCTAACTCATTCCCAAATGCAATGAGGCAATTTATATTTGCCACAAGAGTGGCAAAGCCAAAGCAAGAGATGCAGGCTTGTATCAAATACAAATTTGAGTGACATTCCCTACAAGCTGTAATGAAATTACTGACTGAAATCTACCGCAAATGATAACTTTCCAGAGAAAATTAGGATCCATGAAGTGCAATAAATTGAATCTGCTTGTTGCAATATATTTGATATAGCCATACATGGAGTTGGAGTGGGAATAAATGCGAACCTATGAATCTGGAGCAGCAGTAAGCTATTTGACTATGCAAGCCTGCTACTCCTTTTATTAAAATCATGGTTGCAATGCCTTGAAAACATCTCTCTGCATTCTATTTCCCAAATTTCACCACCTCAGAGATTTACCAGAATTATTCTCACATTTTAGATATCAAGAGAATAACCATTTCCTGACGAGTGCTTGGGGCTAACAATTAAACCTGCACCTAGCTGTTTTTGTTCAAATGTTCCACAAATCATTGATCATACCCTACTTACTATACATGAATGCTAATTTTGCTGACTAAAGCAAGTAAAATTGCAGCATCACCCCTTGGAATTGGGATCAGCTCTGCCAAGATCGCAAGAAATTGAAGAGCAGTGTAGGTGCAGCCCAGTCCATCACACAGACCAGCCTTCCAACCATCGACTCCATCTACACTTCACGCTGCCTCGGAAAAGCTGCCAATTTAATGGAAGGCTTGTCCCACCCTGGTCATTCCTTCTTCTGTCTGGCAGAAGATACAGAAGCATGAATGCACAGCATCGGACTCAGGAACAGCTTCTTCCCCTCTGTTATCAGGCTTCTGAATGGTCCTTCCATAAGCTCAGATACTGTCTGATTCACTTATACCCCTCGTTGAAGGTATTGGACTTTGTCTATGGAATAAGCTACAAATGCACTAAATGCTGAGAACTGTATCCTACACTCTGTATCTTCCGCTCTCCTCAATCTATTTTGTTTGACTTGATTGTATTTATGTATATCTGATCTATAGAAACAAGGAAGTACAGATGCTGGTTTACACAAAAGAACACTAAGTGCTGGAGTAACTCAGTGGGGACAGGCAGCATCTCGAGACAGAGAGCATGCATAGGGCGACTTTTCGGGTTGAGACCCTTCTTCAGATTGATTGTGGAGATGGGAGAGAGGAGAGGCAGGACGGAGTGACAGGTATCAACAACCCCCTTCCAAGCCAAATCATCCCTTCCCACCCAAACCACCCCCTCCCCAGGCACTTTCCCCTGCAATCGCAGGAGATGCAACACCTGTCCCTATACCTCCCCCCTCAACTCCATCCAAGGACCCCGACAATCTTTTCAGGTGATGCAGAGTTTCACATGCACCCGCCCCCTCCCTCAACTTCATCTATTGTATCCACTGTTCCAGGTGTGGACTCCTGTATATCAGCGAGACCAAGCGTGGGCTCAGTGATCGTGTCGCTGAACACCTCCATTCAGTCTGCCTAAACCTACCTGAACTCCAGGTTGCTCAACACTTTAATTCCCCCTCCCATTCCCACATTGACCTTTCCGTCCCGGGCCTCCTCCATTGTCAGAGTGAGGCCCAGCGCAAATTGGAGGAACAGCACCTCATATTTTGCTTGGGTAGCTTATACCCCAGCGGTATGAATATCGACTTCTCTAACTTCAAGTAGCCCTTGCTTTCCCTCTCTCTCCATCACCTCCCCATCCCAGTCTTACCGACTCCGACTACATTTTATTACTGTACCGCCCACTCCCCTGACAACAGTCTGAAGAAGGGTCTTGACTCGAAACGTCACTCATTCCTTCTCTCCAGAGATGCTGCCTGTTCCGCTGAGTTACTCCAGCATTTTGGGTCTATCTTTGATTTAAACCAGCACCTGCAGTTCTTTCCTACACAGGTAATAGGTAGATACAGGGAGGGGGATTTTTGATAGGCAGATGGTTGGAGCAAAGGCCAGAAGTTAAAACAGAAGGTGTGAGAGAGACTGAAGAGTTTCAGCCAGAGCAAGGTGCAGGGGAGGGGGAGGGGAGGGGGGAAGAAAAGGTGCAAGTGCAGGTGGGGCTATTTGATCTGTAGAGATAGCATGCAAAGCAAAGCTTTTCACTGTACCTTGTGACAAAAATAAACCTAAACCTCACTTTTTTTTCTGCTCACAAAGTTATTTATCTGTGAATGCTAGTTTGGCATGAATGACAGTTGACTGAAAACAGGCCAGATAAAATGCTCAATTATTGGTGATTTGTCTATACCATGCAGTTAAATATTGGAATTGGAACAGCCTTTGGAATTTAGCTCCGCAATATTTATTCATCAGACAAAGAATGATGCAACTTTCAAATTGCTTACCATCTCTTCATCCTCAGCAAGGACCAAGTCATAGGCACTGAGAGCGACACAGAAAATGATAGCAGTGACACCTTCAAAGCAATGGATCCACTTCTTTCTCTCAGACCTTTGCCCACCAACATCAAACATCCTGAAAAACAAAATTTTAAACAAAATATTGACACCAGCCCTTCATTTATTTCTACATCTCTTAAGAATATATTTTTTAAGCAATCTGTTTATGTGACAAATATTCACTTCAGCGTGTGTGTGTGTGTGTGTGTGTGTGTGTGTGTGTGTGTGTGTGTGTGTGTGTGTGTGTGTGTGTGTGTGTGTGTGTGTGCGCGCGCCCGCGCGTGTACACATTATACATATATATCTTTGATTTATAGTTTGGTTCAGAAACTGACATCGTAAATGCTGTTTCCAATCATTTGTTAATCCCCAAGAAGTGAAAGTTCGATCTGAATCAACACATGTAAAATACAAAAGCAACCTAACTAAAATTTTGGATATCCATCAACTTTACTTTTGAAATGTAATGTGGAAAAAGGTTCTTCGGCCCATCGAGTCTGTGCCGACCAGCAATCATCCTGTACACCAGCACTCTCCGACACTACAGAAGACAATTAACCTGTAAACCTGTATGTCTTTGGAATGTGGGAGGGAACCGGAGCACCCGGAGAAAACCCACGCTGTCACAGGGAGAATGTACAAAGGTCTATACAGTCAGCACCCGCAGTCAAGATCATATCCAAGTCTCTGATGCTAGAAGGCAGCAGCTCTACTGCTGTGCCACTCAATAAAGATCAGTGCTATACAAGTGCAAGACACACTCACATGATTTTATTTCCAGGTTCTTGTCATAATGGTATAAAAGTCTGAGTCTAAAGAGGTAATCTCTATTCCATTGTCTTGGGGAGCAAAATAACTTGTCTTGGTCACATAAAAAGACCACAGGGCTCAAGGTCGGCAAGAGCAATCCCCGTATAATTCTAACGGTGAACAGTAACAAGGACTACAAGCATCAACACTCAGTATCTTTAATCTAGCTTGTTTGATACTTCTCCACACAAGGGCCCGTCAAGCTGGGATAAATACTTCTGTCTTTCATTGCATCATCAGTTCATTTGTCTCAATTTAGTTTTGCAACACAGCTGCAAGCCAGAAACCCATGGAGCAGAAATACCTTGCTTACATTTGTTAAACAATATACATTCATATGGCATCTTTAACATTGATAACCAGCCCAACGATACCAAGCAAAACCACACAAAGACTGCCAGTTTAAGGGAGAGTTGAATATCACACTGCTTTGTATTTCAATTTGTCTGTAAACTTGTAACTTAGCCTATTTTGTGGACTGAGCCCAAATGTATATATTAAATATAATTAAAAAGTCACTGAAGATGCTGGTTTTTACCAAAGACAGACACAAAATGCTGGAGTAACTCAAAGGGTCAGGCAGCTTCAGATTGAAGCAGGGTCCCGACACCAAACGTCACCTATCCATTTCCTCCAGTGATGCTGCCTAACCCGCTGAGTTACTCCATTGTTTTGTGTCTATCCAAATTATTTAGTGCTAGCTTAGCTTTCCGTCTGTCAATGAGATGAATAGAATATGGAAAGCATCATATTTATCATTCTGGTGCATATGGGTAGCAGCATATGGGAGAGGATATACTAATGCATGCAATTGATTTACTTATTTAAAAGCGTTGTAAATCTTTCTGTGAAATCTATCTTAATTGGGTGAGCATGAATAAAATTAACTGATTATAGCAGTCTGAATACACCACTGGTAGTGGTTATATTGTGGCAGCATGTGATAAGGTATCTCCAGCAGCAAGGGTGACTGTAAAACCAATGAATCATTAACATAGAAACATAGAAATTAGGTGCAGGAGTAAGCCATTCGGCCCTTCGAGCCTGCACCACCATTCAATATGATCATGGCTGGATCATCCAACTCAGTATCCCGTACCTGCCTTCTCTCCATACCCTCTGATCCCCTTAGCCACAAGGGCCACATCTAACTCCCTCTTAAATATAGCCAATTAACTGGCCTCAACTACCCTCTGTGACAGAGAGTTCCAGAGATTCACCACTCTCTGTGTGAAAAAAGTTTTTCTCATCTCGGTTTTAAAAGATTTCCCCCTTATCCTTAAGCTGTGACCCCTTGTCCTAGACTTCCCCAACATCGGGAACAATCTTCCTGCATCTAGCCTGTCCAACCCCTTAAGACAAAGATGTCGAGCAGATCCCAGGCTTGGCTTTGATTATTTATTACTCTCAGTTCAACAGCATGTGTCCTGATAATGTGCTCCCTTTGAGAGTTCACACAGTAAGTCATCTCTGAAAGGTCACTCATTATTAAGCAACCTTCTGCTGTGTCACTAAATGCTTATTTCCTGTGCAAGAACGAAGGCAGGATGCTTCAATTACCAATATCATTCTGGTTTCCATCACTACAAACCAAAGTTGGCCTTCAAGCAGAATATAACTTTGCAGCCACCATCATTGCAAAGTGTTTAAGATCTTGAAACCCAAATTGTTCCTTTCTCCACTCCAGAAAGAATGGCAGAAAGACGTGACAGAGATGAACTGACTCGGTAAACAGCTCGACATGTCATTAAATATTTACCTCACTGAAGCTTAACATTCAGTTCATCATGTCTGTGACAGTTATCTCACGCATCCATACCTTCAATATGGATGAATTGAATCCACCCATACCTTCAATATTATTAAAGAGTACCCCACGTAGCACAAATTTTCCTCCCATAAAGAAATTGCGAATGAAAAAATATTAGTCTCAGAATCATTGTAATTTAAGGCATAGGGGAGCAGTTGTTCCATCACATTCACCGTATCGGATTTCCATCTCTGTAACTGAGGACCTGCAGCTTCGAGGCCTTCAATTACCCATCCAGGTACTTTTGAACATGCAGTGTTTCGGCCCACACCACCTTTTCACCAAAGAGTTCTAGATCCCCATCACACTTTGGGTGATCTTTCTTAAAACAACTATCAATAGTCGCTGCTGTCAAAGGGTCCATGCTGTCAAGGGAAAGGGATCCTGCATGTTCATCCTGCCAATTTTAAATAACTTTACTAATCTTCTACCAGGCTCCTTTACTTCAAGGATATTAAACCAAACCTAGCTGTATTTCCTCAGTAACTGAATCCCCTCAGCCTATCAAAATGTTCATGGTTTTCCATTGCACTGTTCAAGGGTTGTAACTGTACGGAGCACTCCAGAAGTTCAGTTTTATAGCTTGGACACTCGGAAGCGAGCAATATGCGGAGTCAAACAAATTTCTTCCACTGTTGCCATCTCACTTTGCTTAAGAAATAGCAGTTAATTAAATTGATGTATGATCTTGGTTGAAGGTGATTGAAAATTCCATCATGTCCCACTTTCAGAGCAAAGTACACTAACCTCTGCTAAACCAAACAGATTTAGGACCAATGTAATAAAAAAGAACTGCAGATGCTGGTTTACAAAAGACACAGTGTGGGATTAGCTAAGCGAGTCGGGCAGCATCTCAGGACAACATGGATAGGAGACATTTCAGGTCTTAGTTTAGTATAGTTTTATTTTAGATATACAGCGTGGAAACAGACCTTTCAGAACATCCTCCACGCCGACCAGGGACAATTTACAGAAACCAATTAACCTACAAATCTGCACTTTTTTGGAATGTAGGAGGAAACTGGAGCACCCAGAGGAAATCCACACGGTCATAAGGAGAACATACATGGAGCAACACCCTTGGTCAGGATCGAAGCTGGGTCTCTCACGTTGTAAGGCAGCAACTCCACCACTGCACAACCCCAAGGGCTAAAGGGTCCATGCCAAAGAGTTGGGAATCCTTTGGATCCAGGAGCAAATCAGCTAATATTGTTCATCACCTTCTCACAGAACAACTTGGAGTGTGTTACAAACTGATACCCACAAGGCACACAAGACCGCGGAACACAGCCCACTCTCCGCTGCTTCAGGTTTATTCTCGGTGACTTCTCGGACGGGCGGCTTCTCGAATATTCTCACGGACTCAGCCCCGCCTCTGGGGATTTTAATCCCATGCGGGTACCTTCATGGTGACTGACAGGCAAGCAGACAAATCTGCTTATCATTTTTAAACGTTCATAACTTTTGTAATCTTCCACCGATCGGAACAAAACGTAATGCGCTTGGAGCCGAGGGAGAACGGTGAATACGGTGGCGGAAAAAATCCTAGCTATAAAGGGTACCGTTTTTGCGCAAATAAAAAAGCAAACCGGAAGTGGTCAAGATGAGAGTTTTTAGTAATAGTATAGATGGATGAGATGACCAAATGTAATGCCAATTTGATAACACAAAGACTGGTTGGGTTATCAAGTTGGGGCACATTTTTGCAGTGGAAACCAACAAAGATTTGAACTATGAGGCAGTCCAGGGGTATGGCAAGTAAGAAAGTTTCCATTGAGGCCAAATTGGATCAGCCTTGACCTTACTGAATTGTGGAGTAGTGCAAGGGGCTGATTAGCTCAAGTAATGTTCCATGTGATTTGAACTCCCAGGGAAAAGTTTCTATGACTGCAATGGTCAATTATGGGGGCAGCAACAAATAACCTCACAATGGAGCTCCAAATGATGTTAAAGAAATTGAACATGCAACTTATGAAAACAAAATTCTGGTGATCAGCAGGTCGTATATTTAAGCAAGATAGACAACAATCCAGTGCAGCCCATGTGACAACTTGACAACTTAACAACTTGTTGTAATTATAAAATTACAACTTCCAGTTCCTCAATTGGTTTAATAACCCTAATTTCTGCACAACATTGCTAAATCAAATTCATTTTGCTCTGGAACTGTATTGAACTAATACTATTTTTTTTTAAACATAAGACGTCTGTGTTCATTCCAAATGACCAACATCTGGCAGAAAGTCATCCGTGACTCAACATCTGCAACCTGCTGACGTTCATAAACCTTTGAAGTTTCTGCTTCTAAGTCTGCAGTGGCATCAGCTGAATGAAATTACAGGCACTGCTGCACTGTCAGCTCTTCATTGATCAAATAAGCAAGGCAGTCTTTGGAAGCTGCATGGAAATTGCAGCATGAGCTGTCAATTATTTCCACAAGAACCTGTCGAATGCAGCAACCTCAACAATAGCCAGCGATTCAGGTCAGCCCCAAATGTAAGCCAGGGTGCAGTGATGTTTGAATTATCAGAAAGGGTGTCAAAAGCATCTGTATTCAAGATAGACATAAAAAGCTGAAGTAACTCAGGAATGGGTGACCGTTTGGGTCAGACTGAAGAAGGGTTTTGACCCGAAAGCTCACTTATTCCTTCTCTCCGGAGATGCTGCCTGTCCCACTGAGTTACTCCAGCTTTTTGTGTCTATCTTCGGTTTAAATCAGCATCTGCAATTTGTTCCTACGCATCTGTGCAAATCACGTGCAAAGATTCCCTTATAGTGCCATTGTCGCAGTCTATGTACCAGCTATGGAACATTAACCCAGATAATATCATCTCCCTTCCACCACTAACTGAATCAGCTGCTTGGACCATGTTTTATGATACAAGCCTCTTTTCGTTCACATGCATTTTACAGAGTATAACTTGATTTCATTTAAAAGTATTTGTAAATGCTCTAAAAGTTAATACAATTACATGCAACTTTGCGTCCTATGACTCCACAACTGTCAAGTAGTTATCAAGAAAACGATTTGTGCCGTGTGAAATGTACACGGGAACAATGTGTACTTAAAGCTGTATTTTATGAGCATCATTACTTCTGTTGCACTTTGAGTTTGATTGGGTCGATAAAGGAATAAAAGGTCCTTTCTCATTTAACGTACTCAAACTGGTCTTCTTCATTGATCTTACTTGGCCTCGGGCAGATCATCTCCACCAAAATCATGCCCTTTCAAAGGATAGGCTAGACTTCCAACAGCACAACATGAGCTGTCATGGCATTTTAGGAGCATCAATTCTAGACATCAATTCTATTGACAAAAGGCAATGAAGAGTCAAATTTTCAATATCGTGCCACTGCATGTGGAGAAGGACTAAAATTATCCAACAATTATTTGAAATCTACACAATGCTCTACAATCATACGTCTGTGCAGAGCGAGTATGTTTTTAGAACTTAGTTCTGTCAGGAGCACTTTAACTTGTTTGAGGATGTATGGAGAGGGTGGAAGATAACAATTCTTGAGTAAGATCGTGGGAAGTTATTTACAGTATTGCAGTGGAGGAATAGAAAACTCATCTGCAATCAGATCCTACAATACAGTCGTGAGCAGCAAATGGAGCAGTAACAAAATACAAGGTTGAAGCCAACAATTGAAGATTAAGTGTCACAAGTTTGGCTCCCCAGCAACAGTAGCAAATGGGTGGATCATAGAAACTGTGTGATTGTTACATTTGACAAAGGAGTTGCATTTTTCAGTACCTACACTTGCCAGTGGCCCCTTCTCACTGATCATTATTTGTTAAAATAATAACAACCTGCATATTTTCTCTGCTTTTGAAGACACAGGATGCCTCTGAAAGCTTTGCAGATCACTGGGAGAATACTGGACGAACAGGCTAATAAAGAGGAAAGCCAAGATATGAAACTAAATTTATGGTCTCAGATGACGGTGCATTTTAGAAAGCACTGAGCGTTTAAAGGGCCATGCAATATCCTCTCCTAAAAAACAAAACAAAATTTCACGAAATAATTGGATTTGTATAGAGAGCATTGTAAGAACATAGAACAGTACAGCACAGGAACAGGCCCTTCGGCCCACCATGTCTGTGCTGAACATGTTGCCAAGACCAACTCTTATCTGAACATAATCCTTGTCCCTCCATATCCACATGCTTTTCACACCACTATCATATTTCCTCATCCACTATTCCCGGCTGCGCATTCCAGGCACGCACCACCTTGTGTAAAAATAACTTGCTTCTTTAAACTTTGCCCCTTTAACTTTAAAGCTATGCCCTCACTGGGGAAAAAGGATCCGACTGTCCATCCTATCTATGAATCTCATCATTTTATATACATCCATCTGGCTTGTTCCCAACCTCTGGAATCCCACAGAAAACAATCCAAGTCTGGCCAACCTTCCCTTGCAGCTAATACCTTCGAATCCATGCATCATTCTGGTAAAATATAGACACAAGGAACTGCAGATGCTGGTATTATAGATTAGAAACGCCACCTTTCCACGCTGCTTGACCCATTGAATCACTCCAGCACTCTTTTTGTGTTTTTTTCTAATCATTCTGGTCACCCTTCTCTGCACCTTTTGAAGAGCTTCAACATGACGAGTCCGAGTACAGGAGCGAGATTAATATTCTGTTCAAGTGGTGCTCGAACAATAATCTTGTTTACAAATTTACCACGTCAACGGAGCTGATTGTTGACAAGGAAAGGAAAGAAGAGAGCCGGTGAACCAGTCTTCAATGTGGAGAAGCACCAGGTTCCAGTTCCTGTGCGTGCACATCTGATGATGTCCTGGCACCAGCATATTGATGCATCCACAAAGAATGCTCACCAATGTCTCAATTCCTCAGAGATTTGAGGAGACTTGCCACGTTGCTGAGTACTCTATTCAACTTCTACCGATGGAGAGCCTGCTGACTCGTTGCATCGTGGTCCAGTTCAGTAATTCAAATGCCCAAGAATGAAGGCGTCTGCTGAAGGTGATAGAGACACTGCCCAGTCCATCATAGGTATTCACCTCTCCACCTTCGAAAGAACACACAGGAAGCACTATCTCAAGAAAGCAGCTAGTATCCAACACCCTCACCACCCTAGCCAAAGTCCCATCTCTCTCTCCCTACCATCAGGAAGGTGGTACAGGAGCCAGAGAACCATCTTTAGAAGCTTCAGAACCACCTTGTATTCCAACCACATCCCTACCTCAGCACAAGGTACCATAAAGTCTACATACAATTGTACTGTATACTTTGGCTTGCACCATTATGGTCTGGTTAGCTAGTATAGTACCTAGGTACCTTGTATGATTGATAAATGTACAATAAACCATGCTCATGCTGTGGACGTATAGTCTAGAATGGTTGTAAGCCTTGCCATCCTTTCTTCTCTCCCTGCACGTTCTAATTCCCAAGTATTGGCAACATTCTGATTTTCTGAAGGGTTTTTTGTAGGTTTCTGGCAGCCCTGTAATTAGCGATTCAACAACCCTATAACATTGAACCTAATGGACATCTGAAACCAAAATGCTGTCAATGCTTGGAAATCCGGGCAGTATGTGTGAAAAGAGAAGAGTTAATATTTTAGGTCAATTACTTTTCCACACAACTGGCAATATTTCTATGCAAATCTAAAGACAGAATGTGGGAAGTACTGCAATAATATTAAAAAAAAGAGATTAAATGATAATACATAACAGGTCAAGGAAAATATGGACAAATAAAGAAGAAAATCTGAGCCCAGACAAACTGTAAAATAAAAATGCAGAATTATTCAAAACTATTAATCTCAATTTCGAGTCCAGATGGCTGCAATGTGCCCAGTTGGAAGATGTGACATACAAGTTAATTAGAACAGTTAGGACCCTGAGGACCGAGAAATTTGAGTGAGTTGCACAGGGAATTAAACTGACTGTTCGTCATAAGCTCAATGTAAGGTTTATCTTTTGAATGATGTACTCTGCAATATAATCAGTAGATGTTTATGTGCTAAAAATCTCTGAAATAGGCAGGCAAAAAAAGCATAATAAAATTACAAAAAAAGCATGATAAAGGCATTTATTGACAAAAAAGCCATAAAAAGGCATTTATTAAAACATATATATATAAAGGTATACTACATTAAATGACCAAAGTTGCCTGGTTGCACATTACTACCAGCATTTTTTCAAATTATCTGGTGTTACATAGAAACATAGAAAATAGGTGCAGGAGGAGGCCACTCGGTCCTTCGAGCCAGCATCGCCATTCGTTGTGATCATGGCTGGTCGTCCCTTATCAATAACCCATGCCTGCCTGCCTTCAACCCATATCCCTTGACTCCACTAGCCCCTAGAGCTCTATCTAACTCTCTCTTAAATCCATCCAGTGACTTGGCCTCCACTGCCCTCTGTGGCAGGGAATTCCATAAATTCACAACTCTCTGGCCTAGTCTTTTCAATCTTTCCTCATATGACAGTCCCGCCATCCCAGGGATCAATCTCGAGAACCTACGCTGCACTGCCTCAATCACAAGGATGTCGTTCCTCAAATTAGGAGATCAAAACTGTACACAATACTCCAGATCTGGTCTCAACAGAGCCCTATACAACTGCAGAAGAACCTCTTTACTCCTAAACTGAAATCCTCTTGTTATGAAGTGTTATACTGTGCCGTCTGTCAGAGAGAATATGCTGCAGTTGTGAAAAATGTCTTTCTACCCCAGCTGAGGTCACTGGTGCATACCTGAAACAAGCTACAAACTCTACATTCATGTCAATATCTTGTGCATTACAACTACCTTTGAGAACTTTAGCTATGTTTTGTATTTCTTCAAGATCTTTGTTAGCTAAAATCACCGTCTGACATTTTCCTTGTATGTCTTCGCCTACATCGCCAGGAACTTTAAGTGAAGATGTAAAAAACTGAGCAATAGTTCAGCTCTTTGACTTCTCCAATACTTCCGATGTCAAGAAATACTCCTTTGATGGTTGACCTGCCTCCAGTGTACCAATTACCACATTGGCAACAAATCTCCCCACAGCATCAGATCTCGTCTATTGAGATCCATATTTTGTTGCATTCAACTTCATCTCTAATTTTCTGCACAACAATGTTGAAGTTGCTGTCAACATACTTTTTCCGTAATGATGACTCGTTTGGTATATGTTCCTCTGTGTATTTCCCTAAAAAACCTCAGAGATTTGTTTTCCAATTTCCACGGTGGAATTCCAGCATCAATGAATGCGTTGCACAGATCACTCAAAAACTCGGATTTGCGATTGGAGCCAGCAGTAAATGTGTATTTCCTACGCGTATTTCCTACCTTCCTGCCTTCTGTTTCTCTGCCGCCAACTTGTGTTTGGCTGTCTGTACATGCATGGAGATAAAATATTTTTTCTCACGATTCACTGCTTTCTCACATGCGTTGCAAAACAGCACACAGTTGTCTGTAGAGAATATATCACTCCCGTACACGCTCACCAAATCATTCAGTTTTTTACAAGGCGTTGACTTGACTTTAGGCATTTTGACGCATGCAGGGGTAAATCCGACAGGAACGGGTATACAGACCTCTACAGGCAGGCCAAGAACAAGCTAAGAAGAGGAATCAGAACTGCCAAGGAAAGGTACTCTGAGAATTTGAGGAGCAAGTTCTCAGCAAATGACTCTTCTTCAGTGTGGAAGGGCTTGCAAGAAATCACAAGCTACAAGTGGAAAACCCCCCACTCCTTGGACAATCGTCAGCTGACCAATGACCTGAACGAGTTCTACTGCAGTTTAAACAGAAACTTAGCCCTGGTCCCCCAACCATCACTGCACACCTACTCACAGCTTAACTCCAGTTTGAAAAGACCGGACCCTTCCCCACTTACTCCTCCCCAATCACCACTTCCCCAGTGGTGTGAATTTTCATGTAAGTTACGTTAAAACGGCAAAAAAAAGATTTAGGCACTCAATCGTGAAAAGGGCATTATCTTCCTGAAATCATCACCAAAGCCATGAAAAGGCACTTATGGCAAAATCCTGGCTCTAGTAATCAGTTGGTTGCATTTGGTAAGGGCTGAGGGCCCAAATGGCAAATAGGGAGGGTTTGTATCTCCTACTCATGTGTGGGAAGATGCTGTGGGAATAGAAGGTAATTAAGTGGGTGTTCATTCTAGGAGGGGGAGAATCAGGGTGGCCTTTTTAGAATAAACAATAGAAAGGATAGGGCAAGAAGCTTTTTTTTGTGTGCTTTATTTTGTGGCATCATAGAGATAAATGGCAGATGATGATGATGATGATCCACTTGTGCGCAAGCAAGAAACCTAATGGAAAATAAATAAAACTGCAGATGCTGAAATCAAACAAAACAAATTCTGGAAGAACTGAGCAGTTGTTGTATATATGGAAAAAGACACCAAGATCTTCGGTTTCCTCCCAAATTCCAAAGACATACAGGTTTGTAGGTTAATTGGCTTGGTAAATGTCAAAATTGGCCCTAGTGGGTGTAGGATAGTGTTAATGTGCGTGGGTCGCTGGTCGGTCGGCACGGACCCAATGGGCCTGTTTCCGTGCTGTATCTTTAATCTAAACTAGACTGATTGCAGCATTTTGATCCAGTTTGAAGAAAGCTCATTAACTAACAGTTGCAGGTACTATCGTAGCATTTGGATAGTCAAGTCAAGTCAAGTCACTTTTATTTCTATAGCACATTTAAAAAACAACTCTCGTTGACCAAAGTGCTTTACATTGGTGGAGGTACTAACGTTATACAACATTGGTTCATAGATTAAGTACATACATAAATACATCCCATGGCAACTCCTGTTTGTCAGCTATAAAAACCTGGATGCAACATAACTTCCTCAAACTCAACAGCGATAAGACAGAATTCCTCCTCATAGGCTCCAAAGCCACACTCAGCAAAATCAATAACCCCACTCTCACCATCGATGGCACCACTGTCTCCCCATCTCCCCAGGCCCGCAACCTTGGCGTGATCTTTGATTCCACCCTCTCCCTTGAGCCTCACATCCGCCATGTCATTAAAACCTCCTTCTTTCATCTCCGCAACATCGCCAAACTCAGACCCTCTCTCACACCTCCCGCTGCTGAAAGACTCATCCATGCCTTCATCTCCTCCCGACTGGACTATTGCAACTCACTTCTCCTTGGCATCAGCTCCACCTACATCAACCAACTCCAACTGGTCCAGAACGCAGCCGCCCGACTCATCACCCACACCAAATCCTGGCATCACATCACTCCGGTCCTCAAACAACTTCACTGGCATCCCATCTCCCACCGGATCACCTACAAAATCCTGATCCTCACCCACAAAGCCCTCCACCATCTGGCCCCCCCATATCTCACTGACCTCCTCTCCCCCTACCAACCCTCACGGTCCCTCAGGGTAGCTCCCGGGCTCTGGAACTCCCTCCCCCTACTGATCCGCAATTCCGTGTCCCTCACCATCTTCCAGTCCCGCCTCAAGACCCATCTCTTCACCTCTGCCTATCCTTAGCCCCACGTCCCCCTCCCTTTTCATCTGTGCATTAATTGCCTCATATTGTGTTTTGAATTGTATTCTGTCTTTACTTTGTGTACTAGTCATGTCTCTACTATTTATTTAATTCCCCTTACATGTTTTTCCTCTACCTGCTAAATTTTTGTAAGGTGTCCTTGAGACTCTTGAAAGGCGCCCATAAATAAAATGTATTATTATTATTATTATTATACATATAGCCCTCACTCAGAGGACATCAAGAAAGGCTCGAGAGCAAAGATGAGTTTTGCGTCTCAACTTAAAAGAGTCGATGGAGGGGGCAGTTCTGATGGGAAGAGGGATGCTGTTCCACATGGAATAGGGTTAGAGGCATATGGGCCTAATGCAGGCTGGTGGGACGAGTGTAGGTGGGATATGTTGGTCAGTGTGGGCAAGTTGGGCCGATGGGCCTGTTTCTACACTGTATGACCCTATGACTAAGAGTATTCAGGCTTATCTCTACTCCGGTATACTGATATTGTGCATCAGGGATGTATGGCAAAGGCTATACTGCCGTTCCCCAGGACAACCCGAGAGCCCAATGAGCTTTAACTGTTCGAATCAATCTTCATATGAAGCAGACACACAGACACACACACACAAAATAGGTTTCATATCAATATTATTCATCAGGATAATCATCAATATTACAGGTGCACAACCTTTTATCCGGAGTTCCGGAAACCGAAAAGCTCCGAAAACCGGACATTTTTTCCAGGATGTCATCTGCACACCAAAGCTCATGTTTGGCGCCAAACTTGACCCGAAATGACCCACGGTCAACCCAGGTCTGTACTACTGTAGCGGCTGCCTCCTCCCCGGAGACCGGGGAAAAACTTAAACATCTGTAAATCATTGCTTAAATGTTAGTCAGTTAGTTTGGAGGGGTTTTATGTGAAGGGGGGGGGGGGGGGGGGGGGGGGGGGGGGTGAAGGGGCAAAATTTAATTCTTAGTCCCCTACCTGGTCGGAGAGGCGGGGAGCGGGCAATGCCTTACTGGGTCGCCATGCAGTAAGCTCCGGAGCGCTGGGGCCGCCGACTCTCAACATCGCGGAGCTAGGGCTGCGGGCGTCCGGCCGCGGGCGGCGCCGGTTGGAGCTCCGACCTCGGCAACTCTACCCCTGGCTGCGTGGCGCTCCAAATCCAGCGCGGCCCGCGGCCGGACGCCCGCAGCCCCAGCTCCGCGATGTTGTGAGTCGGCAGCCACAGCGCTCCGGAGATTACCGCACGGCGACCCGGTAAGGCATTGCCCGCTCCCCGCTGGTGTCCCAGCGCTGCGACGCCGCCGACTCCCAACATCGCGGAGCAGCGCTGGATTTGGAGCGCCGCGCAGCCAGGGGTAGAGTTCGCCGGGGTCGGAGCTCCAACCGGCGCCGCCCGCGGCTGGACGCCCGCCGCCCCAGCTCCGCGATGTTGGGAGTCATTGGCCCCAGCGTTCCGGAGCTTACTGCACGGCGACCCGGTAAGGCATTGCCCGCTCCCCGCCTCTCCGACCAGGTAGGGGACTAAGAATTAAAGTTTCCCCCTTCACCCCCCCACCACATAAAATCCCTCCAAACTAACTGACTAAAACATTTAAGCAATGATTTACAATGATTCCCCGGTCTCCGGGGAGGAGGTAGCCGCTCCAGACTTTTCAAGCCGCCCGCGCTACCTACCTAATCTACGCTAAAAATCTTCTTCCGAAATCCGAAAAATTCCGAAATCCGAGAAGTGTCTGGTCCCAAGGCTTTCGGATTAAAAGGTTGTGCACCTGTATTGCATTATATGGAGAATTCAAAGGACATTTGCTCTTCTGTAATTGAACACACAGTTGAGAACATCTGACATTTCCACACAAAAATCATTAGAGTTTTACGTCAGACTGTGCGTATTTTAATATGAACATATATTCACAGAACTGAAGGTTCTCATCATTTTCTTCAGGCACAAGTTTTATTTAAAGAAAGTTGCACTGGAGAACCAAAGAGGGAACATTATGCTCCATCTATGTTGCAACAGGTCTATGCTCATTCGACACAACACTGCAATAATAATTAATGGCTTACATATTTTGCACGTTATCTCAGCAAGGAATACATGCAGATTAGAGTGGAATTATTAACAAATAACATTTTGGTAGAGGCAGAATTATATTCCACAGAAACAGACCCTTTGGCCCATCTTGCCCATGCCACCTAATTCAGTAATCTGGGCTAGTCCCATTTGCCTGCAATTGGCCCATATCCCTCTAAACTCTTTCAATCCAACTACCCTTTTCCTATCTGACTTCCCATCAATAGAAAATACATATTCTTTCTCCTTGCTCTTCTCCCCTACCTCCTTCCCTAAAACACATGTGTGCTCCCACACCCGCCATATAAAACAGCCTTCATTAGGTGGAATATTTTACTGATTGCAGCAGGAGCAAATTTGAAGCCACTCCATGCATTAGGGCATTGACCGCCGTCCTTTTTCTGCTCCTTCCTTCCAGAGTTCCCCGCACATCAAATTCCGAGAATGTCATGGTGGGGTGAACGATGGAGGCCAACGAGCTGACACATGCAATAACAATCAAGTCACTGAAATTGATCCTATACACCAGGATACGGCGGCAGGAGGCCACTAAAGGTAGGACTCCACAGGAAGAGAACTAGCCTTGTGTTCACTTCCCCGGGCAGATTAAAGAGGAGGAAACACATACACCCAAAATGGTTCTTTCATGCTAAATTTTAATCTGTTTACTAATGCTTTTTAGTTTCTGTTCTTCATCAAGCCTCTTTATTCAAAACTGCAGATGGATACAACCAGAGAACAATTTAGCAAAACCTCCTATCCATCTCTTCCCGCTAGACTGCTACCTCCCACTGATAGCATAAATCTGGTTAATAGATTGGGGTTCAATTTCCACGCTCTAAAACTGCCTTTAATCAGGAGCAAACATAAAAACAAAGTGACAAGGAGCGGTTAAGACCTTGATAATTCAACAGATGCCTTTGTTTACAACACGTACCGTGGAATAATTCAATATTCTATCTGAAAACCTTTAAAGGTGTAAATTAAACCGACGCATTCTTATTTCATGCTCCCAAAAGTAAATATGTCCCAATTCTACTGAGGCTTTGCATTAAAAACTACAGATTGTAAGATAAATAGCCGAAGCCAACGACCATATAATATGATTTAAAGTAGTCATGAAGTTGATCCTGCTGTTTCTTTTATGTTTCTTCCCTCCCCCCCTTCAATTTCTCGCCCCCATGCAGACCCTTGTGTCATTTACTCGCCTTTCTGGCTTTGACTGAAATCTAATCCGACTTGTGCTGCCAAAGCAGGGGTTTTTAGTCATGTTACAAAGACTCAATTTTAATGATTTGACCTTGCTACAGAGTTGAGAAGTCTCCTGCAATTAAGGCACACTACTCATGAACTTGTAATAACACAAATAATTCCTCTGGTCCAAATTTAAGACTACAGGGCACTGTGCTGTAGCAATATCAATTGTCACAGGTGCTGGCTCCAGTTCAAATTTCCTTTGCTCAGTCACACTTGTTTATTTTTCAACACTTCACAAAAATTCACAGTAAGACCAACAAATTTGGAATTTCATTTTTTTGTACTTTTTAAACAAAGTGGGAGGCCATTTGACCTACCCGGTTCCTACTGGCTCTCAAAGCATTTTGACAAGCCTGATTCCCCTATTTATTTCCAAGTAGCTAATTCCTTCTCACATGCTCATTACTTGATGAGAGAGAAAATCCACAGCCACATGAAGTACCGATACATAAAACGCCACACATACAGTACTAGAGGTCAAGATTAACCAGGCGACTGAAGTTGTGCAACAGCAACAGAAGTGCCATCCCATATCTAAAATGAAACTTCTGAAGCCCCAAGTATTCCTGGAAGTTAACTAAATAGAAGCCGACACCATGCAGTTCAGAAGCACAAGGCCAGCATTGTAAATAAATTAGACAGAGTGCCAATTTATCCAACCACAAAACATTGGGACTGAATCCAGACTGTAAATTTTAAATTCAGGACCATTTTAAACCAAATGGCTCAAAAAAACATGACATTTTGAATAGCTTATCTTCATTCTACATTCTTCAACATATGAATAATTTCCTTGGGTTAGAGAGAATCTAGAGCTCTCTGCCATGCAGTGTGGTTGAATCACATTGCATTTATGAGCGGAGACATCATGCACACATAGCATTGATGCCGTGAGATGGTGATGAGGAATTAGTGTACAGTGCCCTCCATAATGTTTGGGACAAAGACCTATCATTTATTTATTTGCCTCTGTGCTCCACAATTGAGATGCATAATAGAAAAAAAATCACATGTGGTTAAAGTGCACATTGTCAGATTTTAATCAAGGGTATTTTTATACATTTTGATTTCACCATATAGAGATTACAGCTGTGTTTATACACAGTCCCCTTATTTCAGGGCACCATAATGTTTAGGACATGGCTTCACAGGTGTTTGTAGTTGCTCATTATTAAATTGTTGAACACATTAGCGACGCAGTGGTGCTGGTTTCCGACGGGCACGGTGACGGACGCACCACACATCTCTGTCCTCCATGCAGCTGGAAAGCTCCTCTTTTGCCTCTACACATGCGTCTTCCATCAACGTCTCCAGCATTGTCTTGATTGGCCGTCCCGGGTCACGTCTTCCATGGGTGGGTGGCGGTGGCAGTGACCAGCGAGCCTCATCCTTCTCGACCTGATCTTCTCGGTCAGAGGTGGAATTTCCCCGTTGGTGATGTGGTTCCTCCAACTGACATTTTGAACTTTTCTGAGCATTCGGGTGCAGGTACCATCAAGAGACTTGGACAGTGCTCGAGTGAGAGTCCATGCCTCACACCCGTACAATAATATGGTCTCTACAGTTGCATGGAAGAATCTCAGTTTGAGACCCTTAGACATCCGAGACCTTCAGATTTTTCCCATGTTATTGAGGGTCTTCCATGCCAGCATTTTCCGGACCTTGATGTCATTCTCCTAGCTCTGCATCCTCTCTCCCAGGTACTTGGTCCTCCACTTTCTTGAGAAATGCACCGCCACTGGTCTTGAGAGGCTCTTGGTCACCAACATTGTACGCCATGTACTCCGTCTTCTTGGCATTGAGGTGAAGGCCCACTTTCTCGCACACTATCCGACCCTGCCAAGTAGCTCCTGTGCATCCCTAATCTGGTCTGACAGCAGGCCGATGCCATCAGAGATTCTTCTCAAACGCCTTGGGGTGATTGTGAAGCCGAGGTCCTCATGTTCCTTGAGCGCCTGCCTCATTGCATAATCAAGGACAATGACAAAGAGAAAGGGTGCCAGCATGTCTCTCTGTAAGACCCCCGCGAGGATCTCGAACACTTTGCTCTCGTCATCCGGGGTGACAACCCTGGCCGTGGTGCCCAAGTGCATATCCTCAATGGCTCTCAGGAGACGAGGAGGGATACCGTAAGCCTTCAAAATTCTCATCAATTCGCATCGGTGAATCGAGTCAAACGCTTTCTTGAAGTCTATGACGGTTTGAACCGCCGGCAGTTTGTTATTCTCCACCTCCTCAATGATTCTTTGAAGGGCAAGGATCTGTGTGACCGTGTTCCTCTTCTCTCTGAAGCCGTTCTGATTGTAATGTAGCTTCGGGTCGATAGCAGCCCTAATCCATTTGAGAATCTAGCGGTTGTAGACCTTGACCAAGGTACATGCCACAATAGTTGTCAGTCTTGTTCAGGCTCCCAGATTTGGGGACAGGGATGATGTTGGATTGTGACCACTGTGTTGGCTAGTCATTCGTCATTAACACTGTGTTGCAACACATGATCATGATGTCGTTGCTCAGGTGTGTTTAATTGCCTGCTTAATGCTGACATAAGAGAGCTCTCAGCACCTAGTCTTTCCTCCAGTCTTTCCATCACCTTTGGAAACGTTTATTGCTGTTTATCAACATGAGGACCAAAGTTTCCCCAATGAAAGTCAAAGAAGCCATTATGAGACTGAGAAACAAGAATAAAACTGTCAGAGACTGTTGAAGCCAAAACTTAGGCTTACCAAAATCATTCTCCCTGTGACCGCATGGGTTTTCACCGGGTGCATCAGTTTCCTCCCATTTTCCAAAGACATACAAGTTTGTAAGTTAATTGGCTTTGATAAAATTGTCCCTAGTGTGTAGGATAGTGTTAGCGTACAAGGTGATCGCTGGTCAACGCCATCTCGGTGGACCGAAGGGCCTGTTTCCACGCTGCATCTCTAAAGTATAAAGTTGAAGATGAAACACAGTTTTCATTACCTACTTTGGAACCGTTATGAACTAACCCTTATTCTGAAGGGTTAACAATGACAGTTGTAAAATGGAGGCTTAGTCTATGGGTTAACAGATAACATAGCATGTTTACCTTGTAATAATAATAATAATAATAATACATTTTATTTATGGGCACCTTTCAGAACACCTTACAGTTAAAACAAGCAAATTACAAATATATAAAATAAAATGAAACAAAACAACATATCCATGAATTTGATTTAAAAAATTGGAGTTACGTGGGATAGGCCAGTCTGAATAGGTGAGTTTTGAGGGAGGTTTTAAAGGTGGGGAGAGACTCTATGGATAGTGGGAGAGAGTTCCAGAGGCAAGGGGCAGAGGCGTGAAGGCTCCGAGCCCCATCTTGGACAGGCGGGCAGATGGAGTGGAGAGCAGGGAGGAAGAAGAGGATCAGAGAGTTTGGGATGGAGTGTAAGGCTGGAACAGTTCAGAGAGGTATGGAGGAGCGAGATTGTGGAGGGCTTTGAAAGTGAGGAGGAGAAACTTAAAATCAATGCGGTATTGGACAGGGAGCCAGTGCAGTTGTTTGAGGATGGGAGTGATGTGTTCGGTGGATGGCGTTCTGGTGATAATGCGGGCAGCTGAGTTCTGGACCAATTGAAGTTTATGGATGGACTTGTGGGGTAAACCAGAGAGGAGAGAGTTACAATAATCAATACGGGAGGTGACGAGGGCGTGGGTGAGAGTAGCAGTGTTGTTAGTTGAGAGTGATGAACGAAGACAGTGGATAGAGCGGAGATGAAAGTAAGCAGACCGAGTGAGATTATTGATGCATTTTTCAAAAGAAAGTCTGCTATCAAGGATGACACCCAGACTTTTGACCTTGTGACAATCACTCAAATTTTCTACGGATATTCTTGTTTATTTTGCAGTGGTTATACATTTGCCCAAGCCTGTGGTGTGAACGCGTTCAGCAAAAAGCAGATGAATGGAACTTAAATAAATGTACTATTTAAAATTCAACACCATTATACAATTCAATCAGCTGTTAATTACAGATGCCATCAGAAAGCTACTTTCCTTTAAAAGATGACAACAGAAGGATTGATGTATTTATGACCGACTGTAATTATTAACGGTCATGATAAAAAAGGTAATTATGGCTGTTTATCTCTATTAGCAGACATCACACTGTCAGTGGAAGCCTACATAACAGTCACACATGGCTTAATTGAAATTTCTTGTGAAAAAGCGGTAGTCTGAATATCGAGAAAGCAGACTCAGACGTGCTTGATTCAACACAATCACTGCCATGAGGGGAAAGTCATGAATGGAGCATATAGGGTTCACCGGCAATATGACCAGGGAAAGGAAATCATTGACAGAACAAGAACCAAGGAAGCTATCAGTTTTATTATAGCGTTGCCACTTTTGCTTCCTCACCGAACGGTGAGTCTACAAAGTTCCATTGACATTAACTATTCTTCCTTCCCATGTGAACCTACAGTGCTCTCCACAAAGACAAATCATTTATTTATTTGTCTCTGTACTTCACAATTTGAGAATTATAATGGGAAAAAAAATCACATGTGGTTAAAGTGCACATTGGCAGATTTTATAAAAGGACATTTTTATACATTTTGCTTTCACCATGTAGAAATTACAGCTGTGTTTATAGTCTCCCCATTTCAAGGCACCATAATGTTTGGGACACATGGCTTCACAGGCATTTGTAATTGCTCAGGTGTGTTTAATAGCCTCCTTCATGCAGGTATAAGAGAGCTCTCAGGACCTCGTCTTTCCTCCAGTCTTTCTATCACTTTGGAAACTTTTATTGCTGTTTATCAATATGAGGACCAAAGTTGTGGCAATGAAAGTCAAAGAAGGCATTATGAGACTGGGAAACAAGAATAAAACTGTTAGAGACATCAGCCAAACATTAGGCTTACCAAAATCAACTGTTTGGAACATCATTAAGAAGAAAGAGAGCACTGGTGAGCTTACTAATCGCAAAGGGACTGGCAGGCCAAGGAAGACCTCCACAGCTGATGACAGAAGAATTCTATCTATAATAAAGAAATATCACCAAACACCTGTCTGGCAGAAAAAAGACACGCATGCTCGAGTAACTCAGCATCTCTGAAGAACATGGACAGATGACATTTGGGGTCGAGTCTCCTCTGGTAATGTTATGTGGAGAAAAAAAAGTAATCTTTCTGTGACGACCAGATTGTAATCATGCTTAGTCTTTCCGCTGACTGGCTAGCACGCAACAAAAGCTTTCCACTGTACCTCATTACACGTGACAATAATCTAAACTAAAACAACAGCAAGGGTGTTTACGGAGTACTGTGAGTACTACGTTTACATATCTGTTGTGCTGCTGCAAGTAGGAATTTCATTGTTCCGGTTCAGGACCTATGACAATAAAAAACACTGCACTCCAGCATATCCTTATGTGCAGAAACAGGTTAATTTTCCACAAGGTAAGGAACTCTGAATTTCTTTTCTGCTTTAACAATCAGGGATAATCACAGTCTTCAATATGCAAGGAACATTCAGACACGCTGTGAGTTTTAAAGATGAACAATGGCATCTCTGTTGGGGACGGAAAACTTTGATCCACGATCAATTTATTTTTTACACAGTCAGTGTTCTCTGACGTCAAAGGTTACGGGGTGATTGGGATTGAGAGGGGAAAATGGATCAGCCGTGATCGAATGGCGGGGCTGACTCGACAGGTCGAATGGCCTAATTCTGCTCCAATGTCTCATGATCTCCACCTCCTGTATTTCCCTTAGGCTAAGTATCAATCAGATGCTCTTCAGCCATTTTCCGTATGGGGCATGATGTTTGACGCTGCCTGTTAGTGGGAATTATATTCCAGCATCAGGGACCACAGTACCACACTGTGACCAACGATTACATTTCAAATCTCCAGGAACCAAGTCATGTCAGGCCAATAAATTCCACAACCATACCAGGTTTGCCATTTGCCTTTAATTCCTTTAGTATGTTCAAACAGTTCGACATAAGGTTATAAATGATGGGAGCAGAATTCAAGTCTATTCCGCCATTCAATCATGGCTGATGTATCTCTCCGAACTGCATTCTCCTGCCTTCTCCCCATCAACCCCGACACCCATACTAATCAAGAATATCTATCTCTGCCTTAAAAATATCCATTAACTTAGCCTCCGCAGCTTTCTGTGGCAAAGAATTCCACAAATTCAACACCCTCTGACGAAAGAAGTTCCTCCTCGTCTCCTTCTTAAAGGAACATCCTTTAATTCTGAGGCTCTGGCCTCTGGTCCTCCCACATTCCCCCAATTTCCCCCTAATTTTCACTTCAAAGTCCATCACAACATGGTATGCATCAATGCCCACTTATCAACTGTTCTGGTACACTAACAATGCATGTCAATGATTACATCAAAATATCCAGAGAGTGCAAATAGCAGTAATTGATCAGGCCAGACGGCAGTCAAGGTTACCACAGTCAATTGCTGCTACAGGTGAGGTTTAAGTTCAAGCTTTTACTGAAGATCTAAAAGCAATTCTTAATGCCAACAGGCTGGGGATGAACATTCTAAATAAGCTTGATCTGCTAGAGGAAATAAACCTGCCAAAAAGAACAGCAGAGTTTGTTGGAAAGCTCGCATACAACAATAAATAATGGCACCAAATTAAAACAATGAAAAGCGTGGTGCTAGACGAAAGTTGTACATTCTAGATCAGGATTCTAATTCAGCTTTGCAAAGTAAAATACGAAAGCTTCTGGAAATCTTAAAACAGCAATGCTGAAAATAGACAGTTGGCTGGGCAGCATCTCCAGAATTAGAAGCAGAATTTAATATTGCAAGGTGATGGTCCTTTCTCAGAACTTCAACCACAAAATATCAAACCAAAAAGTCTCGACGCAAAACATCGCCTATTTCTTCGTTCCATAGATGCTGCCTCACCCGCTGAGTTTCTCCAGCTTTTTATCTACCTTCAATTTTTCCAGCATCTGCAGTTCTTTCTTAAACAGACCAAAACATTAGATCTGTTCAAAATATTACGTCTGAATAACTTAGCGGGTCAGGCAGCATCTGTGGAGGGAATTGATAGACTATGTCTCAGGTTGGGACCCTTCTTATGACAAGAACCGAAACGTCGCCTATCCTTTCCCTCCACAGATGCTGTTTGACCCGCTGATTTACTCCAGCATTTTGGGTTTTGCTCAATTGCAGCATCTGCAGGTCCTTGTGTCTCCACGTTAGCTACAGATGCCATCTGGTTTACTCTGTTTTTCTAGCATTTTCTATTTAATTCCAAATTCCAAGTCCGCCATGTAATCATTCGTTTCATATTGCTTACTCCATTTATCTCACTACCTAGAACTGAAAAAAGGCAAACAATTCAGAACTGCAAACACTGCAAAATGTTACTGTGTAATTTCCTTGCAAAAATTGAGAATTTATTTTCAGAAACTATTCGAAAGGAAACGGTTATGGCCAAAGATGACTTTAGCGGAGTGCATCCGCTAAACACACCCACCATTGAATACTTGCCCTAATCTCAGTGCGCAGTATGAAAGCAGGCTCAGTTAGTTCAGATAGTGGACTGGCTGCACATTGATTAGAGTTCCCTTACATGTGTCCCTCATACGAGCAGAAACAAACGAAGCAGAGATCCATTATGGACATATGCCAAGGAGGCATGAGGGAAAACATAACGTTATCCAAACAAGATGAGGAAAACAGCTTGCACAGCATGGAAGTAGTTCATGCAATGCCATGATCAGGCCATTTTGGCACTTTAGCTGCTTGGAGAAGTCTACTAATCAACAATGTCAGATCCACATTGAATTACAGCTGAAGCAGTAAAATAGATGAGCAGAAAAATCATACAGCATTCAGCCATTATGCCAGAGCCAGACCTTTGAAAGAGCTATCCTACCCATTGTCCTTTCCTTAAGAAATGGAATTTTAAACATACCAATCTAATTCACAGAGATGTTGCCTCAATTGGAATTATGTGTGGAAATTGCCTACACCGAGTTTTCCCTGGCACAAAGGGGGCCAAGGGGTAACCTGACAGAAGTACCGGTATGTAAAATTATGAAAGGAATAATCTGAAAAGAAGGGTATCAAACTGAAATGTCTCCTATTCCTTACCACCACAGATGCTGCCTGACCCGCTGGTTTACCTCAGCATTTTGAGTCTATCTATAGATAGGATAAATGGCTAAAAGTGTTATCCCTTGGCAGGGTTATCAAAAATAGGTCATAGGTTTAAGGTGAGTTGTAAAGGGGATGTGAGGGGCAAGTTATTTAGTATCAGGAATTGATATCAGGAATATGCTGCCAGAGGAGGTGGATACTATTTCTCATTTTGGAAGCATTTAGACAGACACGTGGGATTAGTGTAGATGGGCAAAATGATCAGCATGGACTTGGTGTGCTAAAGGACCATTTCAGTACTATAAAATTCTACGGGGCATTCTAAAATCATCAGAAGTTCTGCAGATTATGCTGTAGTATCACTGAACTTTCCATGCATTCTAGATCATCATAATTCAGCATGAAATAAAAGTCCCTTCATTTCTAGTCTGGAAAATGTGCAGTCCCAGTGCTCCAGGTAGATCCCACTTAAATAAGTTTCAATTACCAAGAAAAATAGGCTTTTCACCCCTGGAAGGAATTCAGAGCAAATCCACAAGGTTAATGGGTTAGGGTGGTTGCATAACTGGATGATGGATCCAGTGACATTGATTCAAAACCTACAAGATAATCTGGGGATCTAAAATAAATTAAACAATTTGGAATAAAAGCTTTGATAAAAATTGATGATCAGGAAACTATTGATTTTTTTACATAAACTCATGCAATTTACCGAGGAGCTTTCAGGAAGGGAATCTGCTGCCTTTCCTCTCTGGTTTACGTCAGACTCCAGGATTATGTGGTCGACTAAACTGCCTTCTGGAACAGTCTGGCAAGCCACTCGTTGAGGCTGAGAATGGAACATTAAATAAAATTTGACGGAGAAGCCTACATTATAAGAAGGTTCATTATTTGGCCAGACGCCACACAATTCTTATTTAGAGTGAGCAATGTGTGAAATACACTCCTAAATTAAAATAGGAGCTGAAAGCCCTCTCCAGCAGAAGCCCGAGGAAACAGAAGACAAAAGAGACGGCAGATGCCAGATCCAGACTGAAAACAAAGCAATGGAAGAACTAACTGTTTAACAACATCTGTGGAGGCAAAAGGTGTAAGTCGACATTTTGGGTCAAGATGCCATCTCAGGATTGAGAGGAACATAAAAGGTTGGCAGTATGTAGAAGAATGAAGGGGGTGGGATAGAACTTTACTTTGCAGGACTTCATCTTGCACTAACGTTATTCCCTTTATCACATATCTGTACACTGTGCACGGTTCGATTGTAATCATGTATAGTCTTTCCACTGACCGGTTAGCACGCAAATTAAGCATTTCGCTTAACCTTGGTACACATGACAACAAACTAAACTAAACTAAGGTGGTAACATAGAAACATAGAAATTAGGTGCAGGAGTAGGCCATTCGGCCCTTCGAGCCTGCACCGCCATTCAATATGATCATGGCTGATCATCCAACTCAGTATCCCGTACCTGCCTTCTCTCCATACCCCCTGATCCCCTTAGCCACAAGGGCCACATCTAACTCCCTCTTAAATATAGCCAATGAACTGGCCTCAACTACCCTCTGTGGCAGAGAGTTCCAGAGATTCACCACTCTCTGCGTGAAAAAAGTTCTTCTCATCTCGGTTTTAAAGGATTTCCCCTTATCCTTAAGCTGTGACCCCTTGTCCTGGACTTCCCTAACATCGGGAACAATCTTCCTGCATCTAGCCTGTCCAACCCCTTAAGAATTTTGTAAGTTTCTATAAGAGAGAGTATAAACCAAGTCTATCCAGTCTTTCTTCATAAGACAGTCCTGACATCCCAGGAATCAGTCGGTAGGCGAGGGTATGATGAGCAGATGGAGCCAGGTGGGGAAGGGGATGAAAAGATTGAATAAAAGAAGAAAGCTAGGTGGACAGCTTTTATGGGAGGAGAGCACCGTGAATTACCTGATTGGAAAACTCAATGTTCATTGGGTTGTAAACTATCCAAGCAGAATCAGAGATGTTGTTCTTTCCAATTTGAGTTCAGCCTCTGTAGAAAGGCCGAAGACAGGCAGGTTGGTTGGGGGTGTGAAAGAGTTAAAAGGACATGAAACCAGATGTCGCAGAACACAGTGCACCACGTTATGTACACAGCACAGTGCTCCACAGAACGGTCACCTCGTCTATGCGCGGTTTTACTGATGTGCAGAAGGCCACATTTTGAGCACCAAATCCAGCAGACCATGTTGGAAGTGCAGGTGAAACTTTACCACACTTGGAACGGCTCAGATATCTGGGTGGTGGTGAGGGAGAAGGTAAAGGGACAAGCGTTATACCTCCAGCTGTTGCAACCTCTCCCGATATCTTAAGCCCACAAACCCATGTAACGTCCCGGTGAATCTCTCCTGCACGCTTTCCAACTTAGTGACATTCTTCCTGTCGCTGAGCACCCAGAACTACACACAGTAATCCAGGTGTGGGCTCACCAACCAGAGAAAGAAAGTAAGCAGACAAAGGGACAGGTTAAAGTTGTGAAGTGCATGTGTCAGAAACCTGAAGCAAAGAGGAGATTGCTGAAAATGGCCAGCAGATAATGTTTCTCTTGCCGCAGACAGTACCTTGAGTTAATCTTGCAGATAACTGTGCAGCAGAACTGGCTAGATCTGATATACAGGAAAAGGGAGTTTGCTGAAATTGGTGAATTTAATATTGACCCCTGAAGACTGCAGTGTCTAGACAGATAATGTAGTACTATTCCCCAAACCAACATCAGGTTGAGGAACAGTACCTTATCTTCTGTCCAAGCTCACTGTTGCCTTTAGAATGCAACGTCATATTTAGCAATTTCAGTTGCACTGGTACCTATGGTACATGTGCTTGTGAATACATTCCCAAGGGCATGTGCTCATCAGATCAGTGCAGCAAAAGGGACTTAATGCATTCTAGAGATGCATCACAGACAACTCTGCTGTGCCAGGAATACACATCCCTGCCCGACACACTTCTGTATATTGTTGAAAACCTCTGCTCTCCTCTGGCACTTTCTCGCCAATAAAATCCACTCCAAGTGTTTATGCAAGAAGGCTAATTGTGACGGGTGGTGTGTGTTACAGTTGCAACAGTGGAGAGGTAATGGAGTCACCACTAATAATGCATCAGTCCTAATTCCTAACCCAGTTCTTTAAACAAAATGCTATAAATTCTATATTAATCCACTGGAAATATTTACATGTAATCTGCAATTTAAGTCAGCCATTTGCTAAATTCTTCTGAATTTTACTCACATTTTTTTGAAAATCAAAATAGTGCTGATTTAAGAAAATACAATATTTAAAAAAAAACAGCATTAACAAGTGATGCACGGAAACTGTACCCGATTTAGTCAAATTGCTAATAGATAACTTGAAAATAACCCAAATATATACACACACTATTGGTCACTAATTTGGTCACTAATTTAAACCTCCTTTAAGCAATAAATGTCTCTTGTTATGGTTTGATTGAAAAGACACAACAATTGATAAATGATTTGGGCCAATCAAGCTACACTGGTGAATTGTTTTAAATGCCATGGTAATAGTTCTCAAGTTTCCTTTGTATACCACTTCAGAGTCCTTAATTATTCTGAAAACTGAAGACGACCCACAATGGCAATGCAAGTTTAGATGCTGGAAAATCAGTGGTGGACCAAGTTTAGATAGATCCTGCAATTACAATGAGTTGCCAGCGGGTAGTAAATGTATTGCATTATTTGCAGGACTTTACTAACTGCACAGTATTGGGAAGGACACTGGGCATTTTACCCCAGCTACTGGGCAAGGACATTACTTTGATAAAACTTCCCTCTTCTAAACATTGAGTCTCTTTTCTGCAGTGACATTTGATAATATACCCTTAGGACGAGAGATAGCACAATGGGCTAAGAGTTCGGCTGGCGACCGGAAGGTAGCCGGTTCAAATCCCGCTTGGAGTGCATACTGTCGTTGTGTCCTTGGGCAAGACACTTCACCCACCTTTGCCTGTAATGGAATGTTACGGCGGCAGGCGCGGGCACACCGCGACGCCCTGTGTCTCCCTTTCAAGGGAGATGCTAAAAATGCATTTCGTTGTCTCTGTACTGTACACTGACAATGACAATAAATTGAATCATTTCATTTCATTTTTTTTTTGAGCAATCAGCGATATTGCTTTCCCCTGGTTCAATTATATCAGGGGCCATTTTTGTGAAGCCATTCCCACAATTGAGCCCTACTTAAACATTTGACATTATCATACCATTATTATTGAAAGAGGCCTTTTGGTAATCACATCACAACACAATCACACTGCTGAACTCGGAGTCCCAACGATAGACTTCTCTGGTCCCTCCGTCCCCCTTTGTTTAATCATTCTGTATTTCCTGATTATTCTGTATCTTCTCTCTTTCTATTTTTTTCTTGTCTTTTCTCTTTATGTACAACTACTACGGTCTGACGCAAAACTGCATTTCGTTGTACTGATACTTGTATTTGTGCGATGACATTAAAGTTGAATTGAATTGAATTGAATTAATTGGATGGCAATACTCAAATAGAATAATTTGTTGCGAATACCGGTCCACCACCGATTTTCCAGAAACTGATGGTCCGGTGCCCACTTCAATCTGAATAAATTCATGAGAGCGCACCTGAAATCCCCCTGAAAGTCCCCACAAATGTGATGCCTAGGCCGGGTAAGGTGAGCGATCCTGACCTCATCGGAACTTCCGCACTGATCAGTGGGTCGAATCTGTCGCTTGCGGCCGGGACTCAGGAATTCTGGCCCGGCCAGAGCTGTACCCATAATTGACATCCGAGGCCGGGCTGCTCAACACCCAGCTTGAGATCTAACTATTTCTTTGGTTTACGTTTCATTCGCAAGAAGAAGACATCCGAGGCCGATTTTGCGGGCCGGTATCTCGGTCCATTAGCGGCTCAGGTGGACTGTTCTGATAATGTTGTACTCCTCTCGGAGGCTGTGACCTCTACTGGTCCGGCAAAATGGATAACTCAGAAAGCCTCAGGAACCAAGGGTGCTGGAAAATCAGTGTTGGACCTGTACCTATTTTCTGGATATCTCTGGATATAAAACAATAATCACCAACCTGATGAGATACAGGTTAACAAGACCAGATTTAATGTATGTTGCTTTTGAAAAGGGATAAACATAAATCTTCCAACATTTGAACATTTTGATATTTAAACAAATGAAGGGAACGCCTGTCCGCCTTGTCATACGTAAATACCTCCTGTGAACCCACCAGTATTCAGCTTTTACAGGATATTAAAAAAAATGAGGCAACTGACATGCCTCGGGGACAGAGGCGAGTCCGAAAACAAAGACACAATAGGGAAGATAAATATATGCAAGCGGTGAGATACTATAAAAGTTGATCCTGCCAAATTTCCTCAGGAATTTTTCATATTTCCATAAAAAGGACATCCAATCCAATTAATTACCACCCAGTATCCCAAGGTGGGAAGTTATCTTCTACATAGCAGCTATATAGGCCAATTCTGTTTTAGCAGATGATTTTCAAGCACATTAGCAAGCAGACAAGGCTAATACATTTCCTTCCCTGATGGACATTGGGTCGTTAGGATAATCTGATAGCAACCATCTACTTTTTTTTCCAATCCTTTAATCTACTGGATTAACTGTTTATCTGCTGTACTCAAAGAATCAATGCTTAGGTGAAAAGCAGCTTTGGCAAAGACCTACCAGTCAGTGGTTTCTCTTTCACCCCTTTCGGCACAAAATTGTCCCTGACCAAGGAAGATTTAGGAAGGCGTGAACATTAAAACAAACATTTTCCAACATAAATAGCTGTACAAAATGTTGAGCAAATAACTTAAGTTAAGCAATGACAAATGAACAATGATACTTTCCTAGAACCAATGACACGCTCCTTAGTAACCATTCAGATCTTGCTTCAAGGCAAGGCAAGGCAATGCAAGTTTATTTGTATAGCACCTTTCAACAACAATGTAATTCAAAGTGCTTTACATAAAACATTATAAGCATTGGAAAGAAACACATATGAAATGACATTTAGATGTAAAACGATTATTAGATTATTCAGATAAAATAATTACAAAATTAAAAGCAATCAAATAAAATATTTAAAATAGAATAAAACCAGGAATAGAAGTGACAGTGCAATACAGGTAATTAATAAATTGTATTGTTTACTGAAAGGCAGCGGCAAACAGAAAAGTCTTCAGTCTAGATTTAAAAGAGCTGAGAGTTGCAGCAGACCTGCAGTTTTCTGGGAGTTTGTTCCAGATATGTGGTGCATAAAAACTAAATGCTGCCTCTCCATGTTTAGTTCTGACTCTGGGAACACAGAGCAGACCTGTCCCAGACGATCTGAGAGGTCTGGGTGGTTCGTAGCTAAGCAGAAGATCCTAAATGTATTTTGGCCCTAAACCATTCAGTGCTTTGTAAACCAACAGTAGTATTTTGAAATCAATTCTTTGAAAGACAGGAAGCCAGTGTAAAGACCTCAGAACTGGAGTAATGTGATCTACTTTTTTGGTCTTAGTGAGGACTCGAGCAGCAGCGTTCTGAATTAACTGCAGCTGTCTGATCGACTTTTTAGGGAGACCTGTAAAGACACTGTTACAGTAGTCGAGCCTGCTGAAGCTAAATGCATGGACAGGTTTTTCCAAATCCTGCTGAGACGCAAGTCCTTTAATCCTTGATATATTCTTTAGGTGATAGTAGGCTGACTTTATGACTGTTTTTATGTGGCTGTTGAAGTTCAGGTCTGAGTCCATGACTACTCCTAAGTTTCTGGTTTGGTTTGTTGTTTTTAGCATTACCATTTGAAGCTGGGTGCTAAGTTTTAATCTTTCTTCCTTGGCTCCAAAAACAATTATTTCAGTTTTTTCTTTGTTTAATTGGAGAAAAGGCATGCAAGACCATGTATCTATCTTCAGGCATGCGAGACCATGTATCTATCTTAAATATATATAATTTATTGATTTGTGCAGAGTTCTTTTGTTGTTAATCTAATCAGAAACAAGAGCATTGGCGGCAAATTTAATAACGTGATTCTTACTTGAAATGTAGGTCCTTAAAAGTAAAGTGGGTCTCGACAATGCCTGTAGTTTTGACTCTTGTTCGCAATACATCTTGCTGGGTGGGGATGTAATCAGATCTTGCTATCCTTTCAAGATCATTCAGATAGCTGTAAGAGAAAAGCCACACGTTTAAGTTAATTATCCAGCGATCATGAGGCAGCATATAATAAAATAACACTCTCCATGTTTCAGAATAGGCTAATGCAAAAACAAGTTCAACAACATGATGTGTCACATGCAAGCTACAAATAACACCACTGTAGGATTGGTGGGTGGAAGAAGAGTAATTCTTCACAAGGGATTAGTCTCTTGGCATGACTGACCCACTCACTCTCCTCTCTGATAATTCCAGTGCTAGCTTCTCTAACATTGGAGGCCAGAAAGGATAATATGGCCTCAACCCATTGCTCAAGGAAGTGAGAAAGGCATGGAGTCTCAGGAAAAGTCTGTAGTCTAAATTTTCTATTACCTTCTACAAGTGTTGCTTCTCAAATACCCCGTTTCATAGCTGTCCATTGGGTTAGTGAAGTAAGTGTGTGAAACAGCATTAGCATATAGTGGAAGAGTGTCCATTTTCTAAACTGTAACATCCAGGCCAATAAGAAAAGGATTGAGCAAAGATGTGCATGCGTGTCTGTACGAGTGCATGAGTATACAACGAAATTTAAGATATAATTGAGGCTATTGCAGCCAGATTAGCCGAGTTAATTCCGACTCTTAAAATGGAAAACAAATCCAGCTAATTCCCACCCAATCAGCCCATATTTCGAGGGCAGTGATGAAATGTGTCATCGACGGTGCTTTGAAGCTGCACTTCCTCACCAATGACTGCTCAGTGACCAGTGCAGACTTGCAAGGACTAGTCAGCTCACAACATCATTGTAGTCTTGGTCCAAACATGTACCAAGCAACTGAGAACATGAGAAATAAGAGCAAGAGTTGACTAATTAACCTAAGTATTCATGAAGATCGAGGCCGTTATTGACACTACACCTAAATTATTGTGTAGAATTAGAACACAGGAGCAAGGAAGCTATTTAGATCATAACTGAAGCACTGTATGCCATAGTTCAGCAGATGAAAAGGCCCTTCGGCCCACAATGTCCATGCCAAACAAAATAGTTGCCTCCAGAATCACCTTTTTGAGGAAGTTAGTTATTTTTCAAACTAGCTCCAATAATGCCTGTATTATCATGATAACTTTACTTCAATACTGAATGGGCTGTGAAACGCTTTAGGATGTTTAGTTTAGAGATACAGCACGGAAACAGGTCCTACGGCTCACCGGGTCCGTGTCAACCAGCGATCCCTGCACATTAACACTATCCTACACCCACTTGTTTTACATTCTGGAGCACCGCTTCCTATACATTGCAATGGTACATAACTTCACAATCGTCTCCTCATCATTAATATAAGCTCCCCAGCACTATTTCCAGGAGTGTGAGAATTATTCCCAGTTCACTTGCTGCCAGGAGCAAGCTTAGCATCCAGCATTAAATTGCAAGCGTTGGCCCAACGTAGAACAGTGGCTTTTCACCTCAAGAGAATATCAAGCATGTACTAGTATCTAATCAGTGTTGTACACCAATGCAGATTAGTGTTGGCACACCAATGCAGTAATCTGCAGTGACATTGTGTGCTGCAAAGCTGGCAAGGCTTTGAAACTAATAAAATTGAACTGCAGATGCTTCTGTATACCAGAGAGAGAGAAAATGCTGGAGTAACTCAGCAGGTCAGGTAGCATCTCTGGAGAAATTGGGTAGGTAACTTTTCAGGTTGAGACCCTTCTTCAGACTATTCTTTTTCTCCAGAGATGCGGCCTGACCCATCAAGTTACTCCAACATTTGATGTCTATCCAGGGTTTTAAAACTGCTCATTAAACAGAGCAGATTCCTGCTAAAATACAGCATAATTCAAGTCCTTGCTCGGCAAGTAATCAGACCATGAAGCCAGACTGAGTTGGGTTGTGGAAGATCACTTCCCACTCCTCTTCAAAGTGCACACCAGGGTGGAGTGGACTCCGGCATCTAAACCGCAGGCTCCCTGACGAGTCAACAATTTCTTAAACAAATAATCACACTCACTTTCGCATAGGACACCCAGTCAGCTCTGAGACGCCACCCCCTAGTCTCGCCCCTCCCTCCCCCGCAAAAATTATAATAGGTCTCAGCACCGTGCTGACTGCTGCCGGGGGCCCATCACGGTTCACTGGCTGAAAAAGGAATCTCGCGGGACAGATTTCACTGATTGGGGAGTTCCGGACAGTTTACATTTACTGTAAACTGTTGAGGCACTGTGCCAGTAAAAGCGCTGTCCGGTTCCTACTGCTTTCATTCTGCCTCCTCGCCCAGCTCCACAACAGCGATACGTGCTGAAGAAAGTATTTTTTACAAATTTGGAACATGCCAAGTAAATGGCAGACCAACGATCGTAGGTGAAAGCGATCTCACTGTTTTCATTGCTCATTGTAAAAAAAAATCACATTCAGGATAGCCTGACAGGCACGAGGTGTACCGATGAGTCTCACGAGAATAGCACTAACTGGGACTCTGGGTTCATTGAGATTAACAGGCATCTCTCGCAGTGCACGACTGACCTCATCGTGGAGACTGGGCTACGTGCAGTTCCCCTTGCCTCGGAAGGAGCTGTAGCTTCATCACCATAGAAACGCCCAGAATGGGAAGAGAGAAATAAAACAAATCTACACAAGCCAACGATTAACCAAATCACTGACTTTGTAGCCTATTTCTCATCCTGTCGTTTAGATGAAAGACCCTTCCTTCATCTAAATTAGCCAGAAACTATCTGGAGCATTTTAACAAGTTTTGGTACTGCGTTTATATGAAGTATTTGATTATTCAGTCCGACAAGTTTTTAAAGAGATGCATCTTGTTTATATTCATACAGAAACAGGCAGCTAATTGTAAATGCAAAACATTCAAATTACATTGAAAAAATAGTAAACACTGTGTCTAATCTGATATATGGATCCATGTTTCTTTAAGACTGATTTTGTGCCACAGGCAAGGGCCATGTTTACATATTCCTCAAACAGTGTTGGTGATGAGAGACCCAGAACTACTACAAGTCCTGCTGAAGTTACTCCGACAGTTCCTGTGAGGCACAGCTTTAGGCAGGCCATACACCCCGTACCTGGGGAGGAGTGGTTTGGGTAGGAAGGGACGAGTTGATCAGGGAGTTAAGGAGGGAACGGTCTCTGCGGAAAGCAGAAAGGTGTGGAGACGGGAAGATATGGCCAGTTGTGGGATCCTTTTGGAGGTGGCAAAAATGTTGAAGGATTATATGTTGTATGCAACGGCTGATGGGGTGGAAGGTGAGGACAGGGGAACTCTGTCCTTGTTACGAGAGGGGGGAGGGGGAGTAAGAGCGGAACTGCAGGATATCGAGGAGACCCTAGTGAGAGCCTCATCTATAATGGAAAAGGGGAACCCCCATTCCCTAAAGAATGAGGACATCTTCAATTGGGAGTAGGTGATAGTCTTTACAAGAAGGGTGAGAAGTGCAGTCAAGATAGCTGTGGGAGGCAGTAGGTTTATGGTAGATGTCGGTCAATAGTATGTTTCCTGTGATGGAAACGGTGAGATCTAGAAACGGTAGGGAGATGTCGGAGATTTTCCAAGTGAAATTAGTGGTGAAGTGGATGAAATCTGAGTTCTGCATGGGTGCAGGACGTAGCACCAATGCAGTCGTCAATGTAGCGGAGGTAGAGTTTGGGGATAGGGTGTACGCCTGGAAACGCTCTCTCTGCTACATTGACGGCTGCATTGTTGCTACCTCCTGCACCCATGCAGAACTCACTGACTTCATCCACTTCACCACTAATTGCCATCCTGCACTCAAATTCACTTGAACCATCTCTGGCATCTCCCTACCTTTTCCATCACAGGAAACAGACTATTGACCGACATCCACTATAAACCTACTGACTCCCACAGTTATCTTGACTGCACTTTTTCACACCGTTCTTCTTGTAAATACTCTATCCCCTGCTCCCAATTCCTCCATCTATGCCGCATCTGCGACCAGGAATTGTTTTTCCATACCAGGGCATTGGAGATGTCCTCATACTTTAGGGAATGGGGGTTCCACTCTACCATTGTAGATGAGGCTCTCACTAAGGTCTCCTCGATATCCCGCAGCTCCGCTCTCACTCCCCCTCTCATAACAAGGACAGAGTCCCCCTTGTGCTCACCATCCATTAATGGAAAAAAGAGGAACAGCACCTCATATTTCGCTTGGGTAGTTTACACCCCAGCGGTATGAACGTTGATTCTCTAACTTCAGGTAGCCCATGCTCTCTCTCTCTCTCTCTTTCCCCTCCCCAGTCTTCCCACTAGTCCCATCGACTCCGCCCACTTTCTTTCTTTGTTCTAACCCCTCCCCTGACATCAGTCTGAAGAAGGGTCTCGACCTGAAACGTCGCCAATTCCTTCTCTCCATAGATGCTGCCTCACCCGCTGAGTTTCTGCAGCATTTTGTATCTACCTCTGCTTTGTACAAGATGGTGTCAAGCTTCAATAGTTGCTGGAGCTGGAGAGATGAGTTCCATTGTGTTTCTGACTGGTGCCCTGTAGATATACCTTGGATGTTAAGAGATACAGGCCCTATGGCCCACCAAGTCTGCACCGACTAGTTAACAACCCGTACACTAGCACGATCCTACACACTAGGGGCAACTTACAAATTTATCAAAACCAATCAACCCACAAACCTGTACGTCTTTGGTGTGTGGGAGGAAACCGAAGCACAGAGAGAAAACCCACGCAGACACAGGGAGAATGTACAAACTCCGTACAGACAGCACCTGCTATCAGGATCAAACACGGGTCCCTGGCGCTCTAAGACCGCATCTCTACCACTGTACTGCTGCCACCCATAGTAGATAGGCTTTAGGAATGTCAGGAGGTAAGAGTTACATGCTTTATGATATACAGCCCTCGACCTGTCTCTCGTAGCCATGCATTTATATGGCTAGTACAGTTGAATTTCTGATCAACGATGAGACGCAGAATACTGAGGGTACGGAACTTGAAGATAATGCCATTTAATAAAGGGTAGGTGGTTGTAGCTTACACTGCTCCATTATTCCCATCTAAATATAACCACACATCTACACATTAAATATCGGCTACTTCAATCTGCATTCCATTGCCGTCATCGTATCCAATTATATAACTTAGCTTTGTATTAATTGTAAATGTTGAAATTCTATCTGGTCTGCACTTGCAGATTAATATTATGCACAAAGAGCAGCAGTCCCAAAACTATCTTTGGGGATTGCAATGAGCACCTTATCCAAAGGAAACAAACATTCATCATAACTCTCTCCTTTGTCCCAATTTTGCATCTATGCTGCCATTTTCCATTCCATTTCCTTTCATTTTTAAAAAATGTTTATTATGAAGTCCATTCAAAGTATTTTAAATACAGAAACCACATTTTATAGTACATTATCTCCAATACCTCTCAAAAAACAAGTTTAACCAACACAGTTTGCTTCTAACAAATCTGTGCTTGTTAAATCCTTTTTCTTGGTCAGTAACTCTTCCTTTTGTGAATCTGGTCACATTATCAGTAACCTATTGTGGAGTGGGAGTATGCAGCTAGAATTCCTAACTTTACTTCATTGGCAACATAGGATGCATTCCATCTTAACTTTCCTTCAAGTCCTGACATGCTTTTATGCGCCTTTTTGTAAGGTGTTTGGCGATGCATGCCAGAACTGGCATTAATATGCATCCTATGGTCTTGTACATATTCAGCCAAGCCCTGAAGTCCCTTCATTGCTTCCACACGATGTAACTGTCCCGTGGTATCAACAGATAGCATTTCAGCCTCCAAACTGAAGCACATCATGTCCATCACAAGAAGATGCCTCCAATTTACTGGACCGAATGAGGCAGTTACCAATAGATCTTTCTGGCTGAAAGTTTCTGTTCAATATATGCATCTGTTTGTCAACCACAGCAACATCCAGCCAGAGGACAAAGGTGACAAAAGCCACCCAATAAAGGTCACAGTTTCTCCAGCATTAAACGCACAAAATTCAGCAACACAGCACCAAAACAGGTACTTCACCATTCCTTAACCGTGTCCTTCGCTATACCTTAATATTGGCCATGTCCCATTCGCCTGCATTTGGTCCAGAGCCCTCTAAACCCTTTTTATTTGAAGAAATAAACGAGAGAAACTCGACAAACTGGTTTGGATGAAATAAAAATACGAACCGACAAATCATGCAAAGATAAATACAACAACCAGCCGCAGAAAGGATTCAAATGAACCATCACAGGATGGTCAGCTCATGATGACGAGAGAAAATATACAGCAAGGAATTTGGAACAAGCAATGATTCTTGCCCAACTTCTTTGAAGGGAAAAAAAAATCTAGAAAGTGTACAGAAATGCTGGAGAAACTCAGCGGGTGAGTTTCTCCAGCATTTTTGTCTACCTTCGTTTTTCCAGCATCTGCAGTTCCTTCTTAAACAATAGAAAGCGTACAGGCTATTTTGTGCACGTAAGAAAACCATTACCAAAGTGCCATTTTGACATCTACCACGTCAAATGATTGGGACTGGAACGGCAGGAAAACAGCAAATGGAGAGTTAGTCGGGATAAATCATATTAAGAGTTAATGCAGAGTGATTGGAGACTGAAGGTGCTGTCTCACAGAGTTCAATTCTAAGTACATCACTGTTATGGAAATGTTCACAGAGGGAGCAAGTAGAAAGTAACTTCCTCAGTAGACAAAAATAAAATTATAAAGTGATACTGATAATCGCAGAATGGTTACTGGGCATAAGGAGACAACAGGGCCAAGCAAGTCCTTATTAGTTACTAAATCAGTTAGTATCACTCCCATACAATCTTTTTCAATTCACAGTTATCCCGTTTCCCTTTGAAAGATAAAACTGAATCTGCTTTAACAACAACCCAGCAGTGAATTGAAAACGGAACCATCAGCCCCCTCCTTCCCTGGCTTGACCTGCCCTTCATTCTCAGCAACTTCTCTGTCCACCAATCTCCTCTTGTTTCCTCACTACCACTCCCCTCTTCGCACCAAGTCCTGATGCAGGTTTCAACTTGAAATACTGGTCATTCTTTCCCCACAGATGCTGCTCAACCTCTCCCGAGTTCCTCCAGCAGATTGTTTGTTGTCTTTTCTCTTCCAATGAAATAAAGTTGACCTGAAACACAATCATTTCTCTCTCAAAATATGCTGCCTGACCTGCTGAGTGTTTCCAGTACTTCATATTTATTTCAGATTTCCAACACCTGTGGATTTTTGCCATTCTATTACTCAAACTTTCACTTCAATATGGTGTGACAAGAGGCACAGCCTACAGCCTTCATTCTGCACACAAAGGAAGGACCCAGGTGCATAAGGACGATGACCGCAGTGCTCCTTGGATGCACTGGACTGACATGTGTGCATTTTGATTGCTTTCTTTTTAATCCTAGGAGCTGGCAGCTGTTAAAGTGGGTAGCTTAACGTTTCCTGCTTCTTCACCTCCTGGAAAAGTGGATTGCAGAGATCAGCGAGTTAGGTTCCTGGGATGTCACTTCTGTCACAAATCGGAAAAGTCCAGTGTGCTAGGCATAAATTTGTTTGGAGAATGAACAAATTTAATGAGGCATTTTAAATGCATAGAGGGTACAAAATCACAAAAGGATGTTTCCCTGGCAAACAAATCGAGATCTAGAAGTCTCAGCTTCAAGATAAACAGGCATGAAGAATGCCCTCACACGGAAGATGGTGAATCTTTGGAATTCTCTGCAACACTGGGCAGAACAGTAGTAGAGTTGCTGCCTTACTGCGCCAGAGATCAAGGTTCCATCCAGACTACGGGTGCTGTCTGTACGGTGTTTGTATGTTCTCCAAGGTTTTCTCCGGATGTTCCGGTTACCTCCCTCACTTCAAAGGCGTACAGGTTGGCAGGTGAATTGGCTTCAGTAAAATGGTAAATTGTCCCTAGTGTGCACTCACTGGGTGATTGATGGTCGGAGCAGACTCAGTAGGTCGAAGGGACTGTACCCTCTAAAGTCAAATGGCAGGCACATTGCTAGGAAAGGGTTTGAGGTCAATGTAGGCCAAACACAGGCAAAGAGTTGCTAAGGTAGATGGGGCATCATGGTCGTTGTGGACCTGTTGGGCCAAGGACATCTGTGCTATATGACTAAGACAGGCTTCAGCGGATGTCCTCCATTGATTGCATTCAAAGCAAAGTACTTTAGGATATTAAAGGAATCAAGGATTATGGGAAGTAGGGCATCAAAATGGTGTTGAACCGATGATCATGGAGAAGCAGAGCAGACTCGCTGGGGTGAATGGCCTACTCCTGCTCCCATTTATGTTATTATGATTTGCACATTTTCTCTTGCATGCTAATTGCGTGGAATAATGAAGCTCAATTAACACTGATCTCATTACTTAAGAGAAATGATTACTAGTTCACTCCCTGCAGATTGAGTTAGTTTACTCACCCCAAGGCAGGAACAAATTCCATCACCTGCTGATCGAACAACTATTTATATTCAAGACAGACAGAAACCCCACCATCACTCGCAGGGAGAAGACAGCTCAATTTAATGTCTCAGGGAAAAATTATATCTGGAAATAAGTCACTCGAAGAAGGATTAATTATTTCCATTTATAAAGAACAACAGCATACGGCTGCACACACACACTAGCAATTTACAGTGGCCAATTAACCTATCAACCCACTTCATTAGGAAGTGGAAGGGATCAAGAGAACCTGGAAGAAACCCATGCAATCACAGGGAGGAGAAGCAAGCTCCACACCCAAAGTCATGATTGATCCCAGATTCCTGGCATTCTAGGGCAGTGGATCTCCGATCTGTGCCAGTGTGCTTCCATGATTGCCCCTGCACTTCAAAATCATTCTTGGTGCATTGGAAAAGATAACTAAAAGGCGCTGTACAAATGCAATGTCTTCTCTTGCAGTCCCTTCAGTAAAAGTGCTCTGAAATTGTCTTGTGGCTGCTTTCAAAGGGATCTGGAGGCATGTCTGAGAATAGTCCCGGATGCAATTTGCCACCTGATAAACAGATAACTATTGCGACCGGCCTTGGCATAACTCTCATCGAGTGCGGGTGGGCTTTTGCAGGCAGGCCCACTCTCAGGCCTCGCATTATTAAACCATTCCCAGCCCTGTGGGGAAAAATGACCTTAAAAGAAAAGTACACAGTTAATCGCAAATTAATTCCCTTGGGAGTACTTTGCCTCGAGTGCTGCGAAATTGGGCTTCAGTGAAATTAGGTCAGATTCCACAGCATTTTCAACCAGAACAAATTGAGACTGCTTTTATCTGAAGCACAGCTACACTGCAGCTAGAGGCCTCTTGTAGTACAGTTTGTCAGGGATTTTGGACGAGGCCAGTCATGATTGATCCCAGCATGAAACGGCACAACTCATCCATGCCAACTGAGATATTCCATCTAAGCTAGTCCTCTACGTTGGCCAATTCCTTCTGAACCTTTCCTATCCTTGCACCTACCAAACAATATTTAAATGTTGCTACTGTACTCAACACAACTACTTCCTCTGGCAGCTCTTTCCATATATCGACCACTTTTTGTGCAAAACAATTGCCTGACAGGTTCTTATTAAATCTTTCTCACCTCTACCTAAAGACTGTATTCACCATTATATAAGATCACCTCTCAGCCTCCTACACCCCAAGGAATATAGTTCTAGCATGCCAAAACTCTCCCAAAAGACCAGGCCTTTGAGCCCCAACAACCTTCTCGTAAATCTTCTGCGTACTCTTTCCAGCTTCATGGCACCTTTATTATAACAGGGTGACCAAAACTGAACACAATACTCCAAGTGCAGTCCAACACCTTGTACACCTGTAACATAATGTCTAAACTTACATACTACATTCCCTGATGAAGGCCTGTGCAAAGCCTTCATCACCACCCTATCTACCTACGACGACACTTTCAGGGAACTAAGTGCATGTACTCCTACATCTCTCTGCTCTATAACACCAGAGTCCTACCATTCACTACGAAGTTCTGCCCTGGTCTGACTTCACAAGTTGATTGGGCCACATTTGACGTATTGTTTGAAGCTCTGGTCGCTCCATTGCTGGGACGATGTGCAGGCTTTGGAGAGCGTGTTGAAGTCTACTAGAATGAAGCCTGGATTAGCGGATATTTGCTACAAGGAGAGTTGGACAAACTTGGATTGTTTTATCTGGAGAATCAAAGGTTCAGGGGAGCCCTGATAGAAGCATATAAAATGAGGGGCATACATATGGTAAACAGCCAGAGCCTTTTTCCCAGGATGGCAATGTCAAAAGACTAGAGGGCTCAGAGTCTTAAGAAGGGAGGGGCTGAGTGTAAAGGAGATATGCAAGGCAAATCTTTTTGGTTACACAGAGGACGTCGGATCCCTGGAGTGTGCTGCCGGATGTGGTGGAGGCGACAGATACGATAGTGGTGTTTAAGAGGCTTTCAGAAAGGCACATGGATCTGCAGGGAAAGAAAGGGATATGGTTCATGTGCCGACAGATGAGATCAGTTTATTTTGGCACTATGATCGGCACAGATGTTGTGGGCTGAAGGGCCAGTTGCTGCACTGCAATTTCTATGCATAACTTCCAAACAACCAGATTTCAAGGAACTAGCCGGAATTACCTATGACAGTTCTGGTTCATAAACAATATATGCACTGTTTTTTTTTGTTTTTTTAAAGTCCCTTGTTCCTTTCCTAAACCAAAAAGTTTAGTTTCATTAATATTTCCACATCTTCCATATCTTTATTTTGAATGCCCTTGAAGAGTTAATTTTTCTTGTGTATTGAAGACATTGCAGATTTAATCTTGCTCATTGATGACATCAAATAGCATAACAGTGTACCCTTTGTTGACTACTGTTTACGACCTAATGCATGAGATGCAATTTCTGGTGATTTAGTAAAACAGCGGGATCATAATCAACACGGCTTGTCCAATATGATGTGGTCCATTCCTTGAACGTCAAAGAAAGACCGTCTTGTACAACGGGCATCTTCTCCATCTCCAATTTTTTACCATGCCGTATTAAAAAGTTTGACATTTCCAATGAAAATGATACTCTAGTTTCACAACACTCAAGTCTTTATTAATAACCTCATCCACACAATGTACACAAACTTAGGCAAATCTGCTAAGCAACTCAGCATAGTATTAAATAAATACGACAAATAAGATGTGCATTTTTTTGGCTACATGTTTCACTACAATTTTCACTTCAATTTCTCGCATTTGAAATTCATTGAGATAGGTTTTCCAAACAAAGTGTTTTGTGCACACCACTTTTAGTTCAAGTAATCGTCCCTTCAAAATGCTTAAGTCGTTCTTAAAAGCATCGTTTCAGTGTTATGAACTAGCGCATGTGTAATCAGTCAGGGTGTATTATGAAGAACCTTTCATTAAATAAATTAGCCACAGTCATAATGAGGCAATTTCTGGCACTGCAACCTTGTAATTATAACAGCAAGCTTTAAAATGTCAAATCCCTTCATACACTGAAATCAACAGCAGCAAAAGTACAAGTTTAGAGCTGCCTGCTCACACAAGATAAACTCACCAGTCAAGATATATTACACTCACTCGCTAATTATTCTTGGGATCAGGAGGAACTTGTTGAGAAATGTCAGTCTCGGTGGGATTTTTCTTCCCCTTTCCTAAAGGTATTATTACTGCTCCACAGCACTGAAGGTAACAAAGTTTTTAACGAATTAAACAAAATAAGTACAGGTCATTACCGCTATTTGGGGAATGAAACAAGGTACTACAGATAAACACAAAAAGCTGGAGAGAAGGAATGGGTGATGTTTCAGGTTGCAACCCTTCTTCAGATTGATTTTTGGTCAATCAAAGCTTGCGAGAAAGGAGAAGCAGGACAAAGCAGATATAGGAGAGGTGTGGGGGGTTGATAGGTAGATGGTTGGACATAGGCCACAGATAAAAGCAGAAGGTGTGAGACAAACTGATGGAAGAGTTGCAGATTATAAACCCAGAGGAAGCAATGTAGATGGGTGGAAGGGGAGAAATTGGTTGAAGTCCGGGTGGAGCACAGGGAAGGGGAAGGGGTGGGGGAGAAATATGTTAGAGGTTACCTAAAAATTGGAGAATTCGATGTTGGTACCCAAGTATTTGAGATATGAAATAAAATTAATTCATGGAATTTGTGGAAAAAATAAACATGCAATATTTTAAATTCTTGATTCTTGATAGATTCACAGAAAACACAGCTCCACATTATAGAAAATTATGATGCAGACCGCATTTTCCTGAAACCCAGCTCCCCACCCCAGGAAGTGGGAGTTGACTATAAATATGTTCTCACCTTCCAAACTGGTTTCAGGAGTTCCAGCCCACACATTCAAAACAGCTTCTTCTCAATTAGTTCAATGAGTAAACTTTCATCGTGTTTATTTGATAGGATTGTAATCTTTAACTTTCCCTATTTTTAAAATTCTGCTGAGCAAATGTGCTTACAATCAGGAAAATGTTAAGTTTCTCTGATGGTGCAAATGAAAATTTTTTTTTTTTTTACTCATACAGATTGCCAGGCAAGCAAACATTCATGACCAACCTAAACAGTGCTGTGGACATATTAAAAATCACCACAAAATGTGAAATGGAGTCCCATGCAGTGCAGATGGTCGAATTCCATTCTTGAAGGATGCGGATGAAAATGTTTCAGTTTTGCAATTCTTCACCAAGGGATTATAAATCAACCTCGTGGGCATCAGTGCAATGAACAATATCAATCCTTACTCCAATTTGAGAGACTGTGTGCCAACCTCTTACCCTCGATGGATTAGTTGATTGATTGGCCTAACTTGTTTTTTGGAATTTAAACCACTGAAGGAAAAGGAAAATACTTAAGAAAATAATCTAGGATGCCGTGACAGGAATGTGGAAGGTTTTTCTTTAGTCAGAGGGTGGTGAATCTGAGGAATTCTTTGCCACAGCAGGCTGCGAAGGCCAGGTTAGTGGATATTTTTAAGGCAGAGATAGATAATTAGTACAGGTGTCAGAGGTTATGGGCAGAAGGCAGGAGAACACAGTTCAGTGGGAGAGGTAGATCGACAATGATTAAATGGCGGAGTACACTTAATGGGCCGAATGGTCTAATTTTACTCCTTTCACTTATGACATGACCTTATGGCCAATGAGTCTCTGTACTTACCATTTATTGTATGGAACAGTTTTATTAGGAAAGCCATTAGCTGCCTGGAATCCCTCCCAAAATGTATCTCCCAACACTGACGGAACTGGTAGATCCACTTCCTCACAGCACCAGAGACGTGGGTTGGATGCTGACCTTGGATGCTGTCTGTGTGGAGTATGCATGTTCACACTGCGACTACATGGGTTTCCTTGGGTGCTCTGTTTTCCTCCCATATATCAAAGACATGCAGGCTTATAGGTTAATTGGACTCTGTAAATTGGCCCTACTGTGTAGGAAGTGAATGAGAAAGTGGGATAACATAGAACTAGTGTGAACGGTGGTTGATGGTTGACATGCTCAGTGGGCCGAAGGGCCTGTTTTCATGTTATATCTTCCAATCCAATCAAATTTTCCACACAGTTTGGCAATATTCATTTCCATATGCATGCAATTTTGGTTTCAAACCTTCCCACTGACTTTACTGGAGAACCAATATTATACTTGAGTTTTGTAAGCACAATGGAGTTTGCCTTGGAAGAAAGATTTTAACAAGCATGTGGATGTCGTTGCATGTCCATAGAGATATCAGTAATAATTGTTTTAAATCAAAAATGTGAGATGAATCTATTTCTGCACGAGTGAAACAGGCTAGTAAAAGAATGGATCATTACAAAACCACATGTTCACAGGGAGAACAGACAAACTCAGTACAGACAGCACCCATAGTCAGGATTGAAGCCGGGTCTCTGGCGCTGTAAGTAAGGCAGCAACTCGACCACTGCATCATTGTGCTGCCACCCTTATAGAAAGTGCCAAGGATTTGTGTAGTGAGGAGCAATTCACTATATGCTCTATCGTCACAGTTGTGCGGCCACTCCAGTTATATCTCAAATCGATGACAGAAGTTGTGTGCTTCGGGGCCAATCAAGCAAGATCCAGGCTGATCAAGCATCAGCAATATATCTTTCCCCATGAAACAGACACGATGACTGATGATTGCACAAGGTTCAATTCCATTTGCCGCACTCAGATAAAGAAGCAGTTCTTGCCTGCAAGTGGCAAGGCACAAAGCATCGACACAAATGGCAAGTAACAAACAATTCATGACTTACTATACATCACAAAAATAACCAGCATAGTTGCTGAACGAGCATTAGCATTCAGGTGCTGTTGATCTTGCAACTTGGCTTTAGGTGCCGGCTGAATTCAAAGCATTTTTCTTCCCCAGTTTTTTCATTGCCTATTTTCTATGATCTTGAAATTATGCTGTGGGACGTGAACATCATTTTCTCAAACAGTCAGCAACTGCATTCACAGCACTGAGAGGCAACCATTGTGGTTGCAGCCACGAAAATAGCAGAGGGATTTTAGAAAAACATTCTGTGGCTATTATTCCATTAAATTATTTCTTCATGCATAATTTTGCAGGCCATGTAATTCTATGCAGCCTACTGACACAAACACTGCTCCCAGAATTTCCAGTAATGACCAGATTATTCACTGATTAAACTTGCAGAAATTACATCATAATTAGTTTTCTTTTGCGCAATTATCATCACTCAGCAATGTTACAGAGTGCACCGTGTTCCTGTATTACAATGCATCAAGTCTCCTCCCCTGTCTACTAAACAATCAGCATCTTACTAGTTTGCTTGGTTTGCCTCTTGTGAAATGAGATTTAAATTGAAAAGCTGGCCCTAAAATATTTGCTAAAATTGAAACCATAAGGCATAAACTGTGCGAATTAAAGAACTCGTGTTCAATCTGATTCGCGCTCTGATTAGCCTCTGTCAGCTAGGATGGGGAAATAGTGTTCCAATCAGACTCCCCACCAAGTACCGAATGTTTCAACTCAGCGCTCTTGTGATGTAGGATTAGAACAGGTTAGCATAGAAAGTAGGTGCAGGAGTAGGCCATTCGGCCCTTAGAGCCAGCACCGCCATTCAATATGATCATGGCTGATCATCCAGAATCAGTACCCTGTTCTTGCTTTTTCCCATTTCCCTTGATTCCATTAGCCCTAAGAGCTGTATCTAACTCTCTCTTGAATATATCCAGTGAATTGGCCTCCACTGCCTTCTGTGGCAGAGAATTCCACAGATTCACAACCCTCCAGGTTAAAACGTTTTTCCTCATCACAGTCCTAAGTGGCCTACCTCTTATTCTTAAACTGTGACCATTTGCCATTTGGAGGCCATTTGGCCCTTTGAACCAGCACCACCATTCATTGTGATCATGTCCCCTATCAATAACCCGTGCCTGCCTTATCCCAATATCCCTGGACTCCACAAGCCCCTAGAGCTCTATCTAACTCTCTCTTAAATCCATCCAGTGACTTGGCCTCCACTGCCCTCTGTGGCATGGAATTCCATAAATTCACAACTCTCTGGGTGAAAACGTTTTTTCTCACCTCAGTCTTAAATGAACTCCCCTTTATTCTAAGACTGTGGCCCCTGGTTCTGGACTCTCCCAACATTGGGAACATTTTTCCTGCATCTAGCTTGTCCAGTCCTTTTATAATTTTATATGTTTCTATAAGATATCCCCTCATCCTTCTAAACTCCAGTGAATACAAGCCTAGTCTTTTCAATCTTTCCTCATATGACAGTTCCGCCATCCCAGGGATCAATCTCGTGAACCTACGCTGCACTGCCTCAATCACAAGGATGTCCTTCCTCAAATTAGGAGACCAAAACTGTACACAATACTCCAGATGTGGTCTCACCAGAGCCCTATACAACTGCAGAAGAACCTCTATACTCCTATACTGAAATCCTCTTGTTATGAAGGCCAACATTCCATTTGCTTTCTTCACTGCCTGCTGCACCTGTTAAGTTTAGGTTGTGCTCCTCATCACACGGAGGCTCATACATGAAGCTGTGGAACCAGATCCAACATTAATCAATGTCTGCAGGACCAGGAAGAGGGGAGCACCAAAACAAAATGTCATGAAGAACTGCCGACCACGCCAGCTATTAGCTCTGAACAGGAAAATGATGGATTTTGCATCTTACATTCAGAAGGAGCCCCAGGGATGTCAGGTTGTTTGACTGGGTAAGCAATCGAGAGGTGTAAATTTGCATTTTTACCCTGTTTGATCAATCAGTCCCTGCACTACCAGGCAAGATGGGCAGCAACAACTTGCTTCTTCATTTACATCACCAAGGCTGTCCAGGACAACAAGTGAAGCTGATGCATGGAAGCTCCACTGTGTCCAACACACCACCCTGACAGGGAGATCTTTCACTGTCACTGGTCAAAACCCTGGAACTTCTTGCACAGCAGTACTACAAGAATAGTACTTTTAGGAGGGGAGAGTCTGTAGGACTATTCTTTGCCATTGTCAGGCCAACCCTCAGAATTTTTTAAAGGACTTGATTCTTGTTAGGAGGGAAGAATGATTAGGCGGTGGACTCTGGTCAGCAGCAGCCTCTGCAGCCTGTCCGCGTTTTTATTATTCTGTCAGAGGGTGGGGTGGGGAGGGGGGGGGAAACTTTTGAATCTGTGGAATTCTTGCCATTGGCCGCAACGAGGAGGTTCGGGGGAGGCTCACCGTCGCGGAGCCAGCAGATAGCGCTGCCGCTGCTGCTTTTTTTAATGCTGAGAGATCTGCGGACGCCGGCACCGGGAAGGGAGACCGCTTTTCGGGGCTCCTGCAAAACTTCTTGAGTTGCGGGGTTGAAGAGCTAGCGGGGCTTACTGCCCCGCGCGGCTGGAACGGCCGCGGGACTTTGCGAGCGCACACCGGGGGCTTCAACATCAAGACCCGGTGTGCGACCTCGCACCACCCGGCGTGGCTTTAATGGCCGCGGGACAATCGCCATCGCCAGCCGGGGGCTTTGACTTTGACTGTGACATTGGGAGGAAGAGAGTTTAGATCAGCCATGATGAATGGCGTAGACATTTGATCCAGGGGCCTAAATTCTCTACTACTCCTTAGTAGTAGAATGGTTAGCCAAGGATGCCTGTCAGCAACACCACACATCATACAATTTAACTTTAGGTAATGCCATTTACAAAACTGATTCCAATGAATATTTCCCCCAAAAAGGGATGGAAGCACATTTTCTAAAACCTTCATTTAAAAACTCTTATTTTAGAATCCGCAAGAGTTTGCATATTCAAGTTGCCCATTACACTGCTGCAAAGCAAAAAAGGATGAACTGCACCAAGACTTCAAGCTGAACGCAAAAGAAAATTCAATCAACTACATGAAACAGGAATGCAGAATGGAAAAACTGAAATGTAGAAACAAACAACGGAATATGCTGGTTTATACCAAAGATTGACACAAAGTGCTGGAGTAGCTGAGTCTGAAGGCGGTTTCCTACCCAAAACGTCACCTATCATTTTTCGCCAGAGATGTTGCCTGACCCGCTGAGTTACTCCAGCACTTTGTGTCTACCTTTGAGAAACTGAAATGTTTTCTTTACATTGAAAATCAAAATATTTCCATATTGTTCATCGATATCTGGTTCAGGGACAGAAAAAACGACACAGAAGACGATTATGTTCTATCCCTCGTAATATTGCATACTTTCACCTCAGTCAATGTTGACACTCACTCATACATACTGGTAATCCCAAGCCACACCAATGTGTTTTTATATTGATGACTAAATGTGGTTTGTGTTTAATAGTGGATACGTATCTCTGACGCCTTCACTGTCCTTTAGATGATCTGATGAAGGACAATAATCCTCTATTGCCAGTCATTCAGTGATTACGTTACTTGTGTTGCCAAAGGAACTGTCCAGTAGGTCGTTTTTACAATGAGGTGGGAATGTGCTGGCAATATGTTAGCTTAGTTCAGAGATACAGCATGGAAACAGGCCTTTCAGCCCATAGAGTCCATGTCAACAATGGATATGAACGTGGACACTGCTCAAGTAAAATACAAAAATGTTGTATGTTGAAAATAACACAAATAATAGCACTGCCAGAGCAGTTTAAAGACAATTCAGAGATATAGCATGGAAACAGGCCTTTCAGCCCAGGATTCATGGTAACTATTGTTCACCCATTCACACTAGTTCAAAGTTATCGCATTCTCTCATCCACTCCCTACACATATTAGGAGCAATTTAGAGGCCAATTAAACTACAAACCAGCAGGACTTGGTGACGTGGAAGGAAACTGGAGCACACGGTGTAATCCCATGCGGTCAAAGGAGAACATGCAAACTCCACACAGACAGCACCCAAAGTTAGGATTGAACCCAGGTCTCTGGCACTGTGAGACAGCAACTCAACTAGCTGTGCTGCCTGATAAGCATCTAAAGAGCTGAGCCATCAACGAGACAAGTTAGAATTCCACCACGACGGCCCAGGAATTTATCTTGGAAATATTGCATGACCCAACTTGTAAAAAGCAGATCCAACAACATGTTTGGTCGCCTGACTAGGATTCAAGCCAAGTCAGGTTTATTCTGTCGTTTTCACACCATACCCCTCCATATATCTATCCCCTGACAGTCTGTGGAAGGGTCTCGATCCAAAACATCACCCATTCCTTCTCTCCAGAAAAAAATGCTTGTCCTGCTGAGTTACTCCAGCATTTTATGACTATCTTTGGTGTAAACCAGCATCTGCAGTTCCTTCCTACAGTTTTTTTGTCATATGCCAAGTACAGTGAAGTATAAGCACAAAAAGTGGGAGTAATTCAGTGGGACAGGCAGCATCTCTGGAGATGTTGCCTGTCCCGCTGATTTACTCCAGCTTTTTTTATTCTATCTTCGGTTTAAACCAGCATCTGCAGTTCCTTTTTACACAGTGAAGTATAGGTACAATGAAAATCTGATCACAGGCTCAGACAACACACAAAACTCAAATTAATCACAAATTACACAAATTTTACAAGAAATTGAAAAGAAAACGTATGCAAAAAATGCAAGTGAAACTATACAATTAGAAATCAAGAGGTGGTCCATACTCTTCCATTGGGGAAATTAGATTATGGTTATGCAAGTGGATACAAGAACCTGATAGTTTTAAGAAAGAATCTGTTCCTTCAGGCTTTTGTACCTCCTGCCCAGTGGCAGCAATGATAAGAGGGCCTGGTCCAGATAATTGTGATCCAGATGCTATCAAGACTTGTTACCCATCAAACCGATCACCTCCCTGGATGGGAACAATAAACTGCAGTTCACCAATGGATGTGCTGTGGGGAAAAAATATATAATAGCGACCACAGTAAAACCTTCCAGAGATATAACGTGAATTAGTGCAAGGTTAAGTCTAGTAAGTCTATTAAATTCCGATTAAAGATAGGCCAAGGGTCTTCAATGAGGTAGATAGTAGCTCAGGACCGCACTCTAGCTGTTGGTAGGATGGTTCTGCTGCCCGATAACAGCTGGGAAGAAATTGTCCCTGAATCTGGAGGCATGCGTTTGCACACTTCTATACCTCTTGCCGGATGGGAGAGGGGAAACTAGGAAGACTGGGATGAGACTCAAAAACAGCAGGGACTCACTTATTGTAGCATACGAGAAGATGGATTTTTCACTGAACATTCACTAGACCAAGTCCTTTAACAACCTGCCCACCAGTCTGACTAACATGGGACTTCAGATATACCATTGGCTGACTCTGAAGAAAATTCCTTAGTTTAGGTGCAATAAGGGATGGAGAGAAGGGATGGTGTGGCACTGTGCTGTCTGTCTGGAGTTTGTATTTTCTCCCCCTGACTGATGCTCCTGAGTACCCATGAGTGAATAAAACAGTACTACAATGTTTTAATAAAGGTCAGATGGAATTAGTGGGCGATGGTTTACTAAGCATCCACCGTATGGAAACCCAACTCCATGTTGAATGACTTTCAATCCCTGCAACTAGCAGAACAGCAAATCAGATGTTGTCCAACAGAGTACAGGGACTGCCACCCTAAACCTGCACTACTGTGCCTTCTAACCACAGTTGGGTGCAGGAGTAGAAAACATTATAGAAAAGGTATATTATAGGAAAGTATAGAAAAGGTTAATTTTCAAAAGTAAAAGTGATATGAATAATCTAAGTGCAATCTGGCATCTGCGTTAGTTGGCTGATCACCATGTTAGCACACAGCTTGAGGCAAACACCATGGGAGTCTGACATTTTTTTTTAAAGCTGTAAACTTCATGTTCGGTTCTCAGTGCCCAGTTACAGAGCAGTGCTAATTAGTTGCATGGACAGATCATAATGCCTCATGCAGGGAATATGATTAACTATTTCAAGGGCAGTGGAGATCAGAAAGGCAAATGGTAAAAGCAAGCTGGCAAATACTGAATGGAGGACATTGGAGTGGCACAGTGGAGCAGCGGTGTAGTTGCTGCCTTATAGCAGGGTTCGATCCTGACTACGGGTGACGCCAGTGTCGGTTTGTACATTCTCCCTGTGGCCTGATGGATTTTCGCCGGGTGCTCCGGTTTCCTCCCACACTCTAAAGTCGTACAGGTTTGTAAGCTTCAGTGAAATTATAAATTGTCCCTAGTGTGTAGGATAGTGCTCGTGTACGAGGTGATCGCTGCTCGGGTGCGAACTCAGTGGGTCGAAGGGCCCGTTTCCGTACTTTATCTCTGAAGTCTGAAAGTCTAAAGACATGTTGGATCTCAAAATTTAAAAACATGGCTCACAAAACACCATTAATTTTAATATGCATCAATAAATGAAATCTATATCACGAGAAGTAAAAGATTACCGAGGTTATTGAAAGTGCATATGAATTCAAAGTGTTATTTTATGCCATGAGTGAATAAGACATTTAAAGAACCCGTTTTAAACTTATGTTGTAATGCAGACAGATTGTCAATCCCGGAGTAAGTAATATTAACGTCGTCAGCAAAAAGCTGGAGGAAGTCAGCGGGTCGGGCAGCATGTCTCTCGTGTCTGCACTGACATTGTTAGGACAAGCATGGGTGTTAAAGTTTAATGTAGGTGAATTGGTCAAGCACGAACAGAAAACAAAATGAATGAGACAAGATCTGAATCAGACAAATAATCAAACCCACTTTTCAAAACGAGCCCGTCTGATGAATCAGGTGTTGAGAGTGGAATTAGTCATTTGGAAATCTTGTCCTAAAGCCAGAAAGTTTCTGCAAAGATGCAAGATCCGAAAATTGGCCTTGACATCCACAACACAGAATATCCATGCATTTCACAGAAACAGGCAGGAGACAAGAGTGACAGATCAAAAGCTGCTGGTATGGCAAAAGTAAGTTGTTGTGGTGGCGATGCATTCCTTGAAAATGGATGGTGACTGAGCTATTTTTCAATGGCTGAAGTTTTATTTCATTCTTATTTTCTGATCTGGGAGGATGCAAGTAGAGTAGCTATGGAAACTATGAGATTCAAAGAAGAGGAAGTACTGACACTTTTGAGAAAAGTGGATAAGTCTCCAGGTCTGGACAGGATATTCCCTAGGACATTGAGGGAAGTTAGTGTAGAAATAGCAGGGGCTATGGCAGAAATATTTCAAGTATCATTAGAAACGGGAATAGTGCCGGGGGATTGGCGTACTGCGCATGTTGTTCCATTGTTTAAAAAGGGGTCTAAGAGTAAACCTAGCAATTATAGACCTGTTAGTTTGACGTCAGTGGTGGGCAAATTAATGGAAAAAATACTTAGAGATAATATATATAAGCATCTGGATAAACAGGGTCTGATTAGGAACAGTCAACATGGATTTGTGCCTGGAAGGTCATGTTTGACTAATCTTCTTGAATGTTTTGAAGATGTTACTCGGGAAATTGATGAGGGTAAAGCAGTGGATGTTGTGTATATGGACTTCAGTAAGGCCTTTGACAAGGTTCCTCATGGAAGGTTGGTTAAGAAGGTTCAATGGTTGGGTATTAATGGTGGAGTAGCAAGATGGATTCAACAGTGGCTGAATGGGAGATGCCAGAGAGTAATGGTGGATGGTTGTTTGTCAGGTTGGAGGCCAGTGACGAGTGGGGTGCCACAGGGATCTGTGTTGGGTCCACTGTTGTTTGTCATGTACATCAATGATCTGGATGATGGTGTGGTAAATTGGATTAGTAAGTATGCAGATGATACTAAGATAGGTGGGGATGCGGGTAATGAAGTAGAGTTTCAAAGTCTACAGAGAGATTTATGCCAGTTGGAAGAGTGGACTTAAAGATGGCAGATGGAGTTTAATGCTGATAAGTGTGAGGTGCTACATCTTGGCAGGACAAATCAAAATAGGACGTACATGGTAAATGGTAGGGAATTGAAGAATGTAGGTGAACAGAGGGATCTGGGAATAACTGTGCACAGTTCCCTGAAAGTGGAATCTCATATAGATAGGGTGGTAAAGAAAGCTTTTGGTGTGCTGGCCTTTATAAATCAGAGCATTGAGTATAGAAGTTGGGATGTAATGTTAAAATTGTACAAGGCATTGGTGAGGCCAATTCTGTAGCATGGTGTACAATTTTGGTCGCCTAATTATAGGAAGGATGTCAACAAAATAGAGAGAGTACAGAGGAGATTTACTAGAATGTTGCCTGGGTTTCAGCAACTAAGTTACAGAGAAAGGTTGAACAAGTTAGGGCTTTATTCTTTGGAGCCCAGAAGGTTAAGGGGGGACTTGATAGAGGTTTTTAAAATGATGAGAGGTATAGACAGAGTTGAAGTGGAAAAGCTTTTCCCACTGAGAGTAGGGAAGATTCAAACAAGGGGACATGACTTGAGAATGAAGGGACTGAATTTTAGGGGTAACATGAGGGGGAATTTCTTTACTCAGAGAGTGGTGGCTGTGTGGAATGAGCTTCCAGTGAAGGTGGTGGAGGCAGGTTCGTTTTTATCATTTAAAAATAAATTGGATAGTTATATGGACGGGAAGGGAATGGAAGGTTATGGTCTGAGCGCAGGTATATGGGACTAGGGGAGAATATGTGTTCGGCACGGACTAGAAGGGTCGAGATGGCCTGTTTCCGTGCTGTAATTGTTATATGGTTATATTTATATGGTTATTCTAGCACCAAGAGGTTGATCAGAATGAAAATAAAATAATTCTCATTATTCTACAATTAGTGAATGGCAATTTCAAACAGCTATGTCGAGAACAACATTTTCATTTACACGACACTGATAAACTACCCTTTTGCTGTCCATGTATCATTAATGCTCATCCAAATTCCTGTCCACACCTCTGATCTCAGCAACACAGAGGTGTTAATCTTAACAACATTCCTATTTTGCTGCTGTCAAGTCTCCATCATGGAGCTGCAGCTGCCTTCATTCACAGTGTATAATCCTCAGCAGGTTTGTCTCTATGGTCACATTGCAGGAAGATTATAAGAAAGAAAGACCTCAAGGGGGATAGCCCACCAAGTACAAGTAGTATTCAACTGCTCACTCAAATAGAGATGCCAAACATGACAAGTTGCGGTCCTGCCACCTTTGCAGATGCCGAGTTCACCAGCAATTTAGTGCAGATTCAGCATTAGTCAAAAGAGCAATCAGATTCTTGGTTTGGATAAGCTCTTTCCAGATTCAGGCTTCCCTTGACGTATTTGCTTTTGGTGAATTATCTGTGGATTAATGTAATGTCAAATGTATTGTTTTTTTTATTTTTATCATCTGAACAGTAGCGATAAAGTCTCTCTATTCTTGCACTCAGGAGAACTATCAGCCCCCTGACAATATTCAGAGGAAGTCCAAGTGAATGAAGCCACACTGGTGCTCAATTTATTGGTGACATTCATCTTAATTAATGGGTCAGACTGTTTTAGCAGATTTTAACAGTTGGAAATCACTGATGCAAATAACTCTGAATTGATTTTAATTAGTTTCCATGTCTTGCTGCATTGAATAAGACATCACTACACAGCCACAAACTGTATTTATAAAATAACATAACATATTTTTGGAATGTGGGCATTGCAGACAGAACCAGTTACCGTCCGCAGCTGAATATTCAATTAAAGAGACGGATTGATCAGAGTGGATGTGGTGTTTCCACTAGTAGGAGAGTCTAGGATCAGAGGACATAGCCTCAGAATAAAAGAACGTACTTTTAGAAAGGAAATGAGGAGCACTTTTTTTTAGTCAGAGGGTGGTGAATCTGCACAATTTATTACCGAAGACAGCTGTGGAGTCCAGGTCAATGGATATTTTTACAGCAGAGATCGGTAAATTCTTGATTAGTAAAGGTGTCAGTGTTTATGGGGAGAAGGCAGAAGAATGGGGTTGAGAGGGGAAGCTAGATCAGCCATGATTGAATGGCGGAGTTGACGATGGGCCGAATGGCATAATTCTGCTCCTATCACTTATGAACATAAGTGCATAAGTTTTCTTGTATGTATGACTGCAGAAACAACATTTCACTTGAGCCTCTATGAGGTTCAAGTGACAAATAAATTGTATTGTATTGTATTGTACATCAGCACCCACAGATATCCTCGTGGCTTAGAAACGCATCGCCACTCCATCATGGGATCATGATCCTTCTACCCACTGGGAGCTCAGCAAAACGTAGCAGTTCAAGCTGACTGTTCATTGCTGCCTTTTCATGAGCAATAGTTGCTAGCCCTGCTAAAACTGAGTTTCGCAAGGCAATTAAGAGTCCCGTAATCAAACCACATCAACAATAGCAAACTTCCGTCTCTTGCAAATTTCTAAGGACACCATTGAATCAGATGGATCTTTATGGACTCTGGCAGTTATGTGGCCAACATACAAGCTTTTTATTATTTTAGCTTTTATTTAATTACTTCAATCTAAATCCCTCAATAGTCGTTCTGAGATTCAAACGTCCCAAGACATTGATAGAAGCACGAATAAAACCCAGGACTGACCTTTAAATAAATAATTTGAAAGTGACTAGAAACTCGGTCATAGAGCTATATATTAAGAACTCTCAGGAGAGAAGGGTAGGGTTGCAAATAAAATTAAAAGAAAATAAATAAAAAATGGCAGATGCTGGAAATCTAGAACAAAAACAATGCTGTAAGTGCCAAGCGGCACTTACAGTACTGTACAGGCCAAGCGGCATAAGTAGGGAGAGAAACTTGGAATTTTGAGACAAAATCCCTTCAGAGATGAAGAAGTGAGAAGATAATTTTTTGTGAAGTTGCTGGGAAAGAAAAGCAAAAAGGACAGCCTGTGATATGATGCAAACCAGTTGCCATCTAACAACTAATGTTAACAAAAAAACAGCTGGGATACATTGATACGGAAACAATTTAAAACATGAATTTAAATGGGAAGTGTGGCCACATCTGCAGAAGAAATAAATGGGAGTGGGAGGTGGGGGAGGGGAATAAAAGTGGGGTTGTTATCCCAAAATGTTCAACTGAATGTTCAGTTCTAAAGATACACACACACACAATGCTGGAATAACGCAGATCAGTCAAAATCTCTGGAGAAAAAGGATGGGTGACGTTTTGGGTTGGGACCATTTTCACACTGCATTACCCATCCTTTTCCCCCCAGAGATGCTGCAGTTACTCCAGCACTTTTTGCTTGGCTTCTGCATAAACCAGCACCTGCAGTTCAATCAATACATTCAGTTCTGAAGGTTGTAATGTGTCTAATCTAGAAAGCAGGTGGTGTTCCTCGAGGTTAAATTTGGGGAAGGAAGCAGAAAGATGAGAGAGCGAGCGCGACGGAGCATTTGGGTGACAAGTGGGTCATGGGTAAGGTCACCTTTGCCACCATCCGGGATTTGGTTTCTCTGATATGGAGACAACATTCAAGTGGAAGCAAATCACTGCTTTAACTGGAAGGGTTGTGCATTTTTTTTTAGATGGTAGGGAGAGGTAAAACATAAAGTCTTCCACTTCTTGAAATTACATGGGAAGATGCCATGAGAGGGGATGTGTTTGGCAATGGAAGAGTGGACATGGTAGTCTAGGAAGGAAGAGCCTCGTTGAAATGCTAAATAAGGGAAAGGAGAGGAAAATTCATCTGGTGGTGCTGGAATTATGGAGGATGCTCCATTAAATGTGGAGGCTGGTGGGGCCTTCACACTAAGCCACAAAAATAAGACAATGGAAGCAGTGTTTTTTTTTAAAGTTCTGGTGAGGACAAAGTGAGATTGGGAGTTGGTGTTTAGTTTAGAGATACAGCATGGAAATAGGCTTTATAGCCCACCCAAACCACGCCAATCATTGATCACCAGTTCACCCTAGTTCTTTGGAAATTTTAATTGGAATCGTGAAGCTTTGAAGTGCTGGGACACTATCCCAGGTTGTACTGCGCCTTTACTTCTCTTTCCATCAACGTGTCAGTAACCATCAGGTGAGCTAAAGATCTCGTAAAACCTCTCCTGCCAGGTGCACACTGCTCCTCAGGATGTCACACCAGCATCCCCAACAGCTTAATTACCTGTAGCTACAAGTGCATTCGCCATTTTTGGCTCAGCCTCTATCTTTGACAGTATTGTATAGTGCTCTGGTGAGACCACATCTGGAATATTGTGTACAGTTTTGGTCTCCTAATTTGAGGAAGGACATCATTGTGATTGAGGCAGTGCAGCGTAGGTTCACGAGATTGATCCCTGGGATGGCGGGACTGTCATATGAGGAAAGATTGAAAAGACTAGGCTTGTATTCACTGGAGTTTAGAAGGATGAGGGGTGATCTTATAGAAACATATAAAATTATAAAAGGACTGGACAAGCTGGATGCAGGAAAAATGTTCCCAATGTTGGGCGAGTCCAGAACCAGGGGCCACAGTCTTAGAATAAAGGGGAGGTCGTTTAAGACTGAGGTGAGAAAAAACGTTTTCACCCAGAGAGTTGTGAATTTATGAAATTCCCTGCCATAGAGGGCAGTGGAGTTCAATCACTGGATGGATTTAAGAGAGAGTTAGATAGAGCTCTAGGGGCTAGTGGAGTCAAGGGATATGGGGAGAAGGCAGGCACGGGTTATTGATATGGGACGATCAACCATGATCACAATGAATGGCGGTGCTGGCTCGAAGGGCCAAATGGCCTCCTCCTGCACCTATTTTCTATGTTTCTATGTAAAGAAATTTCCATTCTTCAAAAAAAAATCTAAAAAACTATGTCACTTTGGAAGTTAGCAGAGTTACGCATGTTTGAGTCTGGTCCTCTAATTGGACATCTCAAGCACCATACAGATATATACAGCAAACAATGCATTCTCAAACTGTATGAAATTGCAAGAAAAATGTTGCACAATGTAAGCCACAGAAATAAGACAGAAAACAGAAATATTTTTTAAAGTTCTGCAGTGTTTATTTCAGGAGTAAATTTTGGTTGGTGCACAGGCAAGCTCCTTCTTTCAGATGCATATTAAACTGTCTAGTCGCTGCTTACAAATGGATGCTAAGGTTCTTACAAACTACTTCAAAGAGCAGAAAGTTATTCCTACTTATCGCCAATATTTGTTTGCTGCCTCGCATCTAAAACAGGTTATCTTTTCATCATTTCATTTTCATATTGACGCTTGTGAGAGTTTAGGAGGCAGGATTTCAGTGTTTGACCATTTAGGATGGAAAGGAAATAGAATTTCTTCTGCAAGGGGCTTAATCTTTGATTTGACCTGCTGTTTTCCGATGAAGAGAATTTCAATAAGAACATTTAAGCCCAAGGCAGATAAATGGTTGTAATGGGATGTGGAGAAAAGTTGATCTCTGTAGCCTTTAGACTCAGGGATTCATGCGGCCAGGCATTCTGTTCAAAGGTAAAAGGGTTCCATCCAGAAATATAATCTATCCATTTTCTCCAGAGATACTGCTTGACCCGCACAGTTATTCTAGCAAATTGTGTATCTTTGGTATAAACCAGTATCTGCAGTTTCTTGGTATTGCATTCTGATCATGGGGTTGGGGAGCAAAATACAACCCAAGCATTCTAGGCCTCATTACTTTAGATTTTAGAGATACAGCGTGGAAACAGGCCATCCGACCCAGCAGTCACCCGTACACGAGCACTATCCTACACACAATGGGGACTATTTTCAATGAACAGAAGCCAATGAAGTTAAAAACCTGTACGTCTTTGGAGTGTGGGAGGAAACCAGAACACCTAGAGAAAAACCACGCGATCACAGGGAGAACGTACTAACTCCACACAGACAACACCCGTAATCAGGATCAAACCCGGGTCTCTGGTGCTGCAGGGCAGCAAGACTGCCGCTGCGCCACTGTGCCGCCCATTTCTCGACAGCAACAGTTACCATCAATGCTCAAGTACATCGGAAAGAACCCTATCATTCTGTCAGCGATATCCAAGATCTAGTCGAATCGACGAGTAAAAATACCTATGCAAAGACTTGGCTTATATCCATCAGCAATGGGCAAAAGAACATTCATATAGTCAGTATTGTTAGTCACTCAAAATGAACCACGTTCATGTTTTATTTTTAAATTACACCCCTTTCCACAAGTGTATTGTGTTCCAACACACAAGTAGCCATGCAAACACTGCTGCACAACTCAATGGTGAATTTATCTTCATTAATTCAGATCTCCAGTTACTTTATCATCATTGGGTTAATGTGCAGAATTTCTATAGTTGGTAATTTTATTAGACAGTTCTAGTTGCAAATCCATTAAATACAAAGCAATTCCATCTATCAAATATTCTAGACTTCTAAAAGGAAGAAAGTGAATTAACCAAAGACTACATTAGTAAGGACTGCATTAATAGTAAAAAAACATATCCTGTTAAGGTCATTGCCACTTGGCACTGATGGCCATATATCATGAACTCAGTTCCTAATGTCCCTTCACTACTGGAAGGCAATTTTTTTGTTCAATTTCTGTTTAACCGAGCAGCTGTAAAACCACTTGAGAAGATGATATTAAGCGCATGAAATGCAATCTTTCCTGAGCCAACACAATTTGGACTTGACCCAGAATACTCAATGTCCTGGAAAGGCTTTCAATATTTACTACCCATGCCCGAAAAGAAACTCGGGCAGTAATCCACATCAGCAAACGAATCCCAGATCAAGTCAGGAGTCACAGAATCAGTTAAATCTTTTGGTCGAATAGCGCCAGGAATGCTGAAGGTTAAGAACATACAGGCCCTCTCCAATGTTTGATAGCCATCTCTGGCACCAACCTTCGTAGCTCAGATCCAAAGGACCACTGAAAATTTCCTCTCATGTCAAGACTTCTTTTTGGAAGGCTAGCACTATTAAATTGAAACATCAATCAAGGTCGGAGTTTGAAAATGGAGAAAAAACACAAGCAAAACACAATGAGGAAACATATCAAGAGAACGGCGAAAGCACAGTAGCAACAGCATTGGATTAATGAACATTTGAATCAGGCACTGGAGTTAATTTGAGCAGCAGGCAGTGACACAATTCTCATTTCACTGAAGAATGGAGTATATTATTTTACTTGGCTGACATTTTATTTATTTCTATGCATGAACTAAATTATTTTGCCAGAGTAATTATATTTCCCCCCCTTGAACATTATTTATTGCCAAAGCTTTTAGACGCAGCATTATTTAAGTAAATGTGTCCATTGTTTGGAGCAGTCTGATTTTATGATCCAGCAATTTGAGGAGAGGGATTATTTGTTATTATTAAAGCAATGACAATTTTCCTGGAAAAAAAAAATTGAGACAGGGTAGATTAAACGCCGCCATTTGTTCTCATGCAAAATGGATTATATTTATTTACTGTGCATCTGATACAACGACACTGTGATGCAATGGTAAAGTCACTGCCTTACAGCTCCAGGAACGCAGTTTTGACCCCGACTACGAGTTCTGTCTGTACAAAGTTTGTATGTTCTCCTTTTGACCGTGTGGCTCTTTCCAGGAGCTCAGGTTCCCTCCCGCACTCCAGACGTACAGCCACGAGTTAATATAAATCTAAAGTTTAAAGCTAAAAAAGTAGATCCGATTACTGTAGATTTAAGATGGTGGTCAAAAGCTAGCTATGAACGTCACAAACACTGTGGGAGTGCTTTCCCGAGATAGGCGGAGACAACCAACTTTTCAAGTTGAAATCACTAAATCAAGTTTTACTGCAATTATCCAAGTACATCATTTTGGTGAAGTAGTTACCAACATTTAACATTAGAGAAGCCACTGTTTGGATAAGCGGTGACCCAACAGTTTGCATGTACTTAGAACCTTAGCTCATGATAAAATCTTGAAGCACAGAATTAAGCACACTGTTGACAATGAACCTCAAGAAAGATGCACTGGCTTAGGAGGGAGTATAATGCTGGGGCAAAGGCTAGGTTGTAGAAACTCAGATTGTAAGACCGAGAGGTTGATATCTTTTGGTTCCGAATGGTTTATGGGATTCAACATAAATTATGACAGGAATATGGAATAGAGGGCAAAATCAGAAAATATGGCACAAATTGAAACCATCTCAAATTCCACCCTTCGTCATCCCTAACTGCAGATTCTTCATACTTCCATTCACGATGAACTTAGTTTGAAATATGTAGAATAAGGACAAATTTCACCAAACCTTCAGCAGGTTACAAATTCAGGAAAACTGAAATATCTTTCCATGCATATCTTCAAGCACATCTTCCTCTGAATGATACATTTTCCCAACAACCTGCCATCCATTTAAACTGGAATGTAAAGTTGAAGACCAAATAGACCATCAGACTGAATCACATTATTCTATTGACACTGGAAAAAGAAGAAGTGTAACATATTATACGGCACAGTTGAGCAGAATTTGTCTATAGTATGTTCTGCAATGCAGATTGAAACGTAATCTCATTGAAACTCGAGTCTCTTGTGGAAAAGTATTGAAGTCTTGGAGCCAGCCCTTAACTCAATTAGGATAAATTGTAAGTGACCAGCTAAGTATAACGAGCTATCAATGGGGCCCCAGAGCCTCAGCGGAAGACAGAAGAGCAGGCTATTGCCATGATAATAAGGTACAACTAGAGGCCTAACTAAAGACAGATGAGTAGCTAAATGAAAGGCCTGGGCATTGGACCCGTGTTGTGATAAGACCGTTGCATTAATTGTCAATGACACTTTCCTTTGTGCCTCACTGGCTCAGTACCAACAATTATGAAGCCACTTATTGCTTAAGTGGCAAAAGGAAGATGATACTTTGGCAACCAATGGTCCATCTGCAACAGGTGGAAGATGGCTATAACAGGCTAGGCTTGGTCTGGACTGTTCGTGTGATACCGTCTCACTGGAGAACAGAAGGGATAGCAGGATTTATATCCTTATTTTGAATGTAAATCTAGGATTTACATTTGAATAAAGGCAAGTATCATCATCCAGAGACAAGATACTGCAGATGCTGCAATCTGAAGTAACAAACTGCCAGAAGGAAAAAAAAAACGGTGCTGGAGAAATTCAGCAGGTCAGACAGCATCTGTGGAAGGAAATAGAGTCGATGTTTCAGAGATCCTTCATCTGGGCAGAAGGGTTTTGACCCAAAACATTGACCATTCCTTCTCCATACAGATGTTGCTCAATCCACCAAGGTGCTTTGCAAAGGTGGACACAAAGTGCTAAGCTAACTCAGCGGGTCAGGCAGTATCTCTGTAATTTGCTCAGCAAATTGTCGTTGAACATTTCATCTGTTGTCAGCAAAACATCTTGCACAAGACACACTGGCACAAGACACCTCTTATAAAAAGCTCAGTGCTATTTCACAGCACTGTTCAATCAGTACAAAGTGCTGTCTTACCCCTTTCACAGCCAATGTCTCATCATCATCGCTCAAAACTGAACTATTGAACTGCTTATCATCATCACAGCTCATTAACCAGTTTATCATAGGAGCAATTACACACTATAAACTGCCCACAAAAGTACCAACCATTTCCAACAATTATTACATACGTGATCACTGCCCCTGAAAGTGAAGATGCAAAAACAAAGAATCAGAAAGATAGCAGTGCAGAACCAATGGGCGGCTGTGGTGGGACCTTCTCACGTTGTGACAGATCCTAACAGTCAACAGCTATAAAATGAGGTGAGAGCTGGGTTTGGCAACCCAACTAATCATTGACACTGCACCATTGACAGCCCGCAAAGTCGGCCACAGAAGTCAGCTATGGAAATGGATCCGCTGGCACCAGCCGGGCTGGAGTTCCAGAGCCCGAATCATTGACATTAATGTCCAATTTCCAAACTCGAAGTTTTCTAAAAACTGTGCGCTGGTTTGACTCGTGCATCAATTGTAACAATCTAATTACTTCTCATCAGAAATGACAAAGGAAAATCACTCAAAAAATGTCAATGTTACAGAAAATTTATGAAAGAAAAGGTATCCATTTGTCCCTGTCTGTGGTTGTTGCAAAATAACTTTTATAATATAACTTGACCCTCAGCACTGGGTCAGTAGTTCTTAAGTTTATATGTATGTGTGTGTATATATACACAGGTCCACTGCTGATTTTACGGCACCCTTGGTTCCAGCGACTTTTTGGATTATCCGTTTTGCCGGACAATCAGTGGTCAAAGCCTCCGAAAAGAGTCCAACGGCACCAGAACGATTTGTCCAGGCCACCCAGGGGCCAAGATAACGAACCACAAAGTCAGCCGCAGAAGTCAGCTATGGAAATGGATCTGCTGGCCCCAGCCAGGCCAGAGTTCCAGAGCCCTGACCACAGGGGACGGATTCGACCCGCCGATCGGCCGCGAATGTCGGCTCTGGGAAAGGAACTGTCAGTTCTGGCCGTGCCGGAATTCCACAGACCCGGCCACAGGGGGGGAAATTCGATCCACCAATCAACGTGGATGTCCCAATGACGTGAAGATCGCCAAGGGACCCGAGAGGCAACATTTTCACACAGAAGTGATGTGTACACGGAAAGAGCTGCCATAGAGGTGGGTGCAATTACAACATTTAAGACACTTGGGCAAGTGTATGACTAGGAACAATTTGGAGGGATATGGGCCAGGCACAAGGGATTGGGACCAGCTCATTGAGGCAAACTGGTTGGCATAAATATATTGCGGTGAAGGGCCCATTTCTGAGCTGTAGAGCTCTATGACTATGAACTGTCTTGTCCACTGCAGAAAGTAGGCCAAGGCCATGAGGTACATAGGTTCAGCAATCATACCTACATTTTGTGTGGCACACCATTATACCTTGGAAGCAAAACAATCTCTTATTTGTCAATCACCATTTTGGAACTCGTTAACAAAAGTAGCCGCGGTACCTCACTCAGAAGACTGCCGCAGCTCAAGAACACCATTACCACATTCCTGGTGCAAAGAGGATAGCAACACCAAAATTAAATTATTGGACTAGCTGTAGCAGCATCCTTGGACATTTATCTCTAAGCCTACTCGAAATTGATTTTTCCCAACAAAACTCATGAGCACAAATAACTATCAAGGTTTGTAATACTTTTCTTGGAGCTAAAGTTATTTAAAAGGCTGAAATACAAATGCAAAATACTGTTAATGCCGGAAATCTGAAAAGAAACTTGCTGACTATGTCCAACGTTTTGTGAAGAAAGCACAAAGCAAGTACAGGGGTTGTATTAATTTCTTGAATATAGAAGACCAGGGGATGATGTTTTGTTGATTCAGATAATTCGGAGAAATTCACGCTCTTGTGGAAAGCCCTGTACAAAAGGGCTTAACCTTCAAGTTAGAGCTTGGCTGTCCAACTGTGTGTTGCGATCGAGTTGGGCCCAGTATTAACTTTGATAATACATTCAGAATTAATAGCAGGGCAAGAAAATATTTTATATTGGCATACACATCCTTTATATTATGCTACAGACTGCATGTTTGCAGCAGCAGAAGACAGATACGAGGCATAATATAGAAGACATTTTACACCAAGTACACCACTAAATAGGGGGCCGGAGTACATACAATTGCTCAAGGGATGTATCTATTCTTTTGCTTCTTAAATTTACCTTTTATAGCACGATCAGATAAAACATATTTGACTATTTTACTGTACAGATGACACAATAACATTGCCATTACAGCACATTATGTTCATTAAAATGAGGTCAACTCTATATTACCTCGCATATCAACCAATTGGTTCCTTTGCGAGCACCATTCTATTACAGTAACATATGTCTGTAATCATGGGTGCCTCTCAATGGAAAATTGCTGCTTGTTAAGTGGAATTAGAAACCTATTCTGGCATAAACAGGATAATTTACTGAATTACTGTGTCCTACTTACGACTCGTACAGAGCTGCTGCTACCTGGATACTCAGCAGCAAATAACACTATTGTTTCGTTTAAATCATCAGTACTTTATATTCACAATGCTGTCTACATCCGAGCACCAACATTGGGGCTTCAGAATAACACGTTGCTGATAAAGTCTACCCTCAGGAAAGTGAATCAACAAATTGAAAAAAATGGTCCCTTGACCATCAAAGGGATTGAGATGAAAAGATGGGGGAAGCCTCAATTTAAGCTCTTCTCTCCCACCCAAACCCCTACCTAGCAAGGTAATCCTCAATTGTAATAAAGGCTCTACAATGTGCCCCGCAGCGGCAGAAGACACCCGGGATGTGCCACAGAGCCGAACGACCGGTGGGCTGCCGAGAGCGACCCGGCGGGTGGGCCGCCAAGAACCAAGAGGGACCCGACGTGCCTCGCCAAGAATAGAGGGACCCGGCAGGGGGCTGCCAAGAACCGAGAGTTACCCGGCAGGGGGCCACCTGTGGCCATGTGCAGCAGCAGGCTTGGTTCGTCGCTGCAAGTGGATAAGACTGCAGTGAGAACTTGCCGCCTTGTTGGCACCAGAAATGTGGCGCCTCAGTGTACTGCTTAGATGAAGTCTGTTGTACAATATCACTGGATTCATGCAAAAACAAAGAATCTCACTGTACCTAGGTACATGTATCAAAGTCTCATTGAATCATTGCTTATTAGTACCACTGCAGAAAGGCTATAAAATAATATTTTCAGTGGCAAGAGGGGAGAAACAATAAGCACATTTAAACAGTACAGTGGGACAGATGGCTGAATTTATGCTTCATTAATTCTGCATGGAAAACTACCAGTGATGGTGGCAGTGCATCTTCCAGTGTGCAGATGAAAACTCCTCGCAAAACCAGAATCAGTCACCAGCCAGCCAATTCTCAGAGTTTAAGGCAGTGATCCAGGTGGTATAGCGAAGCTGGGTTCACGTATCGTACCCTGTGGAACATTTGTGCATTCTAATGCACATTGTCAAGTCTCAGCAGAATGCTGGATGCTCATGCTCATAATTACTACAGAGCAAGTTTATAATATATTTTTTTAAATAATGTACAAGCGGCTTAGATGATGCATGTCGCACTGATGAGGGGTGAGAGAGTGGAGAAGAAAGGGAGAGTAATGCTAGTGTAAACCTTAAATGGCTTAATGACAAGCCAGGCAAAGTATCCCTACCACACTAAAGCGAGGAGATGCAGTCATGTAACAATTTAGCCATCCTATTGACCTGATCTTATTCTAACGTCCCATAGCTGAAAGGAAAACAGATGTATAAGCTTTTTGCAAACTACATTTGAACAACACAACCTTGCGTTCACAGCCTTGGGCAAAATCACAAAACAGCCCATTTCTCGGAATACAACCCCTCATGACACGGGTGGGGGGGGAGGGGGCCATTGCAACAAAGAACACTGCCATTCGTCACAATAAGAATCATTCTTCAAGTTCAAGTGGTTAACCTTGCTGCAATTGCCGGCCATCCACTGTTTATTCCAATTTATCTGGGCATTTTCATTTCTCCGAATTAATTTGAATATGGATTGCTGATCTCATCTGTCACCCTCAACACCATGCTCAAACAAGCTACTCATCTCCTTCATTCCAAGTGATTTGTATTGCTGGAGAACAATACAACACCTCACTCAAATGCTTCTTCATGAAAGCCCAGGTCGTGAGAGTAAACAGGTCTTCAGCTGAGACAGACGCAAAGTGCTGGAGTAACTCAGTGGGACAGGCAGCATCTCTGGAGAGAAGGAATGGGTGATGTTTCATGTCGAGACCCTTCTTCAGACTGAGAGTCAGGGGAGAGGGAGTCTAGAGATATAGAAGGGCAGGGGCCAGTTTAAGAATAAGGAGTAAGCCATTTAGAACGGAGACAAAGAAACACTTTTTCTCACAGAGTTGTGAGTCTGTGAAATTCTCTGCCTCAGAGGGCGGTGGAGGCCAGTTCTCTAGATACTTTCAAGCGAGAGCTAGATAGGGCTCTTAAAGAGTCAGGGGATATGGGGAGAAGGCAGGAACGGGGTACTGATTGGGGAAGATCAGCCATGATCACATTGAATGGTGGTGCTGGCTCGAATGGGCGGAATGGCCTACTCCTGCACCTATTGTCTATTGGAAGGTGTGAAAACGACAAATCAATGCAGACGATGATAAAGAAGTGTCGAATGGTTCATTGTTGGCTGAGGGGAAGGTGACAAGGAGGCAGTAAATTAATCAGGACAGTAAAACTAGCTGAAGAACTAGTTAGGGAGAGAGATGGAGACAAAAGGGAAACAGATGATTACTTGAAGTTAGAGTAATCAATATTTATACCGCTGGATTGTAAGGAGCACAAGAAGCACAGATGCTGTTCCTCTGATTCGCATTGTGCCTCACTATGACAGTGGAGGAGGCACAGGACAGAAAGGTTAGTATGGGAATGGGAGGGGGAGTTAAAGCGCTTAGCAACCGGGAGATCGCGTAGGCCTAGACGGACTAAGCTGAGGTGTTCGGTGAAACGATTGCTGAGCCTGCGTCTAGCCTCAGCTGAGACTAGATCCAATGGAAAGCAACCCAGAGGAAGAATACCAGCCAAGTAATGCCAACATCAAAAATATACTTGCCTACTTTAACATCCAAGGTAGCATCCAAGACGCATCATACACTGCTTATACAAAACCCTTTAATTAGCAATCAGCTGTTTGTCAGCTTTTGACAATCTCTATGGTACAAGCCTAACAAAAGCCTTCTACATCTTAGATGCAAAGAAAACATTGATGTCTTTGCACATCAACGTAGAGGAAATTTTCACTGCGGTTACGTACACCAGTTTCAGAATCATGAAAATGTGTAAATGAAATTCAGCCAGAATTTATAAAGAAATTAAGTCTCTGTTCATACCATTCAGTTAAAAGTTATAAGCCTCCCAAAAGGCTGCTGATAATGTTTAAATCTGTGAGATCCCAACAAGGAGGAAAAGGAAAAGATTTTATGACTTACTATGCAGCAGAGTCATTAAGTTGGTATTCCCTGGATCGACCAAAACAAGCCTGAACTCCAGCATCAGCCCAAAGCCTCCTGATCACATTTGCCAGGTCTTCAGGCAAGATACCCTGTTCCTCAGCAGTCCCAGACAATGCAAACAACTGACGGGCATCATCCTGCAGAAAGAAAAGCAACAAACATTACAAATGTTCCTGTTATTATCAATTGTTATGGGTTTCCTTAAATAGACAGAACACCTCATTTGTTGACATCCCGACATACCATCATGCTCCCATTTTATTATAGAGTATACTATATATTACTTCTGAATATTATAATATGGGATATGAAGATACATTTGTTCCTACGGATGCCAGAACGAGTTTTTCTTTCACTTTTAGTTGGTCTTTATTAACAATCTTATATCATTTTGATGTCACTCACTATCATACTGTGAGAGGGACAAGATTTAATAGGAATCCAACGGTTACGTTTTTCCACTCGGGAATAAGCTGCCCGAGGAGGTAGAGGCAGATGAAAGAAAACAGCATTTGAAAGACACTCGGATAGGGAAGGTTTAGAGGGATTTGGCCCAATTGCGAGCTAATGGGACGCTCAGGTAGGTCTTCTTGGTTGACATGGATGAGTTGAGCCAAAGTGTAAGTTTACGTGCTGTATGACTCCGTATGGCTACCATATGGAGTGATTATCTTGTATATTCCAACTTAGACAAAATTGATTTATCAACATCTGTAAAAATGAAACCCATTTGGTTCTCGGGGACACCTGTATGCAAAAGTTTCTTCCTCTCCCCAACCAGCCTCAAGTTACACTTATTTTCCCAAGATCATCTTGACATGCTACAGCATTAAGAAAAAGAGCCACGACCAAGCTTCCTAAATCAAGAACTGTTCAGCCATTTGAAGATAGGATTGCTCCACCAAGAACATTGATGCTTTAATCTCAAATAGTGGTGCATCCTAACAATGCCATGATCTTCAGTTCATCAGATATTTTCTTTACCTCAGTGTGACTGCAAATTTAACTAGTAATCGAGACAAATTATGTAAATTTGGTAATTCCGGTCACTGCAGATGTTAGCAGATATCTAACAGAATTAGTGACCTCAAACCACACGAGGAAGTCAAAAATGTTTAATTTCTCATCAAGGGTACACACCCAGAACATGACCGGTGTTGCCCTTTTACCGGCTGGCAGACAACATTGTACATTTCATGGCACAATGTTTTTTAGCAGTTTGCTCTTATTTTGTAAGCAGCATTTCAACTAAAAGGTACTTTGACTTCGACAAATGAACTCTACTTCATAAATTTGTCAAGCTTACTTTTCATAATAGTTACACAAAATGTCACGCCTGAAAGTCTAAACTCCCCCAAGAGATTCCTCAAACATTTGTACCGTTCGGAAACCTGGCACAACATTTGATTCAGGTCACGTGCCCTTTGTTCTGAAAAGGTTTGCCGTGCAGGAGATTCAGCCAACATCACATTCTTTTGCATACACGCCAGATTTGACCATGGTTTTGCACAGGGAACTGGTATTTCCAACTTCACTATATTCACAATAAGAACAGGCAACCTTAATAATAGAATAAAAGAAAACTAGAACACAAAAATATTCTTTCTTCAGTCTTGTTCTGCTCTCAGGAGCATTGCTAATTTCCAACTTGTATGGAACTTTACCAACAATTGTGTTCAATTAGAATGAAGGACCAAGCACCTTTGTCATTCAGAAGTTAAACACAAATTAACTTAAATTCACAGTGGCACTGCAATGCTGTATGGGAAACAGACAAATGTTAGGGGGGAAAAAAGCTGACACAAAAGACCACTGAACTATTTAAGCAGCTAGCATTGAGCAAGGGTAATTCGAGCAATTAAAATGCTTTCCCTCATGAATTGCATATATGAACAACTTTTTGAACAAGTTTTAGCCCACTGCATTCTAGTTTTTATTAAATCACTTGACTTCACTTTTCACCCATTAAGGTGAGAAAATTATTTAAGAATGGTTTAACAGCCACTGAGGATCAAATTATAATCCTCCTAAACCAGCTTGGATTTTAATAGAGCTCTAAGCAATTAGCCAGACATATTTCAAATGCGGTCTACGTCTGCTATTAGAATAATTGTTGGATATTATTTTGTCATTGTACTCGGGCAAAATAAAACAATAAATGCAACAGGTAATGCAAATGTCAAAGTTCATAAGGTATGCTGAAACAGAGCTCTCTCTGAGTAAATGGGGCAGGGTATGTTTTGGGGAGTGATTGGCAAAGTACGACAGATCCTGGAATTGATAAATTGAACAATTGAATTCAAAGCAAGGAATTTAGCCAAATTTCTGTACAATACTGTTTCAGCCACAGGTGAATTTTAGTCGTAACACTTTAGCAAGGATTTGAAGGTACTAGCTAAGGTGCAGTAACTGGTTCTCAGAACAATCCCACTTGGTTCCTTTAACCCTGATTCTCTCATGCCTGATTCTCCTCTCAACCACAGGCACTAGAATTTACTTAATAAAGTAAATTGTTGTCAGAATAAAGGAGGCACGGTTGGGCAGAGACAGAGCTGCTGCCTTTCAGCGCCAGGGACCTGGGTTCGATCCTGACTGCGGGTGCTGTCTGTAGGGAGTTTGTACGTTCTCCCCATGACCTGCGTGGGTTTTCTCCGAAATCATCGTCTTCCATCCACATTACAAAGATGTAGGTTAATTGGCTTGGTATAAATGTAAATTGTCCCTTGTGTTTGTAGGATAGTGCTAGTGCATGGAGATCGCTGGTCGGCGTGGACTCGGTGGGCCGAAGGACCTGTTTCTGCGTTGTATCGCCAAAACTAAAAACTAAAATAATGGAATTTTATTTTCGAGGATGAGGGATGGAGGTCCAGGGATCCCCAAATCAGAAATGCAGATTCCATTTAATCTTTAAATATAAGGGTTTTAAAAGAGCTGGTGATAGGTTGCGATCAACTTGCGATGAGTTGGAATGGGGGGGACCCAGGAGAAAACCATGCGGTTACAGGGAGTACGTGCAAACTGCACATAGACAGGACCCAAGGTCAGGATCAAATCTGGGTCACCCAGTGAGACAAGAGCACAGACTGAAGGAAGCATCACTGTGTCGTACTGCTGTTCAAGGATGGGGATCCAAGGAAGAGGGTACTTGATCATGAGGTCAGATTGGAGAATCTGAAGTCTCTGGAGGATCCGGCAGTGGAAATTAAATTAATGAGGGATTTAGACACAGTGCATCGGGTGAAGTATATTACATAGGCAGAAGGGTTCAATCTAATTGACAGAGAACAAACTTGATTGCCAAAAGAACCAAAATAGACACAAGGAAAACATTTTATACAGTGAGTGGTTCAAGTCGGGAATGCACTGCCAGTAATAGAGCAGAGGCTGTTTCGACTGTAGCACTCAGAAGGGAGCTGGGTAATTATCTTAAAGAATTTACAAGACTTTGGGAGAGGAACTAGTTGATTTTTCTTACAGAGTTGGAATGGATTCAACAAAATGCATGCCCTTTTTCTGCGCCATACCCTTTGAGGGTACCTCCAATGTGTACTTAAATTTGAAAAAAAAAGTTTCTTAATGCTTATCGGTTGGTTGCCAGAGAACCAATACTTATTACCAAATGCTGAATTTTACATCTTGCAGCACACAAACAATCACAGGTTGTCAAGGGATCAGGGAGCATCTATGGAGAGAGAGAAGCGTTAACCTTTCAAGTTGATTTGATTGAAACATTATCCTGAAATTGGTTTCTTGCTCCAGAGATACGGCTCAATTTAATATTTCCAGCATTTTCTGCTGTGGTTTCAGACTTCAGGCAATGGCAGAATTTTTACTTGATTTTGTTCAAAGATTTCTCAACCCTACAAAAGATCAATCAGAAGCTGGACTTCACTGGCAAGCATAATTGACATGGACTTGCATAATTGATCAAATTTGCTGATATAAAACTGGACCAGGCCGTGAAATTAAATTTTGTTAGAACCATTTGGGTGGAACGCGTGCCAGAGAAAAGTTCCACACAATGTATAAAGCACTGCATACGTGAAACATCAAAGGGTCCATTGATGGTACCGAAGGAGCTGAAGGGCCCTGACTCAAACACCCATGATGCTGACATGGCTTGGGGTGAAGTTGTTCGAAACCCCAGACTCACTAATAGGGTGCATTAAGTTTTGAATCCATACCAGTGTTACCAAAGTCAATACAAAATCAAAACATTGCAAAAACTGAAAAACAACAATAAATACTAAAAACATGAGAAGTACCCAAGTCAGATGGCATCTGTGGAAAGAGGATACATTGACACATAGATACATAGACAATAGGTGCAGGAGTCGGCCATTCAATGTGATCATGGCTGATTAACCACAATCAGTACCCCGTTCCAGCCTTTTCCCCATACCCTTTGATTCCGCTAGCCCAAAGAGTTCTATCTAACTCTGTTTTGAATGCATCCAGTGAATCGGCCTCCCCAACTGCCTTCTGAGGTAGAGAATTCACAACTGTGTGGATTTTCCCCCCTCATCTCAGTTCTAAATGGCCTATCCCTTATTCTTAAACTGTGGCCCCTGGTTCTGGACTCCCCCAACATCGGGAACATTTCCTGCATCTAGCGTGCCCAATCCCTTAATCATTTTATATGTTTCTATAAGATCCCCTCTCATCCTAAATTCTAGTGAATACAAGCTCCATTCTTTCATCATATGATAGCCGCGCCATCCCGGGAATTAACCTTTGAACCTACGCTGCACTCCCTCAATAGCAAGAATGTCTTTCCTCACATTAGGAGACCAAAACTGCACACAATACTCCAGGTGTGGTCTCACCAGGGCCCTGTACAATTGCAGATGGACCTCTTTGCTCCTATACTCAACTCCTCTCTTTATGAAGGCCAACATGTCATTAGCTTACTTCACTGCCTGTTGTACCTGCATGCTTACTTTCAGTGACTGGTGTACTAGGACATCAAGGTCTCGTTGTACTTCCCCTTTTCCTAACCTGACACCATTCAGATAATAATCTGCCTTCCTATTCTTGCCTCCAAAGTGGGTAACCTCACATTTATCCACATTATACTGCATCTGCCATGCATCTGCCTACTCACCCAACTTGTCCAAGTCACTCTGCATCCTCATAGCATCCTCTTCACAGTTCACACTGCCACCCAGCTTTGGGTCAACTGCAAATTTGCTAATGTTACTTCTAATTCCTTCATCCAAATCATTAATGTATATTGTAAATAGCTGCAGTCCCAGCACCGAGCTTTGTGGCACCCCACTAGTCACAGCCTGCCATTCTGAAATGGACCCTACTCTTTGTTTCTGTCTGCCAACCAATTTTCTATCCATGTCATTACCCTACCCCCAAATACCATGTGCTCTAATTTTGCCCACTGATCTCCTGTGTGGGACCTTATCAAAGGCTTTCTGAAAGTCCAGGTACACCACATCCACTGGCTCTCCTTTGTCCACAGTAACTTTTTAGGTGAAAGGCAGATTAAAGGTCAAGCTGAAATGTTATTTCCATATACCTCAAAAATGACTGCTTCAGTTATTCTGTAGTTCTAGCATTTTCCGCCTTTATTGCACAAATCCAAACATTTACAAAATAGTTAAAACTGTAGATTGCAAATGAAGTTCGAGCTTCAAATGCACTCTGGGCTCCTTCCTAATAGTATCCTTATCTTGTAAACACTACACTGCAGCAAAAGATTCACTGGATTTAATTCTGGGATGGGAGGGTTACTGTTTAAGGAGACATTAACTAGGCGGCTGCACTTTCTTCTAAATGGAAAGGAGAGAGCTAAAATGACATGCGCTGGACGAGGAATTAAGCATTTAAAATTGATGGGGTGAAATAGCTTCACTCAGAGGTTCTGAATTTTTGGGATTCATTGTAAAGGATGGTTTGATTTTGAATTATGTTGCATGTACAAGCCAAAGAATAATAGATTTTGGATTTCAGGGGATTTGGGCTGAAGTGAAAAATAAAATTGCCATGATTTGAACAAATACCATACAGGAATGACAGACCTTGGTGCTTACTCCTACTTTTTGCTCTCAAGAACTGGTCTTAGAAACACATGAGCATTTTGCAAATATGAAAGACAAACCTGAAGAATAACTCTGAAAATCCCTTCTTGCCCTATATTGGTATTTTGTTTAAATCAGATTTAGTACTAATATTAACAATGCTTCCTTCATGCAAACCAACTGAAGACTGGATTTCTGAGTAAATATTGGAACATTATGTTACAGTTGTACAAGACATTGCTGAGGCCGCACTTTGAGTATTGTATTCAGTTTTGGTCGCCCTGTTATTGGAAAAATGCTATTGGGCTGGAAAGAGTGTGGAGAAGATTTATGAAGATGTTGCCAGGACTCAAATAAACACAATGAAAGTTTTAATGATACATGTGGATCGGCTATTGCATGCTACCAATCATAGTGCTTGTTAGTAGTAGCCCCGCCTAATACATACTTTATAATATTGAGAATCCGCCTAGGTAGGGCAGTAGATGTAGCAGCTCGGAGATGCAACGTACTGCAGATCCTATGCTGTGTTGTATCTTTACGTGCGTTTGAGTCTTGTAATTACAATACATATATAGAGAAGAGATGGGCTAAATGCAGGCAAATAGGACCATTTCAATATGCCATCTTGGTCAGCATTGACAACTTGGGCCAAGGGTCTGTTTCTGTGCTGCGTAATTATGGCTCTGACGCAAATAAGGCAATAGTTATGAAATTATAGAAATTATTGGATAGCTGAACAGATAAGATGTTAAATTAATTTCTTTCACAATAATTATCTTATAAAGATCTTCAAATAATGACAACGCAGGTTGGCAACATTTGGCACAAAGGGCAATTTACTGCTTTTGCAATCCTGCAGATCAGTCCAATCAACAGCTGTGCAAAAAAAAAAAAAAAGCAAATGTGCCTTGCAACCTTTTCAATAACAGCTTGCCACCAGAGCAAATAGAGTAATTTCTGCATCATCTGAATCATTTGCGGACTGTGCAAGATTCAGCTACAAGACACTTAACAAAGCACGGTAAAACTGCTTGCTCTTTCCTACCAACATTTACTTCACTTTGGTGAACTGTCAACCAAGAAAAATTTCAGAATTCCCAACAGAATGAAATAAATCATGCAGTGGTAAAAATATATTCCATAAAATTAATTAATAACTTAGCTTGCCGTGGTTACTTTAGATTTAATTGTCTTGTGACACAAGCATTATATATTAGAAAATATCACTGCTATTTCATCCTAACATCCTCACACGGTTTCTTTTTTTTTTTTGGGGGGGGGGGGGGGGGGATGGAAGAAGGATATAGATGGGAGAATGTTTTTTATTTAAAAAGCAGCTGTCCACTTAGCCTGACAAATTCTATCTTGGGGAAACTGTGAACAGGTTCCATTTCAAACGACATGATTCAACAGCGCTGGCAGATGGTTCAATCCTTCTGATTTTGTTTCAGAGGGCTGGCACGTAAACAGAAACGGACAATTTCCTCGTGCATTTTCCCTCCACCACCTGACCATTCACCCACCTCAAACCTGTCTCTTGGCCAAAGACATCCCACCACCAACATTTTTGTTCCCGCTACTCAAGACTTATACAATAATACAGAAACAGACTTTTTGTGAGACCTTCCCTGAGATAGTACTATTTGCATGCATTTGGTCCATATATCCCTCTAAACCTTTCCTATTCATCTACCATCTAAACGTAATTTAAACATTGTATATGAACTTGCATCTGCCACTTCCTCTGGCAGCTTGCTCTATTTACATACCACCCTCTGTGGAAAAACCTGCCTCTCAGGTATCTTATTAATTTTACCCCTCTCACCTTAAACCTATACCTTTTAGTTTTAGATTTTCTTACCCTGGGAAGGCCTTGACCTTATCTATGTCCCACATGGCTTTATAAACCACTAAGATCACCCTTCAGCTCCTTTGCTCCAGGCCACCTCGTCACTCCTGACTAACTTAAACCCACCAGTCCCAGCAACATCCTTGCGAATCTTCTCTGCACTGTCTTTACTCAAATCCTTCCGTCCCAAAATAGACCATTTTCATGCTGGCTATGAAACAGAAAATGGTCATACTTTGATCACACGGCTACTTTTCCTTTGTAAGTCGTGCTAAGTGCAAACTGGCAGAGGTAAGATTCTTAAATTCTTGAACTACAGAATAGACATACAGTGCCCTCCAGAATGTTTGGGACAAAGACCCATCATTTATTTGCCTCTGTACTCCACAATTTGATATTTGTAATAGAAAAATCACATGTGGTTAAAGTGCACATTGTAAGATTTTAATAAAGGCCATATTTATACATTTTTGTTTCCCCATGTAGAAATTTGAGCAGTGTTTATACATAGTTCTCCCGTTCCAGGGCACCATAATGTTTGGGATGCAGCAATGTCATGTAAATGAAAGTAGTCATGTTTAGTATTTTGTTACATATCCTTTGCATACAATGACTGCTTGAAGTCTGCGATTCATGGGCATCACCAGTTGCTGGGTGTCTTCTCTGAAGCTCTGCCAGGCCTGTATTGCAGTCATCTTTAGCTTATGTTTGTTTTGGGGGCTAGTCCTCTTCAGCATATAAAAGGCATGCTCAATTGGGTTCAGATCGGGTGATTGACTTGGCCACTCAAGAATTGACAATTTCTTAGCTTTGAAAAACTCCTTTGTTGCTTTTGCAGTATGTTTGGGATCATTGCCTTGCTGTAGAATGAACCGCCGGCCAATGAGTTTTGAGGCATTTGTTTGAATTTGAGCAGATAGGATGTGTCTATACACTTCAGAATTCATTATGCTACCATTATCAGCAGTTGTATCATCAATGAAGATAAGTAAGCCAGTATCTATAGCAGCCATACATGCCCAGGCCATAACACCCCCACCACTGTGTTTCACAGATGAGGTGGTATGCTTTGGATCTTGGGCAGTCCCATCTCTCCTCCATACCTTGCTCTTGCCATCACTCTGATAAGTTAATCTTCGTCTCATCTGTCCAAAAGACCTTTTGCCACAACTGTGGTTGCTCTTTTAAGTACTTCTGGGCAAACTGTAACCTGGCCATCCTATTTTTGCGGCCAACCAGTGGTTTGCATATTGCAGTGTAGCCTCTGTATTTCTGTTCATGAAGTCATTGACAAATCCACACCTGACTCATGAAGAGTGTTTCTGATCTGTCGGACAGGTTTTTGTGGATTGTTCTTTATTATGGAGAGAATTCTTCTGCCATCAGCTGTGGAGGTCTTCCTTGGCCTGCCAGTCCCTTTGCGATTAGTAAGCTTACTTTCTTCTTAATGATGTTCCTAACAGTTGAAGCCTAAGTTTTGGCTGATGTCTCCAACAGTTTTATTCGTGTTGCTCAGTCTCATAATGGCTTATTTGACCTTCATTGGCTCAACTTTGGTCCTCATGTTGATAAACAGCAATAAAAGTTTCCAAACGTGATGGAAAGACTGGAGGAAAAGACTGGAGTCAAATTTATTTCACTTGCACTTTATGTCACATTATGTGCAAGTGACAAATAAAACTGATTGATTGATTGATTGGAAAGACTCGATGCTGAGAGCTCACTTATACCTGCATTAAGGAGGGAAATTAAACACACCTGAGCAATTACAAACACCTGTGAAGCCACATGTCCCAAACATTATTGTGCCCTGAAATGGGGGGTCTATGTATAAACACAGCTGTAATTTCTACATGGTGAAACCAAACTGTATAAAATACCCTTTAATAAAATCTAACAATGTGCACTTTAACCAAATGTAATTTTTTTTATTACAAATCTCAAATTGTGGAGTACAGAGGCAAATAAAGAAATTATGAGTCTTTGTCCCAAACATTATGGAGGGCACTGTACATCACTCGGATATATTCACACTAACTACCAAAGAAGCTGGATGGATCTTGGGCCTAGAACACTGAATACAGAAGTTAACGAGGTCCGTAATGTATGTGCCGAACACCATGCCAAGTTAAACTGTTCTCCAAGCCTGCACAAAATCCATAACCCTTCATTCTCTGCATATCTGTGCACTTTTCTAAGAGTCTCTGAGATACCACTATCATATATCTCCTTCTACTACCAACCCTGGCAGCATGCTCCGGGCACACATCATTCAGTGCAATGACAATTTTGAAATGAACAGAAAATGCCTGAAGAAAGAGCCACTAAAAATGTCAAGTATAGAGGCACGGAATTTAGTTCAAAGATTTTTCAAAAAAAAATTAAATTATATCCAACAGCAAAGGCGTTTTAACTCGCAGCCTGTACTTCGGAATAAACAGCTAAAGAGTGTTGTGCGTTGGCTGCAGATAGGCAGATATGTATATGACCACAACAATCATACAAGACCAAGCATCAATTAATGTTTGATAGCAAATACTGCGGTGATCGTTTTTTTTAGAGTATTGTTGTATAGTAATTCAGTCTTGGATCGAATGTGGCCTTCTCGTATTCCTTGCCAGAAATGCTTTCAACAGTATTGCTCTATCAGCTGCTTTTTAAAGAGAAGGAGGAAAATTAAACATTGTTCAGCAAGCAACAGTCAGCAAAACAAGAGACTGTGTGATGAACTGATCTCAGGGCCAGGATAGATCAGCAATGAGAAGGACCTCATGACTGAACTATCCTGGCGCAAACTGCAGTTGGCTTCTTTAAGAGAGCCAGAAAAGATTTGATTTAAGAGCAGAAAATGATGGGAGATGCAGAAATATTGAAAGACAACATTTCGGGCAGCACAGTGTAGAGTTGATGCCTTACATCGCCAGAGAACTAGGTTTGATCCTGATTATGGGTGCTGTCTGTACAGAGTTTCTATGTTCTCCCTATGATCGCATGGGTTTTCCCCAGGTGCTCCAGTTTCCTCCCACATTCCAAAGACATGCAGGTTTGTAAATTAATTGGCTTCTATTCACGTCCCTCATGTTTAGGAACAAACTAGTGTATGTGTGATCGTTGGTTGGTGTGAACTCGGTGGGTTGAAGACCCCGTTTCCATGCTGTATCTCTGAACTAATCTAGAGATACAGCATGGAAATAGGCCCCTTCGGCCCACCAAGGCCACACTGACCATCGATCATCTGTGCACACTAGTTCTGTCATCCCACTTTCTCATCCACCCTAGACACTGGGGGCAATTTACAGATGAAGCACGCTTGAATGGGTTATTAATAATGCTGAAAGATTTTCATCTTAGCCCCTGCTCAAAATATTTGTAACTGCTCTGATACATGACATTTAAAAAAACCCCTGCATATTCAAGGTGTCAGTCTGCCAAAAGGCTAGCAAATAAAAATGGGTTTAGGGGAAAGGATCAGAGCTCAAGAGAGAGTTTTGTTTCAAACAAAGGTATGGAAGAAAGAAGAAATAAACAGAAAAGGAAGATAATAGGAAAGAATCATGCTAACATTTCACATTGTCAGTAATTCTGTGTTCCAATTTCATACCTATTCAGGAAAAGCCTCCAAGCACCATTATGGATTCCATATTTATCAAAATGTAGCTAGTAAACAAGGGATCCCCATGTTATACAGCTTGGGTCGTAGAAATTAACTCTTACAGAATTCACAAATCACTACCCAGAAATTTGACATCTGGAAGAACATTTGCTCTCATGGAATTTTTAAGTAAATATATCAACACAGTTTGATTTTTTTTCTCATTTTGCGTTTCTTGATGCATGCACAAATGACGTGGTTTTGCCTTATAAAAATCTCACAGACCATTGGCAACTTCTACTTTCCCCACTTTCCCCACTACATTGCAGTTTGGGAGGGAAGAGTAGTCACTTGCACAAGAAACTAACGTATTCTTTGATTTTACTTACAGCTCTGCTGGACTCTCCAAAGTCAATCTTCAGGTTTCCCATTGCTTTGATGATGGCCATTATAGACTGGATGGTGTTGCTGTACACCACAGCTTTGTACTGCCTACATTCTTCTTCCGAGTATCCATCTTCATGAATAATCCTATGAAATTCATAAGAACAAGCCTTTCAGTCCCAGCTCATAGTCACCTGTTGAACAACAAATCTGGAAAGAAAATCGTGCCCCACAAATTCACTGCTTAACATCCAAGCATCTGTTATAACAGAGCTACTACAAATGATTCATGGCAGTGAATTAATTCAAAACAAGCTATGAAGGTTGAATGATGTAGCTGGACCAAATCAAATTACAGCTTTTTATTTTAAATCATAAATTTAGATGTCAATACTGCTCTGCAGTATAGCGGTTTCTTGGAATAATTCTAGTATAAGAGCGCTAAACAGGTGCTGGGAAGTATAACATGATTTTGGACTAAACAGGAACTGTTACTTCTATGAATGCTTCAATCTTCAATAATCCAGTGCAAAGCAACACTCAGTTATCATTCCAAACAATATCAAAACAATATTAAACATTCACAAGAGTTGGAAGTAAACTAGCAACATTTCTACGACTGAGCTAAAAAATATTGATGTGCTGAATTATCTTATCTGCTGAGTGAGTGCTCTGGGAACTAGGGTAGACTCCACCTGTGATCTCCAGACACCAACCTCAGTGTCACTGGAGCTAATCCCATGGCCTGTGCATCAATAAGTGGTCCCTTTCAGCAATCCAGGCTGCAATAAGTTTTCAGATGCACGTGGATCCCTAACTAACATGACAACTCTGGCCAAATAAAACCATCGGGAAAGATCTACTGGGATTTAGATTGGGGATCAGGGTCAAGGAAGAATGGGTGCAATGGGTGCCAGGAAAAAAACACAGCACCGAGCTTTGGTCTTGGTCGGGTTCCAGAGGGCCAGATGGTAAACTAGTGGTAAATGTGGCTGCAAACACATCCGAGAACCAAGGACCAAAGGAGGACCATGTCAGTTCAAAAGGTATCATTACAAATCATTTGCAGAGGAAATAAATATTTGCACCTGTAATTATGCATTCATGTCGAAAAATGTTCATTATTTTGGGCCATTACTTAATACTTTAGCCAACAGAATACTGCATGAACATTTATATGGCTGAGTTGTATAGTCTGGAAAGAATGAACTCATGAACACAATCAGTGATCACTGCCTTCAGATGCATTGTCATCTCTTGCAGATAAAATAAATTACGAAACTTGATCTTAATTTTAAAAACTAATTCAGTGACAGCTGGTTAAAAGAAAATCTACATTGGTACGATGGGAAATCACCTCCCAGTTGGCCTGAAGGTAAATAGAGATTCTTAATCTCTTGCCTTAAATCCTTGCACAAGAATTTTCCATTGGACTCAATCTGATTCCTTGCATCACTAGCAGCTATCCCTTCTGCCTCTGTAGCTTTAAACATAGCTGTAGCGTGGTCAGATTCCCCCATTTTAATTGCAGTTTGCTGTGTCGTTGAAAAGTAATTTACAATGCATGGAGGCCCACCTAAAATATACTCTACTCTCAACCAAGTGAGGAGACTCACCACCGGTATTCATGGTCAGCCAAGCCTCTTACAAATATTCATATTTGCCGCCAAAAATCACTTTAAGGCTCCTTTTGCTTCTTTCTGACCAACTCCAAGTACTCTATGATTATTTGTTTGTGTATTAAACTAAGGTCTTGCCCAAGCTGGTTGGCATCTTGAAGCAATACTTTGAGCACCGATGATTATAAGCAAGCCCGTCATGTTACTAAGGATCAAATAAGGGTGACACAATAGCGCAGAGGTAGCTGTGCTCATTTACAGCACCAGAGACCTGGGTTCCATCCTGACTGTGGTACTGTCTGCATGGAGTTTGTTTGTTCTTCCTATGATTTTTCTCCGATAGCTCCGGTTTCCTCCCACATTACAAAGACCTGCATATTTGTAGATTACTTGGCTTCTGTAAAAATGTCTCAACTGTGTAGGTATAGAACTAGTGTACGGGTGATTGCTGGTCGGCACGGACTCAGTGAGCCAAAGATTCTTATTCCACACTAATCTAAAGACCATATTACTGTCAACTATGCGAGCACAGAACATCATTGTTGAAGGTCACAAACAGTTCACAGGCACAAGAACTCATGATTCAAACAGCAAATAATACTTACTTCATCTGTTTCACAATTGTGCTTTTCCCTGATTCTCCAGCACCTGAGAAGAGATAAATGATAAACCGATGTCAAAGATCTCCAATTTAATCATGAAATATTATACAACTTGTTGAAAACCATACTGTAGTTAACATTTAGCAGTAGGCTCTGCTTGTATTGATTGAAGAACACTTAGGAAATGATGAATTGCACTAAAATTAATTAACAGTCTCCCCATTCCACATTCATGTTGAAGATCTAATTCTATTATAGATCAGATTACAATGTTAAAGATAGGGGGAAAAACGACCTGCCATAATCACAAAGGGCATCATATTTTCTTAAATTTGACGTTATAATGTGCATTTGGTAAATGGCATGCCATCGAAATGTTCATTGTACGGGTGAAGAAAATTTGAAATGATTTATTAGAAATTCAAAAAAAAATGTAATTATGGAAAAGTGGAATAATTCAATATCTTGATAAATGAAACATTAAAGCTACCACTTTCGTCCCCAAAAGTATAATACATCTTTCCATTGGTAGCTGAATATTAGCTTCTAACTGATTAATTGTTTCTTAAAAAAGCACAACATTAATTTCTCTATACCTCAAATGAATATCAATTCATACAAATCAAACACCAGGTCTCACACAATACACGCTGCAAATGTTGCTTTCTATGCTGGACAGATAATCAATGGTGAGATGTTTTCTTCTTGTTGGACAGTGTCTTGGGCTGGAGGCTGACTTGCTTCCCTCTAATACTTAGAAGCTAATGACTACATGGAATTCCATTAACATGGAGGAACCATTGCATGCCAGCTAACAGTCTGATCGGAGTGAGGTCTTGCTCCAATGACAAGGAGATTCATATGGCTTTGGCCCACCAATGTAGCACACACATGCTTGGACACAGACAAGATCATGCACTCACGCCCTCTTGGGCCCCTTCCACTCCTTTGGCTATCCTTCCTCCTTTGGCTATCCTTCCCTCAGTCACCTTTTCCGAAGCTTCTCCCTTCCTGCTTCCTCCATCTTCATTCTCAACCTTTCTCCATTTCCTTCCCCCTTCAATTCCACTGCCCTCTGCTCATTCTCTACTCACTCTCCCCCAGAGCAAGACTGCCCATGGCAGATAGTAATCTGTGCCCTTTGGACGTTGGTCCGAGTATTTGATTTCCTGCCTGACCAAGGTCGATTCACCTTGCTGACTCCACAGCATCTTCCTCTGTACCAGAACAAGGAGGAGGTGGCCATACCAACTTTCAAATGTGCTCTGCAATTAATCAAGACAATGACCAATCTTGTACCCCAGCGCCATTTTTCAACATAAATCCTATAACCATTGATTCCTTTAATGTCCAGAAATTCATCACTCTGTTTTTAATGACTTAACTCCGATATCCATCTAGAATAATTAATTCCAAAGGTTCACCACCCTCTGAGTTAAGAAATCTATTTTCAGCCTTAAACACCCTAACCATTATTCGGAAATGCTGTTCCTTAACCCAAGACTTCTCAGTCAGGAGAAACATCTTCCCTTCATCAAGTCAGTCAAGCCCTTTAAGAATGTTGCACGTTTCAAATCCTTCCAAACTCTGGAGAAGGCAATCATACTTTACTCAATCTATCCTCCAATGGCAAATCTACCCTCCTAGGAACAAATCTAGTGAATATTCACTGCACTCTTTTAAGTACATTGTTTTTCTAGCCAAAGAGACCAAATCTGTACACAATACTTCAGGTGCGCTATAATAAATCCCAATTATCTTTTGTAACCCACATTTTAATAACAATGGGGTGACACAGTGGAGCAGAGGTTGAGTTGCTGCCTTCCAGCATCAGAGACCCAGGTCTGATCTTGACTAACGGTGTAGTCTCTACGGAGTTTATACCTGTGACCGCATGGGTTTTCCCTGGGTGCTCCGGTTTCCTCCCACACTCCAAAGACGTGCAGGTTTGTAAGTTAATTGGCTTTGATAAATTATCTCTAGTGTCTAGGATAGTGCTAGTGTACAGAATGATCACTGGTCAGCGCAGATTAGCTGGTCTGAAGGGCCTGTTTTCGTACTGTATCTCTAAAAACTAACTAAAAAAAATTGCGTGGAGGTTGGATGTCTATTACTCCCCGAATGACTCGTGTTAAATGTTCTACTCAGTAAAGTATGGCCTAAATGGGAAAGGCTCTCGCAAATCCTAAGATCCTAACATTTTATTCAAGTTTACTCCTTACACAACGGGGTGCCCCAAGTTACCATGAATTGTAGTTCATACCAGTGGAGAAGTCATTTTACCCCTGATGGGACTTTCATTCTTTGGGAAATTCCTTCTTAGGTTTTTGATACATTAAAACTTTTTCCCTATATACTTTAAGTTGATAATGGAAGAGATATAATTCTAATTTTAAAACTGTCACATCTTACATCTTATGTTATTGTTATTTGAAGTAAAGATGATAATACAGATAAGCGGTGCAACTCTGATAATCTAGCATGCGCAATACTTCACTAATGCCTGATTTGCATGTTTTCTGACCTACTGGATATTATTTGTGTTAATATACCAACACATTAATTATTTTCAAAAAACATGTTATACAGCATTATTATAAATTATCCAGTGAACCAGATAACTTAAAAGGAGCACAAATGACAATACACAGCGAGTCAGATCCAAACCATAAGGATTTCCAAATGGTTGGACTTGGATTAAAGTAATTGTACTGCAGTATAAAATAAATTCAACAAGTTATACTAAAAAACCAGTGTATATGTTTCTATTAGCAAGTGGTTACCCTGACTCAAAGTTCCAGAAAGTGGATATTCTGTTGTTTTTTTTTAACTGTATTAATTGGAATGTGGCAATTGTGCTTTTTGCTCAAGAATTCAAGCGTGTTAAATTGTCATATGGACCTCGGGTTTTTAGTTCACATCTATGAACTGGAACAATGAGATTCTTACTTACTGCCGGTTTACATGTGCATTAGATGCACCAACAATAGCTATACAATAAACCTGATCACAATAGTGCAAACATGTACGCAGAGCAATAATAGCCATGCAAAGTCCATAGTAGTTTGGTGCTGACAAAGCATTATGGTTTGGATTGCGAAGGTTGGCTCAAGAACCTGATAGTTGATGAGAGGAAGCGGTCTTTGAACCTGGAGGTAGCAGTTTTCAGGCTCCTGTACCTTCTTTCCATTGGTAGCAGCAAGAAGGGAGTGCGACCAGGATAGGGTGGGTATTTGATAATATTAGCTTCCTTCCTGAGACAGCGTTCCTGTGGATCCGTTCAAAAGTGAAGTGGTCAATACCCATGAAGGACTGGGCAGTGAATCACTAGTTTCTACATCCTTCTTCATTATTGAGCATTCAAATTACCGAACCAGGCTGTGATGCAACCAGTGTGCTCTCATTGGTAAACCTGCAGTAGTTCAAGGGAGTACTTGATGTCACAACTGATCTCCTCAAACTTGAGGAAGTAGAGGAGTTGATGAGCTTTTTTTGTGCTCGCGCCAACATGCGGTTGAATCACAGATCTGAAGAAGGGTCTCAACCCAAAGTGTCGCCCATTCCTTCCATCCAGACATGCTGCCTGTTACTCCAGCATTTTTTGTCCATCTTCAGTGTAAACCAGCATCTGAAGTTCCTTCCTGCAGGGATCTATGCTCCCAGGAACTTAAACCTATTGACTCTCTGCTGCCATCCTGCCAATGAAGGGACATGCATGATCCTTTAGCTTGCCCTCCCTAAAGTCAACAATCAATTCCTTCGTCTTATGTTTTGTTTCAATATAATGTGAGGAGATGACGAGAACAGTGAGCAAGGAATATTTGAGGGAGTTTTTAAAGAGCAAGTTTATAAAGATTCATACCTGTTGCAGTTTGATTCAATGCAGCTGTCAAGCCAAGGATTACACAGTCTTTTGTACTCAAGTCAAGCTGAAAGCCGATTCATTACCACTCAGAATCCCTTCCCACAAGTATCTGCAAATCTTAACCCTTTGATTAATGGACCTTATAATTCATGAACTGTAACTGCCATATTGGAAAAGTCAGGAAGTTTTCCACTGAAACTCATTTTGTGCTTAATTTCCATTTGTTCTTATCTGCGCTGCAAACGTGAACATTTAATGCAGAGAGTTTTCTTCGCAGCACCAGTCTCTCGTCATCATTAACAAGTGCAGCAGTCCAAATAAAAAAAAACAAGGAATTATCCAAAACAGATGAGGCACATTGGCGCAGTGGTAGAGTTACTGCCTCGGGTTTGATCCTGACCACAGGCGCTGTCTGTACAGAGTTTGCATGTTCTCCCTGTGACCGCGTGGGTTTTCCCCTAGGTGCTCTGGTTTCTCCTACATCCCAAATCTCCTACATTGCAGGTTTGTAGATTAATTGGCTTCGGTAAATTGCCCCCAAGTGTGTATAATAGAACTAGTGTATTGGTGATTGCTGGTCGCCGAGGACTCGGTGAGCTGTATTTCTAAACTAAACATGCCTCATCTCCTCCCATGATCATCATAGTGCTGATAGTGGAATATCTGTCTCAACTTTCAAGATCCATTTGGACTGACAAATCCAAGCTGACAAGCAGTCCAGCGCAAGCAATAAATTACAGGTTTTACTTTCACAATTACACATTTTGTCCACAAGCAACTCAACAGAAAACATCAATATACCTAACTAATGGAAGTAGACCACCAAATAAAATATCCACCCACCAAAGAAGCTAGACACCTTCTTAATCACACAATGGCCTCACCAGGTACCTCAAAAATAAAACTGATGAAGCAAGTAATTCTTGATCCTAAGGGACTGCCTTAAAAGTAGTTATAGTAAATCACCAAATATTCAATTATTAGCTTCCCTTTCCAGTTTGTCATCTAGGCAAATCTTACTCCAATTACATGCTATTTTTGAAAGCGCATATTGGCATTAGTTCAGTTGTCACGTCGACCAAGACAGTGAAAACCTTTGTGTGCCATTTTGGTCAAAGCATACTTTACATGAGCACAATCAAGTCATACACAAGTACAACAGGTAATGCAAAGACAAAGACAAAGTGTATAGGCTATAATGCTACAGCGTTATAGTTTAGGCAATGTTACCTCCATGCACAAGCAATGTCCTTCCATCCACGCGTGAATACCAGAGAGAGATTTTATGATATTCCCCCACCCCCACCCCAATTGACACGGGAGTCCTGCAAGAAAATCCATATTGAATCTGGTTGATAACTGCATCCGAGATTTCCCACTCTAAACACTCGAAAGACTGAATGCCATACCCTCCTCAGTAAATAGATTGTTGACTAATTACCCTCAAAAGTGGCCACTTCAGTATGAGGGACTATTCAGAGGAATAAAAAATATTTGGGTTATTAACCGAGTACTTGTTCAGCATTCAGTAGATAAGATAATGCTTATAGGTACTTATAGGTTTTGAATTTTAACTGCAGTTCTCTTTTCATTTTGACATATGCTGACATATTTGCAAAAGACACACCAGTGTTATAAAATACTGTAATATGCAGTTAGTGTCATGGCAGAAAAACAAGTTATTTCTAGTTCCAAGGTCAATTCATTGAAATACACATTTCTTCCAGCACAAACCCTCCAAGTGACGAAGGGTCTCGACTCGAAATGTCACCCATTCCTTCTCTTCAGAGTTGCGGCCATGTTACGCTAGCTTTTTGTGTCCATCTTCCAACCAAGTGACTGCTCAGTACTTAAAGCTCTGGGTATAAACAATATCCACTTCACGCTGCTCAATTTCATCCATTTGAATATGCAGCTCTCGATTTTCTTATCGCCATTGTTTGCGCTACAAAATTAGCTAAACCTTTTGTTTGTGCATTTTAAATTAAACCAAGGTTATAATTTTCAGATTACAGGGAGTAGCCTTTGGCACAAAAGGAGCGCATTCCCTGTACCATTCAGGGAAGGAAACCTGCCATTCATGGTTTGCCGAGATGTGACTCCAGATTTAAAGCAATGTGTTTGCCTCTTAACTGCCCTTTGAAATGAACTGGAAAGCCATTCAAAGCAAAAGGCAATTTGAGATGGGGAAGAAATGCTAGATTTTTCAGTGATACCCATATCCAATGAATTAATTATCCCGATCAATTAAATAAATTATGTTTTGACCTGCACCTTAAAGTTTTTTAATACATCCTTAAATCAAGATACAATTGGTGGCAAGCAGCTAAGACTGTCAACAACATTGATCAAAATACATATAAGGTGCAATATAATGGAGGCCACATATAGACCCCGACCTCGGGTGGACTATGATAATGGACCAGGGAGCGGGACATGAATAGCCAGTAGTAAATTCATGTTGATTTCTATAGTGTACTGTTCTGTGTCTTTTTTTTCTTTTTTCTCTTTTTTGTTTTTGTATGGATATATTGACAATGTTCTATTATTTAATCAAAACTGTAAAGGAACTCAGTGAAAAGGTTAGGCAGATTATTATTATTATTATTATTCTGTGGACCAGGGAGCGGGGGCCAGGGAGGGAGGAATGAAATAATGGGGAACTCAGTGGGTTAGGCAGCATCTGTGGGTGGGAGGGAGGGGGAGTGGAAGAGTGGACAGATGATGCTTTGGGTTTGGACTGAAGGGTCCTGACCAAAAAGGCATCTAGCCTTCCTCCATCCCCCCTCCTCTAAACCCCAGATGCTGCCTGCACCTTATTGAACTTAATATGTAACCAAAAAGGTCGATGAGGGCAGAGCTGTAAATGTTGAATACATATATCAATGATTTGGATGAAAGCATACACGGCAAAATTATCACGTTTGCAGATGATACAAAAATGGGTGGGTTTTTTTAGATAGTGAAGGTGATTGTGAAACATTGCAGCAGGATCTTGATCGATTGGCCAGGTGCGCTGAGAAATGGTTGCTGGTATTTAATACAGAGAAATTAGGTGTGGCATTTTGGGAAATCTAACATGAGCAGGACTTACACAGTGAATGGTAGGGCTCTGAGGAGTGTTGTAGAGCAGAGGGATCTAGGAGTGCAGGTGCATGGTTCCTTGAAGGTGGAGTAGATTGGGTGGTCAAAATGGCTTTTGGCACATTGGCCTTCATCAGAGAGTATTGAGTATAGAAGTTGGGAGGTCATGTTGCAAGATGTTGGTAAGGCCACATTTAGAACATTGTATTCAGTTCTGGGCACCAGGCTTTATGAAATATATTATAAAGCTGGAAAGGGTACATAGAAGATTTACGAGGATGTTGCCAGGACTAGAGGGTGTGAGCTATAGGGAGAAGTTCATAGCACTATCTACACACTAGGGACAATTTTACAATCTTTACCAAACCCAATTAACCTACAAATCTGCACGATTTGAGTGTGAGAGGAAACCGGAGCAAGCAAGAAAACCCCACGCAATCACAAGGAGAACATACAAACAGCACCCACAGTCAGGATCGAAGCAGGGTCCGTGGCACTGAAAGGCAGCATCTCTACCCTGCATCACTGTGCCGCCCAAAATATCATTTCTAGATGATATTGCATGAAGTGAGTAAAACTGGCTGAAGACTAGCTTCTGTGATGGTCGGTATCTCACAGAGCAGCCAGAATGGATTATCAGTTTAGCACATCCAGCTCAACAGGATTGCATATGCTTCAGTCTCATTTTAGCACTCACACACCGGGTCACATCATGATCAAGGGCAGAGAGGTTTTTTCATCCCGTTTGGTGTTTAATTGTTCACCATTGGATGTACTTGGATTGCAATGTTTCAATCTGATTCACTGGCTATGAGAATTGCAGTCATTCAACTATTTAGTGTTTAGCATGGATTTCATCCCATATAGCAGCTGCACTAATTTGGCACTCATTTTTAGGTATGCCTGGCACTGCTCCTGCCATACCTTCTGCACTTCTCATTGATTGCTTCTCTATCTTGATAATAATAGGTTTGGAATATTACAAGCCATGAGGTTAAAGATTGTGGTGGTGTACGGTTCTACTGCCACGTGGGAAACTCATCGTAAATAAAAGATAGTCACAAAGAGCTGGAGCAACTCGGCAGGTCAGTCAGCATCTCTGGAGAAAAGGAATGGGTGACGTTTTGGGTTATGACCCTTCTTCAGACTGGTCTGAAGCGACTGCTTTGATAGGGAAGTATAGTGAATGTCTTTTATAATTGTAGCAATTAAATTATTCCAGACTATTGCTATGCATGCATCATGGATCGGATTTTAACTCAGTCATGCAATCACCTGTGCCCACTTGCCATGCAGGTCAATAAACTGACCTTCAATGTGCAGAACTTCAATAAGTTTAATGCTCAGTGAACATTTTTCGCCCAAACCAATTGGAGCAATGCTAAACTCCTAACCCATTGCAAATAAGTCAACCAAGCAGTTATAATTTGTCATAACAGTTTCACCACATTAAATACAGCTAATCATTGATGACTAACAGTTTGATCAAATTGAAAGTTGAGTACTGCAATCACTGGATCATGATAAATGAAAGCAATTATCAAGTCAACTTACTGCTCAGTATATTAACAGCTGTAATTTAATGTCCAATAAAATGATTTTTTTTAATGGTTCTTTATTGTCACGTATGCACAGCACAGTAAAATTATTTTTGCACAACCACAAATGCACAGTTGCCATATTTTGGCGCCTTTTCTAAAAAAAAAAAAACTGTCCATCAAGTCCGGTCCACGTTTTAGAAGTACTGGAGCGACCCCGTTCTAGGTAAGCCGCAGGCTGCTGCAGGCCCGTGATCAGACGTCCTTTTCCTCTGACGACCGCCTCCGTAACTCCGGGGAAGCCTCCTGCAGCTGACCTTGAAGGTGCTGGAGGCAATATCCTCGTCCCTCTCCTACCGGCCTACCCCTCCCGTCCATCGCCATCAGTGGCTCCCTTATCCTCGACTCTCCAGTCTTCGGGGCTTCAGAGCTTCTGCAGACAGCGGCCTGCTGGGTCCTTCATCGCACAGGAGAGCCAGGCCTGCCGCCACACATGGCCGTTTTGTCCTCATTCTCAGTGGTCGCGGGTTCAATGTGCTCTTCGGTCCATCCTCGGCATCTAGTCGGCTGCTGGGTCCGTTCTCGTTGGCCACTGGATATTCACGGCGACCACTGGGTCCGATCTCACACGGCTCCACAGTGCTCACCGTGAGCTTCCCTTCTGCAGAGGACATGCTGAGCAAATAGAGACCATTGGTCAGAGTTACAGGATTATAAAGCATGGAAACATGATCTTCGGCCCAACTCGTCCACGCTGACCAAACTGTCCATCTGAGCTAATCCCGAGTGCCTGTGTTTGGCCTATAATCCCCAAAATGTTTCTATCCATGTACCTGTCCAACCTCAATCTTCCAATTTTATTTTAAGACTCAGAACTATACAGCAGGGAAACAGGGCCTTTGGTCCACCTTATCCACGCTAATCAAATTTTCACACTGAGCTTGTCCCATGTGCCTGCATTTGCCGCATAATCCTCAAGCCTGCCAATCCATCCATCTGTCCGAACGTCTTTTGAAAGTCACAATTGTTTTGACTTCCATAGCTTCCTCTGGCAGCTCATTCAACATATGTACTATCCATTGAGTGATAAGGGTGCCCTGAGGTCCCTCTTAAAATCTCTCTCCCCGAGCCTATGCATTTATTTTTTTTAAGTTGTTTGCAAAACAGCCACTCACTTACAATAAGATTTTGAAGTCTGGTCTGCATTTTAATCATTAGGGTATAAATTCATCCATTATTCTATGTGCATAGTAATATTTCTGGAGCCGAGGGAATCTAATTCCTGAAGTAGACATCAATAAGCAAACATAACCAGATTCATAAATACAAAAAGGACGCTATTCTGTCATACAACTTATCTTGACAAATGCTGATGCCGACTTAATGGCTACCAGGATTTTGCTTTGTTTACACACTAAAATAAAACGGAAAGGCAAGAAACTGGTCCATAGAATACCTCTCACATAGAACATAAATTCTGAACATCAAAACCGAAAAATTCTGTTCCAAATCCCCTGACACAAACCTTCAGCAGGGCGCAATTAACAAACTAAGACTTTTATAATCATTTAGAAATAAAATATTAATATCTCCATGCAGGTTTTTCAATATTATAATAATGAGGTTTTAACTCATATAATGAATAATATAACAAATTTGAAAACAAAACCATGCATAAAGAAAGAAATTATGGACATAATAGACATTACAATAAAAAGCTCAAGGATATAGGGAGTAAATAGAAATATAGTTTTGAGATAGAAAATCAGCAATGATTGTATGAAATGGCAAAGAAGGCTCAAATGGGCCAGAGTCTGCTCCTGGTCACATTTTCTCTGAGCATATTATTCTATTAATTGGTAGAATGTTTGCATTATCTCTCCCGAGGCACACATCAATCCAATTTTGATACCTATAGTTGGTCCTTTGTCAGTGTCCAATTCCTGGGACTTCTTTCCCAATAGCACTGAGGAAGTGGCATAATCTGAAGGAATAAAACAAATCAAGAATGGGCCTTCTCAACAGAAATGTCAATAGGCAATAAATGAGCGTGTATTGCTTATCGCCATTTCAATTGAGGAAGTGCATCCTTAATGCTCGCCTCGCCAACACCTATAACCAACAGATGAATAGAGGATTCGCAAGAGATAAAATTCTCTCTTATGGTACAATCAACCCAAAAACATCAGTGGTGGTTGTGGACGTTTACGAGAATTATCTGGTTAACCTATGATGAGCACTGGGCCTGTACTCGCTGGAGTTGAGAAGGTTGAGGGAGGACCTCATTGAAACTTACCGAATAGTGAAAGGCCTGGATTGCGTCAATGTGGAGAGGATGTTTCCACTAGTGGGAGTGTCTAGACACAGAATAAAAGGACGTACCTTTATAAAGGAGATGAGGAGGAATTTCTTAATGCCATCTCCCGCTGACAATTTCTTTAGTCAGCAGGAAGTGAATCTGTGGAATTCATTGCCACAGACGGAAGTGGAGGCCAAGACAATGGATATTTTTAAGGCTGAGATTGACAAATTCTTGATTAGTGTGGGTGTCAGGAGTTATGAGGCGAAGAGAGGAGAATGGGCTTCCTTAGAAAGATAGATCAGCCACGATTGAATGGCGGAGTAGACTTGATGAGCCAAATAGCCCAATTCTGCTCCTATAACTTACAGGACAATATAGTAGACGTGTTTAACGTTTTCAAGAGCTTTGAAGCGGAAACCAGTTTCTAGCTACACAGAGATTGCTAACCAGAGCCTAGAGTCAAATGCCAGAGGGGAAATACGCCGATTTTTGTTTTTAAACAACACCGAGTTATGATGGTCCCAATCTAGTTCCTGAAAGGATGGTTGTAACAAAATTAGAAGTAACTGTCACAAAGGATATTGCATAAATACTTGAAAGGGAAGTGATTTACATTGCCGAGAGAAACGGCCGAGGAATGTGACTGGTGACTCAAGGCCAGCGTGGGGCTCATGGACTGCTCCTGTTCTGCATCATGGCCAGCGTGGGGCTCATGGACTGCTCCTGTTCTGCATCATCATTCGTGCTTGTTTAAAATGCAAGGAGTCAGAATATCCCCATCTAATTTCGGATACAGAATGAATGTTGTACTTGCGGACCCTTCAACAGACCACAACAGCTGGAGGCTACATCCCCTGCATTAACATGGCTGCAGTACCAATTGGTCATGCAAAGTTCAATTAGCAAATTATAAATGTCCAATGACAATTCAATCAATAAATTGAACCAAGAGATGGATCTGAATATCAGGAACATCAATAGCTACAATCAATGTTCCATCTCATACAGGAAACATGAAGCAAAAAAATGTAGATTTCAAATAATATTTACTGGCAAATTGAGGCAATAACTGGACTATATCTTATCTGAGTGATGAGGTAGGCATCAAAAGGAACAGTACAAACACTACACAGAATGAGATTTCTGTTTTAACTACATATATCAGAATAGTTGATGTTTTTTTAAATGGTCTTAAGTAACAGATCTTAGCATTTATCAAGGTTGTAGCATTGACAATGGGACTTGGAAGAAATCAACAGATAAAATGGTTTAATGCATCTCCCATTAACTCTAAGACCTACTTTACATCAATGCATTTTTCCATTCAAGATTCATTCTCCACTCCCCGCTGGTGATCAATGCCACATCGGGCTCACCGATTTTTCCATTTTAGGGGCAGCTAAAGCTAGGTCATAAATACAAGATGCCATCAAATCAAAAGGGGAAAAAACCTTCATCCTCTTAGTAATAAGTGGAACTTATTACCACGGGTAGCATTTGAAGTAACACGAATGTGTTCCTGGGAAAGTTAGTAAAGCACAAACGTAAAGCAGCAGGACATTGCAATAGGTTAAATACCATGGGTTGAAGAGAGGTTTTCTACACTATTGAGGAAATTTTGTGATTTAATTCTTATTGGAGTCTGCCAGGCTGTGGATGACATTAAAATCCGACCTTAATGCGTCCTACAATTCCATGATTACTGAAGCAGATGAAAACATTTCTTGCTGCATCGTTTCTCCAGCATCAGCACCTAGCCCTGTATGATATTGCTTCTCTGTTGCCCCTATTAAGTAACAACTGGAATTAATTCTTAGCATTCCAAATTTGCAATGACACTGAGCAACAATTTTCTACAATGGAAATGCAGTTAGATAGAAGAAATAGACTTCAAAACTGCAGCCGCCTTGGCCGTCCTTGTCCACCGCCAAAGGGGGATGCGGTTGGGATCTCCTCGCCACTGCCTCCCCTCCTCCACCAGCAAGGTGCGGGGCCGAGCGGAGCAGCTCAAAGATCCTATAGCTATAGGATCTTTGTTGCAACTGCTTCAGACGGTAGAAAGAGGCCTCCCCCTCCCTCCCGGCCTCGGCGTGCGAGATGGTTTGTTTTGAAAGCGCGGTTCGCAGAGTGGCAGGCAGCAGCGGCTATCAGGGCGGGCGCGGTGCAGGAGGAGGAAGAGGTGGAGCCGCTGTCGCGGCCACTGCTGTGCGGGGCCCATCATTCGCTCCGACCCTTCGTCACCAAGCACCTAATATCTTTGCCCCGCAATACAGCCGTCGCCAACACAAAACGTCACGTTCCTTTTCTCCAGAGATGCTGCCTGACCCAGAGTTACTCCAGTTTTCTGTGTCTATCTTCGGTATAAACCAGTATCTGCAGTGCCAAGCCGGGCAAAATGACTCTGCGTTTAGGTTGCCGGCAGCACTTTGGGTGGTCATTGACACTTGGGCAACCGTTAATTTCGAGCCCTGCTAAACTGTGGTGTTAATCATATCAAACTTCCTAATACTTTGGCCATTCAGCATCTACAAGCACAAGAATTTAGGGGGATGCTCACCGTATGCATAAATTGATTATGCATCATCTACAGCTGCTCTGCAAGTTTGAAAAATTGTATATATATTTTTTAAAGTGCTGGAGCACTTTCTTTCTCCTATCTTTCCCCTGCCCTCCTCACCACCCCGATGTGCACACATTTCTCCTGCCTCCCTAGTTACCCTGCTCTTCCGTATTCTCATCTCCCAACCCCGCGTACCGCATTTTGCCGTCATCCCCTCCCCCACTCCGGTTCCACACCCACGACCCATTCCAATCAATCCCTCCAGTTTCATTTTTCACTCTTCTTTCCTTATCTGACACCCTTTTGCATCCTTTTCAGCTCCAGCCTTACTACACCTATATCCACCTATCACTTTGCCAGGCTTTGCTCCACCCTTTCTCTTTTACGGTCTCTCCCCCAACCCTGCCTGACCTGCTGTGTTCCTCCAGCACATCAGTTTTTGCTCAAGATTCCAGCATTTGCAGTCACTTGTGACTTGCTCCTCCCCGTTGGATTGCAACCTTGTCGTGGTCGGTGAGCTCGTTTGTCTCAGTGACCCTTAGAGTTATGCCAGCGGGAGATTCGTCTCCTGTTAGGGTCTCCCATGCTGGACAGGTCGAAGGGTAGAGGCGCGACGAAGTGCGATCCACTGGTCCTCCAGGTTGGAGGTTGAGCACATGGCTAACAACCCTGTCTCGTAAAACAAATATGTTATGGAACGTTAGGTCGCGCTTGCTGCATGCAGGCGCATGCTGGTGGGACCGGCCCTTAAGTGACTTGCTCTAATATATGGAACACCAACATTACAGAGGTGATTGTGCTGCTAGAACACCCATTATTTCATGATATTCTGTACCAAACATTGTACAATTAAAATTTCTCTATCCTCTATTTGTGTTTACTGAAGAAATTTCACAATTTTTTAGTCTAGCAATTTATATGCCCGCACTCTTCAATAAGATAATTAATAAGTAAACTAGCTTTGCTGCAAGTCATAAGCCCAGAACCCCATTGACTCATAATGTAGTCAATAGAAAAAAGATATTGTGCCTTGTGGTGCAAAAAAAAGGGAAATAAATCAAAACATTGTGCACATTCAGCAAGTCAGGCAATGTAAAAAGTGTGAAAACTATCTTGATCAGCAATTTTCAGTTAAAGCTCAGGCTCTAGTTATTTTTTAATCAAAAAGGTATGGCCTGACCTAAAGGATTTCCAAATGTTTCTGGTGTAGATTGGAGTATAATACAGGGCAACTAACTGCACCTAAAGATAGAACAAAATCCAATGAAGGGAGAAAAACAAAATTTCACGTTAAAAAATCTTTTCTCCATACTGGATGATTAAAAATGTTCCACACGTTACTCACCACACAAGCCTAATGCCAAGAACAGAAGATAGTCCAAATTGTTATCGGAATCAAAAATTTACATTGCATGGCCAAAATAAATGTGTTAAAAGGTCAAAGGAACTTAAGATCCTGCCCACAATCATCTTTGAATGGCCCTGACCCAAAAAGCTGTCTATCCATGTTCTCCAGATGATGTCTGAGCCGGCAAGTTAACTCTAGCACTTTGTGTTCTACACAATTCCAGCATCTGCACTTCCTTGCGTCTCCAAAATCATCTCCATGTTTACTGCTTATGCAGCACAGCTCATTGTTCCAGTCAGTGCAGCTTCTGCCAGTTCATCCCCTTTTTGCCACATAGACCCAGAGAAAACCATGAGTAGGCTATTCCGCCCCTGGGTTCTATACCACCATTCAATACTTTGATGCCTAATCATCTCTCACATCGTTTGATCCCTTTTATTTCCAAAGAGATCAACCTCAAATATATGCTGACACCAAATTCCATCCCTCTACCTCCACTTCATCCTGCAAGCCAGGCATAGCTCTGGCAGTGATTGTGCTTTTGAGGTTTATTTGCTCCTGTTTGTGGAGCTGTGGGTTACAGATCTTTTGCATTTGTAAAGTAAAGCAATAAATCACCATCATGGCCGCTACAGTAACTGGTTACAAATTTGCAGAGTTAGAGAATAACAGTATTCAGCAAAATAAACACGTCCTGAAAATCAATCACGGAGCATGTTATGAGTAAACTAATTTATTATGGGGATATCAAACAGAAAGCTTGCACTTTTAGGCAGAACTGTCGCTGACATTATTGCTTTTATGTTTCTTTCTCCCCCTTCCCCCCCATCAATTTGGAGAATAAAGTTTTTTTGCAATGGGGCTGCAAATTCTCTTCCCAATTCTTATTCAGTATTCTAGCCACCAACAGCTCACAACAACAAAACCCCCCACAATCTGGCACTGAAACTTTGTTTATTTGAGCTGATTTATTTGAGATGCTCAATGTTCAGAAGTCGAATACAGTGATCAATATTTTATTGTTGTTATTTAGTGTTGGGCTTAGCATCATGTTCGTCATGGACACTGTGGGCCAAAGGGCCTGTTCACATGCTGTTGAAAAAAACACAATTCCAGTGCCGTGTAGTGTCTGCACATTATCCTTGTGACCACATGAGTTTCTTACTAATGCTCCAATTTCCTTCCACATCCTAAAGACGTGTAGATTGATGGGCTAATTGGCCACAGTATTATGTCCCTACTCTGGGTGGGCAGAGCAGCTGTGTGAGGTAGAGAGGATATGGGGGGGAAAGGGGTTACAAGCAAAAATTAGAAGGGCTGCTCTGTTGAGCTGGCATAAACTCGATGGGCTGAATGATTTTCAATATCACAAGGGAAAATTGGAAAATTTCTGCAAATATGATCTATATTACCATTTTGATTTGACTTGGGGATTTAAATCATATTTGCGCAAATAAGTTGGAAATTAAAGTCAATTCAACACGGGTTATACCGCAATTGAGATGGCATAAATGCTCCTAGCATGTCATTTGAACAGATCAGTGGAACGGTCTAAATTTATGGCAATAAAAGGGGATCTGAAATGACAAGAGAAGCAAAGGGAATAGATGTACAAACCACTAATATAGAGATGCAGGTTAATAAAGTCACACGAATACAAACTAAATACTGTTCATCACTGCAGGGAGACACTTAAAAAGTAGAACGCTCGTCACGGAAATGCTACAGCCAGGAAATGGCCGTTTGACTCCTCGTCCAATTGGCTCGAAACCAAAGCAACTCACTAGTTCCATCTCCCTGCCCTGTCCCCAGAGTCTTACCATTTTTTCTTCACTATGTACTTATCCAATTCCCATTTGCCTCCATCACATCTGCAGGGAATGCACTCCAGATTCTAACCCCACACTGCATAGAAGCATTTTTTTTTCCTTCGATCACTCTTAACTCTCTTTCCCTTCATTTTATAACTATGACCTCATCTCCCCTTACCCATCAGCCAAGAGGTACTGAAGTGTGAAAATGCTTCGCTCCAGTTTCAGGGGAGTTTCTTCCCAGCTGTTATCAGGCAACTGAACCACCCTATCACCAATGAGAGCAGTCCTGACCTACCTCATCTACATCATTGGAGACCCTCAGTCTATCGTTAATCGGACTTTACTGACCTTATCTGGCACTAAACGTTATTCCCTTTATCCTGCATCTTTACACTGTAGAGCTGGACTGCAATCATGTACAGTCTTTCCACGGAATGGATAACATGGACCAAAAACACCCCCAGTTTTACTATTTTACAAATAGTAAAAATAGTAAAAACTGATACTAGAACTACAAAATTATACCCATCATGGAGTTCCCTTCCAATATTCAATAAAGTCTAAAATTATGCAAAACAGAGTAATAAGTGTAAGAAAAGATTCATTTGAGGTGTAACTAGACAAGGGGAAATGTAATGAAGAATTAGGCTTTATTTCAAGATGGATGTCTCAGGATTAGGAGCTATGATTTCACTCTAAGGCTGAATGGGCCAAATACCCCGTTTCAATGTCATTCAAACCCCGAGAACACTTCAAATGAAATTACTTTCATAAATGAAGAAAAGGATCTGAACTTTATTTGAGAGCAATCCGCATCTTTATGTTGTTTAACTGCTGACACTGGTTTGGATTTCAATTTATATAATCACATATTGTAGACTTCCTCTTGTAATCTTCGCAGATGAAACGCTGAGCAACTCTGGTGTGGCACTTCCGTTGTGGGAGAAAACAAAGGCTTGCTGTTTAAACGGACTGTTGTCACTAAATATTTCAAAAATGCAGATACTTGAATCTGAAATTAAAACCTAATCTGCTGTTGATAGCATTTTATGTGACATTCTTAGAAAGAAAAACAGTTGACATTTCAGGTCAAAGACCCTTCACCGGTTCAAACTGTTGTGGGGCAATAAATCAAATGGAACTTACCACTGTGATGGAATTCTGGCAGCTAAAATGGGAATTACTTTTTGTTAAATGAGGTGCATAAAATCTGGGGCCCAGAGATAACTTACTCAATTTTGTAAATTTTCTGCAAATTTGTGTTTTGTCTGCAAAGTTTTTAAACTAGTCAAACTGCAAAGGATAGAAGATCAGTTGCTGACATTTCTTTACTACATTTAGTTATTATTCGTTACAACATTTTGGCAACCTTGAAATTTCACCTTTCTGGCTTCTTAACTTCCACCATTCTGTCACAAATTAACTCAAGATGCTCCAAGTGAGCAACAGATGGAAGGTAAATCTTTGCATCTGTTTCAACTGATGTACAATTGTACTGCTCTAAATTCTTCCAATAAGGTTATTCTATGCCACAGTAAAAGACAATGCAGGACAAGCAAGAGGCATGAGTGGTTTACCCAAATATCATTGATAACTTGGGAAGAAAGAACAAGACACATCTGCTCAATGACACAAAAACTGCAAATGAGGACATGTAGAGTCCAGCATGAACATTCCCGCTACAACCACCACTTTCTTACAACTAGTACAAAAACAGGAATTATTTCCATCAAAATGTTCTTAGTTCAATTTCTCCAACTCCACAATTCAACCCCTGAGCAGCCCTAAAATACTTTCAGGAAACACAATAATCCCAACGTTAATTAATCCATCAAAATATATCCAGTTTTTCAAGTTTTTCGATATGTTAGCTGATTTTCTGGGGTAGGACGAAGTGTAGATAGAGTTATCCATGAAAAATGTGTTTTTGTTTCCTTTTCACCACCAGCCACATTTCATCCACAGCATAGAGCTGAAGGCTCCCAGGTACCAACCACACAGAAACTAACCACTGGCAGTGCACTGCACAACTTTCCCTCAGAATTCTTCTCACAGCAAAGCAGCAAACTTCCACCACACACTTCCAAAAAAATCAGTACAGGATTACTTAGAACAAAATGCTGGTACTCCGTTTTCATGCCATTTTGTTTCTGCATCGCGCAAGACCTTTCAGTTCCTAAACCAGTAGGTTGTGCAACATGTTACTAGGCTGCATCCTCCAGTGCAAATTCAATCCTCCCCTCCCCAGCAACCTCATAGCTTTGGTTGACCAAACCATGGACCATCCTCGCTTTTAGCCACAGTGAAGCTCTGTAGAAGAGTGCAGACAATTATGTGCGCCAGATTCCATTGCTCCTATGATAACTACACAAACAGTCTTGGCACTGAATGGACTGCACTACACACGGTCAACATTTATTTTTAAACTGGAAGCCTCTGGATAAGTAAACCTATCATAAAGATTCTGTTCCATTTCAACTATTTTCCATTCACCAATACCAGTCTTAAGAAGGGTCTCAACCGAAACATCACCCATTCCTTCCCTCCAGAGAATGCTGCCTGTCCCGCTGAGTTAAGCCAGCATTTTGAGGATTTGGGGATGGGGGTAGGAGGGGAGAAAAAGAGTAGAAGAAACTAATAGGCATATATTGGTATGAAGGTACAAATGATCAGATGATTGATCAACCTTTCAATGATTAACACTATCACCTTGTTAAAGCTGAAAACAAAGGCAGCAAAGACCAGTCCCAGTTGATTCGATCCATGTCACATACACATTACCTGTGTATTATTTGAGGAACATAGGACAATAACGTCATAAAAATACTTGCTAATTCTGACACATACAAATTATAGTTTTGCTTTCATTTTCATAGCATGGAATCCATTAAAGTCTAATATTTGGGTTAATCCCATTCTGCAATCTGCCATGTACTAATGAAAGCAAAACTATAATCTTTGCACAACACATCAGTACAAGTGTCAGAGCATTTTGTCATGTTTTTAGTCTCTCTATGCCAATTCCTTGAGCAACTCTGACAAACAATTATGGAATCATTGACATTTATGACCCTAGGCCATATTTATGACACAAGGCCACATGGTCCTTTGTATCTGAGGGACTCAATTAAGCCTTGATAGGGAGGCATTTCAATCTCTCCAGTTCAGTCCAAGCTCCCATACAGGTGCAGAGAAAAGGAGAAACTATGTTGTGATATCACACACTTCAGTGGTTAAATTACTGAACTTTTAATCTAGAGCAGAGATGAAAATAAGTCAGTACAGTTCAAATGACAAATTGGCCAAAGCTACGTTTTCATTGTAACCATACCAGCGAAAACATTACATGATCATATCACTAAGAAATTTCTTACTTTCATCCCTGATAGAGGCACAACGTCAAAAAGTATTGGGATATTTACATTTAATTTAATAAATCTGGATTAAAAAATTGGAGGTAGACACAAAATGCTGGAGTAACTCAGTGGGTCAGGCAGCATCTCTGGAGAGAAGGAAGGGTGGGTGACGTTTCGAGTCGAAACCCTTCTTCAGACTGATGTCGGGGAGGGGGCGGGACAAAGATAGAACAAGCTGGTATTAGTCATGATGAGCACAAAAGAATGGTTAAAAAATGCAGAATGGTAAAATAAAAAGACTCGTTTCTAGGAAGTATATGTGCTAACTTTGCCCAATTTTTTGTTCAGTTCATTTAGTTTAGTTTATTGTCATGTATACCGAAGTACCGTAAAAAGCAATTGTTGCTTGCTAACCAGTCAGTGGAAAGACAATGCATGATTATAATTAAGTCACCCGTTTTTGTTCCAGATCTATAAATGCAACTGACGTCATTGATCAACAAGCCACCCAGTTCAAAGGCAGACATCAAATCCTGGCCTGTCCAGCAATGGTCACATCCCATGAACGAATGTTATGAAGGAATTCCCTAGAATGTTTCCATTTAGCAGTTCAAAGTTGTGGAACTTGGAAAAATGGAAACCACCTCTCACTCCCAAACCCACCCCAACAGTAATGCACTGGCAGTGGTTTTGCACAGAGGCTAATGTTGCATCTTGCTACTCCAACAAATATATGCAGAAAACAAATCCACTTCTATTTCCAAGCTCAAATTGTTTATAGTATTTGCCTGCAGCTGCCAGTTTCAACAAATCAAAGCTTTTAATTTTTGTTTCCCTTTTTAAAAAAAAAGACAACAATCCTTTGATTGTCACAGCATGAGCATGTCTTTCATGCCACATAAATCTACCAGCAGTCAAGTACTAAACAGGGAGGTAAAGCAAAAACACTATTCCACTTTTGTCAACCAGTGAACAATGGCGCATGTGTTACTGATTTTTGCTAAAGGAGGATCTCTCCTCAGAATGATACAAACAATCTATTTTAGCCCAAATATTATATTCCCATGAAGACATCTCAGGTGACTGTATGGTACAGAGCACCAGGTTATAGTGTACGATGTAGCTGCTTGAGATGTGAATGGAGCCAACTATGCAAATCCACAGGCTCCAATCAAGCTACAATTTTAACTAGATGGAAAATTGAAAGTGCAATGAATCCCATTCCTTATATAAACAGTGAAGTCCCTCCAAGAAAGGATTAGTAACACAAAATCATTGGGCACGAACGTTCGAGAACACAGCATGTCACATCTGCATTATATCACCCAAACATCAAACAGAATCACAGACATTTTCAAGAAATCAACTGGAGGTCTTTTTTGTGTTTATGCTGATCTCAAAGAGATACCTAGCTTATAGCCACCTGCATGCATTTGGTTGTAGCCCTGCAGATCATAACATTGTTCAGGCACTTTAAATGGGGTCTGAAGAAGAGTTTCGACACAAAACCTTGCCTATTTCCTTCGCTCAATAGATGCTGCCTCACCCGCTGAGTTTCTCCAGCATTTTTGTCTACCTTCGATTTTCCAGCATCGGCAGTTCCTTCTTAAAAACTTTAAATGTGGTGATAGTTTCTATCTCTGACACTTTTCAGGGAGGCTGTGGCGCAGCGATAGAGTTGCTGCCTTAGTCACAGCGCGACAATCATGGGTTTGATCCTGACTATGGGTGCTGTCTGTATGGAGTTTGTAAGTTCGCCCTGTGATTGCATGGGTTTTCTCCGGGTGCTCTGTTTCCCTTCCACACTCAAAAGACATGCAGGTTTGTGGGTTAATTGGCTTCTGTAAAATTGTAAATTGTCCCTAGTATATAAGATAGTGTTAGTGCATGGGGAGATCGCTGGTCGGCATGGAATTGGTGGGCCGAAGAGCCCTTTTACACTTTGTATCTCTAATATCTAAAACTAGTTCCAGACTCCAACTATCCTCCAGATGAAAATGTTTCCTCGTCTCCATACCCCATCCCTAATCCTTCCATTAAATTAATTTAAATATATGCCCTTAACATTTTGACCACTCAATAGGTCCTTCCTATTCACTCTATATAGGCTGCTCAATTTTACACACCTCTATTATGTGTATCTCAGCCTCCTAGTTCAAAAGAAAACAACCTTAACTTATGCATTTTTTCCTCTGAGCTAACATTTTCCGATCCTGGCAACAGCTAATGAATTTCCTCTGCAATGCAATCATCAGCACCATTCTAAAAATATAAGCTGCACCTTAAATACTTATTTTTTTAAGTTATCCATCACTCTGTTACAAGCTTAGAGTCTTGCCCTTGATATTTTTTTCAGCAGCTAGTTAGACACTGCCATGACTGTTTGTTTCTTAAGTTTAGGGAACCCATACACATAGCCAATATTTAACAACACAGAGTACAATTCACAGTGTTCCGTTTATACAACACTTTCAAGGTGATAAGATATCCCAAAGTGCTTTACAAGATAATTTACAATAGACTCATGGCAAAGATGACATTAGAATTGATGACCAAAACCCATTTTCAGAAATATCACAAAACAAGAGGCTGGGTGTTATTGAAAGAGAACACCAATGTTTGGGCTTCAACATTCCAGCCATGGGAATAATATCCCCTCTGTGATTTAAAGCAAGTGCTGTTACTTGATTTTTCCAATGATAAAGCAAGAATAAATTTGGTTTAATTAAGTCCAGTACAATTCAAAAGTATTTTATCTCAATGTTAGTTTGAAATAATTTACTTTGTTCAGTACTACTCCCCCTTACGTAATAAAAATACTGAACAGATCACCATGTCCCATCAGTAAGTCATGTTATTTGATAAAGATCAAAATGACATTTCACGATCAGAAACGCCAGTTTGGCAAATGTTTGCCTGGTCGCTTTCTTCTTCTTGCCTGGCGGATCTGGTTGACATTTCTGGACTAGGCTGAAGCAATTTCTTTTTATTAAATCTTTATAGTCAGAGTGTAAAAGAATTCATAACATAGAGTTCAGAAATACAGCGCAGAAATGTACCCATCGGCCCACCGTGGCCACGCCGACCAAAGCCAGAACTATCTTGCACACAAGGGACAATTTACAATTTTAAATAAAAGCCAATTAACCTACAAACCTGTACGTCTTTGGAATGTGGGAGGAAACCGGAGCTCCCAGAGAAAGCATACACAGTCACGTGGAGAACATAGAAACTCCGTACAAACAGCACCCATGGTCAGAATTGAACCGAGGTCTCTGGTGCTATAAGGCAGCAACTCTGCTGCTGCGCCACACACAGTGCAGCCCCAATTTCTCAGTTCATTGGTGCTAATCAATTACCATGACAAGTTAAAACATTAAAGTATCATCGGGTCTACAAAGAAAAACAAAACTAGAGTGATTTTAAACAGCAACATACTTGACATCTTTTAAAAATATGCAAATACAATTTGCTCCAATGAACACAGCATTTAAAAATAACTCTTCTTTCCAAATCCTTTGTATGGTAACATGGACTTTACAAAACTGTCAAAACATACCACAGGCCCAAAGATCACTAAAATAACCAATCAAGTATACTTCATGGGAAAATGGATACATATGATGCTTCTCAATTTCTTCAGCATTTTGATAGGCCAATCAACTCCTGCACCCATCTGCAAGATCAGTTTACTGATCATGAATGCACTCCAAGAAAAATAGTGGTTCGAGCAAGTGCCCAGGTTCAGCCTCTGCACTAAGCAACCTCACACTGGCTGTTTGCTTTGCCCATTACACCGAGTTTACTATAGTTCTGTCATCACTTCTCACTGTACGTAAGCTGCTAACCCACTCATCACACATTCATTTGAGTATGCTAGTCCTTAAGGCCTTGTGACTCACCATCAGAGATTGGCCCATTTCTGATCAATCTCTAAACTTTAAGCCCCAGACAAATCTCTTCTAACTCCAATCAGGGAGCCCTCTTTGCTACCCAAGCCTAGGTGTTACTGAAATGTCATCAGTTCACCTTGTCACGTTTTTCTTTCATTAAGCCTCCTAAAACTTGTTTCAGACTTAAGTTCAGATCATCTGCCCCCAAATCTCCTGTACGGTAATACATGATAGAACTTTATTTATCGCCGGAGAAACATTGATCTGCCAAGTCATAATACACAAAACACATGAAATGTGAAATTAAAGTGACGAGTGGAAAGGATTGAAGATGTGCAAAGATTGGGGGGGGGGGGGGGGGGGGGGGAGAGGAGTCAGTCTACCCCACGACAGAAGGGAAGAAATATTGTTGCTCACCAACATTCTTGTAATGCACCACAGCATATTTTGCATTTATGTTAAGAGCCATTCCTGCTATGAAGGAAAAAAAACAAGTCCAGAGCAATTCTCTACTCCATGAACCCACTTTTTCAGGTTCTCAGACAAAGAACTGTCAAGGACACCAGAATTTCTAGTAAGACTATCCTTGATTTACATTTCTTTTGGCAGTTTCCTTTTCATCCAGTGGTCACAAGGCCATCTGTTTCATTTTAAGTGCATCAAATCGGTTCTGGAAACCTGAGTAGGGGTGGAGGAGTGATCGGGTGGGTGGAGAAGGGGGATGGTCTGGGACGGTGACATATTAATTAGAACTTCCGCTATGGTTTAATCTGTTGTATTATAGCTACAATTCCTATAGTATTTTGCTCGGTGAGCAACTTTTTATAATTTCTCTCGGGTTACATTTATACTCATTGAGTATAAGCCTTTGCTTTGATACACTTTTAAATAAAAATCATCATGGCCATTCAAATAGGATATAGTTCAATAATCTTTTAATCTCCCTTAATCACCATCAGCTGAGGCAATAGGTCAATGCCTTCCAAGTAAATATAAAAGCAGCTTCATGCATTAGAAATGGCCAGTGCAAATTTTACTAAATTGAAAAATGTCATAACTTCGATGACATAATTGTCTCACATCACATTATCTTGATCAATGCAATGAATGCCAGACACAAACAAAAGTACATGATTCAGGGAACACAACACTTTTCTTGTCAATCATTGATCTAACCTTGAACCACAGGATGCACCCAAAGGGCCAGGAACGAATGTGTCCCTTGCAGACAGAACTGACCCAAAATCAAATGATCACCCTATACACCAGCACTATCCTACACACTAGGCACAATTTACACTTGTACCAAAGCCAATTAACCTACAACCTGCACGTCTTTGGAGTGTGGGAGGAAACCAGAGATCCCAGAGAAAACCCACGTGGTCACAGGGAGAACATACAAACTCTGAAGGTAGCCACAAAATGCTGGAGTAACTTAGCGGGACAGGCAGTATCTCTGGAGAGAAGGAATGAGTAACATTTTGGGTCGAGACCCTCCTTCAGAGATGCTGCCTGTCCCGCTGAGTTACTCCAGCATTTTGTGTCTGCCTTCGATTTAAACCAGCATCTGCAGTTCTTTCCTACACATACAAACTCTGTACAGACAGCACCCATATTAGGATCATACTCTGGCGCTGTCAGGCAGCAACTCCACTGCTGTGCCATCGTGCCTCTCCATTTGCAAGTAAAACAATTTCTCCACCTTTGCAAGTAAACTTTTTGTGAAGAATTGGCATTTCCATTTGAACACATTTTTTCAGTGAGCTGATGTTACATGTTATCACACATAAACATGGAATAATTCTTACTTTCTAAAAACATTATCTGAAAGATAATTTCAAGAGTTAATTTAGTTAAATTTAAAGCAAATCGATTTTTAATGGAATTTCCAAAATTAAGATATTTTGGAGTTTCATAATTGATCATTGCAGATATGATAATCACACACAAAAAAACTTTACAATATGTGAAAAGTAAAAGCTTCAACAGATTAACCCAAATTTAACCCACACTACATCTGCAGGGAGTGCCAATTTACAAAACGTCTGGACTATCTACAAACAAGGTGAATTCAGCAAATGTTCAAGGGAAGTCTGTGCAAAGCCTTCACATTCCACATCCATGCAGTAGTTAAAATAACAAGCATCCCGGGAGCACAGGGCAGCCAAGGCCATTCAAACACACAAATCTTTATGCCATCGTATATATGTTGAATAATAGTTATCTGTACTGCATTAAGGTGTGCCCCAAGTCTGTGCTAATGTCTGGAAGCCTCCCCACCCCCTCCTCCCCCAACCTCAAGGTTAAAAGGGAATCCCAAAAACTGAACAAGACCTCTGGTATACAACAGATCATTTGACTAAAGGCCCACACTCAATATATTTCACAGTACATCCCTCCAGCCTTGACCAAACAATCATTTGATCATATGATTTAATTCCCGCAGCAGATTCAACACATGGCTGCGATTCAAAATATGACGTTATTTTAATAAGCTCCATGAGAGAATGGGAGTTAGTCGAACTGTATACATCTCAGAATCAAGAGTCATTCTCTCCACGATATTTAACCTCTTCACCACTAAACTTTTTCAGAACTCCCCCCTCTTTCGGACACGACCTGATCTCTGCTGTATGTGTTGACTGCACATACAAATTCCTGGAATGGAAAAAGTTAGCTGCAGTCAGACTACATTGTTGGCCGTATAAAGCAGTCCAGGACATTCATAATTTGATCATCTTGTTTTACACACCAGAGATACAAGGGAATGCAGATGCTAAAACCAACCACTTTATCTGGAGAAAACGTCTCTCATGATACAAAATTTTAAGATATGGAATAAAATTAGCTCCAACAGAATATGTGATAAGGTAAATAAATAGAATTTCTTGATGCTTGTGCAGATGGTGTGACTTTGTGTTAAGACAAATAGCGATACAATGCAGTGGTCGCCTGCACTGCTCATTTCACTCCAGCTGAAGAGAATGATCAGTGCCTCGGCTGGTTTTCCTGACTAAAAAAGGCTGACAAAACATAAATTTGTATCAGTGAAATACTGGGGGGAAGGAAAGAGAAGAAAGAAAGCACATCAGAAGATAGGGGGAGTTGCAAAGCAAAAGTGGAAGTGGCTGTGGGACTAGGTCAGGAGAGAAGGGTCTGTGGCGGGTATGGGATGGGAGAAGAGGGGTGGCGAACTCTGATTGTGATCAAGTCTCAGGCCAGGACCAAGTCCAAAATAAAATAAAAATACTGGAAAAAATCTGAGGTTGCAGCAACTGTGGAAAGATTCACAGTTAACGGTTCCAGTCAAAGATCCTTTTTTCAGAACTGAGGGAAGAGCAGTAGTCTTTGAACAAAAATATTAAAACATTAATTATTTCTCTATCTGCAAATGCTACCTTCCTACTGATGGTTCTTCCCTCCCCCTCCCCTCCCCCTCACAGGATTTTCTGCTTTTATTTCAGATTTCATGCAACTGTAGCTTTGATTTGAATTTTCATAAAACCAAATCTTGGCAGTTTGGCAAAAGCAAATTACCTGATCATTATCAGATAATCATTAATGGAAATTTTTCTTTACACAAAGTAACAGCTACTATTTCTGTAATCAAATAACGACCTTGTGTTTAATATATTAGTAAACAAATTCTACCTCAACAGCCACTAATACTGATGTACCCCTCCCCCCAGGAATCGCTTTGTCATATATCAATTTTAAGCTTGTCTCATTGATGGTTCTCATTGCACAGCAACAAAGCATGGCTCATAAGGTCATAAGTGATATGAGCAGAATTAGGCCATTTGACCCATCAAGTCCACTCCGTAATTCAATCATGACTGATTTATCTCTCCCTCCTAACCCCCTTCTCCTGCCTTCTCCCTGTAACCCTTGACACGCCTGACGTACGTCAACTAATTGAAATCAGAACTAATCAAACTATATCAAGAAACCTGACAGTGTACGTTTAGTTCATTTCTACCAAATCTTGTGAAAAATTGGTTGCCCGGAGAATTCACCATCTGCCCGATTACATCTCCGCTCTCATACAAAGGAACTCCATCATTCCAATTATGACAACCAATCATTTGAACATGCATTTCAAACTTCATGATAATTATTCTATCAGATGTGGGTTGTGACTAACCAAAGGAACCCCCCCTCTTTCATTCTATTCTATTTTTATGCCTTATTTTAGGTCACTTTTAAATACCATTTATGTTCTGTTTTATTCACTATATGATGGTTCATACATTTCCTCAACTTTATTTGGCTTCCTTACATGCTTAAACATTATTAAATAATGTGCACCAGTCCACAAACACAAGAAAACCATTCACAAGAGGCAAGATTAACAAAACTAGCTTAAAGGCAACCTTAAAATGAACCAATGCAATGCAGACTGTAGGTACACAAAAATGCTGGAGAAACTCAGCGGGTGCAGCAGCATCTATGGAGCGAAGGAGATAGGCAACGTTTCCTCCCCTGAAACGTTACCTATCTCCTTCGCTCCATAGATGCTGCTGCACCCGCTGAGTTTCTCCAGCATTTTTGTGTACCTTCGATTTTCCAGCATATGCAGTTCCACAGTGCAAGTATTTTGATACGGTCTAAAAAAGCAGAAGTATGTGACCACAGTTGAGTGACATCTGTTTCCCCGAGTGCTCAACCCACTAAATGGCAAGATCACGTGATGAGTTATGTATCAAAGGGTCTCAGAATACGAGGGGGAAAAAAAGATATCTTATGTTGAAAACATTATGTGCATGTGATAATGTCACTCTGGCAGTGTAAAGAATTTCAGTGTTGACCTGGGGCCATGCTGGAACAGCGAGGGATATTGAATGTTTTGTTGTTTTATTCGTTGTACAAACTACCCTATTTCCATCAAGCCTCCCTCACTGTGTAAATATTGCAACCCAAGTCAGGTAATTTAAGCCGCAGTTTGAGTTAGGATTAGATTAGGTAAAATTCATTTTCAAATTCTACTTTTTGCTTTTGCCTCCAAGTACACCTTCAATGGATTGCACACCAAATGGACAGGAACACATGTTGTTTAGCAAACAAACCCGAGAGGGTTCCATCTCCATCATTGTTGAATAATGCATTTATGGATCAGCCATCACATCCTCAGGTCACTGTTCATTCCAAACCCAACAAAAGTAGGTTTAAAATATAACTCACGTCTTAAAGTCCATTTAACTTAATGGAAAAGATAAACGTTGGCCAGGGATAAATGGGCTTCTTTTTAAGCACGGTATAATTAGCACCCTGAAGATGGACAGAATTTCATATGCAGAACACAGATAATAAAGTACAGGAGCACAGGCATCTACGAGGCCTATCTTGTGCGCAATGATCTGTATCTTTCTATTCCCTGCCTTTTCACATGTTTATCTAATTCTAAAGTCTCTTAAATGTCACGATCATATCTATTTCTATCTTCACTTTTGGTGCTTTCCAGGCACCTATCCGTGTTTTAAAAAATCTTGCCTCCCATATCTCCTTTGTACTTTCTCCTTCTTACCTTAAACCTGTGCCCACTAGTACTTAACAATTCCACCCTGGGATAAAAAAACTTTATCCTGTCTATGCCTCTCAATTGTATATATTTCTATCAGGTCCAATTCATCTTATATCCTGCTGCATCCATTGACAACCTTCCTCATCTGCCAAAGGCTTAGTTAGCCAAGATTTAAGTGTTGGCATTGTCCAAAAACGTCACTGGTCACTCTGAACAGGGAAGAAAAAGCATCAAATTGACTTGGCGAAAATGTATCACAGCTGTCATTTTCCCTCCCTCTATCAGTCTAATATTGCGGAAAGAGAAAGAGTGTATGGCATTACACAAATGAATGCTTTATTCACCACATGGTTAACGTTAACAACTGCAGAAAATCCACTTCATCAAAATGCCATATATTCAATATCATTATATAAACACCTAGTTTATTGGGTAACAGGACATTATTTTGCTGCACGTATTGCCTCATAATGAAGGTGCCTTCATTGAAAGTTACTGTGAAATCATATCTTTCTTTAAAATAACTACACTTGTGAAATCTTTCCACATAATCTTTCACTATTTTCAGAAACAAATCCAAAACTCTAAATAGATTTCCAGTTGAGCCTGTGTCATAATTGGCTGTATCTCTCTGATGTTGAGCCACTGGTTCCCAGGAGACACATATAGCATGTTAAAGAGTTCTATCAGTACACTGCAGAACATCCATCCTCCTGCTGGATTTTGCAGCAAGTCATGGTCAGCCTTCATCATTAAATGAACCAGAGGAAAGCTTCCAGGACATCAAAGGACAATCTCACCTCCAATTGTATATCCCATCTTCACCAATATCTCTCATTCTTTGCTGCCAAAGACTTAGCCAAGCATTTGATGCACCGAGCCTTTACAATTCCGTATCCCATTCACAATTTTCCACTCATCCGAAACACAATTGCCCAAATCCCGAACTGCAGTGAAGTCTTGCTCACCCATTGACCCTTTAGTCACATGGCTACACAATCTGACATTAAATAATTTATTTGTTGGAAGTGCCTTGGAACATTTGTGCACATTTGCTGGGCAATAGACAAAGAGCATGGGAATAATATTTACGGGATTCCACTTCAAGGAGCTGGCAATGACAAAATGGCTGAATTACCGCCAACTTTGCCAAAACAATTCTATAATTAATAGCAGTACATAAATAATTTCATTTTGCAGATTTGCTCCAACTTTACAAGTGTAGGCAAATGTTTATAGACTATTTGAATTCACGAGAGGCCAAAACAATTATTCATGTTTAATATGACCATAACTTGCATTGCACACTTCAAGCATGAGCTTATCTCAGTTCCTGTACGTATTCCCCATTTAGACTGCAATTAAATTTATGCCTTTCAATTAAATTTAGGCCTGTTCAATTTTTCACCGTACCAACCAACTCAATTCAAACTTTAATCAAAATATACTTTTGCTAAGAATGGAATTTTGGACGAGAGAAACGTCGTATATTCTATTTCTAACCTGTTCATGTCCAAGGTCATTTGGCTTCTTTCAATAGGTATTTCAGCAGAGATTTCATGAATGTACTTGCAAAGAGGTGAATTTGTGTAATCCGCAGATGTTTAGTTAAGAATCTTGTTGACCCCTTCTTCATGTTCAGTTGTGGCAAGTTAACTGCCACAGCTGATCTTCCAACCCAGCTGCTTTACAGCTGGAATTCAAAAATTGAGTTAGATTTTGCTCAGCTGCACGGAGGCGGAGAGAGAGCTCTTCAGCGCGTCGTCCACAGAGCGCAGAAGATTATTGGGACACCGCTACCAGCCTTGGAGGACATCTACCACACATGGTGCCTCAGGAAGGCCGTCAGCATCCATAAAGATGCCTCACACCCTTGTAATGGACTGTTCAAACTACTTCCCTCCGGCAGACGTTACAAGGCATTCTACGCCCGCACCTCCAGACTCAGGAACAGCTTAATTCCCAGAGCTACAGCGGCTCTGAACCGGCCCTGCTGAGTGCCCCCCATCCCCATGGACTGTCTCCCTCGGATGGTCACGCCGCACAGACACATCTGCACTTTAGTCTGTTTGAGCTGTTTTGACTATTTTACTGTTGTAACGTTCTTTTTACAAACCATGTTCTCGGGGTATCTAAATCTAAATTTTATTAGTTATTTAAGTTATGACATCGGATGGAAACTGCATACCAAATCTCGTTGCACTTATGTGCAATGACAATAAAATATATTATTATTATTATTATTATTATTATTATTATTTAGCTCTTAGGGCGAAAGGAATCAATGGATATGGGGAAAATGCAGGTACTGATTTTAGATGATCAGTCATGATCATACTGAATGGCGGTGCTGGCTCAAAGGCCTAATGGCCTACTCCTCCACCTATTTTCTATGTTTCTATGTATCTATTGCTAAATTTATAAATGGTTCCATAGCTTTATTTTGATCAGTGTGATCATCAAATATGGATAACAATGAAATAGAAACAAGAATACATTTTGGATTGGGATCAAGGATTACATTCAATTTAAGAACATTTGGCCATCTTCTGGAAGTGCAGGAATCCAATTGCAATAGAAGTGATTTGGAAGCTACTTTAGAAACCACACACAAAATCAGGTAAGCCACGCTGAACATTCAAATTAGGAAGGTTTGCATGATAACCAGAGACAAAGAATTTGAGATAATTTAAAGTTAAACTATGTAGCGGACAGAGATTTCATGATGCAGTCGGCCAGCTGATCAAGTAACATATATTCTCCTTGCTCACTCCACATGATAATTTTGACTTCCTTTCTCTACGTAAGGAAAAGCCTGACCTTGAAAACACAAATTGCTACACTGACTAATAGCCCTGTCCCACGGTGCGAGTTCATTCCAAGAGCTCTCGAGTTTAAAAAAAAGCAAACGGAGAATGAACGTAGCGGGTACGTCGGAGCTCGGGGACGTCTTTTAGCGCTAACAGAAGACTCGCTAACGGCAGGTAAGCACGGGAAGACTCGTGAAGAATTTTCAACATAAGAAAAAAATGTCCACCACTCTCTGAGTTCGAATCAGGGCAAACTCGGGAGGACTCTTGGAATGAACTCGTACTGTGGGACAAGGCTTTTAAACTAACACAGTGGACAAGAATAGTCTTCCCTTGTGCTCATAAGCAGCCAATTTTTATCACCCTTTAACATTGCAATAGTTGGACGGCAGTACAAATGCAAATAATTGTTATTGAAGATGGACTTCTACAAAGTCTGTTCTCACCTAAAGTTAATTCCATCTCCGGAGTTGAAGTTTCTACAAGTCTAAGTCTTTTAATTCCTCTAATACTCACGATCAGTTTTCTATACACCAGCCTTGACAAATAAATGCCATTCTTTGGCACATTATTACCAAGCTGTCTTCATTCTGTTGTCAAATTTTTCAAGACAACGTGAAATACAATGCCACAGGAGATCAGTCAGAAGTAATTATCAGATCAGAAAGTGTGGCTGTTTTCTCACTTAGGAAGGTCTCGGCCATCCTGAAATAGGGACATTTAAAAAAAAAAAAAGAAATTCCATTGATGAAAATCCATCGTATCCTATAACTTTCAAAAAAAACTTTACTAGCGGGCACAAAATACTGCTGTATTTTGTGCCCGCTAGTAAAGTTTTTTCCTAAGTGACCTTCCTAAGTGAGAAAACATTAGAGTATTAGAGGAAGCTGTCATTAGGAAGGTTCATAGAATCAACGGATTTTGTAATCGGCATTCAATGAAAATCCAACAGACCTGAAAAAGCCATTTTAAACATTGACACTTAAGATTCCAGATTTAAAAAATCACAACTCACACTGTTCAACACGAGTGGTGTGACAGCCCATTCAAACAAGTTTCCATTCTAATATTGACGCTAAACTCTCAATTTTGCTACCCAAAGTGGATAAAGTAATTTGCTAATCTCCTTCTGAAAACCTCAAACTCTGAAACGTTTGCTCTACTCGCCGTGCTGCAAAACCAATTTAACTATACCCAGCTAATCGGCAGCTGCAGCTTTATTCAGTTTCAAACTTGGCCCAACCTCACACACAAATTCAAATATAGTCCTTATTACATGCATACAAGGTGCACAATGATTCACAGGAAATTACTCTTTGCAAGACAAAAATTTATTGTTCATCCGTCAATGACCCACAAACAAAAGAAAATGCTGGAAGATCTCAGCCAGTCAAGCAACATCTGTAGAAAGAGAAGCCATGTTTCAGGTCAGAGACCTTCTCCCACAACTGGGGGAGAGTGTGGAGGGGTTGTAGGTTTGAAAACAAGACTGGGGACTGGAAGTGGAAAACAAATCGTTCAATAACACTAGGTGGTGGCAATGAATCACCATCTTGAACCAAGTGCAACAATTCCAGAACAACTGAGTGTCCAGATCACACATTTGAACAGCAGCAAACCTTAAAAACACTGTGGATTTGGATTCACATTGGAGCTTGTTTACGAACAGATTTCTTTCCCTGAAAGCGGTTTGTGAAGATGATGGTTCAGAACAATCCAGTCGTTTCAGACAGCAGCTATTTCTTTCCAGATCTATTTTGGAGTATCACAAGATGGCTGTTGCACACTTAATACACAATTAATGGCAAGGTGCTTCACAGCATTGATGTACAGAGGGATATCACAGTTCAATTCAATGGCTCCATGAAAACAGCTACACAAGTAGAAAGAGTGATAAAGAAGGCATGTCCTCATAAGTCAAGGCAACAAGTACAAGAGTCAGGAAGTCACGATGAAACTTCATAGGACTTTGTTTAGGTTGCATTTGGGGTATTGTGTGTAGTTCTGGTCACCTCATTTTAGGAAGGATGTGAGGGCTTTGGAGTGGGTACAGGTGGTTTACCAGAAACGTTGCCTGGATTTGAGGGCAGTACAGATAAAAAGAGGTTAGATAAGCTTGGATTGTTGTCTCTGGAGCATCGGGGAGGCTGAGGGGAGACTTGGGGTGGGAGATTGCAACCTTCACGTGGTTGTTTCGACGAATGCAAACAACCTGGTGTGCACAATCAAATAAGAATTATAGAACAAGTTGTCCTACAAGTTTAGGCTTTGCAGGCCTTACACAAGAAGAAAAAGGGAGACCTGATAGATGTTTATACAATTAAGAGGCATAATACGGTAGGCAGTTGGAATCTTTTACCCATGGTGGACATCAAGGACTAGAGAGCATAGATTTAAGGTGGGGGGGGGGGGCAAAATTTATACACCAGAGTGGTAGGTGTCGAGAACATGCTGTCAGAGGCATTTAAGAGAGTTAGGAGACTTAATTAGGCACATGGATATGCATGGAATGGAGGGATATGGATCACGTGAAGGCAGGAGATCGTTGAATTTGGCTTCATGTTTGGCAAGGCAATTGTGGGCAGAAAAGGCCTGTTGCTGTGCTGTTCTGTCTAGGATACCATTTGGCATTTTCTACATATGCAACTTAATTTTCATGCCACAAGCACTTCTCTGCAGCCATGCAAGTGTTTCCTCATTATATATTTATCCAACTACCACCAAGGCCATGACAGAAACATTCCTTCATCACATCTGTAGACAGTGCATTCCTTATTCCTACCACAGGCTGCAGGGAAAAATTCTTGATGTCACTCTTAAGCCTCCTCCTTTTTCTATTATATCAGAGGCTTCTAGTCCTGGACTGCTGCAAAGGGATTAGCCTCCTACCATCCACTCTTCGCAGATGCCTCATCTTTGTATATTCTTCTATTAAATCTTCCCTCAGCCTGTTCTCCAGAGAATAGTCCTTCAAATCCCTGTAATATTTCCCTATGTAGGAACTGTTCTCCATTCTTTCCCCCCAAAACTTGTCAAATGCTGTGAAAACCTTCCTATAATGAGGCAAACAGAATTAAAGAATGCCTCAGCTGAGGCCAGATCAGTTTTTTGTAAATTCTCAGCAGACCGCCCCAACTTTTCCACGCCAAACTAAATATGCTTTATTAACCACTTTTTCCAACCTGCTCATTCAGTAACTTGTGCACCCATACCATCAGATCACTAGTTTTGTACTCCTTTAAGAGCAATTTCATTTCCTCCATAGTTTCTCCTCATTCTTAGTTCCAAAATGTACCACTTCTCATTAATGCCATGCATTTGTCCAATCCACCTATTTATATTTTACAGCCATTTATCACTATGTCTGTCAACATAGGTTAATTTACATCAGATATGAAAATTACTTGTGCAAATAACAGCTAGCTGAGATAATGAACACTGAATTCTCTTAAAATATTTTATACTATTTATAAAGCCTTCTGATGCCAAATTTAATTCAGAAATTCAGTAAGCCTTCTGAATTGAATATGACAGCATGAGGCTGGTTTGCTGATGTGATGGGCTGCATTCACAACTCTGTAATTTCTTGTGATCTGGGGCAGAGCAGTTGCCAAACCAATCTGTGATACATCCCAACACGGTGCTCTCCTTGGTGCATCTATAGAAATTGGTATGTGACAGTTTGGACATGCCAAATTTCCTGAACTCTTCTGAGAAAGTAGGTGTTAATGTGCTTCCTTGGCCATAGCATCAATGTGGTGGAACTAGGAGAAATTATTGGTGAGATTTACACCAAGGAAGAAGAAGCGCTCGATCATCTCCATTTCAACACCATTGACGCAAACTAGTGAGTGTATTCAACCCACTTCCTGAAGCTTATGACTAGCTCATTCATTTTACCTACATTGAGGTTGCCTTGACACCTTCTTACTAACCTCTCTATCTCTTAAATCATTGGCTGGCTCACAGCATAAGTTCTCAACTTCACCATGGCTCTTTTGTGAATCATCTTCAATTCTTTGTCCCCTGATTATCAAACATATTGTCAATGCAAGTATTTTCTCCGTATCTAGACATTCACAATTTTCTACATTTAAATTCCTCCCTAATCATTGCTCTGAAGGAAAATCAAGTGCCCACCCTCTATAAATAACCTCCTTCTTCCAATGGTAACATTCCAATAACTCTTCCACACCATTCTAAGACCTTGAGATCCTTCCGTTCCGTCGTGTCCTGAACTGCATGTTACTCAGAGAGCACAACTGATAAATGATTTTTTTAAGTACCATATTTCCCGGCAGAGAAGATACTTTTTTTTACCCGAGAATAGGCCCAAAATTTTTCCTGCGTCAGCACGGCAAAGTAGCAAACTTGGCTGGGCCGCCAGGGGTAAAGTTGCGGGGAGGGCAGGAGCGGTGAGAAGGAGGGGGTCAGGGATCATGCCAGCAACTCACTCAGTAGCTCGGGTGGCTGCGAGCGGCCAACGGGACCGGTCAGCAGAACCGGCCGCCACCTCAGCGCCTTCTGCCAGCCCGCTTGCCAGCCAGCCACGGTGTCCTTCGGCACAGGCGCAACCAGTGGAGGTGGTGGTTTGCGGGTAGTTACTGGGCTGCTCCATCCCGGGCTCACACGCTTTCTCCCTGTTATGTGATCTCCCCGAGCCAGGAAGTCCCCGTGCCTCAGACCTGAACCGTACAGTGCGTTGTGGGACAGGCGAAGATGGAGGCTCCCCTGTCCTCACTGCCTCTTTGAAGGTGTATCACATCTTCCTTTGTACTGACTAAACCAAACCCTTGATCCTGTCCCGCCAACCTTTTTACACCATTTTGCAACTCAAAATGGGGGGGCGTCTTCGAAGTAGGTGCGTCTCTGACGCAGGTGGTCTTCATTGCCTGGAATTACGGGTATTTACCTTGGTAACGTAAAAACTAACAATCCCATGTTTTTTTCCCCCCCACTAAAACTGACAACTTGCTCTGCACCCTACTCCTAATTAAATTGTATTATTTCACAATATAAACAGCTTGGGGTAGGTATGCTGGAGAATAGACTTTCTCACCATGTACATTTGCAGAATAACTTTTTTTCTATTTTTAGTTTAGAGATACAGCGCGGAAACGGCCCCTTCGGCCCGCCGATTCCATAACAACCTGTGATCCCTGTACACAAACACTATCCTACACACAAGGGCCAATTTACAATTCTACCTAGCCATTTAATCTACAACTGTACATCTTTGAGTGTGGGAGAAAGCTGGAGCACCTGGAGGAAACCCATGCAGGTCACGGGGCGAACGTAAAAATTCTATGCAGACAGCCTCCATAGTCCGGATTGAATCCAGATCTCTGGTAGCAAATCTACCACTGTGCTACCATGTCATCCACATCTGACATAAGTAGTAAAGTTTCCAAACATAATTTAAACTCCATGGGGCAAGTTAGACGTGGGCTCAAAATGTAAAATGATTTTATTCTGTTGCATTATACATTGGGCTGAAACATGAGGGCAGCGAGCCAATGGCTCTGCAGAAAAGTGCTTTATCCCTGCAATGCACATTAGCACGTTGCTGAATTCTGTGCAGAACAGAAGATCAGACTGGGGGTCAGATGGTGATGTATCAGAGTTCTTGAACTCAATGAATCTGGGAGCAATTACAGAGCTGGACAGATGCATTTTCAATCTGATAGAACAGATCTACGTAATCATGGCTGGCTCAATTCAATTAGGCCTCTCGTGTTTAAAGGGGTCACAAAACCTTACGTGAAGTAAAGACTTCCGTGTTTTAAAATTATTTAACACAGTCACAGAATGTTAGCATGGCTGGGAACACCCGATTAGAAATGACTGTGGCCAGGGCAAGTGTGATCATGTTCACTGTAAATCACACCATCCACACAATGGAAAACTGCAAGCCTACAATGGCGGCCACAACATTACATTCCCAGAATCATTCCATTTCATGATTTTCTGTAATGTGTCCTCCGTGCATGCGTTAAGAAACAAAAATTGAAAAAAGATAAATGTGTTGATTTATTTATTCTCATTGTGTCTCCATTTTTGGGTAGCAGTGTACTTGCAAAATCCACAAGAGCGAATTCCATATGGCAAATTATAGTAACCCAGAGCCATAACAACGGGGCTGCTTTCACTGTTAAAGCAATTCTAAAAATCCCTTGCATAAACTACGATGCAAGATCCACCACAATGAAGTATGCATCTTAAAGCACGAACAGAAGCCGTCTGGCAATAGGCTTCTACCTGCCCAGTGGTGTTTTGCTGCGGAGATACAAGCAAAAGATTGGTTTATCCGAGTTGTGACCGAGATGCATTTATTTTCTGTTTAAGAAGGAACTGCAGATGCTGGAAAATCAAAGGTAGACAAAAATGCTGGAAAAACTCAGCGGGTGCAGCAGCATCGATGGAGCGAAGGAAACAGGCAACAAACTTTTTGGACTGAAACTCTTCTTCAGTCTGAAGAAGGCTTTCGGCCTGAAACGTTGCCTATTTCCTTCGGAAGGGTTTTGGCCCAAAACGTTGCATATTTCCTTCGCTCCATAGATGCTGCTGCATCCGCTGAGTTTCTCCAGTATTTTTGTGTACCAGCCTCTATTTATCTCTCCTCTTCCACCCATTTGCGGCAGGGAAGATAACTCACCTCAGGGGAGTTCAGATTTGGCTGTGCTTTTTAAGGTAATCTTGTCTATTGCAATCAATGTGGCAACTAGTATTTTGTTAAAGCATTGTTATTGTAGCAGAAGAGGCAGGTAAGCATTCTTAGACATTGAGTTCTGATAGAGTGGACAAAAATTAACAGCAAGGCTCTATGCAAAAGAGAACAAGGAGTCATTTTGAAAATGAGATTATCCCCAGCAAAGGTTGGGGACACTGCACACATTTCACAAATTAAGTCCATGCTCTTGGACTTGTAAACAAAAGGAGCCTGGAAATGAGGATGTGTCTAATATTGCTTGGAAAAACAGAAAGCCATTGATTTTTTTGGAGTAAACATCTGCAAAATAAGGTTGTCTTGGAAACAATAAAAATCTCAAGGTCAAGAAAATTCTACTGGCTTTTAAAAAACAGAAATTGGAGCATAAACAAAAACAGATGCTGGCCATTGGCTCAGAGGGCCAAATGGCCTCCTCCTGCACCTATTTTCTACGTTTCATATACCCACTCTGCCATTGAACACCATAGGTGAGATTTTACCACTGTGCACTTTCCAGTTCTCCCCGTATCTCTCAATTACAACATCAATAACCTCTGTTGCCATCTTGAATATACTCGGCCAGCCTGAATATATTTCCAGAACCCCCCTTGGGTTGAGAATTCCAAAGATTTACTCTCGGGGAAAAAGCAGGATTTTTTAAATTTTATATAAAACATGGATATCCGGACATTTTCCCCTGCATAAGAATTTGCTGGCGTTTATGTAAGGTGAGAAAGGGAAATCATGGAATAAGTAAACTACCTTAAAACTAGACAAGGAACTGGAAATGCCAGTTTAGAAAACAAAGACAGTGCTGGAATAACTCGTAAAAATGCAAGTTACTCCAGTCCTGTGTGTCTTTTTTAACTTAAAACTAGAATCTCTAATTAAGGACAGAATGACTGAAGCTGAAAATCTTCATGTAATCAGAGCAGAAAGAATCTGTGAAGAGTATTGATGAGTCCATTTAAAATAAAGGCTAGTGGATGAGGCCAAGCTCATTACATGGACATAAGGCATTTAAAATCATTCACAATAGACCATTAGCTACAGTTGAAGTCAGCAGCAGCTAATGCAAATTATTGACCTGGCGTAATGGCCCTGGTTTTATGGCCAAATTCTCAAATTGGCAAAATACAACTAGTTGTTGCTTACACTGATCTGTATTGGAGCCACAACTATCCTCTGAATGGAATCAAACTTGGATGACAGTATGAAAGGTCATGCACCCTGTTTGTCGAGGATGCAGCAGCAACACTGCGCCATAGAATGTCATGCTTCCATTTACAAAATTATTAATATGCCAAACAAACCACAAACAGAGCCATAGAGTGATACAGTGTGGAAACAGGCCCTTCAGCCCAACTCACCCACACGGGCCAACATGTCCCAGCTACACTTGTCCCACTTGCCTGCGCTTGGTCCAAACCTGTCCTATCCATGCAACTGTCTGTTTCTTAAACGATGGGATAGTCCCAGCCACAACTACCTCCTTTGGTAGCTTGTTCCATAGACCCACCACCCTTTGTGTGAAAAAGTTATCCCTCGGTAACTATTAAATCTTTTCCCCTTCACCTTGAACCTATGTCTTCTGGTCCTCGATTCCCCTACTCTGGGCAAAAGACTCTGTGCATCTACCAGATCCATTCCTCTCATGATCTTATACACCTCTATAGTAATAAGTCAGTAATAAATGGACCAGCAAACGGCGCAACACTGCACTTCCTAAATGGTGAAAAGCCAGAAGCAGTTAAGATCCAAGAGTCGTGGTACCCCATGTTGATTGATTGTTAAAATATCAAGTGTTCAAAACTAGGGTCAAAATGCTGCTGAAATACTGGCCTTTCAATCTTGAGTACAAGTGCTGGAAAATATACTAAAGCCATGCAAAGATAGTTATTGGTGTTGGATTACTATCACTTTAAGGGCGGCAAGGTGGCAAAGCAGTAGAGTTGTTGTCTTACAGCGCTTGCAACGCCAGAGACCCGGATTCGATCCCGACTACGGTTGCTGTCTGTACAAGGTTTGTATGTTCCCCACGTGGGTTTCCTCAGAGATCTTCTGTTTCCTCCCACACTTCGAAGACGTACAGGTTTGTATAGTATCTGTTTTCCATTTATTCAATCATCAGGATAAGGGCATCTCTGACAAGATCTGTATTTATTTTCCCATACTGAACTGCTCTTGGGAAGGTGGTGGTCAGATATCCTTTTAAATCACTGCCAGGATTTCAACTCAGAACTGCGGGTTAGACAAATTTGAAATCAGTGTGATGTGCCACCTGGAGAGGAATCTGCAGAAAATGGTGATCATACGTGCCTAAGGCCATTGTCATTCTTGGTGATGGAAGTTGCAGAGTTTAGAAGGTCTTCTCAGAGTACCCTATGCAAGCAATTGCAGTCCAGAGGAAGTAACCGTTTAAAATGGTAGGTGGACTACCATTAAAACAGCCTGCTGTGTCCTGGTGACTTCCAGCTCCTTTATTGTTGCTGGAACTACAATCAAACAAGAGGATTATCATTCTATCATACTCATGATTGGTGCCAAGGGCATGCTGTGCCAAGAGGTGGGTTCCACGCTGCAGGATATCCAGCCTCTTGGAGCTGTACAGCATAGACACATACCTTTCTTGTCCACACTTTTGAGCTAATCCCATTTGTCTGTATTTGCCCCTTCACCATGTAAACTTTTTCTGACCAAATATCTGTCCCAATGTCTTTTTAATTGTATCTGCTTCTTTAGCAGCTTGTTCCAAAAGTCCCTGTTATTTCTCCTCTCTCACTTTAGAAATGCCTTCTAGATTAGAAACCTCTACCCTCAGAAAAAGTGTTCACTTTATTCCAGCCCCACAAAACCTTGCAGCAACAATGTTAGTGTGGCTGGTCCAGCTGACTTTCTGGTTAATAGTGACCTCAGGATGCCGACGGTGGGCGACTCAGTTTATATCAAGCGTAACGATTAGATTTTCTTTTCTATGGAATGACCATTGTCTGTCACGTCAGTGGTGTGAATATCGATGTTTCCACAAGTGGGAGTCTAGGACCAGAGGCCATAGCCTCAGAACAAAACGACATACCTTCGGAGATGAGATGGAGGAATATTTTTAGCCGGAGGATGGTGAATCTGTGGAATTCACTGCCAGACAGTTGTGGAGAGCGTCATTGGGTATTTTAAGTCAGAGATTGACAGACACTTGATTGGGAAGGGTGCCAAAGGTAATGGGGGAGAAGGCAGAAGAATGGAGTTGAGAGGAAAAGATAGATCAACTGAATGGCAGAGTAGAGCTGATGGGGCGAATGGCCTATTTCTGCTCCTATGATTAGGTCTTCCTGCATAGATTACTTCATTTTACGAGTTCAGAATGATGAATATTATGTCAACAACTGCCAAAATCCCTGTATTAGACCTTATGTGGAACTGAAAATGGTTCCAGAACAATGACCCGAGCAACTCCTGAGGTGATGGTCTGGAACTGGAATGATTGACTAAAACAAACCCAACCATCTTCCTTCCCCAAAGTATGATGGCAAGCATTGGTGTGCCTTTCCCTCGACGTGTATAAAAATTTGTTTTAGAACATTTCAGATTTTTGGAATAAGGGTGTTTATTTTATAACCAAAAGACATGTACATCATTGAAGAGCAAATACTGCAGATGCTGTGAAATCAAATAAAAACAGAAAATGCTGGAAACACAGGTCTGGCACCATTTGTAAAAAAGAGCCGAATTAATGCATCAGATTGATGGTTTCCATCAGAAGTGGGGAATATTATAAGAAGACATGATTTTAGTAAACAGGGAAAGGTTTTTGAGAGATCGAAGGTAATGTCTAAAACAGGATGTGGACACCCAGAGGGAAACAAGTTTTTGATTCTCAGTACATGCTATAATAAACCAATACCAAGTGTGCAAATGGCATAGCTGCTGGCAGAGAAAAGGTGGTGAAAGATATATTATTCAAAGCTGTTCTCTCTAGAGAAGATGTGCATAGGAGATACGCAGGGACAGAGAGAAAGCAATATTGGAATCTATACAAACCATTGCTGGAATTATGATGTTTAACAAGAAATCACTGCTGGAAATATCTGCTGTGGAAAGTAAAAAATCTGAGTTATCAAGTAATGATCTTTATTAGAACTGGCCAGTCTAGATAAACTGGAAAGGATGGTGAATCAAAACTGTTCAATTCAGGTTCTGAGGGTTGTAATGTGCTCGGTTGGAAAATGAGCAGACAGTTACAAAGCTTACATTGGGCTTTTTTGGATAGTATGATAGCCAGGGATAGGTCAAGCAGGGAGGGAGCAGATTAGAGAATTAAAGTCATCATTAAAGTAACGACAAGCTCAGGGTCAAATAAAGTGCTATTCTGTAAAAGCAATACAAGTCTGGATTTGGCTTATCCACTGTCGGGGCCATTGTAAGCACTGCAAGCTACTTGCAACATTTGAAGTTCACCTCATTGTTGCTTCATCTAGCAGTGTTGAGGCCTGTAGACGTTGGGAATGGAACAGATGAAAGAACAAGTGTAGTAACCCAGTTTCATGGAATAGTGATATAAAAAGTGGGTTCTCAGTCAAATTAAAGAATGAACTGAATTCTAGAGTAAACAATCTTTTGAAATGTTGATCAAGAGTCAGGGAAGGTGTCTCTGGTAATGGTGTTCCTTTTTTAAAAATAGCGCAAATAACAAAACAATCCGCTGAATACTGAATATGCCAAGGGCAAGGGAATATTATCCTTGCTCTGGTTCAGAGGAGTGAGAACATGCATGCAGGAAATTAAACAGATGTGCTCGAGAGGGTCTGTAAACTATGGTGAGAAGACAAAATTTAAGTAAAAGACAATCCATAGGGGTGGGGTAGGTGATGTACACCGTGGTTTGAATTATTTTATTATAGCACAATTTTTCACATTAATATATGTTGACATCTATAAAAGGCACACCACATTATTGGAAAATATTGCAATATACAGTTATAGTAATATGGAAGTTAATACTAGTTCGATGAAAAAAAACACTGAAATAAAAATCTACTCCAGCACAAATCCTTCAGTCATTTGGGAGTTTCCAATGTTGCAGATACAAATTATATCGGCTCCAGCCTGGAGCTTCACAAATATGAATGTACCACATGAACTTGTGCTCTTCATCACATGCACTACAACAGTAGTCGGCAACCTACAGCGCACGGGCCGCATCTGGCCTGTAACCCAAAATCATCCGGCCTGCAGGCGGTTTTTTTCTCAATTAGTTTTCACAACCTGGGAACTGCAGCCAGACCCGGGGCACGCAGGCGAGCTGGGAACTACAGCCAGTCTCGGGGCACGAAGGCGACTTGGGAGCTGCAACTAGCCCCGGGGACGTGAGGGACCTAGGAACTGCCGAAAACTAATTGAAAAACACGCGAAAGCTAATGCGAAAAACAACACCTAATGTCACACTAGTTAGTATGGATTACTAGTATGTATTATTAATTTATACATTATTAGTATGTATTATTACTAATTAAGTTAGTATGTATTGTTATTACCTCCATTTATTATCTATGGCGATAGATGTGGCCCGCCATCTGCTCACAGACATGGGTCCTGGCCCCTATGAAGAACAAGGCTGCCAACCCCTGCACTACATTTTGCCACACCTTCAGACTTAAACACTTAAGCATTAATTAACTGCCTTTAGTAGAATATTGAAGTCAGGCAGTGGTTCACCAGTGTCCATAAGGGACAGATGTTTGGCTAAATGCAACTAAAGGCAATTCCAGACGTCCTGCATTGTCATCACACTTGCCCTCTGAAATGGCGATTAGTAATGGGGAAGAAATTCTTTAGAGGGGAATATTTAGAGATATGCACATCCATTAACTACTGTATTTCCTGGCAATGAAGACGCTATTTTTTACACAAAAATAAGGCACAAAAAAATCACCTGCATCTTGGTGGCCGAAGGTTAGGTTGTTAGCAAAGAAAGATAGACTTGGCTATCTCTCAGTATAGCAACATCAAGAACGATGTTGCTGTACTGAGGAATAGCCAAGTCTATCCCTCATTGCTGGCAGCTGATGGGAAGTGACTGTAAAGTGCGAAGCAGCTGCAAAAGGACAGCTCTGCTGGGGGGGGGGGGGGGGGGGGGGGGGGGGGGGGGGGGAAAGAGTTCCTTTCACAGTGTGTGGGGAGTCCGGCCCAGGTCAGCACTGGCAGGAGCGTTGAGAAGGATGGGGTTGGGGATCATGCAAGCAACTCACTCACCGCTGCCAAGGCACTCCGGACACGAAGCCACCGCATTGTTGCCGGGGAGGGAAGTAGCTCGGGTGGCTGTAAGCGGCTGCCACCTCAGTGCCTTCTGCCGACCCGCTCACCTCTGGCAGTGCTCTCCGTCTGAACACTTCACTCCTGTCGCTCGCCGGCCTCGCTCATGTCAACTGCTTCCCACAAATTCTTAAATTCCGACTGCCGCAGGGGAGGGAAGTAGCTCGGGTGGCTGCGAGCAGCCGCTGGGACCGGACAGCGGAACCGGCCGCCACTTCAGCGCCTTCTGTCGGCCCAAGGATGCTGCCTTGTCAACAGACGCAGACAAATGCAGTTGGTATTAGTTTTGAAATTCTCGTTATCCATATTATTGACCTGGCTCGGAGACCGGACAGTGAGGGGACCAGCTCAAGAGCAAAGATGATAGAGAGTAGCGGGTCAGCGGGCGATGGATAACAGGACAGCGGGTGGTGGAACTCACTCCTGTGTCAGGTCACTTAATCTCGCTGACATTTAAGGATTTGTGGGAAGCAGCTGACATGAGCGAGGCTGGAGAGCGGCAGGAGAGAGGTGTTCAGACGGAGAGCATTGCCAGGGGTGATCGGGCCGGCAGAAGGCACCGAATCTTTACCAAGTTCGTTATAATTTGTTTGCAAAATTCAGTTACAAGTGTTTGAAATGAGATTTCTACTTAACATTTTGTTTTAATATGTACTAGTCTTGCAATATTTGTGCATTGATCTCTGCCTCAGAAATTGTATTCACCCGACTCCAATATTGGAATTCATGTTTTGACCAAGATGCCCATCTATGCTAATCCCCTTTCTATGCATTCAGCTCGCATCCCCTTAGATCTTTCCTGCCCCTGGACTTGTCCAAATGTCTTTGAAATATTGCAACTGTACCTGCCTCTATCACTTCATCTGGCAGCTTGCCACACCGTGTGAAAAATTAACCCCTCAGATCTCCTTTACATCTTTCCCCTCTTACCTACACTTTGTTTTAGGTTTTCCTACCCTGGAAAGACATCTGACCATCTGCCTTATCCATTCTCTTCATGATTTTAAATCACTGTAAGGTCCCCCGTCAGCCTCCATTGTCACAGAGAAATCAGTCCCAGCCAATCCAGTCTTTCATCATAATTCAAGCCCTCCTGTCCCAACAACATCCTTGTGAATCCTTTCTGTATGTGGGATGATGCAAGTTCCCAGCAGAACAGTGGGAGGGCAGGGGTTTGTGCACTTGAATCACCCGAATGATCGCACTCCAAGGCTACACCACATCAAATCAGTGCTCTGTGTAGTAACATCAAGGAGGACACCAAAGACATGGATGAAGTGCGAGAGTTTACCTTTGAACAATATTTCTCCACTTGGATAGGCACATGGATAGGAAAGGTTTGGAGAGGTATGGGCAGGTGCATCCAAGTTGGACTAGCTTGGTTTGGCGACTTGGTCAGCTGAGACAAGTTGGACTGAAGGGCTTGTTTCTATGTTGTTTAGCTCTATAACCAACACCTATACACAAGAAATGGGTTGTGATGTGAAGTAATAACATTTCCATATACTTATTTAATATTAGCAATAAAATTTCTTCAAGGTTTCTTCATTTTGTGTGCTTCATATATAAACATAAAAGGCCATGTATAGGTTACCTGGGCATACAACAGCCAAAAGAAATGATAAAGAATCACTATGCAACAACACAAAACAGGTTTCACTGTGTTACGAAGCATGTCGCGACTTAAATGTATCATAACAATGCAAGGACAAAGGTTTGTCCTCTTCAGTTCTTGCCTCATTCTGCAATTATAGCCATGGCTAATAAGATTTGGATGTAGTTAGATATTTTGCTTCCAGTAAAAGAGTACAAACAGTCAAGTATAAATCATTGTCCAATACATTCAGAGAGAGATTACGAAAATCAAAAGGTCACAATTTAGTCTACCTGCAATAATGATTTGCATCAGTTATGCCTCTTTGCGGGATTACATACTTGACCCACAAACACATGTGGGGAACACCCGAAGAATTGAAATCCCACTGTTGGAGAATGGACTCTTCCTTACATATTGAAACTCTGAAGGGCCTGTCCCACGTCATGGATTTTTTCGGCGACTGCTGACATCATATCAGTGTTGCCAAAAGATTCTGAACATTTCAAAATCCAGCGGAGACAAAAATGTTGCGACACTTGAAAAAACACTGCACGTCATACGTCATCACGCCGCATATGTTTCGGTGACCTAATACGTCAGTCAATGATGCCGGCAGTCGCCCAAAAAATAAATAAATCACCAAGTGGGACAGGCCCTTTACCATGGTAAACCACAGTTCACAAAGACATGGAATTACTTGGCATGTGCATAACAGTGAGGTTTGAAGGAAAGACTGCAAAACGACCAGGCAGCTGTTCAAGAATAGCCAGGGTCTGGAATAAAAACTCCACTAAACCAAAAAACTGTACTCTCATGACTGCATCCCAGCCAAACCAACAAGACGACACCAACTGTGGTCAATGATCTACAGTCCAGATGCATATGGGCAGGAACTGCATCGAAGGATGTGCTAGCATTTTCCAACTAGCCATCTTGAATCAGCTGTAAAGTACACCAGAAATAATTTCAGCAATGTCAATTAAATTCAGCTCCCTTGAAGAATTAGTTTTGGAAGATTGAAAATCTTTTTTTTTTTTGTTTGTTTAAACAGTGCAATGGACTGTTGCGTAGAACCTGAAATTGTGTGTTGTCAGTAATGGACAGCAGAATGGTTGGTACTATGCACCAGATCATAAATTCTATGGAGACTGCAACATGCAAAGGATGCACTACATAAATAAACCACACACAAAAGAGAAAAATACAAAATCGATAAATGGAAACTATTAAAATGCAATAAGCTTGGAGACTCAGACTGCCAATCCATCAGAAAAGACAGCACTTTATAGCCATTTGGAATCGATGTGGAGGTCTAGTTTTGCTTTTATGTGACTAACTGTTCATTAAAAATGTTTACAATATGCATTGGTGCATTACAGCTTCAACACAAAACTAATCAATCTTCTCCGACAAATCATTAAAAAAAATTAAGTGTTAGCAGTGTATAAAAGTGTAACAACCTCGTACTACAATTAGCCATTTCACCATCCAGCAGTCAATGGAAAATTATGGCTTGGTGAAAGTGGGTCGGTACTGAGCAGTGAGATATTTCAACTCCAAAGATTGAAGCACTGAATGAAATTAAGGCAGTCATCTGTCTCACCGAGAGCTTAGTACTTTATAGCCCTGCCCTTCCTGTAATTTAACATTTCGAACCATTTAGGCTGCAGATCAAAATGGAATCACAGCACAACCTAATATAGGCTAGGGTTATAACATATTATAGAGTCAGAGTCGAGCGAGTCAAGAATATTTCATTGTCATATGTTCCGAAAACAGACCACTAAAATTCTTACTTGCATCAGCAGAATAGATCTGTAAACACAGTACTCATATATTTTTTTAAAGTTTACATTTCAGTGCATAAGAAAATCTCAAATCCCTTGTGCAACCCAGACAGTTCGTAGTTCAGCTGGTGTTTGCGTTCAAGAGCCCGATGGTAGTTGAGAAAAAGTTATCCATAAACCTGGAGGTCACGGCTTTGGGATTCCGACATCACCTTCCTGATGGCAGGAGTGAAATGAGAGCATGGCCATGTGGTGTATGTCCTTGATGATGCTGGCTAATTTTTGAGGCAGCACCTCCTATAAATCCCTTCAATGGTGGGGAGGTCAGTCCCTGTGATGGACCAGGTAGTGTGGCCACAACTGTTTCCTAATCGTCTTTTGATCCTGAGCATTTGATTTGCCGAACTAGGCCGTGATGTAACCAATCACTTTGCTCTCTACCATAGACTTGGAGAATTTCAAAGGAATACTCATCGCACACTGAATCTCCTCAACCCACAAAGGAAATAGAGGCATTAGTGTGCTTTCTTTATGATTGCATCAATGTCCTAAACTCAGGTCAGATCTTCAGATATATACACTCCAAAACCCGATGATCTTGACTCTTTGCGCCACTGATATGTCGTTGAAACCTGGTTCATCCAGCTCTATAGTTGTACAGTATGGAAACAGGCCCTTCAGCCCAACTCATCCACACAGATCAAGATGCCTGCTGAGCTAGTCCTATTCGCCTGTATTTGACCCATATCCCTCCAAGCTTCCTAACCACATACATATCGTCCTTACAACCCGACGATATGATCATCAGCTTCCAAAGGTTTTATTAACATCCCCCCTCCCCGTGTACACCTCTCAACCCCCCCCCCCCCATCCCTGGTGCTCCCAACATCCCCCCACTTCCCTTTCCATCGCTACCCCTTCCACTCGCTCTACAATTCACTCTTCTCTTCTTATATGGCACTTTTCTAACTTCTTTTCATCTCTAGCATTCGCCATTTACTCCACCCATCTGACAATCAATCCCCCATTCACCTATTACTTGCCCCGAGCTTTGTCCCGCTCCCACTTATTTTTCAGCTTTCTCCCCACTACTACAATCAGTCTGAAGATGGGTCCCATCTCGAAACATCGCCTATCTATTTCTTCCACAGATGCTGCCTGATCTATATTACTCCAGCACTTTGTGTAGTGGATGTGGTAATAACTGTTGCCTTCTTAGTCAGTTCCTCAGGATCAAGGAACACTTGTGTCCACTTGGTTTTGAGATTTCCACAATGCCCATTGAAACCAATGTGTGAACCACTTCAACAAATTGTACAGGTCTTGGTGAGACCACACCTGGAGTATTGCGTGCAGTTTTGGTCTCCAAATCTGAGGAAGGACATTATTGCCGTAGAGGGAGTGCAGAGAAGGTTCACCAGACTGATTCCTGGGGGGTCAGGACTGTCTTATGAAGAAAGACTGGATAGACTTGGTTTATACTCTCTAGAATTTAGGAGATTGAGAGGGGATCTTATAGAAACTTACAAAATTCTTAAGGGGTTGGACAGGCTAGATGCAGGAAGATTGTTCCCGATGTTGGGGAAGTCCAGGACAAGGGGTCACAGCTTAAGGATAAGGGGGAAATCCTTTAAAACAGAGATGAGGAGAACTTTTTTCACACAGAGAGTGGTGAATCTCTGGAACTCTCTGCCACAGAGGGTAGTTGACGCCAGTTCATTGGCTATATTTAAGAGGGAGTTAGATGTGGCCCTTGTGGCCAAGGGGATCAGAGGGTATGGAGAGAAGGCAGGTACGGGATACTGAGTTGGATGATCAGCCATGATCATATTAAATGGCGGTGCAGGCTCGAAGGGCCGAATGGCCTACTCCTGCACCTAATTTCTATGTTTCTATGTTTCTAAATCCGGTAACAAGGTAATCTGTTTCCGGTGGTGGTGAATGAGACAAATATTGGCAATTATTTGAAAGATAACGTCCCAGGTTTTCTTCAAAACAAAGATAAAGGGATGTATCTCAACCACTTTGGAGATGGGAGCTTGGTTTATCGTTTCATTCTGAACTTGCACATTTCAACAGTGGTTAATTCTGGTTGTTGATGAGACGTTTGCCTGTCCACAAGCTCATTTATTCTCTTTTATTATCCTGTTGTGTTTCTCAGTGCAACCGTGAATTTACGAGAGTATGACCACAGAGATTTCAATGACTTCTGGAAGGGCGCAATATTCTCTGGTATCAAACTGCTAAACTATTGAGGGAGAGTCAGCCTAGGCTTTGTGGGGAAGTGTGTTGGCAAAATTACTGTCATTTCCCCAGCTAACACTAATGGGATTTCCATTCATGTGTACATAAATGCAGAAGTCCCAACCTTGCTGGTGGGGGTTTCCTGCTGTTTTCCCCCCGAAATGGTCTTCAGGATGTTGGATTGCTCATGAACTTCAGCATGGGTAGGGGAAGTTGTGGATATTACCCATGACTTAGAGGATAGGCAGCAGAACCCTGCTCCACAAAATGCTTCCCATTCATATTAATGGAAGGCCTGACTGTGAAGGCCTAAATATTAGTTTAGAGATGCAGCATGGCAGCAAGCTGCATTTAGTCGGCCCACCTAGTTCCTGCCGACCATTGACTACCCATTCACATTAGTTTTACATTATCCCACTTTCTCCTGAACTCCCTACACAGTAGGGGCAATTTACAGAGGCCAGGTAATCTGCAAACCCGCATGTATTTGTGTTGTAGGAGCACCTGGACAAAACCCAACGCAGTCACATGGAGAACACGCAAACTCTCCACCGACAGCAACCAAAGTTAGGATCGAACCCTGATCTCCTATGCTGTGAGGCAGCAGCTCTATCTGCTGCGCTACTGTGCACTTGATTTTTTTTTTAATGTGTTTTGATCGATTTCTATTTTAATTTTAAATAAATTAATGAGTTGAGTAACTTCCCAAGATGGTCTGCAACAAGTGGTTCGTGTACTTGAAGAATAATAAATGCTGCCCTTACCAGAGACGTCACCACCATATAAATGAATATTTTAAATATTTTCAACCTGTTGATCCAACTCGGATGTTAAATACTGTTGGTATATTGTTTGGGGGGAGGGGGGGTCGTGGGGGTCCTTCTTACCATGTATTCTAATTACACTATCCCACATTGCTGGTCATGGTATTTTTTGTTTCTCTGGAGGGGGTGTGGGGAGAAGAAAAACGAATTACAACAAGCCAACTGCAGACAAGTTCCACTCCGCAAGCCAATTCCTTGGTCTCGTTATTCAAGTATCAGCCGTCACCAAGGGCTGGTAACACTAATGGGGCTGTCCCACTGTACGAGCTAATTCAAGAGCTCTCTCTTGAGTTTTAAAAAACATCAAACTCGTGGTAAGCACGTAGAATGTATGTAGCGGGTACGTCGGAGCTCGGGATGTCTCTTAGCGGCTCGTAACGCTAACGGCAGGTACTCGGGAAACACGGTAAGCTCAGGAAGACTCGTGAAGATTTTTCAACATGTTGAAAAATGTCCACAAGAGCCCCGAGTACCTACGAGCGGCTATTACCGTAATTCTCCGAGTTTGAATCAGGGGAAACTCGGGAGAACTCTTGAATTAGCTCGAACATTGGGACAGCCCCATAAGAAAGTGTTAATTATTGACAGTTTATGCCCGGGGTGACGCAATTCGATTAAAGTTTGCAAAGCTAGCTGAATTATATATATTTTTTAATTGCTCTGAATGATTCACCTATTAATTTGAAGTCTCTTACCAACTTGTATCGTGTGCACGATACAAACTTTAAAACCACCCATTTCTCAAAACCATAGAATTTAGCCTTCTTATGCGCGTTAACAAGAGGACAGCAAGAGTTGAAAACCTTGCATATGCAGCAACCTTAAACAGTCTGAACCCATTCTACCAGACTCCGTGATGAAGAGGAGATGGATATTGTGCCAGAATTGAAATTAAGGTTAATAAAAACTTTTTACAGATCAATGAAAAAGGGCTTGTTTTTAAGAAAACCCATGTACCAAAATGAAGCTAAAGCCAATTTTAAGAAAACCCATGTACCAAAATGAAAGTAAAGCATTGAAATGTAGCAGGCTTCTCTTTTGGATCAATGCAATTTACTTGAGCTTGTTCCCAGACCAAAATACAACTTCCGAGTGAAGTGGACATAATACTACTGGATTTGTGGGGGTGGACAAAGTGAGGTGAAGGGAAAAAGAAAGCACAAGGCACACGCACACACATGCACAAAGAGAGTCAGGAAATGAAAGATAAAAAAGGGAAATCTTGGCAACGTTGACCATGGTGTAACACTGTGGCGAGTTATAAAAGACTGTACTGCAACACAAGCAGAATTCTTATTTTGATTCTTTTCCTATTTGTTAGGCAGCCATTATTAGGAAATGTTTGAAAGAGTCGTTGAAGCCACAGAACACGACCAAGCCAAGTCGCAGCCATTTACAGAGCACTGGATCCACCACCATGCATCTCAATTACACTGTGCGCATGTTAACTATAATTCAGTTTGCCAATGTGTTTGTCATGAGCATTGTACAATATTTGGAAAGTTGCTGAGAAAAGAAATTAGCCAAATCCTTTGATTATAGAATGTCTAAACTCAACACACTTATTTGGCCTATTGTGTCCATACTATTCAAAAAAATATAAGCTAACCCCGATTTCAAATTGTCAGTCTTAAACATTCAGTTTGCATCCTTCCTCTGCTTATCATTAGACCCAACCACTGATACTAATTTCAAGTAGACCCAAGGAACTGCAGACGCTAAAAACTTGAGCAATAAATAAAATATTGAAATAAGTCAGCAGGCCAGATAGCATCTCTGGAGAACATGAATAGGTCAGGATTCTTCTTCAGACAGTCTATAATATGGGGGAGAAAGCTGGAAGAGAGGTGGAGGTGGGACAAAGCCAGACAAGTGACAGTGGAAAAAGGTGAAGGTGGTTGATTGCCAAATGAGTGGACAAAGGTGAGCAATAAAAGGCTATGAGAAAAAATGTGAATTGTGAAGGAGGGGTGCAGACTTGAGAGGACAGGATAAATCAAAGCGGAAGATTAGAAGAAATTGGTGTGCATCCAGGTGGGGCACAGGGGGGGGGGGGGGGGGGGGTTGTGCTTGGAGAGAAAAATGGGGGGTGTTGGTTAATTACCCAAATAGGAGAATTTAATGGTGGGTTCATTCATACCATTGGGATTTAAGCTACCCAAGTGGAATACGAGTTAATGTTCCTCCAATTTGCATGTGGCCTCACTCTGCAACGACAGAACACAGTCTGCCAGGTAAAAGGTGGATACAGGTGAGTGGGGGGTTTAATAGGTAGATTGTAGGACAAAGATCACAAATGAAAAAAGTACAGGTATGAGACAAAACGATTGAAGAGATTGAGGGGGGGGGGGGGGGGTTGGGGGGGTTAAATGGTTGGCAACTGGGAGATGCAGCAGGCCTTATCCCAACGTGTTCAATTGTCCAATGGTGGCTCTCCTGCACCTCCTGCGACCAAGGAGTGAAGAACAAAGATTGAAAGGAAGAATGACTTCAGTGATTTTAACGGTATAGACACCATGGCCAAATGAACACATGGTATGACATCAGCAGTACCCATTTTCATAACCGCCTCAAGTAGATTTGGTCTCCAACATAGTCAAGGGACAATGGTTGACCTTGTTCTTAAGTCACTGTTTTCATTTCTATGCATTCCCAAATATTTAAAAAATGTTTAGGTATTAATGTTTTCATCTACAAGCATTTGTTTTGAAAATTAAAATGTACTGCAAACACAACTCCTGCAAATAGCAGCTCTAAACCATGGAGTGGGATTAACGTAAACTTCACAGGAGGTGGAGCGGAATAGATATCACACATTGCAACTGCAAGCAAAGCCACAGAATGCTTCAGCACCCTGGACGGCACAGATACAACCTGCCCATTCCAAAGCAAAGAGGCTTTTTTCTATCAATCATGCCACTGACCATCTGGAGATCTGCATGGGGGAATCATCCTTCCTGCACACCCCTTCCAAAGAGGGATAGGAAATCATTAAAAACTAGATAGATTTAATTCAAATACAAAAAAAATGAACTGCAGATGATTTATACTAAAGATAGACACAAAATACTGGAGTAACTCAGCAGGTCAGGGAGCATCTCTAGAGAAAATACATTGGTGATGTTTCGGGTCAGAACCATTCTTCACACTATTCATTTGTAGAAAGGTCCCAACCTGAAACGTCACCTATCCATTTTCTCTAGAGATACTGAATAGTGAAAGGCTTGGATATAGAGTGAATGTGGAGAGGATGTTTCCACTAGCGGGAGAGACTATGACCAGAGGCCATAGCCTCAGAATAAAGGGACCTTTAGGAATGAAACAAAATTTCTTCAGAGGATGGTGAAGCTATGGAATTCATCTCTACAAACGGCTGCGGAGGCCAAGTCACTTGATATTTAAGACAGAGATTGATAGATTCTTGATTAGTAATGGTGTCAGGGGTCATGGGGAGAAGAGGGTTGAGAGGGAAACATAGATCAGCCATGATTGAATGGCAGAGTAGACTTAGTAGGCCGAATGGCCAAATTCTTCTCCTAGAACTCGAGACAAGTTGCATTCTCAAGTCACAACATTCTGAAATTTCCTTCCCCAAAACCCATCTCTGCCCAACCTTGATCAATGATTGAAATATTGCTAGTCTTAATTTTAATTTTAAGCTGGTGGCACCTCAAACATTTTCGTTCAGTTTCACATGTTTATAAAGTTGCTTAATTAATATTTACAACATTAAGAGACATTTGGTACATGTATAGGAAATGTTTAGGGTCAAACATGGGAAGAGCATTTTAGTCGGCATGGAAGAGATGAGCCAAGGGGCCTATTTCCATACTGTGTGACTGTGACTCTTTTAGATATTATTATAGTCATAGAGTGATACAGTGTGGAAACAGGCCCTTGCCCACACCAGCCAACAATGTCCCAGCTTCACTGGTCCCACCTGTCTGCGCTTGGTCCATATCCCTCCAAACCTGTCCTATCCATGAACCTGTCTAACTGTTTTGTAAATGATTGGTTAGCCCCAGCCTCAACTACCTCCTTTGGCAGCTTGTTCCATACACCCACCACCCTTTGTTTCAATTTATGTTTCAGAATTAAATGACTGTAAAAGTCATTATGTTAGATAGAGATTACCCAAAGTTATATACTTTACCTAAAGTTAAACATTGCAAATTCAGCGCAGTTTTGGGCATGAGTCTAACAATTCAAGTTTTCCTTCATTTCAAAGGCTTCAAGTATCAACAGCTTCCAAAAAAAGCACATTACTTATTCTAATTTTCAAGATTGAGTTATCAATGCAAAAGTCAACATCCTATGGGCCGAATAAATAACATGCTTCTCACACGTACGTTTGAAAAAAAAGTCCATTCAGAACTGAAACAGGAAGTGTGACATTTTCCACTGTACCCCACATGGCATCAAGTGCACATCATTGCACTTTATCTCTTACCTCAGACATGCAAGGAAACCACACTGGAACAGCAATTGGAGTCATAGGCCAGGAAATAATTTGAATTCTAACTAACATGAGCAAAAAATAACTGTGCTATCTGCCACTTATTCTTCACATGCATCAATCTTAAACTCATTGCAGGCAACTTACACAATGTTTTAAAGCCAAGGAAAGCAAAACACTGACAAGCCCAGTAACTGCTGCAGCAGTTGTGAACCAGAGGCAACTGGGTAAGAGACCAACACTTATGCACATGGGGAGAAAGGGAGCACAAGTGAACAGATCAAGGTCATTCTTGCATACATCAAGCTGTTATTCAGGCAGATCTGCTTGAGCTGAAACCGCACCAATCCTGCTGCCCAGTTCCCCTTCCCACCCAATCATGGCAAAGTGTGTCATATCCACTCTACAAAAGTATTCCATAACTTCTTGGGCAGTGTTGCCAACATTTTCACCTCTAACTGAAGAAGGGCCTAAACCCGAAACATCACCCATTCCTTCCCTCCAGAGATGCTACTAGTCCTCCAACTTGCCCCTTATTGTCAAAACACAACAGACCATTTTGAACTGGAAACATGCCCATTCATTCGTGGCCACTCTGTCAATACCCAGGACCTTGTTATCCAACACAATACTGCAATTCCAAGCAACAGCATTTTTTAAATCCAGAACCATCTGGTGAACAATAAAACCCAGCCTTCCCAGCAATTAAATGCCGTGGCCTGCAAACAAAATGTTTGAAATGAGATTGATATTTGGAGATCAGGAATCCATCCGTAGCATATTAGTACATGTCTGTTCAAGAGTGTGATAACAGCAAGGAAGAAGCATAATCTTAAAACTGCTTTCAAGCTTGTGTCTTCCATAATAATGGGAGGGGAGAAGAGAAAATGGCAGATGTGAGAGTAGTCCTTGATTATGTTGGCCACTTTCCTGAGGCAGCATGAAGTATAGATGGATTCGATTGTGGGGGCGGGATGAGGCTAATTTGCTTAAAAATGAGCTGCGCACACAACTGCAATTTCTTAGGCATAGCAGTTGTTATACAAAGCTGTGATGCATCCAAACAGGATGCTTTCCGTATAAATTGGTAAGAGTCATTCAGAACCTCTGGTCTTCCAAGTGTTTCCATGGCCATGGCATCAGTGCAATTGGACAAAGCCAATTATTTGGTGATATTTACATTTTGACACTTGAAGGCAATCCCACTTCAGCACCATTGACAGAGTAATTCATCCTCGATTCAATTGTTGTGGCACACATTGCTTTCCCTCGTGCCCATTTGTTTTTTTACAAAGGTTTAACGGAATACGTTCTACAAGTAACCTGCTAAATTGGCAGCAAAGTTAACGTGATCTCTCACACACTTGTTCCTGCCCTTAGAACATTAACATATTTAATGCAAGCTGGCTACCCACAGTAATAATTTAGAACAATTCCTCTCCAACAGCTGCTCAGCTTCTTAATAGGCATAATTTGAAAACACAATGGGACCACTGTTTGGCATATATTCAGCAATAGAAGTGCATCACTGATTCTACAGATGGGAATCTACAGATAGATGGTGTGGGAAAGTGCAAACTTCACTCTGATGTGGCTTAAGGCATTCTTTTCAAGTCAAGATTAGTCAATGCGGTTTTGTCAGTATGCTAAAGAATTTTACTTGGCCAAGTAATGCATGGAGTTTCCTACCAACCCCTCATCCCAGTGATAGAATTCTTGCTCAAAAGCACAAATATTTGGGATTGAGCTTCTGTATACTCTCATCCTGAAATAGTTCAACTCTATAAATATGGCCTCTGGAAATAATTGTCAACTTGGCGATCCACATGTTGAGTCAAATTTTTGAGATGCACAACCCAAGACACTTCTCCAGACCATGGAGATAGGCCATTCAGTCCTCCATGACCATGCCAACCAGTGGCCATCCATCCTTATTAATCTAATTTACCAGCACTTCCCACAACCTTCGATGCCGAGATAATTCCAACGCTCATCTGGAACATTTAATGCTGTCAGAGAGTCATAGTCGACAAAGTATTCATTGCTATCACAGCTTTAAACATCATGTTCATTGATTGGGAGGTTTATCAACCACAATTACTTTGATAACAATGCCAGTTATCTTGTCACAGTACATACAGCTCTTGGCAAATGTGTTGGATCCTTCCTCCCAAGATATAATGATGCACATTGTGGTATTGAATGGTGTTTCTCTCTCAATACAATCAGCAAATGGTAATTAAACATACAAAAATCTACGCAGTGAACAAGCACTAATAGCACAACAATGCACCCACCCAGATTCTGGTCCCAGCCAGTTATCACATAGGTTATGCTCGGATTGTAGTCGTAAACTGCAAAGTTCAGATAACTGCTTTCATACTAAGATGTACAGACTCTGGAGTATCTCACCCCATTGAGCAATGGAAATTAAACCATTGCAAATGGTCAAAACATTAAATAACAGAAAATATTAGAAGCACTCATGTCAATTGGCATCCCCAGACAAAGAGTGACTGGTGTCAAAATTAAAGTTTTAGTCTGAAGAAGGGTCCCAACCCAAACCGTCACCTATTAGTGTTTTGCAGAGATGCTGCCTGACCTGCCGAGTTACTCCAGCATTTGCCGTTTTTCGTAAACCAGCATCTGCAGTACCTTGCTTCTACTGCACAGTGATGCCAAGTTGTTGGAAGCATTATCTGTATGTTTGTACATGCACACCAAATCCTCCCTCCCTTTCTCCACCCCCTCCTGCCCAGAGTTATAACTCTCCCATGTAAGGGTCTAGGTCTCAAAATGAACTCAGCCTTTCACTAAATTTCTGGGACCTCCTTCTGCATAAACTGTGGCCCATAAATGGTGACTACACAAAAGAAATCCAGTTAAATGGCTGCAAAGCTGTATGTTTAAAAAATGCAATGTGTAATTATAAACCGTTTTAGTGCTGTCCCCTCTCTTATTCAGGGTGCCCTTAAGCGGTCTCATCTCAATACTGTGAATTCTACTCTAACATTAAATGTACACTGTAATATAACAGGACATTGTTTGAGAAATTACAATTTTAATAATTTGATTACAAATAATTTTACTTTATATTAAAACACATAACATGAATAGCCATGCTCACTCATTTAACTCAATAATAAATTTGCAAATTGATGTTAATGGAGTTCTTTTAAAGGTTTTTTTCCTGGCAGCAGCATGAACACATCAGTGCTTGTATTTATTCCCACTTCAAAGACAAATCTACAGCATATTAAATACCTCGACAATTAATGCCAATCTGTGACTGGTGCAATTTTCTCTCATGCGTACATAAACACTGCAGTATTCATTTTAAAACTGTAATGTCATCCAAATTCCAAAGTTATAAAAGGTTTCTATTTTTAAGGAACTGCCATTCTGAGTAATTACTTGTGTTCAAATGCACTGCGTCCTGGAGTGGGTAGAATGCACATTCATCCATTTTTTAAATTGAAATAGCCAATTATAAAGTAAAGTAGAAAACAAAAGTGCAGCAGTGATGTCACTTTCCTCAGCATGTGGGGAGTCCCGCCCGGGTCAACACGGCTGGGCTGCACAAAGTGGCTGGGAGGGCAGGAGCGTTGAGAAGAAGGGGTTGGAGATCATGCCAGCAACTCACTCACACACCTGCCGCGACGCGGAGCCACTGCATTGTCGCAGGGGAGGGAAGTAGATCGGGTGGCTGCAAGCGGCCACTAGGACCGGGCAGTGTAACCGGCCGCTACCCCAGCGCCTTCTGCTGGTCTGCACACCAGCCATGGTGTCCTTTGGCATAGGCAAAACCGGTGGAAGTGGTTTGAAGTAGGGTTTTGGCCCAAAACGTTACCTATTCCCTTCGCTCCATAGATGCTGCTGCACCCACTGAGTTTCTCCAGCATTTTTGTCTACCGGTGGAGTTGGTGGTTGGCGGGTAGCTACTGGGCGGAAGACTGGCTGCTCCATCCCGGCCTCTCTCTCCCTCTCTCTCTCTCTCTCTATGAGGGTGCGGGTTCAGCGCAGGTGCATCTTCATTGCCAGTGATGGACTGGACAGTGTTCACAACTTTTTGCAGTCTTTTCCACTCCCGGACGTTCAAGTTGCCGAACCAGGCAATGATGCAACCAGTCAATATGCTCTCTGTGCACCTGTAGAGGTTCAAGAGAATACTCTTTGACATACCGAATCTCCGTAATCTCTTCAGGAAGTAGAGGCGCTGATGTGCTTTCCTTATAATTGCATCAGTGTGCTGGGTCCAGGAAAGATCTTCAGATATATGCACGCCCAGGAATTTGATGTTTTTGACTCTCTCCACCATTGCTATAAACAGGATTGTGGATCCTCATCCTTCCTCTTCCAAAGTCCACAATCAGTTCTTTGTTTTCACTGATATTGAGAGCCAGGTTGTTGTGCTGGCACCATTTGGTCAATCGGTCGATCTCACTTCTATACTCCGACTCATCACCATCTGCAATTCGTCTCACAACTCAGCGGATCAGGTAGCATCTCTGGAGAAAAAGGACGGGTGATGTTTCTAGTCGGGACCCTTCTTCAGCCTGAAATTAAAGGGGAGGGAACTGGAAGTAAGAAAAGGCCAGAACAAAGCAACAGATGACCAACAGCAGACCCCATAATGCCCATTGTTGGCAGGGAAATAGGTGATAACATTATGTAAATAGTGGAATTAGTAGGATGACAAGGGGAGTGAGAAAAAAAGAGGGAATACTTGAAATTAGAGAAACTAACGTTCATACCGCTGGGTTGTAAGCTTCCCAAGCGAAATGTAAGGCAATGTTCCTCCAATTTGCGTATGGCCTAATTCTGACAGTGGAAGAGGGTCAGAACAGAAAGGTCAATGTGGGAATAGGAAAGGGAATTAAAAAGTTTGGAAACTGGGAGATCGTGTGGGCCAAGGTAAACTGCAGAGGCAGATGCTGGAATCTCAAGTAAAACACAGGAGGACCTCAGCGTCAGACGGCATTGGCGGAGAAATGGACATTTCAGGTCAGAACCCTTCATCCAGCACTACTTTGCTTAGGAAAGTTGCGTAAGATTGCTTGCCAGGCAAGACAAGTTCCAAAAAGCTTATAGACACAAGGAGGTGTAGATGCTAGTTTACACAGGGCACAAAAAGTGTGGAGTAACTCAGTGGGTCAGGCAGCAACTCTGGAGAGCATGGATAAGTGACATTTTGGGTCAAGACATTTCTTCAGTCTGAACATTTGTCCTCAGCCAAAACTACACCTATCCATGTTCTCCAGGGATGCTGCCTGACCCACTGAGTTACTTCAGCACTTCTCCCACCCCCTCCCCCCCATAAAAGCAAGATATTATCTGTTCTGTCAGAACACTCACCAACATTCAGTTCATAAGGCTGGTATCGAACAGTGAATTTTAATTGACCCGTTAACATATCAGTCTGACCATCTTGGAGTTCGCACTCCCTACGAGCATCAGATGACCCTGGCAACATTCCAACTTTTCCAGAATCTACTAGGAGTGAAGTCTACTGACCTTAAACAAGCAGGGAAATCCAAAATTATAATGATTCCTCTAGCTTGTTTCAGAGCATCAGGCCCAATAATCTCATAACCTGATCTATCTGCAATTCTCTTCAGTACATTAGATACCCCGTATCCTTTTTCTTGTTGTCAACCGATTTCTAGCCTGAAGCATTGAATGAGTGCTGCCAATTTTTCAGTTTCAGAGAACAAATTTTAATTTATAAACCTCAAATACAAAGTTCTGTTTTATTAATTTCCAGGTTTTAACACACAAAACAAATCCTTTGGTATGCACCAAAATGTGTTTTTCAGGGGCTAGCTTTATTTTACTTGAAGCCAAATGAGATGTCAAAATGAAGAAAGAAATGGACAGCCAATTCAGTGGAGTTCCTGCAATATGCACTTGTGTTCCATTGAGTACAATATCAGATGGAAGCAGACAAGCTACACAGTTTTTCCCATGATGAAAAAGGGAATCATTATCCATTTTGTTTTGCTTACTTCCCATCTGTTAAAAAATCGATGGTTGATGTTAAAGGCAGACACCAAAATCTATCAGCTGATTCCAATTGGTCAACCTGAAAATTACATCAAAAAGTCAAACTTTCAAGAGTCTTGAAAGCTTACCAGGATGACGCCGAGCGAGGCGACTTAGCATGCTGGTCCCAGACGACTACCTGCTTTCACACGTTACAACCATACTTCCAAACAGTGGGCTCCAATATCGTTAGGGGGAAAAAATTCTCAAAGCCTTTTGTAATAAGGGAGGATATATCTGTACATTTCAATTCTAGTGCTATATCTGCCTATTTGTTGTGCTACTGCAAGTAAGAATTTAATTGTTCTATTTCATAAATTACAGGAACAGAATTATGCCATTCGGCCCATCATGACTGATCTATCTTTCCCTCTCAACCCAATTCTCATGCCTTCTCCCCTTAACCCCCAACACCCACACTAATCAAAAATCTATCAATCTCCACCTTGAAAATAACCATCTACTTGACCTCCACAGCCTTCTGTGGCAAAGAATTCCACAGATTCACCACCCTCTGACCAAAGAAATACCTCATCTCCTTTCAAAAAAAGGTATGTTCTTTTATTGAGGCTATGGCCTCTGGTTATAGCCTCTCCCACTAGTAGAAACATTCTCTCCACATCCACTCTATCCAGGCCTTTCATTATTCTGTAAGTTTCAATGAGATCTCCCGTCATCCATCTAAACTCCAGCGAGTGCAGGCCCAGTGCTGTCAAACACACATCACATGTTAACTCAATCATTCCTGGGATCATTCTCGTCACAGAACATATGACAATAAAACTCTCTTGACCAGATTATCACCAGTTCCACAGCTCAAAACCCAGTTTCTCACCACCATCAATTGGAACATAAAAAGCATTCAAAATTGCAAATACATTTTTTGCTACATTAAGAATTACAGCAAAAAAATGCAAACATGAATGTAATTTTACCAATTGTCAGTGTATCTTTAAATTGTGAAACATTGCGTTGATGCATGTCTTCCCAGTAGAAGTGCGAACATTCTCCGCTCATGTTCTTTCAATATTTACATAAAAGTTTCAATGTTAAATATGGATACATTTGGTAACAGGCCCTTTAGCCCACCGAGTCCGCACTGACCAGTGATTCCCACATATTAACACTATCCTACACACACTTGGGACAATTTACACTTATATAAAGCCAATTAACCAGCAAACCTGAACATCTTTGGAGTGTGGGAGCAAACCGAAGATCTCGGAGAAAACCCACGCGGTCACGGGGTGAAGGTACAAATACCATACAGACCAACACCCATAGTCGAGATCAAACCCGGGTCTCTGGTGCTGCAAGCGCTGCAAAGGCAGCAGCTCTACCGCTGCACGACCGTGCCGGCACCAATGTTGTGTGCAAAGGCAGAACAAAAAGCAGACAGGTAGGAAGATTCATGGACAGCAAGTGTGCCTCATTCAAAATTAACATACACACACACACACACGCACAACCCTTATATCAAATTATTCAGCTGTAGAGACCCAAAACATAGAAACTCCGTCATGAGTCGATAAAATTATGGATTACAGTATCTTTTAGGGAACTAATGCCTTCAGTGCAGCAATTTCAAAAGATCCTTCGATTTTGGCTAGCTGCTGTATGTGAAATAAAAGGAGACTGCTGGAAATATGGCATCTATAGAAGGGGAAGAGAGCTCTACTCGTTTAGATCAATGATCTTCCATCATAACCAGTATACTACACGCTTTCCAGAATTCAAGAGTTACTTGAAATGAGAGAAATCAAGTTTCTATCACTGGGTTGAAAGCTGCCCAAGCAAAATATTAGGTTCCTTGTTTCTACTTGTTTTATGTTATACTTCTAACAAGAAAAAGAAAACTAGAAAGGGCACATGTGGCTTTAGAGAGTAGAAAAAGCAGTAAAAAATAAAAAAAGGAAGAGAGAAAGAGGAAAGTAGAAATTCCATCAAATCGCGGAGAATAGCTCTATCCGCGTCATGAACTGCGATCAGCTTTCCTTACGGCACCGCTGCCCATTATTCCTTGAAAGGAGACATCTGTCATTTTACCAGATTAACTCTAATTTGCTCTGCCATCATATTATAATCCACAGTAACATGGTGGGTTGTATTTTTCCAAAACTAAGCTCCATTTCACACTGCAGATAATTAAAAAAAACACTATGGGGCAATGGCTTCTTGAAATCAAGTTTCTATCACTGGGTTGAAACTGCAAAATTCTTTATTAGGTTACTTCTAATAAATCACTTCCTTGAACAGTTTTCCATCAATGGAATGTTATAATTCTTGTTTCAGACCCCTACCCCGCTCTGCATTTTAACAATAACTATAATTTTCTCAGCCCTACATGAAGGCAAAGGGAAAAGCTCCAACACACTGCAGATAGCAACACTATGGGGCAATGCTTCTTCTTCTACTGTCATTCTTTATTCAATTCACCTCTACACCTGGGATATTTCTTGTTTGGACCCCTCCCCGCTCGGAACAATAGCACCTACGTACAAGAAATATGGACTACAATCTTCAATTTTCCCACCAATTCCATCTCCCATATGAGCTTACTGGCATCACTGCATAAAATAACTTGCACACTTTAATTCTGTTTGGGCCAACTGTAACCTCTTATTTTAGTAGCTATTCACTATTGTGACGTTCCTTTCTGATCCAATCTGGAGAGATCATTTATTTCCCATAGCTAAAGAAACGTAGGCCAACATTGTTTGAACAAACCTAATGTATATCACCAGATTGCTCGCAGGCATCAATACACATTATTTATTTCAAGTAACATTATTGCAGGATTAACAAAGTAGTCGATGACTTTACAGGATCTCTGATACCATATGTACACAAAGAAAATGATAAATAAATCATGGCAACCTGGTTTGATAAAGTTACAATGCTGAGTTAATACAGAATTTCTGGCTCTGCCTCACTGGTTTACAAAAACATTGTGCTCACTCAAAACTAATTTTACTTACTGAACACCATACAATGGCTTTATAATTACCTGCCAAAAAAATCCATTCCAAACTTTCTTAAAAGGTTTAACATTTCAAATTTGAGAACAATCCAAATTTTCATCCACTTCAATTGACAACCACAAGCATGATTTCATCTTTCCATCTCCTGCCAATACATCCTGAGTCGTCATCCAATTTCTCTGGACCCACGTCTTGGCTCCCATTGTCAATTTTAAATCATTTATTCCCCCCCGCTGCCTATTCAGTCAGTGTTCTTTAAATTTAGATGAATATCAGGCAAATATGATTAGGCCATATTTTAGTCTAGAGATACAGCTTTGAAACAGACCCTTCGGCCCACCAACCCCACGCTAACCAATGATCACCTGTACACTAGTTCAATCCGACACACTGGGAATAATTTGTAGAAGCCAATTAAGCTACAAACTTGCAAGTCTTTCTGAATGTGGGAGGAAAGCGGAGCACCCGGAGAAAACCCATGCAGTCACAGGGAGAACATGCAGACTCCATACAGACAGCACCCATAATCAGGATCGAAGCCGGGTCTCTGGCGCTATAAAGCAAGTCACTCTGCCTCCGCTCCACAGTTCAGTCGGATCTTGTCATTTAGATGAATCTCATGTTTTGTAATTGCCTGTCAAAAGCCATCTAGCTCTTCCTTCCAAGATGCTGCAGATAAACCTACCTTGTTGACCCAAACTTTGAGTAACCTAATACGTCCTCATGTGGGTTGGTGGCATTTTCTTGTTAAATACCACTCTTAAGGGGTCACAGGACATTTACTTCTTCAAAGGCATAATAAGAATTGTTGGGACTTTAGCTGTTAGCATTAAGCATACTCCTGGAAAGTCAATTAACGTACAATAAATACATAGACCTTTGGACAATGCCAGCTGCAATTTCACCCAGAACAAGCTGCACGTCCCTATATAATGGTACTATCACTTCATGTCATTCAAGTCGACCACTGATTGTCCTACAACCGTAGGTCTGGCACCCGCTTTAATCCGGTCAAAAGTACAAGAGCACACTTGAACCCCCCCCCCCCCCCCCACCCCCCAGTCCTTCTGAAAATGTTGTGCATTAGCCGGGAGGGGCAGCTAATCTTGACCTCATCGGGACTTCCGCAGCCGATCAGGTTTGACCTCTGTGGCCAGGACTCTTAGACTCCGGTCCGACCAGAGCCGGCAATTCCATACCAGACATCGCGGGCGACTAAACAGATAATCCAGCAAGGCCCTGGAAGCAAGAGTGCCGGGGGAAAAAGGTGGACGACCTGTATTGGAAAGTTACCCAGTAAAGTTGTTTTTATAATATTGGGCACAGTGCAATGACTTGTTTGAATGGAGACTTAAAATTCAATTGAGTAACTGTAGGACTGAGATATGCACAAATTGCATTTTTACAAAAGAACAGTGACTATTACTAATCACAAAAAATTCATAACAAAATCAGAGTAAATTTCACAGTAAAAAACAAACTAAAACCAAGTAGCTGGAGTACCAATGAGAGACCTGCAATTGGTCTCTCTCTGCCTTGGGACGAGGCGACCTTGTTCAACTCTTCCACTCAATCCCTGCTATATAATATATACACATCTGCTGAAGATAGACCTGGCCGGTTTGGTGGTGCTGGTCCATGGAAACACCCATGTGCCGTGGGACCGGATTGCAACAGTGTTGCTGACTTGGCCAACATTGTTATTGTCTACCCCTAATGGCCGGTTCTCACGGTGCGACCTGACGCAAGATGTCACCAGAGTGAAGTGGTCGTGGTCCAGCACGAGTTCCGCACGATATAACGGGGGGTAGATAAAGAGTTCCCACGGTACTCGGCAATTCTGTCATTTGTGCGAGTGACTTGTCCGTCTCCCGATCTTTCCCGTTAATCGTGAATGAACATCGTGGACTGTAGTGTAGTTAATCACGTGGCACAAATTATGTCACTTTTTTTCCACACACTATATAAATATCCTCCATTCGTAGAATTGGCTCATTTGCAGACATGCCTATACAAAGTTGATTCGAGTACAGGCTGGTTGTTATTTTCATTGACTCGCTGTATGCATTAGCGCAACATGTGCATCGAAAACGCTTGCGTGAAGGCAGAAGGGTGAGATTAATTAAAAAGAGAATTAAGAGGAAGTCTCACTGGGTTAAGCCCATGTTTCAACGGAGACCTCAATTTGGACAATATGAGCAACTGCTTAATGTGCTGTGCGAAGAGGATAAAAGTGAATTGGGGAGGCAACAGCTACTGGGGAGGCAATCTCAAATCCACCTTGATCACCCTCTCCCTGCTCCAAGGAGTCCACAGGCAGTGGTATCTCTGGCATCTCCTCTTGCCTCTCCACCTGTCTCTCTTGCTGAGTCTCCTCCTCATTTACCTGCATGGCTAAAAACCTTCTGACTTTCTATGACCCCTTTCTTTGCGCTTTTCTAAGAGGCATGTCTGCAAGTCTTACTGTGAAAAAGATTCTCAAACAATGACAATTAGGTGGGACGTCCTCGATGGACACATGGTCCATTGGCGATATTGAGACCACCTTTTTTTACTCACCTTATGTCCCCTCAGTCAAGCTTCCGGGTTTACCGTTCGCAGGAGTTCCCACGGTACCCGCAAGAGTCATTACGGATATCCCACTGGCATCTGCGTTCATACAATGTTGCAACGCTCACCAAAAAGTGCTCAAGTCGCTCTTGGAGAAATTCAAAAATGTTTGAATTTTCTCCCGACCTTACAAAGTTACACGACTACCTGCCGTTAGCGCCACGGAGGTCTTGGTCCACAAATGCCGAACTGTTATCGCAGGAGGTTCCCACGATGTTAAACTCTTGTTAAGTCTTGCGTCAGGTCGCACCGTGAGAAAGCCCTTTAATGGCCTTGAAATGAGTTGGAGTTGCAGTTAGCAGGCAATCGCACTGCTGAGAGAGAAACACTCTGCCAGATCAGATAATGCTCGGAGAACAAGATGAGCCTTTACAACACTCGACCAGATCCATGGTCACCATATTCGATGCCTTGTTTCATTCCAGTTATTTACTTAATTGATTGAAAATATCCCCAGAAGCCATGAAGGGACTCATCAAGAATCCAAATTTATGGATGGGACTCCAGTATCCTTTTGTGCTCCAGAACCTTGTATACCTTGCAGCGTTGACTAAATGTGCCACTTTGTCACTCCCTCTTTTATTCTACATTTGATTTTTTTTTTTTATAAGAATGGACTTAAAAATAAGGCCTCTGCCAGTTCAATGAACAAACAATGCAGCTTTGCTCATATCCCACAGCACAAATGCGAGGAATGTAGAAAATGATGCATCTACCACTAAACATCCAATCAATTTGCAGAGGAATTGCTTCAGCCTCTCTTTGCAACGCAGAATGCTTAAAGCTTGCAAGTGAAATACATCATTCAGATCCCACTCAGCTATTCATTTGATAGATAAGATCTGAAAAATCTAAGTTAGCCTAGAAAGAATAAACAATAAACTGTTGGAAGAACTGCTGATCCATGTGTCAGTATGGATTTGTAATTGTTAGGTTATGTCTAGCCAATCTAATGCAAGGACAAATTACAATATTTATATGATTTTTTTTTAAAAAGGTGCTTGATAAGGTTTCACACACGAGAGACTGTAAAAATGATGGCTCATCAAACTGGAGACTTGGTCATGGATTAAAATGTTTATGGAAGGAAATAGAGTGATAGGGTACATGCTCCAACTCACTCGCAGTAGCATCTGAAAGAGTTATTCTTGGTTTTTCTACATTGATTAATGGACTAGAATAAGCAGCAACATGCTGTGAACTCTTGATGATGCAATATGTGGTGCACATGAAGCAGCAAGCTGCAAAGTAACAATAAAGTGGGCAAAATTGGCGCCTGGTGTGGAAAAAAGTGATTTCTCCACACCAGCAAAGTGATTTCAATCTCTTGAGAAGCCAATTTAGGAACACCAAAACTCAAAAATGGAATCCAATTCTTCTCACCAACAATGTTTCCAAGGGCAGGAAATATATATATATATATATACCTACCGTATTTCCTGGCAATCAAGACGCACCTGCTTCGAACACGCACCCCCATTTTGAGTTGCTAAATTTTGAAAAAAAGGCTGGCAGGACATAGAATTTCTCACACTCAAAAAAAAGAAAATTGAAAGAAAGTAACAACTCAATTTGCCCAAGACTTCCAGATCTCCTCCATTCTGAATGACTGAATGGGTGGGGGATGGAGGGTGACGGCAGGTGGAGAGATGGTGGGAAAAACGGGAGCACACCGAAACAAGTTGATTCAGTTGTGATCTTATTGAATAACAATATTAGTTCAAGGGACCAATTGGAGGGAGAGCAATTGGAAGGAGCGAGCTATTGCCCTCCCCGGCCACAATGCGGTGGCTCCACACCCGGAGCGCCGTGGCGAGTGAGTGAGTTGCTGGCATGATTCCCAACCCCCTCCTTCTCAGCGCTCCTGCCCATGCTGACCCAGGCCAGACTCTTTCCCCCCCCCAGCAGCGTTGTCCTTTTACAGCCGCTTCCCACTTTACAGCCGCTTCTCATCAGCTGCCAGCAATGACGGATAGACTTGGCTATTCCTCAGTACAACAACATCGTTCTTGATGTTGCTGCACTGAGGGATAGCCAAGTCTATCTTTCTTGGCTAACATCCCAACCTTCGGCCTCCAAGGAGCAGGTATATTTTCGTGCCTATATTTTGGGTAAAACATAGCGTTTTCATTGCCAGGAAATACGGTATACAATCAAGATAGTAAATAGACTTGGGCACCGAACAAGCATGATATAATTGGCAGAACAAGGTCCTGTTCTTATCAAAAAATATCAGCCATTATCTCTGCACTATGCCAAAATAATTTTCAATTATTTCATAATACACTAAAAATGCAATTGATTTTGGAAGGCTGCAGGATAACTAAGATGTCCTTAATTTATATGTGATGGTCATTAACACAAAATGCCAAATCTTTCTCTCTTCACAGATACTGCTTTGCCTGCTAAGTGTCATCAGCAATCCCATTTTAATTTCGTCCAAGTTTGTGACCCAACTCGTAGAACTACCTGAATTTTTTTAATATTATATAAATCGTACCTGAAACTCGTCAAGACCAAAACCTGCACATTTTTTTGAAATATGGGAAAAACTTCCAATTTTCTGAGTAGTAATTGTCCAATCAATGCACGTTTGACATTGGTCGATTTGCGTCGGATGGCAATCCCGCGCTTTGTTATATGGTCGCTAGACAGCGACGACCCTGGGATCATGGCTGCCTCCCAATTACATCAAAACAATAACAAGGTTTTCAAGGATGAAAGGTAATGCTAACCTTGCTGATAATTTTGTTTTTTAATTATCTTAAGTTATGATGTGAACTGTTAAATAAAAATGATAAATAACAAATGTAGAGCTAGGATTAGGATTAAGATTAGGGTCAGGGTCCATCGGTAGATGGTGCGAAGGGTCGGTCGGGCTGTCGGTAGGCCGGCGGATGCTGCGAGGGGTTGGTCGGGTTGTCGGTAGGCCGGTGAGTGCTGCGTGGGGTCAGTCAGGCTGTCGGCCAGCCGGTATTGCAGCGAGCGTGCGGGCGGACTGACGGAGCCGACGCTATGGGGGTGCTGAAGGTGACCCGGGCGGCTTGCAGGGCAGTGCTGCTCCCCACCATCATCACCATGATGATCCAGAAGGGCACACTGGCTGAGGTGGACGCGCTGAGCAGCCACACTTACGGAGCCCGCGGCCAGTCCCAAAGCAGCTCCAGCTCCAGCAGTGGGTAGCTCTGGAAGGGGAGCGACTTAGGGTTAGTATAGGGTTAGGCATTTTCCTCTCAGTGGAAGATGCCTTAGCCTTCCCCCAGCCTGGAACTGCCCCAGTCCCACTTTGGCCTTGACCCTCCACTCTGCACACTGGCAGTCAGTGGGGTTCAGTAGACGGGGAAGCCCAGAAGAACTGCCCTCACCCATTAATTAGCCTGGTTCAGGAGCCGGACCTCTGCGGCAGTCTCATTCAAAAAACACTCACAATTATATTCATTATATTATTTTTATATAATACACGTATGTGTGCGTGCGCGTGTGTGCGCGCGTGTGTGTGTATAAATAAATAGATTACACCACGGAAATAGGCTCCCCATGGTGTAATATGGGCATTAGAGACTAGATGGCGCTTACTGCTTCGGTCTCATATTCTAATTAGTTTAATTAATAAATGTGCAACTTTTGGCACTGACGAGTTATGACTTCCTTCTCAATTATATTTTATCTAAATCTGTGCAAAATTTCATGTAGTACCGAGACATGGGTCACGAAAGTTGATTTCTAGACATATTTTTGATGCTCGGCCCACAGCCTATATTTTGATTTTCAACTAAAATGACTTGGGTATCAGTCTGAAGAAGGGTCTCGACCCAAAACGTCGCCAATTCCTTCTCTCCATAGATGCTGCCTCATCCACTAAGTTTCTCCAGCATTTTGTGTCTACCTTGGGTATTAGTTGAGGTGCCTACATCAAGAAGACCAAGTAATTGAAGAAACATCCCTTAAGTTAAAAACAACCTGGGTGAGCTTGGCCCCAATATCTTGCAATAATAAATATATTTATTACATCCTCATTTCTGGCTTAACTACAAATCGTTCAACCACAGATCCGCAGATCTTCATGTCCATTTATCATTCAATATGCAAAGAGGTTAACTGCTCTAAGCTCATGTGTTCAAGCCTTCCATGCTAGGATCGCATTTACAGATCAGCACGTTGAACTAACAAAAAGGAAAGTGTAATTAATCCCAAGTGAAATATTTAAAGATACAAAAACTTGGATTGATGAACAATCCAGAACAATGTCAGCATATTTAACAAGCAACTGAAGATACTTTTTTGTACCACACACCCATTCCATTGAAAATGCAGTCCAGCTGGAAGTCACACGGACACCCTCATCCCCGTTCCAAAAAAAACATCAATTAAATTCAGGGGAGAGAACAGCTTCTGTTTCTTCTCAAACTATTTAGCCAAGGTCCCCTGCTAAAAGCTGGACCGACATCCTGACTCTGCTGAAATAATCACACATCACATCTTCAAAAGTAAACCGGGGGAAACTCATTGTGAAGGGCAAGCATCAGATTTCTAGAAACCTCAGAAAAAAAAATTTGAAGGAAGTGAGTCAGTGCTACACAGGAAGGCAAAATAATTGCTCCCTCGTTTTACAGCAGTTTAGTCTCTGCAAGATGCAGCTTGTCTGCTCTGTTACCAAAAGTAATGAATTACAGTTGCAAGCCATTTACACCTTCGTCAATAATTAATTTTTGCTTAAAAGCATTACACTGTAAATGCAAAAGGTCAGATATAGATTGGGTTGTTAGTATTGTTATAGCCATGTATCCATTTTTTCATTATGGGCAGACTGCATTGAGAATCTCATTTGCAAATAATTTGAAAAATTATTTTATTCCAGTGTTCAAAGCACCTTACATCTTATGCAATATTCTATTCAAAATATATCAATTATGGAAACGTTCTTTAAAATTCTCTCCATTAATGTTGGATGATAGAAAAATGAGCCTCTGGCTAAAAGCTACATTTGTATTACCCAAGTGCTCACATTTAAAGTGCTTAAATACTTAAAAGGGATGTTGGATAGTTTGAGACCCTGATCACGAGATCTCAACGTGTACAAGTGGGTCTATAGGGCAGGATCAATTTAGATCTCTCCACTGATTGAATCATCCTTCCAACCTTCTCCAACCCACAATCTTCTACGATCTCAACACTCTAACAATTTTGGAGCCTCGTATTTTGATTTTATTCACCCCCATCTCCAACAATTGTGCCTTCCTGTTCAAACCCCACAGTTTAGTATGCCCCTTTAAACTTCAAAGCTTCACTACCCCTTTCCTTTAAGATGCTCCTTAAAATTGATCTTTTTCTTAACTTCTTAACTATCTCCCCTAATTTCTCGAACTAGCTCAATAACTGATTTTGTACATTTCTGGGAAACTCAGAATTTTTGCAATATTGAAGAAGTGATATAGAAACTTGGTATTTCTAGACAGACTGAGGTTTCATAATGAAGCCGCTAGTGTCAACGGTCTGGGCTGTCAGTTGGCCCGGTGGCGGTTGAGCTTCTTCTCCACGCTGGCTGTGGGCCTGGGGCTGCTGATGTCGTCGGTCCGGGGCTGACGGTTGGCCCGGCTGGGGTTGGCTGAAGAATTCCATTGCCTTGAAATTAGTAGAATAGTAAAATTCGATTCAGAAACTATCATTGCGCTCCAGTCTGGAATACAATAATTTTCCTATAATGTAACCTCAGATTATATTTATACACATAAATTATGAATAAAGATAAGAATTTATACACAGTTTCTTCAGCTAGCACTTCATTTGCTTTTTCTTTACGGTGAATGACCTTTGACAAATCCTATGATCCGTTACGGTTTTCACAATATCAAATTTGCTTATACTGATAGAATATGTTTACTAACAAATTCAATTCAGGAGCATGTTACCGTATTCTTTACATATACAGACCTCTGTGTAAACACAAGACCAACAGTTTTATTTTATATCCTCAATTCAAAGATTTCACTCTGCAATCCAGGAATCCACCTTGGCATCACAAAACCAATGCAAATTAAGTTCAAGTGCTCATGAGATCAGAGATCCCTCCTCCCACAACTAGATTAGTCTTTTCTTAATCAAGCTACCGTTCAAAATGCTCATCAGCCGTTTAATTACAGCAAAACCAAATCCGCATCTCTCCTCCCCCTCCCCCCCTTAAAAAGGCAGGAAACATTATTTAAGAACAGGAATTTAAATTAATCTAAAATACTTCCAGATTTTGCATTACTACAAGGCTAATGAGACAAGCAGAAGTAAACAATTTTTGGAGCACAGTTTTCTCTTTACAAAGATTGCTTCTATTTTGGTGGAAAAGATGTCTCGGCAGTTCAAGTCTGTGTTAGCAGCATCAAATTCATCTTCACTATTGACTTAATACAACTTCTGCAGAATGTCTCCACCAGCAGTCATACACACTTTCCAATAGCTACATCATTCACCTTTGCAGGCCGTTGAGCAATAGTCATAATTGCTAACTTATGTTGCTGGTAGTAAATCCTCTGCCCAGAATCTAATTTCACTTTGTATAATTAGCATTGGAAAGGACCGGTTTCTTCCCACTTACTTCAGCTGGAAGCGTGCCACAGTGCTAGCAGTGAAAGGGCAGTATTCAAAATACAATGCAATGGAAAACTGGCCCCAGGAGTCAAGCTGCACTAAAACAGAGACGTTACTCAAAAAAAGGAAGAGCCAGCTAACATAAACACAAATTTAATTTAACAAAAGATTGCATATGCTGGAAATACTCTGCAACATCTGGCAACAATGGTAGAAAGGGAAATGGTTAACATTGTACTTTTAAGACAATACAGATGCACAACCTTTTATCCGAAGATCCAAATAACGAAAACCTCCGAATAGCGGACATTTTTTTGGTCCTTGAAGAAAGGTCCTTGAAAACGTTCACCGAGAGCGGCCCGCAGAGGTGACAGTGGAACCTCCAGTCGGTCCTCGAAGAAAGGGGAACTAAATCCCCATTCATAAAAGAGAAGGTGAGGGTATATTGCGCAGGAGGGTTAATAATTGACAATCAGCTGCTCCCTGCCCGCTGAGTTAAAAAGTTCCCACGGTAGACTCACGATACACAATGTATCGTGAGTCTTGCGTGGGAACTTTTTAACTCAGCAGGCAGGGAGCAGCAGATTGTCGCTCCCTTCAGTTTCACCCCACCTACACCCCTCTGCTTCCCAGCCATGTGTGTGACCCCTTCCCTCCCCTCTCCAGCCCATTGCTCCAGCGCGGGGGCTTTGCACTGTCTTCACGTCAGCGATGCCAGTCACCGGAGACGTCAGGAACAACGGGACACCGACCCCCAGGCCCACTGCAAGCACGAGCCCAGCCCCGTTCCAACTCCAGAGGAAAACTGCAAACTGGCCGGAGACATCAGGACCACCAGAAGCCGCTCCCCGATGGGCCGCTACGGCGACAAGTGGCAGTTCGCCCACAGCCCGAGCTGTGCCCCCTCATCGGGACACTGACCCCCAGGCCCACTGCAAGCACGGAGATCCCAGATCAGCAACTCCAGCCCAGCCCCGCTCCAACTCCAGAGGAACACGCTCCCCGTATGGGCAGAAGCTGATGGTGTGCAAGGTACGTCTTGTTCTTAGGGTCGCGCAGCTCGGGCTGTGGGCGAATTGCCACTTGTCGCCGTAGCGGCCCATCGGGGAGCAGATTCCTCTGGAGTTGGAGGGGGAGGGGGGTATTGTGCTGTTTGATCGCCCCCTGCTATCCCAGGGACAGGGAGACAGGACGTTCACCGAGGGCGGCCCGCAGAGGTGACAGCGGAACCTCCGGTCGGTCCTGGAAGAAAGGGGAACTAAATCCCCTTCATAAAAGAGAAGTGGAGGGTATATTGCCCGGGAGGGTATATCGCCTACCTGGAAGAAACCGGACATTTTTTCCAGGATGTCGTCTGCACACCAAAGCTCACCAAAGCTCACGTTTGGCGCTAAACATGGCAGGCCAAAGCTCATGTTTGGCGCCAAACGCACGTCGCCTCTGCTGCACACGGATATAAGAGTGTGAAAATGTCGCCTTAGGCCGCCTAAGGGCATGTAGCCCCGCTAGGGTGACATGAGTGCGAGAGGTGATTCAATGCTGCGGGCACATTTACAAATTCAGGAATTCATTCAACACACTGCATTTCATACAGACATTTATTCTGCAAGAAAAAACTACATTTAAGACTCAAACTCGCGACCGAGGAACTGCCGGGATCAAGGCGCAAACTCGCGACCTTGTGGATATGAGCCGAGCACTCTACCACTGAGCCAGCCATTAAAATCTACGCTAAAAAATTTCCATTCCGAAGGCCAACAAATTCCGAATTACGAAAAGTGTCTGGTCCCAAGGCTTTCGGATAAAAGGTTGTGCACCTGTAGTGCCAGAACTGAAGATTTGCAGCTCCTTCAACACCTCCAGATACGAATCAATTGCCGGTGCTGACAAAGCAAGCTGATACCCCCACCCCCTCATTTTCACCATGGATGTCCAGTCACTCTACACCTCCATCCCCCACCAGGATGGCCTCAAAGCCCTCCGGTTCTTCCTCGACCAGAGGAGCAACCTATACCCAGCCACTGACACTCTCCTCCGCCTAGCGGAGTTGGTCCTCGCCCTCAACAACTTTACATTTGACTCCTCCCATTTCCTCCAAACGCAAGGCGTAGCTATGGCCACACGCATGGGCCCCAGCTACGCCTGCCACTTTGTCGGGTACGTTGAACAATCCTTGTTCAATACGTACCAGGGCCCCATCCCCGACCTCTACCTCCGTTACATTGACGACTGCTTTGGGGCCACCTCCTGCACCTACACACAACTGACTGACTTCATCCACTTCACCACCAACTTCCATCCGGCACTCCAATACACCTGGATCATTTCCGACACTTCCGTACCATTCCTTTACCTCACTATCTCCATCGCTGGGGACAGACTTCTGACCGTCATACACTACAAACCAACTGACTCACATGGCTATCTGGATTACACGTCTTCCCACCGTGCCCCCTGTAAAGACTCCATCCCCTACTCCCAATTCCTCCGCCTACGCCGCATCTGTTCCCAGGATGAGACATTCCATACCAGGGCATCGGAAATGTCCTCGTTCTTCAGGGAACGGGGATTCCCCTCCACCACCATAGACGAGGCTCGCACCAGGGTCTCATCCATACCCCGCAACACTGCTCTCTCTCCCCATTCCCGCATCGCAACAAGGGTAGAGTCCCCCTAGTCCTCACCTTTCACCCCACCAGCCGGCAAATACAACACATAATCCTCCGCCATTTCCGTCACCTCCAACGTGACCCCACCACCCGCCACATCTTCCCATCTCCCCCCATGTCTGCCTTCCTCAAAGACCGCTCCCTCCACAACTCCCTTGTCAATTCTTCCCTTCCCTCCCACACCACCCCCTCCCCGGGCACTTTCCGTTGCAACCGCAAGAAATGTAACACCTGTCCCTTCACCTCCCCCATCGACTCCATTCAAGGTCCCAAGCAGTGGTTCCAGGTGCGACAAAGGTTCACCTGTATCTCCTCCAACCTCATCTACTGCATCCGCTGCTCTAGATGTCAGCTGATTTACATCGGGGAGACTAAGCGGCGGTTGGGCGATCGTTTCGCCGAACACCTCCGCTCAGTCCGCAATAACCTACCTGAACTCCCGGTGGCTCAGCACTTCAACTCCCCCTCCCCTTCCCAATCCGACCTCTCTGTCCTGGGTCTCCTCCATTGCCAGAGTGAGCAACACCGGAAATTGGAGGAACAGCACCTCATGTTGCGCAATGGGCTAAGTGCACGACAGATGGCGCAATGGGCTAAGTGTTCGGCTGGCGACCGGAAGGTAGCCGGTTCGAATCCCGCTTGGAGTGCATACTGTCGTTGTGTCCTTGGGGCAAGACACTTCACCACCTTTGCCTGTGTTTAAATGTAATGTAATTATGTGAAGCACTTTGGGGTCAATGCAAGTTGACTAAAAATGTGCTATATAAATAAGATTATTATTATTATTATTATATTCCACCTGGGCAGCTTGCATCCTGATGGCATGAACGTTGAATTCTCCCAATTTTGCTAGCCCTTGCTGTCTCCTCCCCTTCCTTAACCCCCGAGCTGTCTCCTCCCATCCCCCCACCCTCGGGCTCCTCCTCCTTTTTTTCCTTCCTTCCCCCCCCCCCCCCACCCCCCATCAGTCTGAAGAAGGGTTTCGGCCCGAAACGTCGCCTATTTTCTTCGCTCCATAGATGCTGCTGCACCCGCTGAGTTTCTCCAGCAATTTGGTATACCTCTGATATTATAATAAGTGCTTTAAGCACCTTTAGTTATTATAAGCATGGCCCAATCACCCCGTCAACTCCACGCCAGTTACTATATGACAAACTATTCAATCAATTTCCTCTGCAGTGGCCTTCCAATTCCCCTTTGAAATCTCTGATTCGTTCAATACCAACTTATCTGACGTGTTTGCCTACATCCTCAAAGTGTGCCAGTACTCTTCATCGCTCATATTTAAGTAGTCTTAACTAAAAAGGCTGAAATATTGGACTGTACAGACAAACCCAAGGTCCTAATAGGGTTTAGAAGAATACAATGGATCACCTTTCTCCAAGTTGAAAATCCACGTCACAATTATCATTTCATAATAGACAACAGACAATGGGAGCAGGAGTAGGCCATTTGGCCCTTCAAGCCCTATTCAATGTGATCATGGCTGATCATCTCCAATCAGTACCCCATTCCTGCCTTCTCCCCATATCTTTAAGAGCCCTATCTAGCTCTCTTGAAAGTATCCAGAGAACCGGCCTCCACCGCCCGGCAGAGAATTCCACAGACTCACAACCCTCTGTGAGAAAAAGTGTTTCCTCGTCTCCGTTCTAAATGGCTTACCCCTTATTCTTAAACTGTGGCCCCTGGTTCTGGAATTCCCCCAACATCGGGAACATGTTTCCTGCCTCCAGCATGTGCAAACCCTTAATAATCTTATATTTCCTGTACTTAAGTATCGCCCCTTCCTACGCAGTCTTTCCATGATTAGCGTATCAAATGGCACTTACCAAATACCTATTGCGAGCCCTTTTATAAAGAGCACAACCCCTTCATCAACATATTCGCCTCTAAAACTCAATGGTTAGTTAAAGAAGTAAGATTTGCTTTAAATAAACCTCTTCTGGAGTTTATTAAATGCTAATCAATATTAATAATTTCAGCCCTTATTGTTTCTATCTTATATTACCCTTTTATTACTCATATTCGTATACAAGAATTACTTTTTCAATTTGACGTCTGCTCTTAGTCTTGGGAATTTTTTTTTAAATGAAAATATTCCCGCAGAGCTTCCTATTCCTGGAATAATTCTACTATGTAATCAACCCGACATGTCTTAAATCCTCAGTCACATCATGAAGAACTTCAGGATTTGATTGTCCGAACTTCCCATTCAAGGTGAGAATGTACCGACTACCTTTCGTTCTCCCTGCCAATCTGTGCTTCTAATTTAACCAAACATTTTCAACTCACTGAGACTGGCATCCTTCCAATCAACCACTTTTACTCCATTGTTCCATTTCATTATAGATCTAAACCCAGTGCTATTGTGATCATTTCCCAGAACAGATTCAAGAAATCCCTTTCTTTGGACTTAAAACGTAATAGGCTTCTCCTGGACTAGTCAGAAATATCTCCCGCACACCAATGCTACCACCATTGCTACCACTTTCTATAAAAGAACATCTACTGAATGGTTTTACACCTTAGTATCATTCAAATATGAAGAGCTGGTCATAGACTGCCGCAAGCAGGGCTGGAAGGCAAGATGTATGCCCATCGAGGTTGGCTGCAGAGGTTTTGTAGGGCAATCGCTCTACAAGGCCTTGAGTGCACTAGGCATCAACGGAGTGGCGAGGAGAAGGGCCATCAAGAACACCACAGAGGCAGCGGAGAAGGCCTCGAGATGGCTCTGGGTCAGGAGAGGAGGTCCATGGGGAGGAGCGAATGCCACCTGAACACAAGTCGTGATCTGATCAACCACGGCTGGGTCGCCTGGGTGAGGGTGTCTGATGTTGAAAGACCCGAAACACCCAATGACCCCATGTTACATCACTGATAATGTGTTCAGGATCATCTATCAATGTATTTGTATCAATCACTCTGCTGGTGAAACCAGTGGCGACCAGGAATAGACTGGTTGACAACCAAGAATAGGGTGGTGACGACTGGAGAGACAGTGGACAGCTCGGAAAGATGGCAACCAGGGTGGGGCGGTTTGGCAGCCCAAACCACATCCTCTGATGATGTGTTCAGGAGCATCTATTGATGTATTTGTATCAAACACTATCTGTCAGCCTGTAGCATCTTTTGCCAGCATCACAAAGAAAGTGTGGATGTTTAAAAGAATCCCAGAGTCAGCACTGCAGAGGATGACTGCTTTTGGCCATTGAGCCAATGCAAATTCTCTCATGTACCCCATCCTATTTCCCAATGACTTTTCATTTATATATAATGACTTTTCATGCTCCAAGTATCATTCCAATCCACTTCAAAATAAAACTGCTTCCACCATCCTTAGGCAGATCACTGCTCATTGTTTACAAAACTGGTAGTCCCCCCCCCTCCCCTTTAACTTGACTTTAAAATATTTCTGCTATTATGCATCCATCATAGGAAAAGGCAGGATGCAGAACGTGTTTGCTAATGCTACTATCCACCCACACCCTCAAAGGAAGAAATCTGTTACTGAAAATTAAAACTAGCACAAAAGTTGCCAGGTGAAAATCATCTCAATCTGAGAACATTGCTGCAGAACCTCCTCAGGTTCAACCATCATCAGCCTGATTTATAAACCACTTGCACTCCTTAGGTCAGAGACAGAGCTGGACACAACTGCAGCACCCAGCTTAATTTGCAACTCACAAAAAGAAATAGCCCATGCCTGCATACAACACAACATCGACAATCTGCAGCAGTGGCCTGCTAAATGGCAAGTAACACATCACCACCACACACGACTGGCTGAGACCATCTCCAAGAGGAGAAATTAACCAACTGCACATTAAATTCAACACTACACACTGTCAACATCCCAAGAGCTCTCTATGGCCAGCAACATAACTAGATACGTTCTAAAAATTCTATGCGTGCTGGAACATATTGCAGAGAATTGTGGATGCAGCCCACACAAACCAATCTCTCTATCAATTACTTAATCTACACTTCACGCTGCCTTGGCAAGGCCACCAGCATAATCAAGGATGAATCTCACTCCCTCTTCCATCAGGCTAGAGTTACAGAAGTGTGAAAATGCACACCTCCAGATTCTGAGAGTTTCTTCCCAGTTGTTATCAGGCAACTGAACCATCCTAGTAACAACTAGAGAGCAGTCCTAAGCTACTTGCTACCTCATTGAAGACCCTCAGGCTATCTTTAATCATACTTTACCTTGCACTAAACATTATTCCCTTTATCATGTGTCTGCACACTGGGGACAGCTTGATTGTAATCATATATAGTCTTTCAACTGATTGGTCAGCAAAAAGGTTTTCACTGTACCTCAGTGCACATGACAATAAACTAAACCAAACAAGAGAACAGGCAATCCATAGTGAGCTTGGATTCCAAATCTCCAAAGCTCTGCCTACTCGGCAGGTTAGGAACCTGGTACAAAACTCTGCATTTGTCTCTATAAAGGAAAGCTGCAGCATTCAAAATGTTCAATATTTTCCAGATTTACTTCAGCCACTCCACCATCTATACCCGGGACACATGTACAACCTGCAATAGCAATAGGTGGATTTGTTTCCCCACTCCGGTGCACAATTCTACCATTGTCACTGGGTCAAAGTCCTGCAGCTCCTACATAAAGGACTATAGCGATTCCAGCAGACAATCACAGAACAAAAACAGCACAGCACATGAACTGGCCATTCGGCCCACAATGTTTGTGCCGAACATGATATCAAGTTAAACTGGTCTCATCTGCCTGTACATGATCCATATCCCTCTACAAGCGAGTTTGGTATTCCGACTGCGCAGGCCCAGGTCATCGCTCACTGGAGATAAACATTGGAGTGTGCGGATCTGCTGTGTGTTATCTTCGGTTATCAGACCTTCATTTCTCAGTGAGTGCTTTATGCTTCGTGCTGCTCTGTGGGGTGGGGGGCCATGGTTGGGATCGGGCGCAGGTCTCCGGCGCCACAGAGTCGCCGCAGGGTCGTCCTCGTCCTCGTCCAGAGGGTCGTCCTCGTCCAGAGGCTGTCGGAGGTGTCGAGCCGGGCCCAAGCCCGGGGGCGGCTCAGCGCCAGCTCTGCCTGTCCAGTGGCCATTTGTCCCCGCCGGCCACGCGTCTCTCCCTGACCAGTGGCCGTCGGTTTGCCGGAGGGCATGTCATTACACAATAGTGAGTCACTCAGACCTGGAATAGGCAATCCGTTTCTCTGGAGCTGCTTGTAGTCTTCCAGCATCAAAGGCCCTGATGGTGGAGGGTGGTGTGACTCAGACAGAGAGGTTTGGTGGCGGCAGGCCCCGGTCGCCGGCCACCAGCTGGGGGCGCCATGGCGGGCAATGCAACATCTCCGGAAAAGGGTATCGAAACGTCACCCGTTCCTTTTCTCCGGGGATGCTGCCCGTCCAGCCGAGCCGCCGCAGCACCCTGCACGCACCCCTATCGACGGCCGGCACTCAGGGCGCGCCCCGGATTGCCGATGGGGATGGAACAACCGGGGGGGGGGAGGTCCAGGGAAGGCTCGGCAATGCCCAGGGCGGGCTCAACCCGGGCTACGGATGAGTGGTGGGTCTGTGCGCACTCTCCCCTATCACCCACTGGCATCTGCCCCCTCTCTCACTGTTACAGCCACTCTCCCGCTACCTGGCATCCCCATTCCTCAGATTCAATATATTTTTACACATAAATCATGATTAAAGATAAAAATTTACATACAGTTTATGCAGCCAGTGCTTCATTCCCTTTTTATTTTATATAGCCAGTGACCTTTGACGAATCCCATGATTCCTTTAGTTTTTCGGAATACCGAACTCGATTATTCCTTGCACTTCCATGTGCCTATCGAAAAGCCTCTTCCGCCCCTATCGTATCTGTCTCCACCACTAACCCTGGCAATGTGTTCCAGACCCTACCAAATCTCTATTAAACTTTCCCCCTTTCACCTTATAGGAAAGATTGGTGGGCTATTTAATCTCCCATGCTAACTCCACCTGTCAAAAAGGCCATACCAACATAATTTTCCTATAGTAACCCAAGGCCCCAACAGTCCCTTAAATACAAAAATCTTTTTATAGGCAATAAGTATCACACTGCCACAGATCATCGCATCTCCGGTATTGATGTTAGGATTCAATATCCACATCTGGATGCCGATTTTGTTTTCAACTATCAATTAAATTTCAGGTCAAGCACTACAACAGGAAAACGAGAGATAGATTGCATCAAAGCACTTCTGGCAGCCGTACCACAGCTTATTGTTCTTGAAGTAATTCAAAGGCAGTGCAGAATGAAGCAGCAAAGAACCCCGGAAGCAACTGAAAAGTGAAACTGTAGAAAATGGAGTAACAAAAGATGTTGAACTGGACTTAATTACTGCTCCTACAGAGCTGAAGAATATAAAATGGGAGAGGGAGAAAGGATAAAGCTTGGGGCAGAGACTTACAATTTGGATCCGCACCATCCCTAGAGTTGTCAGAATGTTTAGAAAGGAAATGCAGATGCTTGCATATACCAAAAATAGACACAAAGTGCTGGAGTAACTCAGCTGGTCAGGCAGTGTCTCTGGCGACAAAGGATGGGTGACGTTTCTGGTCAGAAGGTTTCCAACCCGAAACATCTGCCATCCTTTTTCTCCAGAGCTGCTGCCTGACCCACTGAGTTACTCCAGCACTTGGTATCTACTGTCAAAATGTTTATCTGATCTCCTAGACAGGTAGAGATTTACCCTAACCTACAGGAAGATCAAATCTATCGTTTTCACTCCACTGTATGACCATGCCCTAGCTACCAACCTCTTTGCTTTGGAAGTGATTCAGAGTTTACCCACATGCCATCTTAGCTTCCTCAAAACTGTTACTCAACCTCAGACTTTGCTTATTCCAACACCACTCTGGCTAATCTCCCATATTCTACTCTGTGGAAACATGAGATTATCCAAAATTAAGTCTTTGCTGTTCCCCATTCACCAAGTGTTTCCTGTTCTACCCCCATAATTTTAAAATAGTCATTCTTTCTTTTAAATCCTTCCATGAGCACAACCTCCACCTCCCCATCTGCCACCCATGCTCCTCGTGCCGTTCAATACCTGTACTACACGTTCTAAATCTGATCACACTCAACAATAGATTTAATTGCCTCACTGTTGATCCAAATTTAAGAATCCACTGCTCAAACATTTCACACCCTTTCCTTCAAGGAATTCCTCAAAAAACATTTTATCAAGCTTTTGGTCATCAATTTGACAGCTTTGGTGTGATGTACTTTGGAATAATTGCATGCTCTGACACAATGACTGATTGGAAACCATGACAAGATTGTCTTGCACTTACTTAAGATCCACTGAAACAGTGTGTCACAGGGACTCTCCACCAATCTAATACAAATCAAGTTAATAGACCAAAGTTTTTACACTGTAGAGCAGCAATGTGGCTTCTGCATATTCAGCTTTGAGGGTGGATAGGTCCAGAGGTGAGTGAGAGCACAAATAAAAAGCAAAGAAAATATTAATTTTTTCCACATTATATTTAGCGACATCCTTTTGCAGTTCAATGGCCGATTCTGAATACTTCTACTTCTGGGTTATTTTTTAACAGAATCCACTACATACAAGTTCTCAGTACACCTTAGCAGGTATCATCACAAAGGCATGGTGTCTCACAATTCTCACAAAGGCATGGCGTCTCACCAAGATAGAGATGCTGGTGGGTTGATTAAAATCAGAAGACCTCAAGACATCTGAATTGGAGCAGCAAAGAGATTCACAATGTTTGTACAGGGCGAGTGAGTCCCCGTACATAGTTTGAATGAGCACAAGCTTGGATCGGGTAGAAAATAGTGACCAGAGGGGAAGCCAGAGATCCAAACATGGCCTCCAGTAGAGAAACTTCCAAAATAGTTTTGATTGTTGTTTCCTGTATTTGCTAGAGATATTTTCTGTGGGTGGGGTGTTTATAATTTAGAGGATTAAGGCAATACTTGAAACCATTGATGACTTAAACTTTGACTCAACTCACACATTATCTTCCCTGTGGAAGTCACTCATTTCACATAAAAAATTCATCCTGAAAAAAGATGATCGATTGCTAAAAACCCTTATCCTAGCAGCTAAGTGAACTTTGACCGCGGCTGATAATATAAATCTGCACTATAGCCTAGTTTCCAATTCACTCATTAGGCATTCAACAAGGGAAGTTCACAATTCTGGAAGAGTGTAGATAAAGGTTAGTGCATCAATTAAAATTAAAATAATTTGGAAAGCAATACATATTGAATTGAATTGTGTCCTTGGAAAATAACTGTTCATTGGTTCACCATTTTCTATGGATCAAATAAAGGAGTGGTGGAGCTGCAATTGTCATAGGAGAAGATAAAGCACAAGCAGAAACAAAACCATCAATTATATTATTAGTCGGTTTGCATTAACAAACTGCCGTATGCACACCAGTGTTAATTATTTACATTAATAATGAGTTATGTTTTTACGGCACTATTCAGTCTGTGCAAGAGGCACAGAGGCAGTGTCACACAGCTGCAGAAGCCAAGGGTAGATCGGCAGAGTGGCTGGAATTTGGGGTCTAATTGTTTCTCCTCAGCAGTAAAATCCAACCTTCGGCAATTAAAAGCCACAACTGTGGTTGCCAATCAACTGGATTGTAAATAATTAGGCAATTTGTGAAATAGCAAAAATTTCTATTCTCACCCACAAAGGCACATTGTTATTGCAAGGACAGCATGGTTGTCCTGATAACAGTGTAGGAATCAACATTCTTCACTAGCCATCAAGTACTTCAACCATCGAAATGACAAAAGAAACCAAAATTTGTTCACACCCAACACTCATTCTCAATTCCAGGCCATCTCAGCAATCAGGAGCTAATTTGCTCCACTGGCATAAATTATGGACATTGATTTGCTCCCACCACCATTCCGACAGTATGCTACCAACAAATCAAACGCCCTTCCTCCTCAGTCATTTACCAAAAAATGAATCAGCCCATTTTAATTTCAGCAAAAGCACTGTTCCCTTATCCATGAATGCAAATGACATTAGGCATGAACACTTAATTTTTAATTATACAAAATAGAAAAAGTAATCTTTGTTTTTTAAAATCATACACATTTGATATTATATGGTAAATGACAATTAATTCATTAAGAGAACACTATCAAATGAACATGAGCAATATTTAGTGGCGGTATTATAATCGTGTACGGTGTACATAGAGGAAATTGTACATTGTCATGGGCACTTCCCTGACTAGAGACTTGCATTATAGTCCAGCTTTCATATCCACTTCAGGATGTTGCAAAGCTTACAGAAGGATTAAAGAACTAAGTGTCGTCAGTCTGTACAAAATGTGGAAATCAGCTCCCACAAATATTGAGTTAATAACCCAGAGAGGGTGGGCTATATTTGTTTTTATCAAATTGAATTCCTTGAATTTTCACCTTTACAGCTAAAATAAGTTTTAACATCTGCATTCCCGCACTGATAAAACCATTATTATGCAGATCATTATTTATTGGGTGCTTGTCTGACTGGCAGGTGCTGATGAAACGACGAAAAGATCAGCCGAAAAGGCATTGCTGACAATGAAGTAGGGGTAATGAATTTCTGCAGACAGTCATTTATCTAATGCTTCAGCAATCTGGTCATTTCAACTCTACGTGCTACTTCAATTCTTTCACACTTGCAATCTCAGAATTATTGCTCGTTGTTCAATCCAAAGATTTAGGTTTAAATTAAATTCAATTACATTTTGCTGATGACACCACTTCCAATTTTATAGCTTTTTAGTTCAGTATCCTTCTCCTCCTGCTGCTGACTGCTTGCTTCGCATAATTATTCGAGGCAGTGTGGGAAAGAACTGCAGATGCTGGTATAAATCAAAGGTAGACACAAAATGCTGGAGTAACTCAGCAGGGCAGGCAGCATCTCTAGAGAGAAGGGTCTCGACCCAAAATGTCACCCACTCCTTCTCTCCAGAGATGCTGCCTGTTCTGCTGAGTTACTCCAGCATTTTGTGTCTACCTTTGATCATTCCAGGAAGTCAGGAACCTTATGGTGCATGCAAACAGACACATTTTAAATAGACTATACATTCTAGTGAGTGGGTACAATGACTAGTGGGGTACCGCAAAGTACTGAGACCGCAGCTATTTACAATATACGTCAATGATGTGGATGAACGGATTCAAAGTAACATTAGCAAATTTGCAGATGACACAAAGCTGGATGGCAGTGTGAACTGTGAGGAGGATGCTATGAGAATGCAGGGTGGCTTGGACAGGTTGGGGGAGTGGGCAGATGCAAGGCAGATTAAGTTTAATGCGGATAAATGTGAGGTTATCCACTTTGGTAGCAAAAACAGGAAGGCAGATTACCATCTAAATGGTGTCAAGTTGGAAAAAGGGGAAGTACAACGGGATCTGGGGGTCCTTGTACATCAGTCTATGAAAGTAAGCATGCAGGTACAGCTGGCAGTGAAGAAAGCGAATGGCATGTTGGCCTTTATAACAAGAGGAATCGAATATAGGTGCAAAGAGTTGTACAGTTCTGCAGTTGTACAGAGCCCTAGTGAGACCACACCTGTAGTATTGTGTGCAGTTTTGGTCCCCTAATTTGAGAAAAGACATTCTTGCTATTGAGGGAGTGTAGCGTAGGTTTACAAGGTTAATTCCCTGGATGGCGGGACTGTCGTATGCTGAGAGAATGGAGCAGCTGGGGCTGGGCTTGTACACTCGAGTTTAGAAGGATGAGAGGGAAGCTCATTGAAACATATAAGATTGTTAAAGGCTTGGACACGCTAGAGGCAGGAAACACGTTCCCGATGTTGGGGGAGTCCAGAACCAGGGGCCACAGTTTAAGAATAAGGAATAAGCCATTTAGAAAGGAGACGAGGAAACACTTTTTGATGGTGAGTCTGTGGAATTCTTTGCCTCAGAGGGCGGTGGAGGCAGGTTCTCTGGATGCTTTCAAGAGAGCTGGATAGAGCTCTTAAAAATAGCGGAGTCAGGGGATATGTGGAGAAGGCAGGAACGGGGTACTGATTGGGGATGATCAGCCATGATCACATTGAATGGCCTACTCCTGCCCCTGTTGTCTATTCCCTCGCCACTTGCAGTTGTTTGCTGAAGGGATTACAAAAAAGTCCCAACCTTCTATATTTCCTCTTTAAAAGCTGTGCACTCTGGATATTTATAACTTAGCTTTGATGAAGCCAACCACAAAGATCACTGAGAAAGGAGCCACATATCATTGAACAGCAGTTCCTCTCACGCCGAGCAAGATGTCAGAACAATTAATTTACTGTACTCTTGCTTTTTTGGGCGGAGGGGGGTGCTCCAAACCAAGAACCATGCAAAGTCTATCAAAAGCAGTACTCGTCTTACAAATTAGTTGGATTGAAATTGACCTTTATACCTCTACCACTATTAAATTGTTTACCAAACCAAAGGAAGGAGTAAGAATTTATAGATAACTGCTTTTGCATGGGCACATTGAACACATATAATACACATTAAACTCACAAATTGGTTACGAATTATTTAGGGTCATATCCTTTTCATTATCCCCGTTTTTGCACACCCAGCCAAGCAATTTTATTTTCAATAAAACATTGGTGACCATTTCAGACTGGAAATCTATTCTGGGCTGATTGCCTTTTGCCATCTCTATCAATACTTCGAATGAGAATGTACAAGACACGATTAGCAAGTTTGCATGTGACACAAAAATAGTTGGTTTTCCAGAGTGAAGCTGGTTATCAACGATTATCAGCGGGATCTTGATCAGCTGGGCAAGAGGACCGAGGAGTGACAAATGGAAGTTTCAAATCAGGCAAGTGTGAGGTGTTGCATTTTGGGAAGTCAATGAACGGCATGGCCTCAGGGAGTGTTGTACAGCAGAGGAGTTTAAGAGTACTGTCAAAGTGATGTCCCAGCTAAATAGGACAGTGAATGATGCTTTTGGCATGCTGGCCCTCAGTCAGTGAGTTGATAATTTGCACAACATGATACTGTGTTCGATTTTGGTCATCCTGTTATATGAAAGATTATATTAAGCTGAAAAGATTGCAGAGAAACTTTTGAGGATGTTGCCACGAGTTGAGGGCTTGAGCTGTAGGGCGAGGTTGGGCAGACTAGGACTTTATTCCTTGGAGCGCAGAAGGCCAAGGGGTGATATTATAGATGTGTATAAAAGGCATAGGTTTAAGCCGAGAATAGAAAAAAATTAATAGAAATCCAAAGGGGCAGCTTTCTCACTCAGGTGGGTATATGAAAAGAGCGGCAGACAAAATACATGCACAGGAAGGGTTTATTTTAGAGGGATATGCACTAAATGGATTAGCTTAGATGAGGCATATTGATCGGCATGGTCGAGTTAGGATGAGGGCCTGTTTCACGCTGTATGACTAATTCAAACAAATGTGAATGTCAGAATAATAAAATGTCAGGGTAATATTAATATTTACTTTTCCTACTAGATAAAGAATCTGAACAATCTTTGTTTCACTCGAACTGTTCAGGTTCCATCCTTAGTTGGGGAGCTGAAATGATTTTGATACAAGAAGAAATGTCACAAATCGTATGTCGCTCAACCAAGTATTTTGAAGTTCTATATTTAAACTATCAAATTTCACTTTGGCAAAGTTGGGCTTGAAAATTATGAAACTGAAGCTGAGACAAGACAACTATAGCTCAAATGAGCTACAGCTAATTGATGTTTCAAACTAGTGATGCTGCCTGATTTGCTGAGCACTTCTAGTGTTTCGTATCATTTAGATTTTCAGCATCACTGGCACTTGGCTTTCATTGGATAGTATGATTTCTCTCAATTTATAATCTCAGTTGGTCTAAATTGCAAGTTAGATCTCCAGGTAGATTCACTGCACTATAACACAAATGGCAGTCATTTCCATCAACTATTCCTCAAATTTTGTGTACGTGTTTAATTACTGTACCAATTTTACTTTGAAAACTAATTTGAGAACCTACAAATGTAAACTCAACCACACAAGAGAATAATTAGCTGCTTCTAACTGCACTGGAAACAACCCACAAAGGAATATACAGCCTCATTAAATCCATCCCTTACATCTCTTTAGTTAATTAAGTTTATCCATTTATCAAATTAACATGTTGTAAATAGAAATTGTAAAGAACTAAATGGGATTTGCAAGTTACTCACAAACACCAATTAAATTATGCACAATTTTGAATTCATAATAGCTATAGATTGAAAATATTTATTCATGAGACGCGAGTTACCGACAAAGGCAATTTTATTCAAGCTTAATTACCCTCGAGAAGACGATGCAAGTCACCAAGTTGAATTACTTTTTAAAATATGCTATTTAAAAAAACTGAAATAAAAATCTGAAATAAATATAAACTGCCTTCATGTGCAGTGAAAGTTGTGTTAACCAAACCAATAAGATTTTTGACAAGGATGGGGTGCCTATTATGCAGACTCATCAACAAAATAAAATCAATCAATAATATGGCAAAGACAAGAACAATGCCCCACCCAAGTCTATGTAGTTCACAGCTTAGTTGGAGGTTGTAATGTTTAACAGCCCGATGGTTGTCAGGAAGAAGCTGCTCCTGATCCCAGACGTTAGTTTTCATGCTCCTATGCCTTCTTCCAAATGGTAGGAAATGAGAGTGTTGTCAGAGTGGTGTGGGTCTCTGATGATGCTGGCTCTCTTTTTGAAGCAGCAACTCCTGTAGATCCCCTTGATGGTGGAGAGGTCACTACCCGTGGTGGATGGGACAGTGTTCACCACTTTTTGCAACCCTTCATTCCTGGGTGTTTGAGTTACCAAACCAGGCCATGATGCAACCAATCAATATGCTCTCCACTGAACACCTTTAGATGTTCAAGATAGTACTCATCGGCCTACCAAATCTCTTCAATCTTCTAAGGAAGAAAAGGCATTGATAGGCTTTCTTAATGATTACATCAATGAACTGGGTCCAGGACAGAACTTCTGAGATGTAGCAATGTTACAAAATTTTGAGATTTAAAAAATCAAGTCTGCAATTTATCCCATCAGATAAAGCATAACAATAAGTTTAATTTGACACCAAATTCACTTTCATATCTCAAGTATTAAAAAAGCTATGACCATTTTCATACTCGGAAATTAGCATCTTGTTCCCTATTGATTTTCAATGGACATTACAAAAAAGCTGTGATCTTGGATAGTCAAACGCCCATTTCTTAAGGAAAGATTAACATTTTTAAATAGCCTAAGTGTCCAAAGATTATTCACAAATAATTCACAATATAACATGATTTTTATTTCTAATTTACTAGGCCAAATTGAAGGATTTTGACTGCCCTCTTCACCACTGTGGAACGCCTGTCAATGAAGACAGCCCTATGAGGATCTGCGGGGCCCCTATTCTCTTCTAAAAATAATCAGTTCCTTTAATTGGTTTTAAAACTAACGAAATTGAGTTTTTAAAAAGATTGTTTTTCGAGGCCTATAAAACCTAATAAACCTTTTCGGGTCTTGCAGCGATTTTTCGTTAATGATTTACTCTGAACATGTGCGATTAGTACAGCCTAGTAAAAATCGCGTTTTAAACCCGCCCCCTCCAAACAGCGCCAAAATCGCCGACATGGCTGAGGGCAGATTCCCAATGACGATTCAGGTAGGTTTTGTAACATACCTATGAGATGTGCACGCCTAGGAAATTGAAGGATTTGTCTCTCTTCCAATGAAGACAGCTATGAGGATCCTGGTAGACATTGAGGCCTTGCAGAATAGCCTTTGGAGGCTGCTCCACTTAGGTTTTGGCTATTGGTGACCCCCTAATGTAACAATTCTGAGAGACTCAACAACTCTGAATGCAAAGAGGCGATAGCCAGACTCCTTGGGGATGTTCACTGCCTCGCAGGTGCCCATCTCAAACATAAAAGGTGACCCTCAAGATCCCAAAATTACCAGCATTCTCTCTCTTGAGATTTTGGACATACTCATTTAAAATCTGCCATCATCATAACTTCAAAATAATTTTAAAATCCTTAATCCTTGAAAAACATCTGTCCTCACCAACAACCACTTATAACTTCCCTTCCCGTTCCAAAGTCCTTGCATGTGACCTCATCCGTCATATCCAAGCATATCTTGCTTGCAATTTTATCTTTAAATCCTTTCAATCTGCTGAAAATGCTCTAATCAAATCCATTCTTTGAAACCATAATTGTGGTTCACACCACATCCTTCCCAACCTATCTACCTTAAATAATACCTTTCCTTTATTGAGATGGGAATTGGTTTTGTTTCAAGATACAAGATACATTTATTTGTCACATATGCCAGATGGCACAGTGAAATGAGATAACCATACAGCCATACAATAAAAATAAAGAACACAACACACGATAGAATTTAACATAAAAACATCCCCACACAGCAGAATCAAAGTTTCCCACTGTGAGGGAAGGCACCAAAGTCAGTCTCTTCCTCCAATGTTCCCCAATGTTCACCCGTGGTTGGGGCTTCCCCGAGCCCTCTGCAGTCGTCGCTACGGGCGGCCCGATGTTCAGGCTCGCACCGCCGGGGTGATGTAGGTCCGACGTCGGGGCTGGGGGACGTCCTCAGCGGCCTGGACAACAGAGTCGGCCACCTCCTACCGGAGTCAGCGGCTCCCAAAGTCCGCAGGCCAAGCTGGGCGGAGACTCATGCTGGCGGCCCTCTGCAAGGAGCCCCAGGACTCCGCGATGACTGTCAGCGCCGCCCGCGTTGGAAGCTCTCCCAAACCGCAGCTCCATGATGTTGGAGCAGTGGCCCAACGCACCGGAGCTCCAAACGGCGACCCAGGTAGGCATCGCCCGCTCCGCGGTGAATTCAGCGCTGCGCCGCCGCTGTTGTAGCTCTTGTCCGGTTCCCGGTCCCCGGCGAGGAAAGGCCGCTCCGATCCAGGTGGTAGTCCGCGAGGTGGGGGGCGATAACACGACTCAGAGAAATAGTCGCGTCCCCGCCAGGAAGCGACTGGGAAACTGTTTCCCCCTTACCCTGCCCCTCCCCCACATAGAAAAGTTAAAGTTTCCCCCTAAAACAGACATTAAGCTAACTGAAAATTTAAAAAAAGATTGAAAAGAACAACAGGCTGTACGCAGAGGCTGCCACCAATGCAGCGCCCCCGGTCAGGTTCTTATGTAATCGAACTGTAACTAGCCACTTGCAATGGCTTCTTTTCTTAATTGCTAATAACTCCAGAATCGCTCAAAACTTTACCCTTGGCCTCTCATTAGTTAATGGGAAACTGTTTTGATTCCACCCCAAGACATCAGACACTCAGTGTATGCTTGATGGTTTACAGCACTCTCCCGAAGCATATCAGATTTGTTAGACTGGATCAGAAGTTTCCAATAGCCTAAAAAGCATATTTGAACATAACATCCAGCCATAAATTGTTTTTGGCAAAACTCAATTTGCAATCACTATGGCTGCCTATTTCCAGCCTTGCTCCTGCCTTGCCTCAGCAAATATATTGGTGGAACTATTAATCTTGCCGTGTTATATTCAGGCAGGACTATTCAGAAAACACTCACCAGCCTCCCATATCCATCAACATAAATGTGGTTGTCAATAGTTTTTGCTCCAACTAACTCAAAGTCTAATTTGGCCTGGGGGCAAATGTGGACACCTGTTCTGACAATGCCCTTTATGTTGATTCCAAATTACTAATGCCCTTGGCCAGAACCCTCTTCTCTGCAAACTTTCCCAGCCCTGCAAGCCTTCTATATTTCCGCACTCCACAAAATCATGCCACAGTAGATTCTTAGTTGTGATCCGTCCATCACCTGCTGCCTTCAAGGCATAAAGCTCAATAATGCTCTCCTTAACTCTCAACTTCCCCATCTTCAAGATGCCGATTAAAATCCACCTCAAGTACATAAAGTACCGGGAAAACCAAGACCAATACATTTGGCCTCCAGCAACTACAGCCAATGATTTGTTTAAGAAAGAACTGCAGATGCTGGAAAAATCGAAGGTAGACAAAAATGCTGGAGAAACTCAGCGGGTGAGGCAGCATCTATGGAGCAAAGGAATAGGTGATGTTTCGGGTCAAAACCCTTCCTCAGACTGAAGAAGGGTCTTGACCCGAAATGTCACCTATTCCTTCGCTCCATAGATGCTGCCTGACCCACTGAGTTTCTCCAGCATTTTTGTCTACCTACAGCCTATGATCTTATAATTCATGTGAGCAGCCTACGATACACTATAGAGGATCAAAGCTCCAATAAGCTTTTGTGCCTTTGAATTCTACTTCTCCTGAAAATGAATCCCAGTTCTTTGTTTACATGTGTTATGAGTTTTGTTATTCTGTGTTATTACTTTGGGCAAAATGCAAGTCTGTAAACCCAGAAGCCTTTATTTTTGAAACGTCATTTAAACCTCTCACTTCGTAAAAGATACAATACAATTCACATATCCATCCAGATACAGAACAATTGGAGGTGATGCAGCTGCTGCAGATCAATCATCTTGGTCCAGGATATCCTGGGACTTTTACAATGTAGCTGTGATAGTGGTGCAGCTGGTAGAGGTACTGACTCAGAGTCAGAAACCCGGGTTCAAACCTGACCTCAATGCTGCCCATGTGGTGTTTGCACGTTTGTCTTGTGACCACGTGGGTTTCCTCCAGGGGCTCCGTCTTCCTCCCACAAAGACGTGCCATTTTATAGATTAATTAACCTCTGTAAAATTGCGCTAATATTGTAGGGAGTGGATGCGCAAGTAGGATAACATAGAACTAATCGGCATGGACACATGTTTCCATGCTGTACTCTGAACTAAACTAAACTCCCATGGTGTATTTTAATCAGTTTATTGAAGACCAAGACAGACAAGATAATGAGTGATATATTCACCATATTACCTAGTATCTGTGTTCAATGCTGATGACATTTGACTTAAGAGGTACGTTAAGTCCCAGTGTATCCTTTTTTCTCATTTTGGTTTTTGTTACGAGTGAATGCAAATGCAATCAGAAAGAAACGTTAAAAACAGGAAATCATACAACGTACTGTAGCACCACAAACGTTACCTCAACCTCTGAACCCAAACCAAAGCTTATTTTTCTGTTGATTAATTAAACTCAGTTTTAAACTTCCAAGATCCATTCCTGACATATAATCCAAAGCTCTAGGACAATTACACATAATGTACAATATTCCTTTGGTAGATCTATAATACCCTCAGTAACACCTAGCTCTACACAAAATAACAAATAACTAATTTTTAAATGATTGCTTTTGATGGAAATGCAAAAAATGGGGGGAAATGGGAAAAGTGAAGGGTTTAAGCAAACTAGACAAATTCATTAGGGCTCTGCAGTTTTACAGGCCCCTTGTGAGACCACACCTGGAGTATTGTGTGCAGTTTTTGTCTCCAAATTTGAGGAAGGACATTCTTGCTATTTGAGGGAGTGCAGTGTAAGGTTAATTCCTGGGTTGCCAGGACTGTCATATGCTGAGAGAATGGAGCGGCTGGGCTTGTATACTCTGGTATTTAGAAGGATGAGAGGGAATCTTATTGAAACATATAAGATTATTAAGAGTTTGGACATGCTAGAGGCAGGAAAAATGTTCCCGATGTTGGGGGAGTCCAGAACCAGAGGTCACAGTTTAATAAGGGGTAAACCGTTTAGAATGGAGATGAGGAAAAACTTTTTCACACAGAGAGTTGTGAGTCTGTGGAATTCTCCGCCTCAGAGGGCGGTGGAGGCTGGTACTCTGGAAACTTTCAAGAGAGCTAGGTAGGGCTCTTGAAGATAGCGGAGTCTGCAGGAACGGGGTACTAATTGTGGATGATTAGCCAGGATCACATTGAATGGCAGTGCTGGCTCGAAGGGACGTATGGCCTACTCATGTACCTATTGTCGATTGTCTCAATCAGAAAACAAACGTTAAATATTTGAAAGCAGTTTTAATTGAACAATTCTGCTTTGACAACTGGCAAATTTTCACTTTGCATAATACAAGAGACCCATTCTTTTACAGGCATTTTCTTCTGAACTAAGTTGCCCTTTTAAAGTGATTTTATTATGACGTAATTACATGTTTCAATGGAAATTGAACATTTTTTATTTTGCCAAGTCTGTTATTAAAGCAACAAGCAATGCAAGTACATTGTTGAAATAAACAAGATACATCAATCAACAATCCAATTTCGTCCCCTTGAAATATCTCCCTCCTCCTTCCTATTGAAAGCGCTGCAATTTCTAACATATCCTTCTCATAAGGGGATCTAAAATGTGTTGCTTGTTGGCTTACAGCAAGGTTCCGATCTTCCTTAAAGAATTATCCCAGCTCTTCCCATAATAAGGTTTTAAATAGGCATTAATGTGCAGGGAATAGAGGGACATGGATCCTATGTTGGCTGTTCCTATGCTGTACTATTCGTTCCACCATCCTCCCTGGATGCACGCCACATCAACAATAGGAAGCACTGAAATGGCCATCTAGACTCTTACATTATTTTACATCACCATAAATAAGCCAAACGGGACAGTTAGGAAAATCGTAATCATCACTACGTCGGTGGGAAATCCAGCTTCCAAATGTATAAGATAAATTAGTTAATTCGATCTTAAAATAAGTGGAAGAGTCGGGTTGTTTGAGTGAATTGTTAAGTCCTAATATTAAAAACTCCCATGAGTGCTCACAAACCTGGATAAAATACCTACACGCATTTGAAACTACTTAGACAGAAGTGGTTAAATAAAATAGCCAGTTTCAAATTACCTCCTCGCTAGAAAAGGGAGTTTAAGAGTAAGATGTTGAACGGTGCGAGAGGCCTGCTCTCTCCACATAACTTCCTTTATTCCGTTATAAAACAGTGTTGCATGCTTCAAAAAGAAATCACACCGACTAGTGGCACCCATTGAGAAACTTGTTTCGACGACGAGCACGGACTGATGGGGATAAGCAGGCTGGCAAGGAGTCTCTTGGCGCTTCTCTCTCTCTGTTCCCCCCCCCCAACAACAACAAACCCAGCACCAACTTACCCAACAACAGCAACTTCACCTCCCGGGCTGCTTTCTCACCGTCCTCCCGCAGGTTTTTATCAATCATTTTCGAGCGCTCGGCGGCCGCCTTGTCCTCAGCGCTGATGGTGCAACCCATGGCCACTTCTGAGAAGATTAATTTGTTTTTTTTGTGTGTGTTTGTGGGGGGTAGGGGGAGAGGGGAGGGGGGCTGTTGTCTGTTAGTTATACGTTGGAAAATAAGTTATCTTTAATCCCGATTCCAACCTCCCAGAAGAAATAAAGAACCAGCCGACGTCTCGGTTGAAACTTCTCATGTAAGAAATAAAGAGGAAATGAAAATGTTTTGTTTTCTTCACGCCGTTTTTCTTTTGGGGGGGGGGGGTGAAATGCAACAGACTTCTGTGGGGTTCTTTTTCTTTTTTCCCTTCCTTGGGGTTGTTGGTGCTTCCAGTCCCCGCACAGCTCCACTCCACTCCGCCACACCCGCCCGCACCACTCCAGCCGCGGACTCGCAGCTCTCGTCGCCGAGCCGGATGGGACTGCAACTGGCACTGCGCGCGCCCGCCCTCTCCCGCCCCCCCGCCCGACGCGCTGCCCGCCGGGAACTGTAGTCCGCAACCTTCCTCCCTCCTACCATTCACGCGTGCTACTAACTACAATCCCCGACATGCCGCAATAATTGCCGCCAGCCCTCCCTCCCTCCACACGACGATTGACAACGCAGCTTTTCTTTTTGGATGCTGCACATCCCACTGGTTGGTATCACTGGTCATTGTATTCAAACGCAATGCAATTTATTATCTCCCATTTAGATTTACATTGCTTTTGATTGACTTAAATAACATATCATTTTATAATAGGCACGTTTCTGATTTTACTTTGTGTGTGCTTTTCCACTCGTTTACTATTCATTGCACTTTCATTTTACTATGGTGTGTACTCATTTGTTCTACTCCATCTCAAGTGACTTGTTGCTAAACAGCGGCATCCTGCCACTGTGCGGACAACTGGAGGGTCCAGAAATCCCCACAAATCAACAAAATTCGAGTAAGAAACATTTTCACCCCCCGAAATGTGGAGGAATTATAGGAGCCAAACCAGATGAGAACAGTGCACAAACACACTTCACACACTCTGAAGGCATGTATTAAAAATAAGGGATCGCCGCCCTTAAGGGAAAGCTGATTACATTCGGTTACTGAAATATCTTATTGTCCCCCTGTTATGATTTTCGTCGCAGTTGCCGGTGGACCGTTAGAAGAAGCTTGCAACAAAAAAGGTAAGTTGGTGCAGTGTAGAAAGAACATAAACATAAGATGAATACAAATTCTGATGACTGCCGTGATTTACATTTTAAATAAATAAATACTTGCATTAAAAAAAAATCAAAGTCCTGGAAGGATATTGTTCCAGTGGTGGAGTAGAGCCAAATATCCTGGAATTTAAATCACCTAGCTTTTTTTTTCAATTTAGGTGATTCTCTCTGGAGTTTATCACTTCCAATTATGGATTATACAATCATGGCCGTTTCCATGTAAGTGATTGATGGTCTTTGTGGGCTAAAGGTTCTGTTTCCATTCTGAATTTAAGGTGTTTCCTGTTATCAGGCTTGCACATAATGATGTTATTCTGCACTTAATACTCATTTCCATACCAATCTCAACGAGAGCTAAAGGTTCCACAACGGGAGCTAAAGGTTCCACACACTGTGCTTCATATACAATTTAAAGAAGAATCATGTGTCTTTAAGAACTAAGTGCAATATGAATAACAAACTTACCACACCAATGTATTCTGCTCAGGTCACACCAGCTGCCTGCAGTAAAGATTGTTCTATGTTGCAGTCTAGTCTGTGTGATGGTACAATAGTTTAAGCTACACTTAAGAATAATTTAAGCACTCGTGGGTAGGATTGCAGGAAATGGACATTTGCGATGCTTATATTCACCCTGAATGTGGATACCACGGAGTTGATCCTTAAGGTGAACATCATCAATAAAGTGGAGACACATGGAACTGCGGGTGTTGGAATCTGGTATGGTACTTTATTTGTCATATATACTGAGCTACAGTGATATTAATTTTTGTACAAGATTCAAGAGAGTTTATTGTCATGTGTCCCAGATAGGACAATGGAATTCTTGCTTTGCTTCAGCACAACACAAGGAATGAATATAGATCACAGATCAGTGTGTCCATATACCATTGTATAAATATATACACACATGAATAAATAAAACAGATAAAGTGCAAATAAACAGATAATGGGCTATTATGTCTTTGGATTGAATTCTGTCTTTAATTTGTGTACTGGTGATGTCTTTACTATTTATTTCATTCCGCTTGCATGTTTTTACTCTATTTGCTAAATTGTGTAAGGTGTCCTTGAGACTCTTGAAAGGCGCCCTTAAATAAAATGTATTATTATTATTAATGTTCAGAGTTTTGTTTGAGTTGAGTTCAATAGCCTGATGGCTGTGGGGAAGAAGCTGTTTCTGAGCCTGGACGTCGCAGTCTTCAGGCTCCTGCACCTTCTACCTGAAGGTAGCGGGGAGATGAGTGTTTGGCCAGGATGATGTGGGACCTTGATGATGCTGCCAGCCTTTTATAAGGCAAGTGACTGTGATAGATCCCCTCGATGGTATGGAGGTCAGAGCCGATGATGGACTGGGCAGTGTTTACCACTTTTTGTAGTCTTTTTCGCTCCTGGGCACTCAAGTTGCCGAACCAAGCCACGATGCACCCGGTCAGCATGCTCTCTACTGTGCACCTGTAGAAGTTAGAGAGAGTCCTCCATGACCAACCAACTCCCCGTAATCTTCTCAGGAAGTAGAGGCGCTGATGTGCTTTCTTCATAATAAAATCAGTGTTCTTGGACCAGGAGAGATCTTCAGAGATGTGCACGCTCAGGAATTTGAAGCTCTTGACCCTTTCCACTATCGACCCGTTGATATAAACGTCCCACAACAATGGTGTAGTCAGCGAACTTGATGATGGAGTTCGCACTATGACCGGCTGCGCAGTCATGAGTATAGAGAGAAAACAGCAGGGGGCTGAGCACGCAGCCTTGACGTGCTCCCTTGCTGATTGTTATCGAGGCTGTCACTTTTCCACCAATTCGAACAGTGCGGTCTGTGAATGAGGAAGTCGAGGATCCAATTGCAGAGGGATGCGCAGAGACCCAGTTCTGAGAGTTTGATAACCAGCTTGGAGGGGATGATTGTATTAAGTGCCGAGCTGTAATCAATGAATAACAGCCTGACATATGAGTTTTTGCTGTACACAGTTTAGTACAAGTATCACTATAAATAAACACTTGGATACATATTAGATAAGTATCTCCAATACAGTTCAAGTGTATAGCAGTGGTACACTAATACAGTATACAGCGTTGCCAGTTTGGCACTATTTTTCAAGTGCCAGTTGTAAGCGTAGGGATATTGATCTGACCATGAAGGCCCGATGCCTTGGCGGCGTTGCAAGTTTGGCCTAGCCAAGCATAGCCGTGGTGCCCTCCGCCGCTTCCCACTGCTGCAAGCCGCCTCCGGTCCACTTGCTCGGCCTCTGGCATCATTCCTCAGACTGCCACAGGGCCTCCAACTGTCGAGGCTGTGCGCTTGCTTCCACAGCCGGTCTGCTTGCTAGCCTTCCAGGCGGGTTCCGCTACGCTGTGTGGGTCTTCGGTGGGTTAGTCGGGCCCCCTGTGCAGGCAAGTCCTCAGTCTCCAGTGGGCAAGCTGGACCTTCTGGGTGGGTCCCTAGTCTCCCTCGGATACCACGGAATCTAGAACAAAACACAAAGTGCTGGAGAAACTCAGCAGGTTAGACAACACCTGGGGAGGGAATGGGCAGGCAACATTTTGGGTTAGGATCCTTCTTCAGACAAACATCAATAAAGGTGCAGGGTGGACATAGAACAGAGATACACCTTGCTGTGAGGAAAGGGGAGGGGTGATAATTCATGCTGCTGTGGCATCAGAGGCATATGGAGTGTTGTTGAATCAATTGGTATCATAAACTATTGTCGATGTATATGTTGGACACGGCTCAAGTCTATGAACATTAACTGGCGTTGTTGATAGAAATCTAGAAAAGATTCTTACTAAAATATTGAAGAGTGGGTGCCAGATTGCAACAGCCAGAGGAATGATGAGTCAGAAGTTGAGGGAGTTTTGCACAGAGCATATTCTGAAATGCAAACAAACAACAGGCCCACACATCCAGTAATGGAAACAGCTTTTGCCATCAAGTCCAGCTCATGAGGTGGCTTTAGACCTAGCTATGTTTTATGTTATCCATGGGTGGCTATGTTCCTATCCATTGCAGATAATAAGGGAAGTGGCATTGGTAGGACATCAATAAGTCACAAGTTTGAGTTTGAATTTAGTTTATTGTCATGTGTCCTGAGTTACAGTGAAAAGCTTTTGTTGCATGTAACTAGTCAGCTGAAAGACAATACGTGATTACAATTGAGCCATTCACAGTGTGCAGATAGATGATAAGGGAATAACATGAATACGCTCAATGCAAGATGAAGCCAGTAAAGTCCAATCAAAGATAGTCCAAGGGCCTCCACTGAGGTAGATAGCCATGGAGACTTTATGTAAAGGACCAACGCTTCAGGAGGTCAGGGAATTCAGAAGGTGGTTCTACTTTGAAGTGTGCAGGTCCTGCCCAAGCAGATTGCTGGTCAGGTCAGCTCTTGAGAGGCACCAAGAAGTCTGTGCTCACACTGTGGCAGACTGGACTCGCGGTGATGAATTCAATGAAACCACTGGAGGAAGAGAAAGAGATTCAAAATATGCAAAGTAGCTTTTCAGAAACTAACAGAATGTTGACAACATCTTAATGGTTTTGGCAGATGTAAAACCTTCACATGATCAAACTAAATCGTCATCAGGAAAAAACTAAAAGTTCATAAATTCAGGTAGCTGGTCTTTGAAAACTCGAAGGTCAGTCATCAGCTGAACAAAATAAAAATTAATATGTTTCAGGCCTTCCATCACAGTGAGGAGGAGATTCACTGGGATGGATGTTTGTGTAAATTGTGTTGTGTCTTGGTTCTTTTTCTTGTGTTTGTGTATGACTGCAGAGACCAAATTTCTTTTGAACCTCAATGAGGTTCAAATGATAACAAATAAAAATGGTATTGTATTGTATTGTAAGACTTTCCTTCCAAGTGAAGTAAGACTAAAGCAAGGCAATGCTTCTGGGTGGGGAGCCCCACAGTTGATAGAGGCATTGAGGGGGAAGAAACGGCTTGAGAGGTTTCAAACTCAACTACTATCCAGAAACAAATAGACAAAGGCGCACAGCGGGGTAGCATAAAGTTGTTGGTTAAAATTCTTCTGCAGAATTTCCAGGGATAACCCCAAGGATGCCCCAGCAATTATAATTACTGATCTCATGTTGGTTAGGATTATGGTGTGTGATGATTATTGAATTTGAAAAGGAAGTGATTGTAACATCAAGGTAGTCGAGGTATAGGAGTGGAGGATCAGTGCAGAGATGTCTATGGTGTGATTAGTAACATCAAAAGTAACAATACAAGCACACCACGAGGTTCAAAGATATTTATTGCACCTAAATGGTAAGCTCTGGTGCAATGGGTGGTATACTGAAGGACGCAGAACCAGTAAGGAAAAGATGCTGGAGCTTACCTTAATTTGTTGGTAATCGTCAAGCCATCCAAGACTCCAGGAATGGAAGCAACGCATTCAGGAAATTTGTTACAGATTACAACCACCATCTGGGTGAAAAAAATGTTCCTCAATTCCCCTCTGAATGTCTTCCCCCTTGTTCTAAACCTATGCCATTTAATTTATAGAGTCCTTAGCTTTCGTTTTTTAGTTTTAGAGATACAGCATGGAAATCAGTCCTGTGGCACACTGGGCCTGCTCCGACCAGTGATCACCTGTCCACTTTTTCTATCCTATGCACTAAGGACAATTCACAGAAGCCAATTAACCTACAAACCTGCACATCTTTGGAATGTGGTCGGAAACTGGAGCACCCAGAGAAAACCCACGCTGTCACAGGGAGAACGTAAAACTCCGTACAGACAACTCCCATAGTCAGGATCAAACCTGGGTCTTTGGTGCTGTCAGGCAGCAACTCCACTGCTGTGCCACTGTTCCGCCCCTCTGCTATACGAAAAGTTTCAGAGTATCTTCCATATTTATGCCCCATTGTTATTCACTCCTCCATCAAATCCCCTCTCAGCTTCCTCTTCCTCTCAAAGGAAATCAAACCCAGCCTATCCAGTCTCCCCTCACACATGAAACGTTCCAGTCGAGGTGACGTCCTTTGAAATCTCCTCTGTACCGTCTTAAGTGCAGCCACATCCTTTCTTTAGCCTGGCAAATGGAACTACATATAATATTCCGCTGTAGCCTTTTAACAATGTTATATAGTTGTATCATGACCTCCACGGTCTCATATTCTATGCCTCATATAATGAGGGCCAGCAACTCGTATCCTCCTTCACTGCCTTGTCTGCCTGTGTTGCTACCTTTAGGGATCTGTAGACCAAGGTCCTACTGTCCCTCAATATTAATTCAGCCCCTATATTCCCTGTGTTTTCCCTTTCCTTGTCATACATCCTAAAATGTATCACCTCATTGTTATTGGATTTATATTAATTTATCATTGCTCCACTCAACTTAGCAACTGATCATAATTGTCATGTCGCCTAAAACTACTGTTTTCACTATCAATAACATCACCAATTTTAATTAACATTAATTGCATTTAATGTAGTTTGATAGATGGGATATGTTTGGCTAAATGTATAAATGTGAATATATGTTTCTGTAAATACATAAAATACATATAATTTTGTATGTATATAATAACTGGTGGTGAATTTAATGTATGGCAATTGTTAATATTTTAACGGTTTATCATGTTTTAAAGTGCAAGCAATTGAGTATTTAGTGGGGGTGTATCTTTAAGAACTGAGTGTACTGTTTGTTATAACCTTGATACATCTTTGTATCAAACACTGTTCAGATGAAAAAGGATGTTCTGTTGTTAACTATTCAGTTTGAGTGATAGTACATGCAGAAATAATAAAGAATCACACAGACACTAAATCAAGGAACACTTAACACGTTTGTTGCTTTCCTTGCTACTTAAAGGGACACTCTGTTGACATCAGCAAACTGACAAAAGCAGCTTTGCAATCGATTGCAGATTGTTCAAATATCGACCAAAGTCAAATGCGTGTGCTAAAATTAACAAGGAAAGCTTTCTCCAGTATTTAGTTGCTGAACTCACTTAATGGGTATCTCAGCAGTCACACCGCTGACAACATTTCAACAAATGGTGATGCCTTTATTTAAGAGCATCTAGGATAAGCCACAGAAGCACAGGCCAGTGAACCCTACATCATTTAAGTTAATGCTACATAAGTTACTGGAGGAGATTCAGAGAGACAGGGTCTACCTGCATTTGGAAAGGCTAAGAGGAATTAGGAATCAGCATGGCTTTGTGCATGGGAAATTATACATCACGAGTTTGATTGAATTTCATTTAAAGTGGTGATCAAGAAAATTGAAGAAAGCCTACAAAAGACAGCAACAGAAATAGTTATCTGAGAGATTGTGAGAGGGAATGCCTGCAAGAGATTTACAGTAAAATCAGAGGTAAGTCTACTGGGAATGGCCGTATTGGAGTGGCCTTTTTGAAAAGCAGCCGTTTCTGAGGTCAAATGTGCAGTGACCGAGGCTATGTCATAAGTAATAGGAGTAGAATTAAGCCATTCGGCCCATCAAGTGTACTCCGCCATCCAATCATGGCTGATCTATCACTCCCTCCTGACCCCATTCTCCTGCCTTCTCCCCATAACCTCTGACACCTGTACTAATCAAGAATCTATCTATTTCTGCTTTAAAGATAAGGTCAAAGTGCAGATGCTTCAACCAGAGAGGCTTCAATGAGAAGACTGAGTAGCAAAGAAGGTAAAACAAGGTAAGGTTTTTACTTTTAACCCATAAATTATTGGAGGATTATAATGGCAGGCAGCCTCCTGTGCAATATGGATGATCAGGAAGAAGTAAAATGTCCCTGGCAACTATGTTTGCAGGCCGTGTGTTTCACTGTAGCTCCTCTCAGACAGCATGGATGGATCAGTTAGGAGTGACAGTTGGATTCACAAAGGATCAGAGAGGAGGTAGTAAGTGTCATACATAGAAGCCTCAGGGACGTAGTCACATGGCAGCTTCAGTCAAAGAGTAGACCGGTGACCACTAGGAGAGGCAGGCAGGCAGTGCAGGAATCCCCTGGAGCTATTCCCCTTTTCAACAGGGTTGGAAACTGTTTGGAGGGGCGGGGAGTGCAGTGGGGATTTGTTGGAACAGAGAGGCACCCTCAAGGGAAAGGAGCACCAGGCAAATTGATCATACTACAAATAGACACAAAATGCTGCAGCAACTCAGCGGGTCTCAGTCTTCAGCCTGGAGTAACTCAGACTGAAGAAGGGTCGCGACCCGACATGTCACCCATTCCTTCTCACTAGAGATACTGCCTGTCCTACTGAGTTACTCCAGCATTTTGTGTCCATCTTGGGTGTAAACCAGCATCTGCAGTTCCTTCCAAAGAGCTTTGCTGTACAGCAGGGAAGGACATAAGGTTAGCGCTAAGGCATTTGGTACACTTGCCTCCATAGGATGTGTTGAGTTTAAAAGGATGGGGAGCCATGATGCCATTGTATAAACTATCATTAGACCACACTGGAGTATTATGTACAGTTCTGGTCGCCATGCAACTGGAAGAATACAGTAGATTCACCAAGATGTTGCCTGGAATGGAAGGCTGTAGTCACCAAGAGAAAGTAGATAGGTTGGGTTTATTCTCATTGAAAAGCATGAGGCTGGAGGTTTATAAAATGACGAGAAATATTGATCAGAAAGGCAGTCAGAATCTTTTTCAGCAGTATTTTGATTTTAAGATTTTATTTCATGGTGACCAATTGCTTATTAATTACAGGTTTATCATATTAAAATAATTTTAATCCAGTACATAATCTAAATGCATATGTTTTGGTAGTGATTAATAACAGAATTGGCCAAAACATTAAAAAAATCGCCACTCCTCAAATAAATTGCCATAAAATGTTTAGTTTCTCATTCAAATGAAAACAATTCTGACAATATTACAGTGTGTAAATTTGAATTAAATCAGGAATTTTACCATTGTCACCTAGACTCATAGATTAAGTAATATCTACAAATCTGAAATTAAAAATGTGTGCCCTCTTTGCGAATAAGAACAAAAAGGAAACAAATGTGTGCCCTCTTTGCGAATAAGGAAACAAAAGGTCCATGGGAACAGAATACAGATTCAATACCGAGATGTTTGAACAGCGAACACAAATACCACTTTCTCATACCACTTCTCATTTAATTATTTGTTTTCAGTTTGCAGGGCAACAGAAAGGGCCTTATTATGCTATTTTTATAATTCACATACAACCTTGATCTGAATATAGATTTGTTTTGCATTGTCACTTCTCTTGGATAACAGAGTGGGTGTTCCAGTATGTGACAACTTCATTACTTTTGAGCTTGTCAAGAGTTAAGCTTCAGTAATAATGGGCTATTTGAGATTGTTAACATCACACGGATTGAATTCAGTATCTGCCAGATCTCTCAAACAAATTGAGCTATTCTCTTGAGATATATGGGAATGGTTAGATGCAAAAATGCAGTTTCCCATCTTGTTTTTATCTAGCATTTGTTTCTTGATTTTGTTCTTTATATGTTAATTATTTGAAAAAGAATGTGAAAATTGTAGGTGTTATTGATCTAGAATTTTGTACGATAGATACAAAATGCTGGAGTAACAGGCAGTACAGGTGCACAACCTTTTATCCGGAGTTCCGGAAACCGAAAAACTCTGAAAACCGGACATTTTTTCCAGGATGTCGTCTGCGCACCAAAGCTCGCGGTTGGCGCCAAACTTGGCCCGAAACGACCCACGGTCAACCCAGGTCTGTACTACTGTAGCGGCTGCCTCCTCCCCGGAGACCGGGGAGACACTTAAGCATCTGTAAATCATTGCTTAAATGTTAGTCAGTTAGTTTGGAGGGCTTTTATGTGAAGGAGTAAACTTTAATTCTTAGTCCCCTACCTGGTCGGAGAGGCGGGGAGCGGTCAATGCCTTACTGGGTCGCTGTGCAGTAAGCTGTGGCCGGTGGGGCTGCGGGCGGCGCCGGTTGTAGCTCCGACCCCGGCAACTCTACCCCTGGCTGCTCCAAATCCAGCGCGGCCCGCGGCCGGACACCCGCAGCCCCAGCTCCGCGAATGTTGGGAGTCGGCGGCATCGCAGCGCTGGGATACCAGCGAGGAGCGGGCAATGCCTTACCGGGTCGCTGTGCGGTAAGCTCCGGAGCGCTGTGGCCGCCGACTCCCAACATTCGCGGAGCTGGGGCTGCGGGCGGCGCTGGATTTGGAGCCGCGCAGCCAGGGGTAGAGTTGCCGGGGTCGGAGCTCCAACCGGCGCCGCCCGCGGCCGGACGGAGCCCCCAGCTCCGCGAGGTTGGGAGTCGCCGACCAGGTAGGGGACTAAGAATTAAAGTTTCCCCCTTCACCCCCACTCCACCACCACCACATAAAATCCCTCCAAACTAACTGACTAACATTTATGCAATGATTTACAATGATTCTCCCGGTCTCCGGGGAGGAGGCAGCTGCTCCAGACTTTTCAAGCCGCCCGCGCTACCTACCTAATCTACGCTAAAAATCTTCCATTCGGAAATCCGAAAATGTCCGAAATCCGACAAGTGTCTGGTCCCAAGGCTTTCGGATAAAAGGTTGTGCACCTGTATCTCTGAATAGAAGGAATAGGTGACGTTTTGGGTCGAGACCCTTCTTCAGACTGAGTCAGGGGAGAGGGAGTCACAGATAAGGAAGTGTAAGAGATCTCTGCAGTTCCCACACCTTAGCATCTTGTACATATTGAAATAAACACTTTTGTCTAAAACTACTGTCCTTTTTCAAGTCAAGTCAAGTCAAGTTTATTTGTCACATACACATACGAGATGTGCAGTGAAATGAAAGTGGCAATGCTCGCGGACTTTTGTGCAAAAGACAAACAACAAAACAACCAAACAAATTATAAACACAATCATAACGCACATATTCTTTTACATAATAAATAATGGAAGGAAAAATAATGGAAGGAAAAACGTTCTGTAGAGTTAGTCCCTGGTGAGATAGGCGTTTACAGTCCAAATTGCCTCTGGGAAGAAACTCCTTCGTTCTCACCGCATGGCAACGGAGGCGTTTGCCTGACCGTAGCAGCTGGAACAGTCCGTTGCAGGGGTGGAAGGGGTCTCTCATGATTTTGTTTGCTCTGGAGTTGCACCTCCTGTTGTATAGTTCCTGCAGGGGGGTGAGTGAAGTTCCCATAGTGCGTTCGGCCGAACGCACTACTCTCTGCAGAGCCTTCTTGTCCTTGGCAGAGCAATTCCCAAACCAGATGGTAATGTTCCCGGACAAGATGCTTTCCACCGCCGCTGCGTAGAAGCACTGGAGGATCCTCGGAGACACTCTGAATTTCCTCAATTGCCTGAGGTGGTAAAGGCGCTGCCTTGCCTTACTCACGAGTGCTGAGGCGTGTGATGCCCATGTCATATCCTCAGAGATGTGAACTCCCAGATATTTAAAACAGTTCACCCTATCCACAGGATCCCCATTTATCCTCAATGGAGTGTACGTCCTCGGATGATGTGCCCTCCTAAAGTCTATGATCAGCTCCTTTGTTTTTTTGATGTTCAAGAGGAGGCTGTTATCCTGGCACCAGAGTGCTAGATCAGCCACCTCCTCCCGGTAGGGAGAAGAAAGGAGAAAGGAAGAGGAGGAGCCCGAGGGCTCAGGGAGAGCTGAGAAGGGTAGGAGACAGCAAGGGCTACTGGAAATTGGAGAAGTCAATGTTAATGCCGCTAGGGTGCAAACTGCCCAAGCGGAATATGAGCTGCTGCTCCTCCAATTTCCGGTGGTGCTCACTCTGGCCATGGAGGTAGAGGTCGGGGATGGGGCCCTGGTACACCTTGAACAAGGATTGTTTGACATACCCTAGAAAGAGGCAGGCATAGCTGGGGCCCATGCTCGTGCCCATAGATATGCCTTGTATTTAGAGGAAATGGGAGGAGTCAAATGAGAAGTTATTAAGGGTAAGGACCAGCTCCGCTAGGCCTGGAGGAGAGTATCTGTAGACGGAAATTGGTTGGTTCTCCGGTCGAGGAAGAACCGGAGGGCTTTGAGGCCCTCCTGGTGGGGGATGGAGGTGTAGAGTGACTGGACGTCCATGGTGAAGATGAGGGGATGGGGGCCTAGAGAATGGAATGCCTGGAGACGATGGAGAGTGTCTGAGGTGTCTTGAACATATGTAGGGAGGGATTTAACCAGGGGGGATAGGATGGAGTCAAGGTATGTGGAAATAAGTTTGGTAACAGGCAGAGACAATGGGTCTACCAGGACAGTCAGGTTTGTGGATTTTGAGGAGAAGGTAAAATCGGGCCGTGCAGGGCTGGGGAACGATGAGGTTGGAGGCTCGGCGGGGCAAGGAGCTGGAGTGGATGAAGTCAGTGATGCTGCGAGAGATGGTGGCCTGGTGCTCGTCTGTGGGGTCATGGTCCAGGGGTAAATAGGAGGAGGTGTCTGAGAGTTGGCACGTGGCCTCAGCTTTGTAGTGATCGACGCGCCAGACCACCACGGCACCTCCTTTGTCGGCGGGTTTGATAACCCAGTTTGGGTTGTTGCGGAGAGAGTCGATGGCAGTGTGTTCAGGGGGGGAGAGATTGGAGTGAGACAGGGGAGTGGAGAAGTTGAGGCGGTTGATGTCCCCTTTTCCTAGTCGGCCACCATTTAGATAATAGTCTGCTTTCCTGTTTTTGCCACCAAAATGGATAACCTCACATTTATCCACATTATACTGCATCTGCCAAACATTTGCCCACTCACCCAGCCTATCCAAGTCACCTTGCAGTTTCCTAGCATGCTCCTCACAGCTAACACTGCCCCCCAGCTTAGTGTCATCCGCAAACTTGGAGATATTGCCTTCAATTCCCTCATCCAGATCTTAATATATATTGTAAATAGCTGGGGTCCCAGCACTGAGCCTTGCGGTATCTTCCCTGTGGCTCCCCACTAGTCACTGCCTGCCATTGTGAAAAGGACCCGTTTACTCCTACTCTCCTTGCTTCCTGTTTGCCAGCCAGTTCTCTATCCTCACATCAATACTGAACCCCCAATGCCGTGTACTTTGAGTTTGTATACTAATCTCTTATGTGGGACCTTGTCAAAAGCCTTCTGGAAGTCCAGATACACCACATCCACTGGTTCTCCCCTATCCACGCTACTAGTTACATCCTCGAAAAATTCTATAAGATTCGTCAGACATGATTTACCTTTCGTAAATCCATGCTGACTTTGGCCAATGATTTCACCACTTTCCAAATGTGCTGCTCACCCATCTTTAATAACTGACTCTAGCAGTTTCCACACTACCGATGTTAGACTAACTGGTCTGTAATTCCCCATTTTCTCTCTCCCTCCCTTCTTAAAAAGTGGGATTACGTTTGCTACCCGCCAATCCTCAGGAACTACTCCAGAATCTAAAGAGTTTTGAAAGATTATTACTAATGCATCCACTATTTCTGGAGCTACTTCCTTAAGTACTCTGGGATGCAGCCTATCTGGCCCTGGGGATTTATCGGCCTTTAATCCATTCAATTTACCCAACACCACTTCCCGGCTAACCTGGTTTTCACTAAATTCCTCCAACTCCTTTGACCCGCGGTCCCCTGCTAGTTCCGGCAAATTATTTATGTCTTCCTTAGTGAAGACGGAACCAAAGTAGTTATTCAATTGGTCCGCCATATCCTTGTTCCCCATGATCAACTCACCTGTTTCTGACTGCAAGGGACCTACATTTGTTTTAACTAATCTCTTTCTTTTCACATATCTATAAAAACGTTTGCAGTCAGTTTTTATGTTCCCTGCCAGTTTTCTTTCATAATCTATTTTTCCTTTCCTAATTAAGCCCTTTGTCCTCCTCTGCTGATCTCTGAATTTCTCCCAGTCCTCCGGTATGCTGCTTTTTCTGGCTAATTTGTACGCATCATCCTTCGCTTTGATACTATCCCTGATTTCCCTTGTTATCCACGGATGTACTACCTTCCCTGATTTATTCTTTTGCCAAACTGGGATGAACAATTTTTGTAGTTCATCCATGCAGTCTTTAAATGTCTTCCATTGCATATCCATAACCTGGCTCTCAACACCAGCAAAACCAAGGAACTGATTGTGGACTTTGGAAGGAGTAGGATGGGGACCCACAGGCCCGTTTATATCAACGGGTCGATGGTTGAAAGAGTCAAGAGCTTCAAATTCCTGGGCGTGCACATCTCCGAAGATCTTTCCTGGTCCGAGAACACTGATGCAATTATTAAGAAAGCACATCAGTGCCTCTACTTCCTGAGAAGATTACGGAGAGTCGGTTTGTCAAGGAGGACCCTAACTTCTACAGGTGCACAGTAGAGAGCATGCTGACCGGTTGCATCGTGGCTTGGTTCGGCAACTTGAGCGCCCTGGAGAGGAAAACACTGCCCAGTCCATCATCGGCTCTGACCTCCCTTCCATCGAGGGGATCTATCGCAGTCGCTGCCTCAAAAAGGCTGACAATATCATCAAGGACCCACACCATCCTGGCCACACACTCATCTTCCTGCTACCTTCAGGTAGAAGGTACAGGAGCCTGAAGACTGCAACGACCAGGTTCAGGAATAGCTACTTCCCCACAGCCATCAGGCTATTAAACGTGGCTCGGACAAAACTCTGAACATTAATAGCCCATTATCTGTTATTTGCACTTTATCAGTTTATTTATTCATGTGTGTATTTACTTATATAATGGTAGGTGGACATACTGATTTGTTTTGTAGTCAATGCCTACTATGTACTGTTGTGCTGAAGCAAAGCAAGAATTTCATTGTCCTGTCAGGGACACATGACAATAAACTTTCTTGACTTGACTCTTGGTAAAGCTGACAACAGGCATCCATGTGGCAAAATGGAAAATCCCTGAAAATCTCATCAAGATTTATTCATTCAATAGTGATTGAATAGTTTCCACCTGCGTGTCCATGAGTTGTCATGTGTGTGTCTACCTGTGGATAGCAGAAATTCGTTTTCCTAAGATGCACTCCAGTACTTCTTCATTATTGCCATTGGAAGTGTTGCTTAGTTAAATTCTCCAAACCCATTTTCTTAGGTTTGTAAAACTGTCAATTTTGCCGTTAATAATTTAATAATACAATATTTTTCAATTTCATCAACATTTTGGGTCTTGACAAGTTGAATTTTGCAAGTTTATCTAATATCGTCCAGTATAGTATTTGTTTTAATATATAGAATTTGTAGACCAGTAATCCATATTGATTCTGAATTAATTATGTACACCAACTACAAAACAAAGGGATTCCTGATGTAATTTTAAGCATTTCTTGCCTCTATCCTCCCTTCAACTGTTAGTATATTGACCTCAGTTAAAGAGTTATTTGCATATTTTGCCTTCTACAAGAAAGCCTGGGAATTTCAAATAGCTTTTTATTTTCTCACAAGTCAACAAATTGGTAAAGTGATCCCATGATGCATAATACCCAAATATATTACCAGTGTGTTTAAGATTAGCTACCTGGAATGCTAAAGTTGCCTTAAATGTTCATTCCCCGCCCACATTTTGGAAAATCTAACCATATTGCAGTTCCTGAGCCTGAAAATATCTTGACTGTAACACTCCTGCTTCATTCACTTACCACCACAACAATTGGACAGCAGATGCAAACCCTTTTTTGTGTCATTTGGACACTAGGAAGACATAGGTATGTGTAGAGAAGAACTGCAGATATTGGTTTACACGGAAGATAGGCTCAAAATGCTGAAATAACACGGCAGGTCAGGCAACATCTCTGGAGAAAAGAAATAGGTGACATTTTGGGTCGAGACCCTCTTGTTGACCCATCTATTATGGGAAGACATATGTTGTTCATCAATTGCAGCTCAGTGTTCATCATCATCGTCCCTTCTAAACTCATCATCAAACTCAGGAAACTGGGTTTCTGTTCATCCTTCTAAAACAAGATCCTCTACTTTCTCATTGCCAGACCTCAATTATATATTGGCAGCAATAACTCCTCCTCATTTACCTCAACACAGTGACACCATGGGGCTGCATGCTAAGTCCTCCCTCTATCACCATGACCATGCAGCCGGACACAGCTCCAATGATGGGCATTGCACGGACCACGACAGGCATTCAACACCCCACTCACTATCCAATGGATCTAAAGGAAGTTCAGACTTAACGGGGCAGCAAATAACATCAAAGACCTACATTACCTCAGTCACATCTCTTCATGCTGCTACCATCAGGAAGAAGGTACAGGAGTCTGAGAACCTTTATCTCCAGATTCAAGAACAGCTTCTTCCCATCAACCGCCTGCCACAACCCAATTCACAATACCTCAGCACTGAACCACTATCAACTTTGTGATGGTGTTGAATGCCGAGCTGCAATTGATGAACAACATATGTCTTAGATAGACACAAAAGCTGGAGTAACTCAGCGGGACAGGCAGCATCTCTGGAGAAAAGGGATTGGTGATGTTTCGGGTCGAGTTTCAGATGTCTTAATACAGTTTCTCTACATACTATCTACATGTTTTTTCCATTATCACGTCCCAGTTTACTTTGAATAACTGATACTTCTTGTACATTTGTTGTTGTTGTTGATGCATTCAATGTACCTGCAAAGTGCAACAAATATGCTTAACTGTGCATGGATGACAAATATACACTTTTGAACTTTCTTGTACTCTATGGTGTTTTTATGATCATGTTTTGAGGTCAAATAACATTCCATAACATTTTACCCGTACCCAGAGCTGAATCAAATGTAAGAGTAAATCTGGAGAAACAAAAGCAATAGAAAAAAAAAAACGACTTTAACAAAATTTAAAAAACCTTAGGCTTTCTGATGAGGTTTGGATGTTAATCCACATTCTTCATGCTGTTGGGCTTTATTAGTCTAGCTTCCCTGTAATGTCATCAGAACTCACTACAAATTAAACAGAATAAAAGATTTATAATAAACAACAGCGATGTTAAAACGGATGATCAGAATCCCCCTGTTTCGACGAATGGAATCAACCTGGTGTGCACAATCAAATAAGATCAAATAGAACAAGTTGTCCTACAACTTTAGGCTGTGCATGCCATACGCAAGAAGAAGAAGCTCAGAATCCTGGTCAAGACTTTAAGATGCATCTTACAGCGGGAAACAGAAGGAAAGAAGCATTAATGTTTTGGGATGAATTCCAGACTTTAGGATGATTGTAGCTGGAGGTGTGGCTTCAGGTAATTGAGTAATTAAATTCAAGGACAATGCAGAGGCTTGAAGTAGAGGAGCACAAATATCTCTGAGGTTGTGCTGGAGTTGATTACAATGATGTGCAGGAGCTAGGCTTATGGAAGTATTGAAAATAAGTTTGACAATTGGAAATTTGGGAAATGGTTAAATAGGAACCACGGTAAATAAACATGCACAGACATGTTGTATAGGACTTGGAGTAGAATGCACTGAAATTACTGAGTTCAGGGGTAAGGTTGAGGGTAGGCTGACAGTGTCTTGATTACATCATTACCTTTACTTTTGTATGTTAAAAGAGTAGTTCCAAAATGAGAGAAATGTTAGTTCACTAATAACAAGGGTAGCTTACAGCATACGTGTTATGATCATCCATCAACACCTGTGTTAAATCAAAGATGCACTGTATGTTAGACAATAGACAATAGGTGCAGGAGTAGGCCATTCGGCCCTTTGAGCCAACACCGCCATTCAATGTAATCATGGCTGATCATCCACAATCCGTTGTACCATCAAGAAGCAACTTAGATGCACTGGTGTTTTCTCGACTTGGCGTATTATCAAAATAGAGGAAAGGAGTCGAATTATTAACATCTGTGGCGTTGTTTCCCAACAAGAGCCAGAGGAGTAATTTTTAACTTTGCCACTTCAGTTGTATCTGGTAATAGATAGAAACATAGAAAGTAGGTGCAGGAATAGGCCTTTCGGCCCTTCGAGCCAGCACCATCATTCAATATGATCATGGCTGATCATCCAGAATCAGTACCCTGTTCCTGCTTTTTCCTCCTATCTCTTGATTCCGTTAGACCTAAGAGCTAAATCTAACTCTCATTTGAAAATAGCAATTTCTTGGTGTTATACATTGAAGACAATGGTTGGCTGAAATCAATGGAATAAAAATGGGTCATGTTGTATAACAGGGAGTATAGGTGTGCTTCCAGGTTAAATTGAATACCCCCCTGCTTTCAAGAAACATGATGTAAAAAGTACATTTAAAAAAAACATTAATAGACACAAAATGCGGGAGTAACTCAGAGGGTCAGGCAGTATCTCTGGAGAAAAGGAATTGGTGACGTTTTGCAATCTTAAGAAGGATTCCGACCCAAACCGTCACGTATTCCTTTTCTCCAGAGATGCTGTCTGGCCCGGTACTCCTGCATTTTGTGCCTATCTTTGGTAGAAACCAGCATCTGAAGTACCTTCCAGACACATTCACAGAACCATTTTTCACTGTAGACTCTGAAGAAATCCTGGTTCCTGATTATTTCCCTTGTCCTTTCTTAGGAAATATTATTTACTCCTTGTAAATGTTACACTAGAGAATGTAGCAAGTATAATGCTATAATCATTTACAGTATATTTACATTCTTTAATAAGAAAAATATTCCTGTTAATATGGATCCTGATTCTAAGCCTCAGTAAAGGTTAATTTAGAAAATTGATTATATAATCACATTGATTTATTTATTTAATATAAAGTATTTTGTATGATGAAGGGAAACACCGTCTTTACTAGCAATGTTATATCATTTTTTGCACCAAAGTGTCATTATTGAGCATTTTCATTTAAGAAGTGCCAAAATACAGATACACTTTAACTCTCTCACTACACTTCTTAAACCAACCAAGACCATATGTTGGTGAGGGAATTATGCACTTATTTCATACCCAGCCAAGATTCTTCAACTCTTAACTCTAAAGGGAAACTCCCCACTCAACTCTCCCCATCCTAATATTTTCCCAGTCCATTTCCTCACCCTCCAAACCCATATAAATGGATAAATAGGTCTAATAGTGCGCAATCAATTTAGGAAATAATGTAATAAAAAGGAACTGCAAATACTGGTTTATACCAAAGAGACAAAAAATGCTGGAGTAACTCAGCGGGTCAGGCAGCATCTCTGGAGAAAATGGATTGGTTTGTTTTTCGGGTCGGGACCCTTCTTCAGATTGATTTTGGTGGGGAGGATCAATTTATGAATCTAATTCCCTTTGATTAAGAAAGGTTGTTTCCACCAACATCGCCAGGCTGCATTTGGAGGACCAGAATTTATTTAACCTATGCCAATGTATTCCAAGTTGAAGGTTGTTTCGATTCCCTCTCTGAGGGACCGTGAGGTCATTGTTTTCCAGATAAATATATTTGTATTTCCACAGAGCTATTCAAAATCTCTTTGATAACTGATGGTAATTGCCATGCATGGGTCGCTGCTGCGCACTCACCTAACTAATCTTTATTACTGTTATACAAATACCTCATGGTAACAAACATTATCATTTAACCTCTGTGACATTGTATTCCTTTGATAACTCAGTTGGTGAAAGTGCCGCGCTGGTATCAAGTTGTGTTTAACAGATACAGCCTTTATCCTCTAATCTTGCCGTAATTCGTTTTTCTTGGTTTCTTAATACAGTTAAGCAGCAGCATGTTGGTATTAATATTGAAGAAGGAAATAGTGCAATTCTTTCATTGAAATGTACACACCTATAATAACAAGAAATTATTACAAATGTAAATTACTTAATTATCTGCATTGGTCTGTGCTAAGATTCATAACCCTAGGTCAGAATGTTCCAAGTTCCAATCCCATGTCTGGAAGTTATATAATTTAAGTTTCCTAAGTACTGCATTGTTGGAGGTGCAAGTTTGCAGCTATTAAGTTGAGGTCCTGTTTGCTTGCTCAGGTCAGTGATAAAGATCCTATTATGCAACTGAAAGAAAGATTTTGGAGTCGTACCAATATTCTGATTAATTCTCATCCCTCAATCAACTTCACCACAACCGATTAACTATCTGATTTAGCGCAGAGGCGACCTAAGAGATTGCAGATGCTGCAATCTTGAGCAAAAAAATACAAACTACTGGAAAAACTCAGCAGGTCAGAAGAAAATTGGACAGACTACTTTTCAGGTTGGGACACTTCTTCAAGACTGAAAGTTCATGTCACAAAATATTGTCCATCCATTTCCCTCCAAAGATGTTGCTTGACCTGCTGAGTTCCTCCAGCAGTTTGTTTTTTAATCTCATTTAACTTTTGTGAGTTCTTCTTGTGCACAATTCCATTGCTGTATTTGCCGACATAAAATCTAGATTAAACTTCAAGATAATTATTTGTACAGGTTTTTTATTGAACACAGAAATTTAGAGTAAGTGTAGACCACTAAGCACTTTAAACCCGTCATTTAAAACGATGGTTGATCTGGTTGTAATCTCAACTCAACATTCTCTTTCAACCTCTTGCTTCTCTGCCTATCTATCCACCTCTGCCTTAAAAATATCCCGAGTCATTGTTTCCACCATTCTTTGAGGAAGAGTATTCCATGAACTCACAATCTTCTCAGACAAAATAAATGTTGGTTCAGCTGTTTTTAAAACGGAGAACACCTTACCCCAGTTCTAGATTCTCCCACAAGAGCAAACATTCTCTCTACATCTACGCTGCCAAGACCCTTTAGGACGCCATATGTTTCAATCAATTCCCTCTTAATCTTGTAAACTCCAGCAGATACAACCAAACTTTGCACTGTCAGGCATTACTCTATTTTCCAAAGCATTATATTTGTCCTTACAAATAAGGAGACCAACAGTGCATGAGTGCCAAATTATCTTTTACATTCAGCTGAAGAGGGTAGGCAGGGCCTCTGTTTAACATCAAAAAGTCAGGATACAGTATGTGGTAGTGCCTCGGCGCCATGCTGGACTGTCAGTCCATATTATGCACATAATAAAGACTTGAGCCTTGATATCATAACCTTCTGACTCAGGGTTGTTACTGTGAACCCTTGCCCCAGGGCTGATGACTAAAAACAAGTTTGGCGATGTGAGGGAACATGTGATTTAAGGTCCTGCAGATGTTTAAAGGGTTTCTGATGACAGATTAAAGAAAATAGTGATTTACTAAGATGGTGAATTAGTTGAATAAAAATAGGTTGACAGAGACTTAACAAAGGACAGAGTGGTGCCCTGCGGTGAGTGGCTACTTCTGCAGCACCTATTCTAATTTGTGCGGTTCCAGGTTTCTCTCCTCTCTGCCTGAAGGTCATAGCTGTTGCTGGGTTACAGCTCCACAAGAGTTGGCAGTATTCCAATAACTTATCGAAATAACTACTCTCCAATTTTGAACAAATAAATAATGTTAGTAGTGTTTCATTGCGGAGGGCATCATCGTTTATTTTATTCTCTGTGATTTTGAGAATTTTCTACAATTATAGAATAAACTAATAAAACAGAAAACACTAAACATTCAACAGATCAGACATGATCTGTGGAGATAGCAGTAGAATTAATGTTCCAGGTTAATGTTCTTCTGTCAGCTGGTGAATGGCAAGGAAAAAGAATGTTTCGTCCAGCTTCAATGAAGCTCTGTAACATTTGGTTGGACACCTAGCCCCATGTTATCCAATTTCATGTGGTCCACTCCTCCAACCTCATGAACTCAGATGGACCACAATGCCTGGGCACTACAGAATATCCCCTCCCAACACCCGACGATGTCTACCACCTCCTTGCAATCTCCAGCCCCATGTCCAAACTCCCACTATATTGGCCAACTCATCCTAATGTTCAGCTGACCAAGGAAGATGCGATAACATTTGAGAAGGTCCAATGGAGAAATGTAACCACATTGCCAAAGCCTCATAATTATACAGAAAATGGAAAGATTAAACAATCTGCAGCTGTTTACCGTGGAAGTGACAGGATATTTAACTGTTTGTGCATTAACTTCTAAGTGGCGCAGTATAGGAAAGATCCATTTCCCCTTGCAAGTAGTCAACAACTACATGAAACAGAGTTACATGAATTGATATATTCATGAATTATAGGGGAGATGAGTAAAATTATTTTTACCCAAGTTTACAACTCACTCCCTGAAAGAGCAGTCTAGATAAAAGTCCACGTAACATTTAAAATACTAATTACTGAAAGGCTAACAATCGACAGATCAAAAGTGGGCAAGTGTGAGTAATCCACACAGCTTTATTTTTGGTTGGCATGGACATCATGAGTCTCCCTCTGTTGCTGAAAATTTCAATTATTCTACGTCTCATGGTGGCTTGTCACAATTTTCTAGTAATGTCTGTGCGCCCTCAGTCTGAACTTCCCACAATATGTGACCTCTTTGTCAAGCACAATCCCCGTTATTCCAACACACTGCCTTCTCTGTGATGTGTGAAATCAGCTTGCTATTTATGTGCTTTAAACCCTACGGTCGAACAATCCGATTGGCCATCAGGAAGGAAACTTGCCAACAAAAATCAAAAACACATCCTGTGATTTATTTTGTGTAGGAAAGAACTGCAGATGCTGGTTTAAATTGAAGGTGGACACAAAATGCAGGAGTAATTCAGCTGGACAGGCAGCATCTTTGGAGAGAAGGGTGATGTGTCGGGTCGGGACCCTTCTTCAAACTAACTGACAGTCTGAAGAACGGTCTCGACTCAAAAAGTCACCCATTCCTTCTCTCCAGTAATGCTGCCTGTCCTGTTGAGTTACTGTGTCAACCTGTGATTTATTTTGCCTGGGTGTAATATTGAGAGGGCAAATATTTATGATGAGTGGAGAAAGATTTAAAGGGTGGCTGGAGGGCAACAATTTCACACATAAGGTGGTGCATACATGCAACGAACTGGCAGAGAAAGTGGTAGAGGCAGGTACAATTACATCATTTAAAAGGCATTCGGACAGGTACATGAAGAGGAAGGGTTTGCAGGGATTTGGGCCAGGAGCAGACAAGTGGGCTAGCTCAATTAGGCATGGGCAAGTTGGGCCGAAGAGCCTGCTTCTGTGTTGTATATCTCTGACTATGAAATGGTTTATTAAAAATAATGAAACTATTATTTCAACTGCCAACAATAATGATGAACTGATCTCTAGATTCTTCTTGTTGGAAACCAATATCGTTTCTCTCCTAAAATACCACCTCATTATGATGTATAATATTTCCACACTGCACATCTACCAGTGATGCCCAAACATAAATATTTCACCTTTGTGTCGATGACATTCATATATTTCCCTCTTTAGTAATGGCTGCTCTTCCAAAGCCTCTGCTGTTATCTCTGCTGTCATCAATCCTTGTGACCCTTCCTTCCAGTTAGATGCGGCATAGTGGCGCAGTAGTAGACCCATAACATTACCTATCAATGTTCTCCAGATAATCTGTCTGACCTGCGAAGATACTCCATCACTATGTGCCTTTTTTTGTAAACCAGCATCTGCAGTTCCTGTGTCAATTTTCCCATAGTTAGGGTGTGTATAACGGGGTATCATGGTCTTAAAATATAGAATTGTCCATTACAAGTTGTTGAGAGATTCTGTAGAGGGGGACCTGTGAGATCATGAGATCTGTCTTGAGAAGATTCGACGAGTGTTTTAAGATAGATTTTGATTTTTAGATTTAGAGATAACAGCGCGGAAACAGGCCCTTCGACCCAATGAGTCCGCACCGACCCCCGTACATTAACACTATCCTACACAAACTAGGAACAATTTGACATTTACACCATTTGACATTACATTTGAGCCAATTAGCCTACAAACCTGTACGTCTTTGGAGTGTTGGAGGAAACGGAAGATCACGGAGAAAATCCATGTGGTCACGGGGAGAAGGTACAAACTCCGTACAGACAGCACCCGTAGTCAGGATTGAACCCGGGTCTCCGGCGCTGCAAGCGCTGTAAGACAGCAAGTCTACCGCTGCGCCATTGTGCCGCTCTTTATCTCAACAGATATATTAATCAAAGAATTTGGAGTAGCCAGGAAAGGAATGCAGAAATAAAAGATAAAAAAATTGTATAACCGTTGGGTCCCATGTTCACACGGGAGGGCTGATCCACCAACGCAATATTCCACCTCTCCACCAATTCCAATATTGGTGGCCAGTGGAGGGGTGGGAGGGGGCGCACTTTCTGGAGCGCTAGTATTGGTGTTGTGGGCTGAAGGGACTGGTTTCCAGAGGGCTAGTATGGACATTGTGGGCCAAATGGATTCTTGGGGTGACAGCTCAGTCACTCAAGCCTGATGTGCTGGCAGCTCACTCACGGCTGGTGGGCTGGCAGTTGACTCACGGCTATTCCTTGAAATTCCATTTCAAGCAGGGTGCAAGGTCACCAAATTCAAGTGCAGTTTCATACCACTTCAAGTAGGGTGTAGGGCCACCAAACTCAAGTGCAATTTCCTACCATTTCAGGCAGCCACTTCAATCAGGGTGCAGGGCCACCAAACTCAAGTGCAGTTTGATGCCACTTCAGGCAGGGTGCAAGGCCACCAAATTCAAATCAAGTGCAGTTTCATGCCGTTTCAGACCATTTCATGCAGGGTGCAAGGCCACCACATTCAAATGCCGTTTCAGACCATTTCAAGCAGGGTGAAACCACCATAAAACTACACAAAACACCACATAAACACCACACTTACAGTTCAGTAGACGTTCAGTGTGTTCACAGCTCAAACAGAGTCGTGACCTCTCCCTCCCCCATTTTGCAGAGACAGAGCCACACCCACACTTCTGGGTTTTATAATCCCTCCCCCCTCCCACCGGAAGGGGCGTGGCCTTCATGACGTGATTGACAGGAGAGAGATTCTCAACATTTCTTTAAGCACTAATAACACTTTTATTTTTAATTGATGGGAAGTTGTGCAGTTACCACCAGCAACAACCATTTGCAGTGCAGCATTTCAAAGCAGTTACCACCACCAACAACCATTTGCAGTGCAGCATTTCAAAGCTGTTACCACCACCAACAACCATTTGCAGTGCAGCATTTCAAAGCAACCACATTTTCACATTACATTACAAATCACATTAAGGGCATTCACAGTTGAGTATACATGTGTTCAGTGTTATTCACAGCTCAGAGAGATGTGACCCTCTCACTTCCTCTTTCTTGCAGAGACTGAGTGAGGCACAACACTTCCGGGTTTTATAGTCCCTCCCCCTTCCTACCAGCAGGGGCAGCAGAGAGAATGTCAACATTTTTTAAACATTAATAACTCTTTTATTTTTCATCGATGGGAAAAATACTCTTGTCCTGTGCAGCGGGGGGGACTGAGTAAGATGGTCAAAAATCACAGCCGTAAGTGGCAGTGTTTTTTCAAAACAGAAAAACAGGAAGTGGTCAAGATCTTACTTTTAAGTAATATAGATTGAATGATGGAATGATGAACAAGAGATACGGGCCAAATGCCTTCTCCTTCCATTTTTATGCACAGTTTTATACACAGTTATGGGTTACTCACGCAAAATCAATTTAAACCAGCAACAGTATTTGCAAGCAGAACCATTTCTAGCCCACTCGTATCTCCATTGTCAGAAATCTCATTATGAGTTGTATATCAGCAAGAGTAGTGAGAAAAATAATGAAAAAGATTCTGAAGGTCATGTGGAATTGGAAGTCATGAAAAGATCAAATCAAATTTTGTCTAATGCCAGTTCTATAAATATTATTTTCCAGTAAATTTCTTGCCAATTATAAAGCAAGGTTAAAGACATTAACAAATCCACAACATGATCATTACCTTTGTGAAATAAATACATTTGTTACAGTCATATTTAATAAAATTGACCACTGAAAATTTTCAGTGACACGATGTGTACAAAATATGTGATAACTGCCCAAATAATTCAATCATTTTTTATTTCCTCATTCAAATTATGCATATAATTTATGCAAGTTTTGCATACAACAAAATCATAAGAATCAAAGATTCATAATATGATATACAACAGTAGTACCTCTTCTATGTCAACTATGATGTGTATCTACTCTGATAACATGTTCCAGCATTAGGCTCATATCCCTCTGTGCCTTTCACATCGAAATATCTGTCTCTGTGTTTTAAAAGGTACTAGACCAAGTGCAGACCCGTTGGGACTGTTTCCCCAACGCCGTTTGAGGAGGAGGGGGGGGGGGAAATGAGGACAGATTTGGGACCCCCAAATGACACAGGTGGGGGGAGGGGGGAGGAGGAGGAGGAAATGGGACAGATTTGGGAGGGAAAGGGCGGGGAGAGGGGTGGAGGGAGGGGGATGGGGGGATGTGGGGAGGGAGGGAGGGGGAGGGAGGGGAGGAGGGAGGGAGGGGGAGAGGGGTGGGGGAGAGAGGGGAAAAGTGGGGAAAAAGGGGGAGAAAAGTGGAAGAGTGGGGAGGGAGGAGGAGAGGGGTAGGGTCTGTGTGAAAAAATGTTTTTCTCATCTCGGTCCTAAAAGATTTACCCCTTATCCTTAAACTGTGACCCCTTGTTCTGGACTGCCCCAACATCGGGAACAATCTTCCTGCATCTAGCCAGTCCAACCCCTTAAGAATTTTGTAAGTTTCTATAAGATACCCCCTCAATCTTCTAAAATCTAGCGAGTACAAGCCGAGTCTATCCAGTCTTTATTCATATGAAAGTCCTGACATCCCAGGAATCAGTCTGGTGAACCTTCTCTGTACCTCCTCTATGGCAAGAATGTCTTTGAGCATTGGGCATTGGGCATTGTGACATCACACGATGGAACGTTCACCATGGGCTGGGGCTCCTGCAAAGGCATATGTAAATGGATCCATTCCGATTGAACATATGTGAGCATCGGGCATTGTGACATCACACGATGGAACATTCACCAGGGGCTGGGGCTGGTGGGTTGCTGCTTCTATGGGTGAGAAGCCAGTTTATTTTTGAAATATTGGGGGGGGGGGGGGGGGGAAGGATTTGATTAAAAACATGAACTTAAACACGACGAAATGTAATGAGGAGCGGAAAGAAAAGTGAAATCTCTACCGAAATGGAAAAGATGTCGGCGATTCTGCGTCTGGTTTCGGAGTTGCAGTGAATCAAAGGAAGAAATGCAGCCGGCAGCCATACATGTAAATGGATCCATTCCGATTGGACATCTGCGAGCATTGGGCATTGTGATTGGTCATCTGCGAGCATTGGGCATTGTGACATCACACGATGGAAACGAATCAAAAGGCAGAAAGGCATCCGGACGGCTTCATGGGAATGATGAAGTTATCTACAATTGGAGAATATCAAGTTCTGCCGTAATCTCACTGAAGGATGATATAGGTTGGAATGACAGTATGATTTTTTTTCCTGTCACTGTATATAACACCTGGTACTCTCCCAATTTCTCCAACTGATCGAACAAATAACGTTCTGATAAAGTCTATATCACACTTCTTACAAAACAAAAGTAAGCAAAAATGATTGAAAGCTGGATTGCGATGAGAGAATAACTTTAATTCATCAATGTGCTGACTCATCTAGTGATGGAGAATTGCAGCAGCTTGGTGGCTGTGAGCATTTACTAAATATTTGGTCTACCACAGAAGAGACCACTGGAGAGGAAAATAAGCATAACATTTGCGAAGGGTGGAAAAATGGATTAAAGTATGATTAGGAACAGATAACGGGAGTTAAGCATGATTTATCAGAGAGGATAGCAAGTGGTTTCGCAATGTTTCGTTCCAGCATGGTGTCTGTTTAATGTGTAGGAATGATTTAGGTAAAGGATTAAAAAAAAACCTGCCCACATTTTCTGGTGATATGATGCATGTAAATAATTCTATGAGTTAAAAGATCCTTACAATGAATTTCATAAGATGCAGCTCCTCAGGGACTGAGTTAGGGAACTGGAGCAGCAATTCGATGACCTTTTGGTCCATCCAGGATGAAGAAAGCTACCTGGTCAGGACTTACAGTCAGGTCACCACTCCAAGTGTACAGGAGGTGCGACTGGTTGAGATGGAAAGGTAGCAGATGAAGCGCATGCTGGAGACCTCGGTGGAAGTACCTCTTGAAAACAGGTACACCCACTTGGGAGCTGTCGGGGCAGCCGCGCTTCCAGTCCGAGAGGCGGAGAGGTCTGTGACTCGAATCCTGGCGCTGAGGTCGGTCACGGCTCGACCGACGCCAGGCAGTGCCATAGTTGTGATGTGAGGTATTGATGAAGGCGCATGCTGGAGACCTCAGTGGAAGTACCTCTTGAAAACAGGTACACCCACTTGGGAGCTGTCGGGGCAGCCGCGCTTCCAGTCCGAGAGGCGGAGAGGTCTGTGACTCGAATCCTGGCGCTGAGGCTCGACCGGCGAGACCGACGCCAGGCAGAGCCATACTGGTGGGTGACTCTATTGTCAGGGTGCGGACAGATTCTCTGGTGACAGGTGAGCAGTAACATTTGGTGCTACTGCTACACGGTGGGGTTAAACTAAACAGTGGTGGGGGATGGAGTCAACAACATGGAAGCCTATGCTTGCAGTTAACGGGAAAGAGAGTGTAGAAAAGGTCTTGTCTAAACTAACAGGGCAGGGGGATGGGAACCAATGCAAGGAGACAGAGGGCCATAAAAGGAGGACAGAAGCAAAATGTAGAAGGGAGATAAGAAAAACTAAGCTGAAAGCTTTGTGCCTTAATGCAAGGAGCGTTCGTAATAAGGTGGATGAATTGAATATGCAGTTAGTAGTTAAGGAATATGATATAGTTGGAATTACAGAGACATGGCTCCAGGGTGACCAAGGCTGGGGGGGGTATTAAATATTCAGGATGGATAGATAGAAAGGAAGAGGAGGTGGCATAGCATTGCTGGTTAAAGAGGAAATTAATGCAATAGCAAGGAGAGACAATAGCTTGGATACTGTAGAATCGGTATGCTGTAGAAACTGCAAAATAGCCAAGGGCAGAAATCCTTGTTGGAGTTGTTTACAGACCATCAAACAGCAGTGGGGAGGTTGGGGATAGCATCAAGCAGGAAATTAGGGATGCATGTAGCAAAGGTACAGCAGTTCTCATGGGTGACTTTAATCTACATGTATGTTTAAGAAAGGGCTCCAGATGCTGGAAAAATCAAAGATAGACAAAAATGCTGGAGAAACTCAGCGGGTGAGGCAGCATCTATGGAGCGAAGGAATAGGTGACGTTTCGGATCGAGACCCTTCTTCCGACATCAGTGTGGAGCTCCTTGGGCAACAGTGACAATAATATGGTGGAATTCTACATTAGGATGGAGAGTGACATGGTTAATTCTGAGATGAGGGTCCTGAATTTAAAGAAAGGAGACTTTGAAGATATGGGACGGGAATTGGCTCGGATACACTGGCAAATTATACTGAAAGGGTTGACGGTGGAGGTGCAATGGCAAAGATTTAAAGACTTCATGGATGAACTCCAGAAATTGTTTATCCCTGTCTGGCGAAAAAATAAAACGGGGAAGGCGGCTCAACTGTGTCTAATGAGGGAAATCAAGAAAAGTGTTAAATCCAAGGAAAAGGCAAATAGATTGGCCAGAGGAAGCAGCAAACCGGAGGACTGGGGGAAATTTAGAACTCAACAGAGGAAGACAAAGAGGTTAATTAAGAGGGGGAAATAGAGCATGAAAGAAAGCTTGCGGGGAATATAAAAACGGACTCTAAAAGCTTCTTCAGATATGTAAAAAGGAAAAGATTAGTGAAGACAAATGTAGGTGCCTTACAATCAGAAACAGGTGAATTTATAATGGGAAACAAGGAAATGGCAGAACAGTTAAACGAGTACTTTGGTTCTGTCTTCATGAAGGAAGACACAATTTCTCAATAATACTGAGGGACAAAGGATCTAGTGGGAGGGAGGAACTGAAGGGAATCCACATTAGTCAGGAAATGGTGTTATGTAAACTGTTGGGATTGAAGGCAGGTAAATCCCCAGGGCCTGATGGTCTGCATCCCAGAGTACTCAAAAGAGGTGGCCCTAGAAAGCATGGATGCATTAGTGATCTTTTTCCAATGTTCTCTCGACTCTGGATCAGTTCCTATGGACTGGAGGGTAGCCAATGTAACTCTACTTTTTAAGAAAGGAGGGAGAGAGAAAACAGGGAATTATAGACCAGTTATGGGCCTGTCCAACTTAGGCGACTTTTTAGGTGAGTGCAGGATACTCGGAGCTCGCCACATGGTCGCCACATGTTCACTGATGGTCTCTGGTGAGTCTCCTTCATGGTCGCGAGGAGTTCCCGCATTCTAGGAACTAGTCGCGGCCTCAGTATGGTTGCCGCAAATTTTTCAACATGTTGAACATTTTTCTGCGACCAAAAATTGGTCGCCATGGAGAAAATCGATAATCCTGTAGTCATAGGTGCAGTTGTAGTGGGGTCGCCATGTAGTTATGGGTAGTCGAGGTAGTCGCAGGTAGTTTTAGTTAATCGCCTTTGCTGACTGGACATTTTCATTGGCTTATTGGGGGAAAAAAATGCAAGCAAGAGTTTCAAACCAAGGATAACTGACCGGTAATGTTAAATGTCCGCCGATCTGTGTATCTCTGGCTTATTAAAAGTTGTCTGGCTTCTTAAAAGTTGTCTCCACTCCTTCTCCGCCCTTCTCCCCTCATCTCCTGCCTGTCTCCCCCCTTCTCCACTTTTTTAAAGGACTTACCGTACACTGTGCTAGCCGCCTTAATTACAGCGCCAACCTTCCTGTTCATCGCAGTGTGTGTCTGTATCACCTTGGCTTTGCACCATGTGAATTTCAGACAGTGCTTCCCCGTTTGCCCTGGCCCCTGTCTTTGCAATGTGTGTGTGTGTGTGTGTGTTCCACTCTGACAGTCGCCGTTCCAGTTCCCAGTTTTTCAGGCGACTGCCGGCAACTTGACAGTCACCGGCAGACATCTGAAAAATCGCTTAAGTGGGATGTGGTGCATCTGGATTTTCAAAAAGCCTTCGACAAGGTCCCATACAAGAAAAGTCTGCAAAATTAGTGCACATGGTACTGGGGGTAGAGTATTGACATGGATAGAGAATTGGTTGGCAGACAGGAAGCAAAGAGTAGGAATTAACGACTCCTTTTCAGAACGGCAGTCAGTGACTAGTGGAGTGCCACAAGGCTCAGTGCTGGGATCCCAGTTATTTACAATATAGACATATTACGATATAGAATTAGACTAGGAAATTAAAGGTGACATCTCCAAATTTACGGATGACACAAAGCCGGATGGCAGTGTGGGCTGCGATGAGGATGCTAGGGGGCTGCAGGGTGACTTGGATAGGTTGGGTGAGTGGGCAGATGCATGGCAGATGCAGTATAATGTGGAAAAATGTGAGATTATCCACTTTGGTGGCAAGAACAGGAAGGTAGATTATTACTGGAATGGCGTCAGATTAGGGAAGGTGCAATGAGACATGGGCGTGCTTGTACATCAGTCACTGAAAGTAAGCATGCAGGTACAGCAGGCAGTGAAGAAAGCTAATGGCATGTTGGCCTTCATTGCGAGAGGATTTGAGTTTAGAAGCAAGGAAGTCCTACTGCAGTTGTACAGGGCCCTGGTGAGACCGCACCTGGAGTATTGTGTGCAATTTTGGTTTCTTAATTTGAGGAAGGACATTATTGCTATTGAGGGAGTGCAGCGTAGGTTCACCAGGTTAATTCCCAGGATAGCGGGACTGACATATGATGAAAGAATGGGTCGACAAGGCTTGTATTCACTGGAATTTAGAAGGATGAGAGGGTATCTTATAGAAACATTTTAAATTCTTATGGGATTGGACAGGGTAGATGCAGGAAAAATGTTCCCGATGTTGGGGGAGTCCAGAACCAGGGGCCACAGTTTAAGGATAAGTGGTAGGCCATTTAGGACTGAGATGAGGAAAGAGAAATTTCACCCAGAGAGTTGGGAATCTGTGGAAGTCTCTGCCACAGAAAACAGTGGAGGCCAATACATTGGATGTTCTCAAGTGATAGTTAGATTTAGCTCTTACGGCTAAAGGAATCAAGGGATATGGGGAAAAAGAGGAACGGGGTACTGATTTTAGATGATCAGCCATGATCATATTGAATGGTGGTGTTGGCTCAAAGGGCCGAATGGCCTACTCCTGCACCTATTTTTCTATGTTTCTATGTCTGTATGGAATTTGCACAATTCTCCCTGTGACCGCGTGGGTTTTTGCCGGTTTCCCCCCCACAATAATTAACCTGGAAATGTTTATTGAAGGATAAATAATGGCCAGGACATAAAAAATACTTTGCTTGTTCTTCAAGAAAATAGTGCCATAGGCTTTTTTCAATCATTTTATCCAAAAGATTCTTCCTCTGAAACCATTGTATTCCCTTAGACCTTCACATCTTTTGTACTCAAGTCTTGGTATTAGATCTGGTATGTGCTGACTAGGAGGTAATATTGCTGCTTCGTAGGCACGTTTCTGATCGCTATACTAATTGTTTCTAAAGTTTGGATGAATTTTGTGCCTCATATGTGTCAAGCTCCATCGAGATACATTTTTCTGGTTCAGCGACACGATTGGGAGGAAGGGCATGAGACAAGTGATATGTGTTTCAGGAAAAAGTATGAAAAATTAATTGTCAAATGACCACTCCCAAAAATCCCACTGGTAAATCTTAAAACGAACAAGTGCTCGATGAGTTAAACACAGAGTGGCTTTCAAACTGTCACAATTTTTGTTTAAATGTTGCAGTAGATAGGGATGCTGTCTTCCAACTTGAATTGTTTTGTTATTACCCAACAGTGAAGCCTCATCATATTTTCTTACCACTAAAAGGCACTTTATAAATGTGATAGACTGTCGTTTCATCACATCTTGGGCAGAACGTCAATACAGTTCGTGTAACCTGGCACTTTACATGGTTTACAGTTTTCTTGAATTTGACTGCTAATGACAATCTTCAAAGAAATTGCTTCTCTGTCAGAGAAGATTAACGTATGAATTTTAAGTCTTGTGGAAATCATCTGCTCTGCTAATTGTACCGTTACATTTTAAGAGGTGTTTCAAATTTGAATTCAACTGCTTACAAATCAGCATGCCAGTTTGTGGACCGAATTAATTTTATCTTCAGCTTTAGATTACTGATGGGTGGTTAGGAATTGGTGCAATCCTCCTTGATGGGGTCAGATGCTGATATTTATTTCCCCAGTTAGCTTGAGGTATTTATGAGGAGGATATCCTCACGAAAGGTCTGCATTACATCAAGCAGCAAACGACAACCATCTGGCTAAGCTCCAAACTTTCAAACATCACATCAATGATGAGACTTGAAAATGTTGTTTCATTAAAGGATATACTTTAGGAGAGGAGAATCATGAGAGGTTATGTATTAGCATCAGGGCCACAGAATGGTCCGGCAGCATGAAAGGTACATTAAATTGTCAATGCGTAATGGACAGTGGTTGTGTGTGTTGGGGACGCACAGATCAAAATCCTGTGGCACAAAAGGTCAAGGTACTGTGTATAATAGAATTGGCCTTGCACACTTTGCATACAAAGGCCTTTCCTCAGCTATCTCCTTCTTCTTGCTTGTGGAGTGCACTGCGTAAAGTTGTAGGACAACGTGTTTTATTTGATCTTATTTGATTGTGCACGCCAGGTTGATTGCATTCGTCGAAACAGGGCGGACCATGTGAAGGTTCCAATCTCCCACCCCCTCAGCTATTTGAGAAGCAAAGTGGGCCATAAGTTATAGGAGACCAAAGGGATTTATAAGTTCATAAGTTCTAGGAGCAGAACTAGGCCATTCGGCCCATCAAGTCTACTCCGCCGCTCATTCATGGCAGATCTATTTCTCCCTCTCAACCCCAGCCTTCTCCCCATGACCCCTGACACCCGCACTAATCAAGAATCTGTCAATCCCCACCGTTAAAATATCCATTGACGGCCTTTTATTCTGTGGCTATTATTCTGAAGGATGGTGGGGGTTAGATCCTCACAAGGGGTGCAGGAAATTGGGGCATTGATACTTGTAACTCAGCAACTGGTCAATTTATTTTAAAAAACTATTAAGAAACGCCTCCTTCAGGCTATGTAATAGCCATAGAGTGATACAGTGCGGAAACAAGCCCTTTGGCCCAACATGTCTCAGCTACACTAGTCGCACCTGCCTGTGTTTGGTCCAAATCCCTCCAAACCTGCCCTATCCATGTACCTGTCTAACTGTTTCTTAAACAATGGGATAGTCCCAGACTCAACCACTTCCTCTGGCAGCTTGTTTCATACATCCACCACTCTTTGTGTGAAAATGTTACCCTTCAGATTCCTATTAAATCTTTTCCCCTTCACCTTGAACCTATGTCCTCTGGTCCTCGATTTCCCTACTCTGCGCAAGAGATTCTGTGCAGCTACCTGATCTATTCCTTTCATGATTTTATACACCTCAATAAGATCACCCCTCATCCTCCTGCATTCCAAGGAATAGAGACCTAGCCTACTCAACCTCTCCCTATAGCTCACACCCTCTGTTCCTGGAAACGTAATTCTTCTCTGAATCCTTTCAAGCTAGACAATATATTTCCTGTAACATGAATGTTATATAATAATAATGGTAAAGCATGCTTTTCTATGAGTGGCCTGGACTGTTCCGGAGGTAGACATGCTCAATTGAATATTTTGTATGCCATGTCTAAGGATAATTTAGAATCCATTGTGTATGTGTATGTCCAGGTACTTCTTTGTAAAAAAATAGCAACTTCTGTCAAACAAGAAAATAAATATCCTATTGTGCTTAGCACTCAGGTTCTTGATAACATGTTTGCAAATAATGCTCAAGATTTCTGTGCAATACAAAATTATCTCTTGGCCAGGTATTTTCTTTCTAAACTATTATTCACTGTCACGAAATGTGCCAACCTGATTCTGCCTGCAATCTTTGCAGCAAATTACATGGCTCAGCATCTGCCTCTTTGCTGATTCAGTCTCTTGAGTAGATAGGTGCCTGGCAAGCTTCAGGTCTGTTTAATATTGTTCAGTCCGTTGAGTTAAGTTGAAAATCCCACTTCTGACACCATGTTGAGTATGTCACACATACTCACGGATCTGGTACAACAGTATTTATTGAGTAACATATAAAACACTCAGCAGCATGTCAATTCTACCATGCTGCATCACCAACTAACAGCACATGGCGGGTTGCGATATGATGAATGATGTAGTAGTAGGCGGAGCATATATTAATAAAGCACTACATTGGTAACCAACCTACAAGGTCTGCCTTGGATATTCTTTTGAAAAGATCTGTGCTGGCAATCATTCATGTAAATGAACTGAGCACCAGCATATGTTCAAAAGTGTGTCTGTAATATACAATTGCATTATACTGGACCTTAACTAAACTGTACCTTTTTCGCTTATGTCCTCAATCTTCTCCAATCTCTTCAAATGTGCATTCTGATGACATTGTTAAATCTTTAAGTTTTGTTATTTTCTAATCGCTCAGACAATATATATAATAATTCAGTCAGAATTCGTTCATCTCACAATCACCTTTGTACTGTAAGGAGACAACTGATTTGAATCCCACCGTGCTGCTGGAGAATTACAGTAAGTTGATTCAATAATTCTGTTAAGGAAAGGTATTATCAGCAACGGTGACCTGTAATCAATATGGTTGTCATAAAATCCATGTGGCTCATGAATGAGGTGAAGAAAATCTGCCGCTCTTCCAACCAGCGAAACACCATTGACTCTTAACTTCCCTCTGCCTGTAAAACTATTCAGTCCAATTTACAGAAGGGTCTTGACCCAAAACGTCACCCATTCCTTCTCTCCAGAGATGCTGCCTGTCCTGCTGAGTTACTCCAGCATCTTGTGTCTACCTCACAACTCCATGCAGACTGCAGAATGTCGAGAGGACCTCATCAACAACATTGCAAAGTTAATATGGAAATAGGCAGTAAACACTGTCCCAACTAGCAACACCCATGTCCCATGAGAGAATAATATATTAAAAATAGCAACATCTTTTTTTTATAGAGACTGGTGGTCAAGCTGTTTCACAACTCCTGAGCAAAGAAACTTTGATTTGATGGGGTCGTCACCACCTCCCTCTCACTAAACCCAACTGTTTACCCAGTTTTCAGAGACTGGAGCTATGGTCTTCTGATAGCTGAGGTGGATTTGGGTGGTACAAATATTTCTCACTGGATGTTAACCCAATGTAACCCTTGCATTCCGTCTCTCTCCACCCCCCTCCCCCACCCTAGTTCTCCAACTACTTTCACTGTCCCTCTGATTAATTTTACTGTTTGTGTGCCTCGTTGTCAACTTCTCCTCAGCCAACAATAAACCATTCTACGTTTCCATGATCACCATCTGCTTTTGTTAATATCAGGAATTTTGGGTACTTGGGAAAATGGAGGACGCCTGTTTAATAGATGCCTGTAAAATCTGTTTGACATCTTTTGCAAAAAGCTGCAGGACCATGAGACATGGATGGCTCCAGAAAGTCTGTGGCCTGGGAAGGGGTTGACTAAAGATTGCTGTCCAGATCAAAGATCCTATAGCAAGCAAGATAGATCACTCGACGAAAAAGACGTAGTACGGTCATGGGCAGATTCATGGGTAATTTTTGGCCCCATTTCTGTAAACCGGCTTCCGTCTCCGCACCAAAGATCCCGTAGCGGAGCAAAGATAACTAGTGCGGAGATGGAAGCCGGTTACGGAAACATCCTCATAAATATAAAAGTTATTTGGTAAAAATCTTCTCATTTTCAGAATTCTAATTTATTATCACAAACTGTTCCCCCGCAACGTTGATTACACTGCGGGTCGGGTCGGGTCGGGTTACTGAAATGGATGAAAAAAAAGGCCCACGTTCCTCTCCGTTGCCTACTACACATCAGCCCATTGCATTTAGCCCAGGCGTGGTCTATCTTGCTTGCTATAGGATCTTTGGTCCAGAGTTGTTAATATGTATGAGATTTTACAGAAGGAGCTAGGTCCTGTTGCAAAAGCATGCTTGGGATTGGTTGGGGAAATGTTGGGTTACGATTATGTTGCAGAGTCCTCCCGCTGCTAATTGTGATTGGTCCAAGAGAGGGGCCTCACCAAAGATGTTTCTTTATCTCGTGATAATGTTTCTTTACTTAACAGAAGTGTTTCCCCCTAAGGGCTTTGTGTTGTAACTATGTTATGTGCTATTGTTTGATTGAGTTAGGGAACTGTCATTCAATGTATTTTGCAGCCTGTATCGCTAATTGGCTTGTCGGGGTGTCGTCCCCTCCCCCCACCCCCTCCATGTATTTTCACACCAAGGGTCTGTAAGGGTATAAAAGAGGGGGCGCACATTGGGATGTGCCGATCTTCTGGGGTTTGTTCTATTCGCGCAAGGCTGTTGGGCCCGAATAAGGATCGGATCCGCGGTATTGGTACATGTAATGTATTGGTATTGTGTACAATAAAGGAGAATTGGATTTCCAGTGCTCGTATTCTGTATTTGACTGAACCAGAGTGGGGGGGGGGGGTAAGTTTTAGACTGGAATCTACACTTTGATCTGTTGTTTTCACACCTTACCCTTCCATATCTCTAGTTTCTCTCCCCCCTGCCACTCAGTCTGAAGAAGGGTCTCAACCCGAAATGTCACCCATTCCTACTCTCCAGAAATGCTGCCTGTTCCGCTCCACCATTTTGTCTATATTCGGTGTAAATCAGCATCTGCAGTTCCTTTCCTACACTACAAACTATTTGTTGGAGGGAATGGTTTTATTGAACCAAAGCTCACTTCTTCCTTCACTATACCCTCACTAAGTTAATTGTACTGTATTGTATTTTGCCTCCCCTATGGGTAAATTTAATTATTAACTAAATTGATCGGTTATTTGGCCTACATGTAGAGGTCTAATGCTGCAGTTATTTGTTTAGTTCCCTAGACTTTTCCAGTTCCCCTAGGCTCCCAACATATTCTCCAGTAAGTAGTTTATCATGATCAGGGTTAATTGGTTGACTCAGGCAATCCTAACTTAATGCATCAGAGAATAAAGGTCTCAGTTTATGCGACAAGCAGCCTGCTTACCAGGGCCGGTGTGTCAAAGGGCCAAACCAAAATACTTCCCCTGACCCTCTCTCCTAGGAGATAGACCTCAGCCCTTGGCGAGAGAACTGCATTCAAAACAATTTTCAACGATGCGGTTCATAACACATTGTTTTTATAGGGCATGATTAACATTTGAGGTAAAGTAGTCACGTGAAGTCTTAAGGGCCTGTCCCACTTAGGCGATTTTTTAAGGTGACTAGGCTTGTTGTAGCTTGTCTTCTCCTGATGTAGGTGCTGCCGTAGGTTATCGTTGGTTGTCGCCAGGTGACATAGGTCGTCGCCGTTGCTGACTTCAGTTAATTCCATTGTCGTAGTCGCTGGCAGTTGCCTAAAAAATCGCTTAAGTAGGACAGGCCCTAAAGTTCTTCGAAATGAAAATACAGTAGACAAGCTGCTCAATATTGAAACGATCATTTTGAACAATAATTATTTTGATTTATGTAACAATGTATGGAAATAAATTTCTCAAAACTGTGGGTAGAAAAATTGGGAATGATGAACTAAGTTATTGACTAAAAAGTATTTTCAACACACGGTGAAAGAAGGAACAAGATGACGTTATTTCCAACTGCCAACTGTGGAATGAAGTGGCAATGCCATGGCTGAGGGTGATTTCACAGCCATGCAACATTTTTGTGCCAAGATGCAAGAGGCCACTATGAGATTTACAAATGAGAATTTTGAATTATATTCAAAATATAATTTCGGGCCAAAAACAACTTTCAATTACATAATACCCTTAATACAATGAACATGCATTCAGGTGTTTCACACAAGGATTATCAAACAGAGAAGAATGGAAAATAAACTGAATTAAAGCGGCAGAGCTTTTTGGTTGATTTGGGCTGAAAGTTAGGAAGCCATCCATAGGGAATTGGAGAATTTGAAGCTGTTCTGAAAGTATTAATTGGGATGCACAAAACAAAATGTTTCAAGCATACATGTTCGAAAAATGCAACAGAGGACTTTGCTGATTGAGTTAACCAATTGGATTTGGAGGCACTGCTGTACAGCTCGCCTTCATGCTGCCTCAAAATAGCAGAGACCTGGGTTCAATCCTGATCTTCCTGTATGGACTTTTCATATCTTTTCCATATGACTACATAGGCTTCCTCCGGATGTTCTGGTTTTCTCCCACATCTGAACAACATGTGGGTTAGTAGGTGAATTGGCCACTGAAAATGGTCCTCAGTGGGTAGTTATGTGGTTAATTCTGGGGGGAATTATAAAGAATGTGGAGAAAATAAAAGATGGAACCAATATACCATCGTGCAAGATGGACAATTCATTGTCTGTGTGGACTTAATGGACCAATGGGCTTGTTTCCATGTTGTGTTTCTCTACGATTCAATAAAAGTCAGGCCAAATAAGAAAATGTATAAACCAGACAGGATTTTTAGTCATCCTTAATAATGCTGGTTCTTTCTGTTCCAGATTTGAATTCACTTGCTGTTATCGTGAGACTTGAACTCTGATCTCCAAAACCATAATCCAGCTCAATCAAACTAAAATGTGAAAGGGTTCAGCAGCAGTAGAACTAAGGCAAGCATAGAAGCAGGAGAAACGTGGAAAATGGCAATGTATAGTCTTCACAGAGGTTTTGGCTTCACTCTGTGTCCCTTTGATGTAAGTGATAAAAAAAATGTACATACTGGGAAGGCCAGCGCGAGACAGGATCTCGTCATTGGACACGCTGTCTTGCCAGGATATGCCCAGGATACGGCGGATGCTTCTCAGGTGGAAGGTGTTGAGTCTTCTCTCCTGCCTGGCACATGTAGTCCGTGTCTCACTGCCGTACAGCAGCGTGTTGTTGACACAAATGTTGTAGACGGCAATATTTGTCTTCACTGTCAGCTTTGGGTTGGTCCACACTTGAGTTGTGAGGTGAGCGAGAGATGTAGCTGCCTTCCTGATCCTCTTATCAATCTCCGTGTCCAAGGAGAGGTTATCAGTGATGGTGGAGCCGAGGTACGTGAACTGATGGACGGCATCAAGCTCGTAGTCGTCGATGGTGATGACAGGCGGCGCCTCTGAATCCTGCCGCAAGACGTTCGTCTTCTTCAGGCAGATGGTCAGCCCGAAGTCCTTGCATGCCTGATAGAAGCGGTCCATCAGTGACTGTAGTTCTTGCTGGGTGTGGGACACAACATATATATAATAAATATAATGCTGTTAGATTTAGAGCAAACATCCATGATCTAACCGTTTTATCCTGTAGCTGCCACTAAACATCAGCCTTGTCCAAAGTCCTTCTTAGGATGATTTACAAATCATGAAGAGGATTTGAAAGTTTAAAAGAAATCTAGCACAAAATCAGTATTGTGCCTTGAACAGAAATGGTCTTTACTTGTACTCTTGGAATTCCATCAGTGTAAGCAAAAAGGTAAAAAAAAAAAGAAAATGGGTCCTGTAAACAAGTGCATGAAGTCCATTATGTGCAGATGATAGGGTCATATCTCAGGTAGACAGGGAGAACAGAACATAACTGTGCTTCTATAAAAGACAATGGTTGTATGTTCTTCGGGCTGCATCATTCAATTTTTGGAATAGATTTAAAACAAGGAATCCAGTTCAAATCTGCACATAGTGGACATTTAGAAAATGACATTTTGAAGTGTATCACACTGGTCACCCCGTCTCAGGTAATTCTGTAATATACAGGGAGAGATACGGGCAAGATTAAGAAACCAAGATGCATTAGAAAATGAAAGAGGTGGGGGATGGTGTTCATCTTCAGTGCATTACAAGATTATAAAGTACCAGATCATGAAAGCACAATGAACCATGGCCTTGTAATTGTTCCATCTCAGGAAAGGCTTGTTTGTAGTGAACAGCCACATTTGTAGTTGGTGAAGTCATGGCTTGCTGCAAATTTCTATTGTGTATGAAACCCAGTGGTGTACAATCGGATTTACCTTATACAGTACATTTAACACACACAAAGACATTTCATCTATTCACTATGCCACTTCCCAGTGGTGGATGCTATTGTTCATGTCAGGGCGTTGCTATGTGTTAGTGGATCAAATGCTCGGAGAGACAGGAAGGAGCATAGCAAACTACATAAAGAACACAGTAAGTCTGTAGCTGGCAACGCTACCTCCTGGCATCCAGTTACAGTTTTTTCCAGTAAAATTCTAATGTACGGCGACTCTAACTATTAACACTGAAGAATATAATTTCTAGGCCTTGTTTTATTGCCCTCTTCTCAGTTCTTTTCTGTTTTGACCAAAGATTTTCACTAAAATCAGGGTACAGTTCCGCAAGCCGATTATTTCTATGGAGCTTCAGTGAATACACATGTTCTAATTAATTTGCAGGATGTGTGCATTATTTGAAAGACTCCAGTTTACTGGCCATCACTAATTTCCTTTGAAGTAAGCAACTTTCCCGATGCGCACACATTGGTGTACGTCCGGAGTCTCAGGCAGGCCAAACTGTGCAGGAATAGTTTAGACATGTTTAAAACAGTTGAGTTTTCATGGAAACCCTTGTACTTTTCCATAAAATCCCAGAATACTTTTAATTAACTGAGTTTAAATGCTTCTGGTTGGAGGGATGATAATAACTCGTGTCCCTGGATCATCAGTCTCGGCATTTAGATTTCTAATCTAGTAATGTAACTACTATAAACTACAAAAAACTGTGTGTGAGAGACAGCTGGAGGCTGAGGCACAGTGGAAGCAGATGGCAGCTCTAAGACTGGACTCAAGAGATCTTTGCTTGATACAATCTCTGGAGCTTACTGTCTGACCTTTGGTTAGTCTTAAATAGGTAGGGATCTGGGATGCAAATAAAATAAGCAAATTAAAAAAAAATCTAAACATACCTGCCCAAGAGTGGTAATTAAACATTGGTTGGGAGAGCTTTACTAAATATCACAGATAAGTGAAGATATAGCAGAGAGAGAAAAAGTAAGTAATGCTTTCCTTTGATCTATAGTGAAGGGTATTTCAGTAGAAAGACACAAAATGCTGGAGTAACTCAGCAGGTCAGGATTCATCTCTAGAGAAAAGGAATAGGTGACATTTCTGGTTGAAACCCTTCTTCAGGCTGAATTACTCCAGCATTTTGTGTCCATCTTCAGTATAAACCAACATCTGCATTTCCTTCCCACATGTTTGGTAATTCAGAATGCAGCTTCAACTATGGTACCAATATCCACACACATCACAACAGGACATAACAAATCAATGTCCCATTTTATGCAGCAATATTTGGAATTTCAATTAATATTAAGATTAACTAGAATGGCACATTATTAGCAGGAAGTCAGGGCTAAGCTTTATTTACTGACTTCACTGTCCCTAACAGCTGTATAAATCCCTTTCAGGGACCATAAGCCCAGTTTTATTCAGCAGCACAAAGGACAGATTTACACGGTTGAATGAATACTTAAATGCTAGGATAAATATCTTTATGGTGCAGTTTTGTACATAATAATAGTATATTGTGCAAGAATGATCGCCACTAGAAGAGGGTATTAATGCAACCAATGCAATCCTAACCTCAGAGAAATGGATTTATAACTGATGCTGCTGCAGGGACTTCAATATTCCCCGTCCTTTGGTGCCAGTGAATCAGTCTTCTCTCTGTCACAAATATTTTGGAATATTGTAGTCACTGGGTCTGTAATATGATTTAAAAAAAACGCACACAATGCTGGAGTAGCTCAGGATAGGTGACGTTTTGGGTTGGGATCCTTAAATAAGCAGGGATTGAATTTCATCTGCTTTCCATTCTTGTAAAGAGTTTATATCCTTTTGAGGAGTATTACCATCCATTTCACTGTAAACAATTTCACCTGTTGCATAATCTACAAATGTGCAACTGTGGTACATGCACAAATCCAAGCCTTTTCATATCAGCAAGAACCATGGTTCTGGTACAGATCCTCTATCAGTTATCTTACTCCAGTCCAAAATGAACTAACAACATAGGAGCAGAAATAGTCCATCAGACCCCTCAAGACTTCAATGTGATCATGGTTGACCTGAACTTGCCTTCTGATCCAGTTCTCCATAACCCTCAATGATCTTTCAGTTATCTATCTCCTCCTTAAATATATCCAATGACCTGGCCTTCACCACTCTGGGGGACAGAGAATTCCAGAGATTCAATACTCTCTGAGGAAAAGATTTTTAAGCACCTCAGTTCTAAATTCATCCTCAGTGGATGAATTTAAAACTTGGGGGCAACGTCTCAGTCTCAGGAGTCAATCACTTAAAGTTGAGATGAGGATTTTCTTTCAGAAGCTTGGAGAATCTGTGGAAATCTCCAGCCAGCCACCTGTGGATACCACATGATCATGTAGGTTCAAGGCTAAGTTAAATCGTTCCTGTTTCTTATGTCAGAGGTGATTCCAGTTAATTACTTCAAATTGAACTTCAACGGTAGAGTGAAGGTACACAGATTGGAGGGAGTAATGGGCTATAGAATTGATCAGGATGTTTTTCAATAAGTATCCAACCTCTTGGGATGCAGTGGTGTGGACATAAAGTTTAATTAAGAACATGTCCATGAGGAATCTCTCAAACTTCTGTATATGCTCGATAGAAAGTATTCTGATGGGATGCAACTAAACATGGTACAGCGATTGCTCTGCTCTTGACCAGCTGAACATGCAGAGTGCTGAACACAGTCCGTTCCACCACAGGTTCCTCACTTCCTTCCATCCAGGCCATCTTCAAGGTATGTTGCACGGTATGTAGGCTAGTAGTATCACCAAGGGTGTAGGACAGTGCTTGTGTATGGGGTGATGGTTAGTCAGCATGGACTCGATGAGCCAAAGCGGCTGTTTCCACGTTGTATCTATAAAGTCTAAAGTAAAGTCTAATGTAAAGTCACTTCTACCAATCACCTCATTCACACCACTTCCCAGAGGTGCTGCCACAGATTCCTACTCTTACTCAACCTCATTTGGATATTCTGTTATTGCTTTAGTATTGTTTTGGCACTACTCGGACTAGAAGGGCCGAGATGGCATGTTTCCGTGCTGTAATTGTTATATGGTTATATGGTTACTCAAGGTTTACATAGATACATAGAAAATAGGTGCAGGAGTAGGCCATTCGGTCCTTCAAGCCTGCACCGCCATTCAATATGATCATGGCTGATCATCCAACTCAGTATCCTGTACCTGCCTTCTCTCTATACCCCCTGATCCCTTTAGCCGCAAGGGCCACATCTAACTCCCTCTTAAATATAGCCAATGAACTGGCCTCAACTACCTTCAGTGGCAGAGAGTTCCAGAGATTCACCACTCTCTGTGTGAAATGTTTCAATACATTCTTCACGCCATTCTGCTGTTTTGGTGTTGTATATATTAATGAAGCTGTCACGATCTTGTATATTGTTTATGAGCTTCATGCAAACAAGAATTTCATGGTGTATATGACAATGAACTCATTTGAATCAGAACAAATTGGATTCCATGATGGGAAGAGCAGGGATCTCGAAGGTATTTTGAAAGCATAAGTTTAAATAAAATGAATGGCTTTCCTCTCTGCAGCCTTTTTCTTGTGATCGGGATTACCAAGGCAGTTGTGCAACCATAGCGTTTAGATTATATCAAGGTCAATCAGTTACGCAGAGAAGTAGTCTGCACTGTCGCACTCAGTCACAGAGCCACAGGGCTAAGCTATCAGTCAGTTAGAGTTTCCAAAATCTATACAATCACCAAGCCATAAAAGCCAGAAAGTCTGCACACTACTGCAAAGTCAGTCACTCAGTTAGAGAGCAATGGGATCATTCACACAGACAAAGAGTTTGCACTCACAAGGTTCGTTGGCCTGTTACATAGCAACCAGCAGTTACTATCTAAGTGGTTGATGATGCCAAATGGACCCTTTCCCTAATTTCTAACTCTGCCAAGCACAAACGGACAACATTTGTCTTCTAACAAATTGCTTTGTTCATGAACAGGGGCATTCCATACATAGAATCGTTTTTGTACATGGTAATCATTGAAGAACTCTTGGACTTTCCAAGGTATAAATGTATAAATATATTTATTCACATTTGTGCGGACATTTTGGCAAAGAGGATGTTCATCCCTAATTGCCTGTGAACTGAGGAGGCAGTTAACAGTCAACTGCATTGGAGTCACATCTGAGGCTGAAAAATCTTCTTTCTTGAAGGACATTGGTGATCCAAATGTTTTTTTTCGGACAAGTTTATAGTTTTGTGTGTACTGTCACTGAGACTTTAATTCAAATTTTATTCAGCATCTTGTATTTAAATACCCCGGGCGCTATATTAGAATTTGAACTGGGTTAACATTCCAGGGCAACAAGATCTAATTTGAGAGCCTTCAACATAACAAATATTGTACATCCACTTGTTTCGGTTTATCCATTGGGAAGTGGGAGGAAATACAAAATACTTTAAGGGAGAGTTAGATAGAGCTCTAGGGGCTAGTGGAGTCAAGGGATATGGGGAGAAGGCAGGCACGGGTTATTGACAGGGGACGATCAACCATGATCACAATGAATGGCGGTGCTGGCTCGAAGGGCCAAATGGTCTCCTCCTGCACCTATTTTCTATGTTTCTAAGCCCGCACAGTCACAGGGTGAACGTGCAAACTCCACACAGACAGGTCACGGTCAAACTCGGGTTTCCGGCGCTGTGAGGCAGTAGCTCTACCGCCCCCCATTGATTATTAATTTTTCAGACATTTTGTCGAGTATCATTGGCAACCTGATTAATTATTGAAGATTTTGCAAGTGACAGAAATATTTTATAAGCCAGGTATTATGTTTGTGAGGGACCATAACTACAGAAACTGTTGATGTGCACGATGCATCCAAAATAAAAATAATCACTTCTGAAAAATGTCAACATTTTCAAGGTGAATAAGAGGAAACCGAGACACAGAAAAGAAAGAATATGACATATGAACCATCTTTAGGCAATGAGAGAATCAAATGAATTTCTTGCAAAATTCTCTTTTGTTCAAGTATGTTACAGGCTTCTTAACTGGTTTGGTGTTGCCACCTGCTGGCTGAAACTGGGCCAAAGAGCTGGAAGGTGTGGCCAGTTTCAAATGTTTTCTTACCTAATGGCAGTACATTTTTTGTGTGATAGTGCAGCATACTGGCACCTCTAATAAGTTAAACATCATTATTTTGTTTTCCGTACAAGTTTCACGCATGTTTATTAGTCATGCGCATTAACACTTACAAGAATGATCCCACGAATGAATAGGTTTAACCTATGATGAGCGTTTGTCGACACTAGGCCTGTACTCCCTGGAGTTTAGAAAAATGAGGGGGGACCCTCATTGAAACATACAGAATAGTGAAAGGCTTGGATAGAGTGGATGTGGAGAGGATGTATCCACTAGTGGGAGAGTCTAGGACTAGAGGTCATAGCCTCAGAATTAAAGGATGTTCTTTTAAGAAGGAGATGAGAAATTTCTTTAGTCAGAGGGTGGTGAATCTGTGGAATTCTTTGCCACAGAAGGCTGTGGAGGCCAGGTCAGTGCATATTTTTAAGGCAGACATAGATTAATTCTTGATTAGTACAGGTGCTAGAGGATATGGGGAGAAGGCAAGAGAATGGGGTTAGGAGGGAGAGATGGATCAGCCATGATTGAATGGCGGAGTAGACTTGATGAACTGAGTGGCCTAATTCTACTCCTATCGCTTATGACTTTATAATTGTATACAAAAAAATCGTGACACCTAATAGTTCAAATTGGTTCAAATAATTAGGGCCCATGGGAGCAGAGCTAGTTGGCAAACAAATTGGCTTGGCAATAGGAATTAGAGGATGATGGTAGATTTTCTTTTGCAGTTAAATGCCTTTAATTCAGATATATTACAAACTGGAAGGGTCCCTGCACAAGGATTGGTGCTGGGACCCTTCCAGTTTGTAATATACATGAATAACTTGGATGTGATGTGGAAGGGAGTCTTTAGCTGCAGAAGAACATAAATGTGACAGTGTTGGTGAAAAACTGCAGATGGATTTTAATCCAGCCAAATGCGAGGTGATGGATTTTGGGAGTACTAAGGAGGCTAAGACAATCATCATGAATGGTGGGCAGACAAAAAAGCTGGAGAAACTCAGCGGGTGAGGCAGCATCTATGGAGCGAAGGAAATAAGCGACGTTTCGAGTTGAGAACCTTCTTCAGACTGATGTGAGGGTGGGGAGGGGGGGGGCTGTGGGAGAGCTGGGAAGTGAAGGAGAAAGCAGGGACTACCTGAAATTGGAGAAGTCAATGCTCATATCGCTGGGATGTAAACTGCCCAAGTGAAATATGAGGTGCTGCTCCTCCAATTTACACTGGGCCTCTCTCTGGCCATGGAGGAGGCCCAGAGCAGCAAGGTCGGATTCGGAATGGGAGGGGGAATTGAAGTGCTGAGCCACCGGGAGATCAGGTTGGTTATTGCGAACCGAGCGGAGGTGTTGGGCGGTGGTGGGGTCTCAGTGAGTATTGAGGAACAGAGGGATTTTGAAGTTCAAAATCTGTAGATTCTAGCAACACAGATAGGTAACGTGGTTAAGAAGGCTTATGGGTACAAGATATGGGGCATTGAACATATAACTAGGTAATATTTTAAAAAGATCAACAGAAAATGTGAGAGTAACTCAGTGGGTTACTACAGGCAGCATCTCTGAAGAGAAGGAATGGGTAACATTTCAGGTTGAGACACTTCTTCAGACTGTGAAGAAGGGTCTCGACCAGAAACATCATCCATATCTCCAGAGATGCTGCCTGTCCCACTGTGTTACTCCAGCATTTTGTGTCTATCTTCGGTTTAAACCAGCATCAGCAGTTTCTTCCTGCACAATTAATATTTCACCTTTACAAAACCTTGGTCAGATCTCAGCTGGACAACAGACAATAGACAATAGGTGCAGGAGTAGGCCATTCGGCCCTTCGAGCCAACACCGCTATTCAATGTGATCATGGCTGATCATCCCCAATCAGTACCCCGTTCCTGCCTTCTCCCCATATCCCTTGATTGCTATCTTTAAGAGCCCTATCCAGCTCTCTCTTGAAAGTATCCAGAGAACCGGCCTCCACCTCCCTCTGAAGCAGAGAATTCCACAAATTCACAATTCTCTGTGTGAGTACCGTGTGAATTCTGGTATCCATGCCAAAGGAAGGATATGATAATGCTGGAGAGGGTGTGGAGATTCATCAAGATGTTGCCTGAGATGGAGCAGTCGGTTATGAGGTGAGATTAGAGAAGCTGGGCCTGTTCTCCTTGCAGCAGAGGAGATTAGCAAATGACATGACTGAAATATATAAAAATATGAGGGGTATGGATAGGGTGATCTGTGCTAAACATTTCCTTATAGCGGAGATAGATAAAACTAGAGAACATAGATTTAAGCTAATGGGTAAGAGATTTAGAAGGGATATGAGGGAAACCATTTTTAATCCATGAGCATTAAGTACCTCAAATGCACTGGCCGTGAGAGTGGTTGAATATTGATTGAGAGATGAACAGTGGTTGAGAGATGAGCATTTTAATTGATTAAGCGTAGAAGGCTGCAGATCAAGTACTGGGAGATAGGATTAACACTGAAGGGCACCTACAGGTCAGCATGGAGAAGTGTGGGCCAAATACCTGTTTTCATGCTGTACAATTCTGTGACTGTCAAGTGCAGGTCCACAAAATATTGGAGTGAGGTTTCACGTAATGGCTACCATGAATCTCAACCCGGCTATTCCAGTGAAGACAGATTAGTACATTAGACGGCTGCTTCTGTGGAAAGAAAGAAATCCAGTCAAATGATCACTGTACTCTTCCTCCATGTAAAACAAACCACGTATCAATAAAACTGTCTGCCCACTGTCGGACTAAAAGGCCAAATGCAAAGCAATTGGCCCATTATCAATCACTGATTATCTAGTTTGACAAATTGGAAGGCGAGTCATGGTCAGCTGACCTTTCTGGGTGGTTACAGTTCAGGTTGGGGGAACAACAAAGTATGGACAATACAATACACTGTAGGTCAAATAGATCAGCGTATATATACTTTTGCATTATCAAACTTGCAGTGATTTACATTTTTATAAGAAAATTCAATAGCAAATGTTTTGATTTATTTTTCATTCTGGTCAAAGTAGTATTTAATACTTTCTTTGTAGAGCATATTTTATTTAATTTTGTCCTGTCAAATTGTTTTCATTTTGCCCTTTATTTTATTGCTGCTGGAATTGGATCTATAAACAAATATCTCCCTCAAATGGTGAAGAACAAAGAAATCCATTGTTTATTGACCATGGAGAGCATCCCAACTAATCCTCAGTATGTACTTACTTGATACTGTGCAGGTGTCACTGGATAACAATCAGCAATGGGATCAATCGCTGATTGTTTTCGACTTAGTCTAACATTGCTCAGGCAAACATTATCACAGATGGAAGTAACTAAGTCAGTTAGAAATCTATATCTATCTTCTATCTATCTATACTATTATTAAAACTCTCACCTTGACCAGTTCTGGTCTGTGTTGTAATTAAATTTGCGCAAAAACACTACCCTATATCGCTAGGATTTTTTCACCATCTTACTCACCGTTCTCCTCTACTGCAAGACACCAAGTTTTGTTCTGATCGGTGAAATATGAGAAAAGTTACGAAGGTTTAAAAAAACGTGAGATCAGCAGATTGGTCTTCTCGCCTGTCAGTCACCATGAAGGTAATGCCCATTCTGGCACCTGCTGGAGAATAAACTCCCGGAGGCGGGGCTGAGTAAACAAGCCATGGTAATTGAGTCCGCAAGAGTGGAGTTGGGAAAGCCGCTGTGTGGAGTCGGGAAAGGAGGTGCTGTGTGGTGCCGCGGCCGGTGGCCACTGAGTGGAGTCCCTTGGACCCCCTCCCCCCCAACACCCCCTCCCCCCCCCCCCCCCCCTCCCCCTCCCCTCCTCCCCCACACCCCCCACCCCCCCTTCCACCCTCCTTCCACACCTCCTCCCCCACACCCACCCCCCCCCCACCCCCACACCACCCCATCCTCCCCACACCACCTCTACCCCCCCACACCACCTCTCCCCCCCACACCACCCCTCCCCCACACACCCCCCTCCCCCCCACCCCGCCCCCTCCCCCCACACCACCAGGGGAAATGAGCCGCACCTGCGCAGTTAGGGGCTATGGGTGAGTGATGGAATATTGCGTTGGGGAACGGGTTGAGTTGGGTGAACGGGTAAGTGGTGGAATATTGCGTTGGGGAACGGGTTGCTTTGGGGGAACGGGTGAGTGGTGGAATATTGCGTTGGGGAATGGGTTGCGTTGGGGGAACGGGTGAGTGGTGGAATATTGCGTTGGGGAATGGGTTGCATTGGGAGACCAGGCCTCCCGTGTGACTAGGACCCAACGGGTCCCACTTAGTCTAGTAACAGTTAAACCTGGAACAACGTGGTTTTAGTATAAACTACCGCACAGGAAATGGGCTGTCAGAAGCACTCTATCATTTTAGTGTAATCAATTTAGGTGTCCACTATAATTCTGTGTGCACATTTAAATTAGCATAAAAACACAGAAAGATAGGAGCAGGAATAAATTAGTTGATTCTTTGGGCCTGCTGCACGATTCAATGCAATCAATATTGATGGCCTAAATCAACACATTATTCCATCTGTTTCCATATCCTTTGATGCCTTCTGCCTCTGGAAGTTTATCAGCAATTTGGTCTCTGTAGCCTTCTGTGGTGGGGAATTTAATGTTCACTACCTACTGAAAGAAGTCACCTCATTCCTAAATAGCATGTTCCATCTCCTGAGACTGCAAACTTTGGTTCTATACCATCCTGGCCAAGAAAACAGCCCCCTGTATCCAGCCTGTTTAGGTTATTAATAAAACACCCACTGTAGATTATTAATAAAGCATGGATTATGCTTTTTAAGTAAATCCTGCAGGTTATCTAATTATACAATGAAATTGGTCATGAATTCCATTAATTTTCTTTTTCGATGAAATCCTTAATCCATTGTCGTCCAAACTCGTGAGTTTCTGAGTTAATCACAAAGACTGCAGTTGAGACATACATGGATTGGGAACTTCCGTGTTTAATTAAAAATAGATGACACCCTCTCCTCCAACCATTACACGTTTACAACAATACTAATACATAGCATATGGTTAAATATATGGTGATAGAAATCCATTCGTAGTTGCCAACCACACAATATAGTTGTGGCTACATGTTGACCTTCACTCCAAGAATGGATTCTATTCAATGGGGCAGAGCTTCAGATGCAGAATGATACATGCAACCACTATAATATCATCTATTAAGCATACAGTATATGCCTGAGGACAAATTGTGCAATATAAATGATGTAGCTGAAAGTTTAATACAATTGCAGAAGAAAACATGCTGTTTACTTAACCCGTAGTATCCATTAAGGAGTGAAATCTGCTTTCTTTACTTGTTTTGGCTAATGTATGACTTTGGGCTCATAAACATTGCTAGCTCTGAACAGCCTATCAATTCAAGGGACAATTGAAGATGGGTATTAAATGCCATGTTTTCTTCTGATATCTTCATGCATTAAATTAATAAGAAATATTCACTTCAGAGGCCACAAAGGTAATCTGGGCTTCTGCCACCAGAGGACCTGCTACCCTTAGCAGGCTTTCTGCCACACTCTGGTCCAGCTTCCATTCTTCCATTCGGTGATCTGTTTGAAGATGCTTCTTTAGCACTCTATACCTCATCTGGAAATTTAAAATTAGGCCCGAGGCACTTTGCTCCTCTGACTCGTCAATCAAAAATGTGCAAACCCTGTAGCTTACTTTCTGTTATTTTTTGTAGATTCTTGGAAAACCATGTATAGCTCATTACAGATCAGTCAGAGTTAATATATTTTTGCTTTAAAAAAAAAAAAATCAAATTATGTAATTTGAACCACGATACAACAAACACAACAAATTGGGAATTTAGTTCTTACATAATTGAATCATCAAGTAATTTAAATTAATCAATTTTAAATTAAGAGGTGGATTGAATTCTACAAATATTCGGGACTGTGTAATACGCAATGTTCTTTCAAGCCTCGGATCTGGGATTTGATGCAGTCCAGGCTAATAGTATACCAAAATCTGATGGAAATGTTCACAATAGGGCATTTCCTGTCATTCTAAACACATTGTCACTTTCAATTTGGAGCAGTCCAATGTTTTGTTTCCTGCAAGGCCAGAATTTAATGGCCTCCTGTAATTACCTCAAAAGGATGGTAGCAATCTACCTTCTTGAACTACAGCATGAAGAATCTCCCACAGAGCTGAAATATGAATTCCTGTATTCTAGCTCAATGACAATTGAAGGAATGGTGATTAAATTTCAATTCAGGATGGTGTATGACTTGGAGGGAAGATTGCAGATCTTCTCATGTTCCTGTTCCTTGTCCTTCTAGCTGATTTAAAGGTCACAGATTTGAGAAGTATGGTCAGAAAAGCATTGACAATTTACTGTGGCGCATCAGTAAATGCTATGGAGTGTACCATGGTGCATAACTCAAAGTGCTGGAAGAACTCAGCGAGTCAGGCAATATCAGTGGAGTAAATGGACACACAGGGTTTCTGGTTGGGACCCTTCTTCATTCTGATAGTGATAGCGATGAGACAGTTAATGGGTGGAGTAAATGACAAGGACTAGAGGTGAAGAGATAAAGCGTCAGATAAGAAGAGGAGAGGAGAGAAATGTAAAGCCAGAAGGAGGGAGATTGGTGGAAGGGAAAACGGGGGAGTGGGAGGAGGGGTGAAGAGGGATAACAATAAAATGGAGGATGGAAAATGAGTGAATAATCACTTATCCTGTTATTAGTGCTAATGGAATAATGTCTGCTGGTACACAACGAAAACCACTTTTTTTCAAGCTAACTTTTTAAGTCCTGTCAACTAGGCATATGAGGCTTCGGGTCTTGTAGGGAAGAACGTACTTTCTGCAATATAGCATTATTTTAACAATACACTGATAGGTCAGCATATATTATGAACCAAAATTAAAACTGAAACAAATGTGAAAAAAAATTGAAACTTGGCAATTTCATATCATTATGGATTGCACCAGTCCAAACATTCTTGCGTTTAACTATCTAAAAAGATCCTAATGTTTTGTTCTGCTTGGAAATATTGCTGATAACCAGAATGCTGTAGTTGATGAATTGTTACTACAATCAGTCTGAAGAAGGGTGTAGACCTAAAACGTTATCTGCGCATTCCCTTCCCAGAAGCTGCCTGACCCACTGAGTTCCTTCAGCACTTTGTGTTTTGCTCCATATTCTAGTATATGCAGTTCCTTGTGTCTTCTCCACAGATGTTGTCTGACCAGATGAGTTCGCTTGTATTTTGTGTTTTATCACTGAATATCAAATTTGATGCTCACAAATTTAAACACAAGCAGATGTAGAATGGCCATTTCCCTTGAGTGAAGAGTGGAACCAGGGTTTGTGGGATGGGGATGAGGAGGGTGGGGGGGGGGGGGGGGGGGGGGGGGGGGGGGGGGGAGTGTGATGAGATCGAAGTTTAGGGATTAGGTAGGTGTTTACGACAAAATGTGGTGATGTTTCTTTCCTCAGAGGGCAATGAATCTTTGTAAGTCTTTGCCTCAGAGGGTTATAGATGTTCAGAGGCATATTCAATACTGAGATTGAACCTGCCCTGGTTAAAACAAGACACTGGTCACCTATCCTATCTTTGCCTCTCATCATTTTACATATCCCTTCCATGACACCTCTGAGTCGCCTTCACTTCAGGGAAAACAGATCCAGACTATCCAATCTCTCCTCCTCACTCAAGCCTTTCAACCAATATTTTCAGCGCCTTCTCCATCTTAATCACATCCTTCCTACAGCGCAGCAACAAGAATTGCCAATAATATACCATGCGGCCTAATTGACATTTTGTACAACTGCACAATGACGTCCTGACTCTTGTACTCAATCCCTGAGTCAATGAAGGTAAGCTTGTCATATGCCTTCCTCACCACCCTGTCAACCCATGTTGCCACTTTCAACCATGTACTTGTACACCAAGGTCTCTCTCTTTAATCACACTCCTGAATGCACTGCCATAACTCAAATATAGGTTTAACTTCCTAAAATGCATTTAGTTAAGTTCAATTCCATTGTAGTGACTGACCTTGTACAACTGTAATAGGACCTCTTTGCTCCTATACTCAAATCCTCTTGCTATGAAGGTCAACATGCCATTTGCTTTCTTCGCTGCCTGCTCTACCTGCATACTTACTTTCAGTGACTGATGTACAAGGACAACCCAGGTCTCGTACCTCCCCTTTTCCTAACCTGACACCATTCAGATAATAATCTGCCTTCTTGTTCTTGCCACGAAAGTGGATAACCTCACATTTATCCACATTATACTACATCTGCCATGCATCTGCCCACTCACCGAACCTATTCAAGTCTGCAGCCTCATAGCATCCACCTCGCACCTCACACTGCCACCCATAGGGTAAATGGTCAGAGTCTGGCAGAAATACGAAATGTTAGTGGACATAGAAATAAGATGAGAGGGGGAAAGTTTTACAGAGATTTATTAGACAAGATTATTCCCAGTTTATTGGTGCCTGGAACACGCTGCCAAGAAGAATGGTGGAAGATGATAAACAGACACATGAACAGGCAGGGATTTATGGAACAAATATCACATACAGGGAGATGTGCAGTTTAAAATGGAATCATGATTGGCACAGACATCATGAATTTATTTGTGCACAAAACAGTTCTATGTTCTAAGGTACAATTTCTGTGCCAGCAGGTGGCACTGATGTTCTGCAGTATTCATTTTTGTAATTATGTGGCATCTTCATTAATTTCATTAAGTTAGTATATTTAAGTACTAAGTTGAGAGAAGACACAACCAGAAATAATTCACAATTATTGAACTTGTAATTTTGGGCTTAACCCAAGGTCAGGTGAATATCAGGTTACAGCAGTTGCAGCAATACTAGTTGCCCTCAATACATTATTTAAATAGAGTGAGTATTGAGATTAAAATTAACCTTAATTGAAAATTTTATTTTTTGTTTGTTAGACGATGATAAAGTTAGGTTTTACTGAAGCACCTCAATGAGGAATTGCACTGTCAAAACTTTCCAATAAGCGAGTTCATTATTACAACTGCACATGCCCAGGTCATGGGTCATTCGGGATAAACATTCTCGCCAGCTGAGCTACAGGGTGTGTACAGACCTGCATATTCATTTCAATGACATTTATAAATAAATGTATCCGTTGAACATGTCAGCAGTAGGCCACGGTGTACTGCAGGCTACACAAATCCACAATTGTATCTATTTAAATTATTGACTCACTACAGTACCAGCCTTGAAAACACAAGAATGCCTGGAACGAACCTGTCAATTATCAAATCCGTGGCATTAGCCTGAGTCACAGACATTCAAATTCAATATTGATTTACACGAATTACAAGTTGTGTGGTCAACCAATTTGAGACAGTCCTTACATTCCTTTCTAAACAACCTTCCTGTATTGACCCCTTCGACCACTCGGCAACCTGGGCTGCTCTGATCTGACAGCCCTCTCGTTAGCTCGATGCGTGCCCGATCCTAACGCCGAACCTCCACAAAACCTTTGGGCTTCGGGTAACACCTGCACAAAGAGCCTCTGCTACAAGGGCTGGCGAAATGTGCTGGTCAATGTATACTGGGTGAGATGGCTGGGGGAAACGCACCACAACCAGCGCAAATTTGGAACAGTACAGACCCTCCTCTCAATCTATCCAATACTAAAGGGCAGGCATTTCGTAGTTAAATGTCTTATATTGGACTGGCAGTTCCTTCACAGGGCCAACCCTGTACTCGGTTTTCCTCTGAGATTAATCTTTGCCTTAACGGTACATCACACAGCCTGTAGGTAAAGCATCAACCCACATCACACTGATACAGTCACTGCTTGCCTCAGATTAAATAGATTTTTACAGATAAATTATGAATAAAGATACGAAAATATTTCAAACAGTTACAGAGAGCAAAGCATTTAAGAGGCATTTAGATGGGTACATAAACATGGAGTAAATCGAGGGATATGTATTATGTGCAGGCAGATGGGGTTAGTTTAATTTGGTATCAAGGTTGGCAATAGGCAGATGCCCGGCGATGTCCGCCTCATGCTCGCCGGCGTGGATTTCTCTGATCCTCAGCAGCTCGCCAAATGGGCCAACGAGCTCTAGATGACCAAGCATCAAGATAGCGGCGCCATTAACCGCGTATCCGCACCAGCATGTTTTCCGCCTCAGCGGGCCCGTGATGAGGCCCTGCCCACGTTTTCCAGCGCTGAACCACAGCAGCATCCCGAGATTCGCGGTAGGCACCGTTGGTGTTACTATCACTTCCGCTACGGCGCGACGCTGCCGCCCACCCTGTACGTTTCAGGGAAATGCCTCGGCCGATCGTCTGTAGAGGCGATCGCGATCGGCACAAACAACCGCCTCTATGTCCGCGGCCGGCCGTCGTAAACCTGCCCACGTGGATGTGGACAGCGACGACTGTGACAGAGAGGTCGTCCGCCATTCAGGCTGCCATTTCCTAGCGATGTTACAAAACTTACCTTCAGCGGCGCTGCAGTTCTGCCACTGGCCGTGTGCTCGACTTTGGCACCTTTGAGGGAGGGGGGGGGGGAGGATTAAAATGCCGTTTACTCCTGTTTATCGGAGGCATCTTTCCTCGGGCTGCTAAGCTGCTGAAGAACAATCGATCGGACTTCCGCTCCCGATTTTTAAAATTTATTTAATCGCGAGACAATTCACTAATTACATTAAAATAAAAAGTGACTCTTACGCTCTCAATGCCTACAACGGGACAGATTGCATGAAGGGGACAAAACATAATGTAAGTTGTTTATTTTCATTTGCGAAAATGTGATTTGGGCCCCATACGAATCAGCAGTGTTTTTCCTGCCGATATGGGGTTCAAATTCACTGCAAATGCAACGTTCTAATCAATCGCGTTTCTGAAAAACCCACTCTCAAGATGATTTTAATGCTTTTTTTGCATTAATGATGCAAAAATGACTTTTAATTATTTTTTTTTAGGACAATCATGTCATAAGAGCATCTAAAACATCTATATTTTGTGTTATTGTCTACCCATTGTCAATATTTTTAGACTAAATATTAGTTTTAGTCCCTTGTATTGTGCAAAAAAAAAAAAAAAAAATTATATTGAGTGGATGTTTCTAGATTCATTTATGAGAATTAAACATTAAATTCCTTCCATCTGGCATATAAATTCATGACAGTGAGATTCAAAAATCATGTTATATTGTGAATTTGTGTGTGAATGGGATTAGTTTGTTATTTGGATAGGCTATTTAAAACAAATATCCTTTTCTTAAGAAATTGAATCGACAGGACATTCTTAATGGGAAAGTAGTGGGCAGAAAGGCATGTCATGTGTGGTTTGAAGAGCAAAAACTTGTAGTTTACAATGCCAACATTGAAAAGTTGAGGAAAAACAAGGTGTACAGAGTTACTTATTGGTTACAATCTGAGGAGTATGATGATGCTACTTATTATGATATGCCAATGTACCAGCAAGCAACTGATCTTCTCCATAAAGACTTGGTCTATTGCTAGAAATTGTAAATTATTTACCTATCTGTTACAGATGTACAGCATATAATACAATAATATTAATGTTCTGATCTAAATATCACATTTTTGAATTTTCAAGGCAGTCTGTGTGTTTATTACTATTTCCGTCACAATGGTCAATTTTGTAATTAACTACAATTAGGTAATTAACTAATTATAAGCTTTAATTTCAGGTCACCCAAGTAAGATAATAATAATAATAATAATAACAATGTTTATTTATATAGCACTTTTCAACAAAACCAGTATTTGAACCAAAGTGCTTTACAGAGATTGATTAAATTAATTGAACAGATCAAATGTCAAATCCATACAAAACAAAAAAGAGAAAAAGAAAAAAAGACACAGAACAGTACACTATAGAAATCAACATGAAACGTCCCCCCACAGCAGAATTCACTGTGAGGGAAGGCACTAAAAATATCCAGTTCTCCCCCTCATAGTCCACCCGAGGTCGGGGTCTATATGTGGCCTCCTCAGCCAACTCGATGTTCTCAGGCCCTCTGCCGCGAAGCTGGATCATCGGCGTCGGGTGAACATTCTTCAGCGGCCTGGACTGAAGCGGCCGCATCCTCCCTGAAGACTGCAATGTCCAAAGTTCTCAGGGCCGCGCTGGCCGGACCTCTGACACTGGCGAACTCGGACACCAGGCCCCGCGGTGTTGAAATCCAGTGCCGCCCGCCCGCGGCTGGACGCTCTGCAGCCGCAGCTCAGCGATGTTGCAGTCGGCGTTCCCAGTGCCCCGGAGCTTACCGGAAGGCGACCCGGTAAGGCATCGCCCGCTCCGTGTTGGTGTTGGTGTCCCAGCATCTGCACCGCCGGCGAAGCTGTAATCCCGGCAGGAAATCGTCGCTCCAGCTCGATGGTAGGCCGCACAGAGAGGACGAAGAAGCGGTTCGGAAGAAAACCGCATCTCCGACCAGGTAGGACTGGGATTAAAACAGTTTCCCCTTCCCCCCCCCACCCACCGCGCACCACATAGAAGAAGACTTCCAATGAACAATTTTCACGGACAGGACTAAAAATAAAAATAAAAAAGGGAGAAAGGACGGACTGCAGGAGGAGCAGCCATATACAACGGCGCATCACCCCCGCAGTCCGCCATCTTAATGGTGTATCATATTTGTTTCAGAATGCTTCAATCTATAATAACTGAACATTTCATTCAGTTCTCTTGAGTTTTAAGAAAGTTATGGGCTTTTGACTGTTCTCGATCACAGCTTTCGTGTTAAGTCAATGGAAAAGCAATAGGGAACAAGATGCTAATTTCCACGTATGGAAATGGCCATAACTATTTTAATACTTAAGATATGAAAGTGAATTTAGTGTCAAATTAAACTTTTTTTTATGCTTTATCTGATGGGATAAATTGCAGACTTGATTTTTTAAATCTCAAAATTTTATAACATTGCTACATTTCCTGGTGGACTCCGGTGTAATCGTCAGCATCCTTCCCCCGACCGCCGTGACACTCATGCTGGTAAACGGGGCCCCGTTCTCTTGGCCGTTAACAGGAGCACCATCCGAACGTACGGTACATGAACCCTTGCGCTCACTTTCGAATCACGCCCGTACAAGTGAATGTTTATCATGGCGGACGTCGCTCAGCCGCCCTTGGGAGCTGATTTCCTCCGCTGCCATCATCCGCCCCCTGTTCCGGTGCCTGGCAGGTAAGCCGCGGGATCTCGTGTGGTCTGCAGAGACAGACGCGGCTTTCGAGGGTGCCAAGGTGGCCTTGGCCAACGGCAACATGCTGGTACACCCGCATTCTTCCACCCCTACTGCGCTCACCATTGGTGCAATTCTGGAGCAGCTCGTTGACAGCCGCTGGCAGCCGTTGGCTTTTTTCAGCTGGCAGCTGTGGGTTCCAGAATGCAACTACAGCGCTTTCGACCACGAGCTTATGGCGCTATACCTGGCCGTCAGGCATTTCAGGTATTTTCTGGAGGGCCGCGCATTCACTGCGTTCACGGACCACAAGCCCCTTAGCCCTCGCTAAGATCGCTGATCCATGGTCCGCCCGGCAGCACCTTGCCTACGTCTTGGAATTCACGACTGATATCCGACACGTAGCGGGAAGCTTAACGTCATTGTCGATGCCTTGTCCCGCCCCATCATTCCCTCCGTTTCGGCCCTGGCCCAGCTCTACGGTGCCCGGTTGCACCACACGACCGCCTACCACTCGCAGGCTAATGGGCTGGTCGAAAGGTTCCATCGGCACCTTAAGTCAGAGTCTGAACTGGGTGGACCAACTGCCCTAGGTCCTCCTTGGTATCCGCACCGCGCCTAAGAAGAATTTGTCCGCTTCCTCCGCCGAGCTCGTGTCTGGCTTGGCCCTGCGGGTGCCTGGGGATTGCTGGCCGGCCTTCAACGGGTGCGCACATTGGACCCTGTTCCCACTTCCAAGCACAGTTCATCCGCGGTGCATGTGCCCGAGGTGTTACAACAGTGTGCCTATGTTTTGAGTCGCTGAAGCGCTCACCGCTCGCCATTGCAATGGGTCTATGAAGGGCCTTTCCGGGTGCTGCGAGTGGACGTGGGAGGCCGGGAGGAGTTTGTCTCCTTTGCCGTCTTAAACCTGCCTAAGTGGATGTGGACAGCCCGGTGGTCATTGCTGCACCACGACGTAGAGGTCGGCCGCCCGCTGTTCCGCCCGTACCGAGTAAGCCTGTTTCCTCCACCACTGTTACTGCTGCTCCTTCACCTGCCCCTGGTTTTGTTTCGCCGGCCCCTCATGTTACGCCCACCCTGCCTTCACGGACCATGCGTTCCGGTCGTCCCATTGGGTCCCCGCTCAGTTCCGTTCCTTGGGTTCTGGGGGGGGGGCCTGTAGCGGCACCTGCTGGTGCCCGTGGATAGTCAAACCCTGTGGTTGGTTACTTCGGTCATGTGACCGTGAGGAGGGGTTGTGTGTTTGTGCGCTTTCTGGTTGACGCCCATCCGATCTTCGACCACCGTTGTGGTTAGATAGTTTTTGTTGGCTATTGTTCAAGTACTGTTGTTTTCACCTCTTCGTCAATAAAGCTGATTTTGAAACCTAGTCTGTTGCAGAGCTTATTTGTTGTTGTGTTTAATAGCCTGATGGCTGTAGGGAAGAAGCTGTTCCTGAACCTGGACATTCAGTTTTCAGTTAGTACGATAGCTATTGCAAGAAGATTTATTTACTGGCTCAATTTGAATAGTTTTCTCCAATCATTGGTAAGCAAATGCAGTCCTTGCCAAATTTGTAAGAAGTCTCCCAAAAACGTATTTGCAACCATGGTGATGACCCACTACACCTTTTCAGAGAATATATTTGGAAGGGTAGAATATGTAGAGTATGTGAGATAGAAAATTTAAAAAAATGTTATACCTGCAATCCAGCTCAAGTTGTTCTTTTGACAAAGTTAATTCTTCTTTGGGCCTTGGGTTTCTTCACAAGTTCTATGATTTTTTTGAGGTAGAGCCAGGGATTCAAGCCAGAGAATTGCCAGGACAACAGAGGACAAGGCCAGCTTACAGTTAAAGAAGGCGAACTGAAGCAATGTTCATCTACCTTCCCTGGGTGAGTCTCAAGTACGAAGGAGCTGGTGGAATATATACCTTTCACATTCCTTCATAATGTTGCACAGCACGTTACAGCCAATGAAGTGCTTTTGAAATGTAGTCACTGTTGTAATGTCAGAAATGTGGCCGTCATTTTGCACATATCGAGCTCTTATGCATAGAAATATGAGGCATCAGTATTGGGGAGAATATTGGGAAACCTCTGTTCTTCAAAATAGCAGCAAGAGATCTTTTACTGCCTCTTGAGAGTGCGGGTGGGATCACGGGTCTTCACTCAATGATTAAACACAGGCACGGCACTGGAGAGTACAGATGTGACGTACAATACTGAGCTAAAGTACTGGTGGGGACTGATCTGCTGCTGTGTAACAAAAAAGTACAGATCTCTGCTGTGACACGGTAGTTGTATTTCTAAGAAACCTTATGTTAAAGAAATCCACACAGTAAAAACAATTGATTCACTGGGAGAAAGGGTTGAAGGCCTGAGAGTTTCAGATTTGCAATAACCGTTATATTTCCTGCAGGATTTTCAAAAACAAAATTGTTTTCAGTAGCTAGATTATTTTGTTACTGCAAACTAAAAATGGTTCAATGGCCCTTTAATGTCACGTTACCCAAGTACAGTGAAATTCTATATTTGCTTACAGTTCAGTGACAAGCCTACTATACATTAGGCATAATCATACTAAGTATAAGTGAAGACAGTAGACCACACCGTGGCCACACTACATTAAAGGCGCCATCTTACATTTTAAAAAAAAATTCAAGAGTTTTAATTTTGTTTACATTTTGACCTGGCAACAGCACAGGGTGAAAGTTGCAGGGATTGTCATGGCAAGGCAACATGTTGATGTCCTCTGCTTCTGCTCCGTTGCACCGCGCAGTGCCACATTGTTTCATCAAGTATGGTTGTACAAATGTCAATACAAATGACTTCTTATTCATTTCCAAAGATTTAAAACCACTCTAAAATAGGCCTCCTGCTGTGAAACTGGTGACTTATGTTTCTAAGGGGTATTATGGAAACACAAGCTATAGCAGGACTATCGGTACCATACTAGCGGGTACATACTTATTACACAAACTGGAACACAGCTTTTGTCACTTTTATTATTATCAGTCTCTTGTACGTTATTCTTGCTACACTCCTCAGCTTGTTTATGAAAGAAAGAAGTTAACGTTGTTTGCATAGAAGCCATAGCGTTGTTAGTGAGAAAAATTAACTTTAGTTTTAGAGAGTAATCTACGGAGTGGCATGGATTACCACAGATGTGGCCTTATGTGCCTGCCCCACTTACATGATTTGTTCGGCGACTGCCGGCACCCATCATAGGTCGTTGCAGGTCGCCGAAAATTTGTAACATGTTGAATATCCAGCGAAAACCAGAAAGGCGAATGAGGAGACTACTCATGACCATACAGGCGACAACCCAGCGATATGTCATGGGGTGAAGCCTGTATGGTCGTGAATAGTCGCCCAAAGAGTCTTTCCTTGTTCTGGTCGCCGTTGGATTTTCAACATGTTGAAAATCTTCGGCGACCTACAACGACCTATGACGGGTGCCGGCAGTCGCCGAAAAGGTTGCGTAAGTTGGACAGGCCCATCACTAATGCGACTGAGTCAGAGCAGACAATAGGGCCCGCAACGCTTAGCAGTGTTGTTGAGCTGCAGTTATAAAAGTAACAGAATTTACCGAAATAAAGCAAATACCTTTTTTTTGCATTTTAGCCACCTAAATTGGAACCAACGCAACCAAGTAATCAAGTATGAAAAAAGAACGTCAAATGAACTATTGCTAAAGCCACGAATATCGCAGAATATTACTATCAAAGGCGGTAGATTGGCAACTCTGTCTCATACCGTTTCTTTCGCAGAAATGTTTGGGCAGGAAGTGTACCTGTCGATACAATATCCTCACACGTCGGATATTACATAATTAGTAGACCAATACAAATCGTGTTTTGTTTTTAGATATATAAGAAGTTATAGAAGGTTGAATCATTACATAAATTATGAGCTTATCTACCCCAACCTACGCTTACATAAAATTCCCTTTACTTACTTTGCGGCCGCTGTTAAATTCCCTGCTAGTTAAAGCTTCACGGCTTATTTTAGCTTTTTTTTTAACAGAGGTGCCGGAGCAGCATTCCGGTGAGCTCCGGCAGCATTGCACCCCTGCCTGTCAAGTCTTTTATTGGCTGCCAGGGGTACTTCCAACCAAGGGACCATCTTCTAAACCATTTGATTCCATGAATCCTGCTATTGATTGATAGTCACTGAAACTGGGAAATGTGTGGGGTGCAGAAACAGATTCACAAGGAGTTATAAGGGGAGATTGTTCAGTTATTTTAATATCACCAATGACAGTGTAAAATGACTATAGACAAAATGTATTTTTCTCTCCATTGGTCCACAAAGTGCACCAGAGGACAGAGTCACCTGATATACAATGGAAGAGCCAGTTTCAGTTTCAAGCACTTTTCCACTAATGTAACTGTGAATTTCATCATTCAACCATTTGCCTTTGTTGTGAGGTGGCTCAGATTTGAAAACAATCTGTGTTTGGAAGCAGAAGAGACTGCTAATGCTGTAATGAGTTTAAAAAAAAAAACACTGGAGGAACTCAGCAGGTCAGGCAGCATCTGTGGAGGAAAAGGAGTTGATCAATGTTCGGGTTGAGACTCTGCATCAGCATTTCATGTGTTGTGTGTTATGGCGAGCAAGTGCAATGTTGCAACAAAATCAAGATAAAGGGCGGAGCAATAATGCAGTCTACATCAACCCAATCTTGAAAGGAATTGGATCAGTGGTTGGTCTAATGTTTAGAATCAGAATCATGTAGCAGGTGCGAAGGCAACAACATTTGAGAAGGGATTGTCTATTGTTCCCCTCTGTTGCAAATTTAAGGTTTTTGTTAACTCAAATCTGTGACTATGTGGTGGTTGATAATGTATCTGCAATTTTTCTTGCAGTTCTTACAGGGAGAAAACTTATTTTAAAGTATTTTTTTAATTAAAAGTGGGTATCAATCTAGTGCAAGGCTGATGTGCCAGAACAACAACCTTGATTTCAACATCAGTAAAATCAAGGAACTGATTGTTGACTTTGGAAGAGGAAGATTGAGGATCCGCAACTCTGTCTTTATAGATGGGATGGCAGTGGAGAGTCAAAACTTAAAATTCCCGGGCGTGCATATTCCTGAAGATAGACGCAAAATGCTAGAGTAATTCAGCGGGGCAGGCAGCATCTCTGTCAAGTCATCTTTATTAGTCATATACACATACAAGATGTGCAGTGAAATGAAAGTGGCAATGCCTGCGGATTGTGTAAAAACAACAGAACAACAGAACAGAATAGAACAGAACCAGTATTTACATTTTAGGATTTTTTTTTTAAAAGACACAACCCAACAGTAAATTAGTCCCTGTTGAGATAAGAGTTTACAGTCCTGATGGCCTGTGGGAAGAAACTCCGTCTCATCCTCTCTGTTTCCACAGCATGACAGTGGAGGCGTTTGCTTGACCGTAGCAGCTGGAACAGTCCGTTGCTGGGGTGATAGGGGTCCCTCATTATGTTGTTAGCTCTGGATCTGCACTCACTGGTGCAGGGGTGTGAGTGTAGTTCCCATTGTGCGTTCGGCCGAACGCACTGCTCTCTGCAGAACCTTCCTGTCCTTGGCAGAGCTGTTCCCAAACCAGATTGAGATGTTGCCGGACAAGATGCTTTCTACAGCCCCAGAGTAGAAGCACTGAAGGATCCTCAGAGAGACTCTGAATTTCCTCAGCTGCCTGAGATGTTAAAGGCGCTGCCTTGCCTTACTTACCAGTGCGGCAGTGTGTGTTGTCCATGTCAGGTCCTCTGTGATGTGGACTCCCAGGTATTTAAGGCTACTCACCCTATCCACATTTATCTCCAGTGGTGTGTACGTGCTCGGATGTTGAGCCCTTCTAAAGTCCACAATCAGCTCTTAGGGGCCTGTCCCACTTTACGAGTCATCCCGACTATTTTTTTTACTCGTGGACATTTTTCATCGGGATGAAAAAACGTCCCGACTTACCTGATGCCCTGAGTACCTACGGCTAGCGTAATGAGCCGCTACAATATATCTACGAACTCCTATGGACTCGTTACGAACATTCTGCGAGTTTGAATCGGGGTAAAAACTCGGGAGAATTCGTGAATTACCTCATATAGTGGGACAGGCCCTTTAGTTTTTGTGACATTCAAGAGGAGGCTGTTGTCATGACACCAGAGAGCTAGATCAGCCACCTCCTCCCGGTAGGCCTTCTCATCATTATTGGAGATCAGGCCCACCACCACAGTGTTATCAGCAAACTTGATGATGGAGTTGGAGCTGAACCTGGCCACACAGTTATGTGTGTACAGGGAGTACAGTAGGGGGCAAAGGACGCAACCCTGGGGGAAGGGGGTTGCCGGTATGTCTCCCCATCTTGACCACCTGGGGCCTGGTGATGAGAAAGTCCAGGACCCAGGCACACAGGGGAGTGTTCAGCTCCAGTTCCAGCAGCTTCTCAGCAAGCCTGGTGGGGACTATGGTATTGAAAGCTGAATTGAAATCAATGAGCAGCATCCTCACATAGCCCCCCTTCTGGCTGTCAATGTGAGAGAGAGTGGTTTGCAGAACCTGGGAGACCGCATCATCCGTGGATCTATTCAGACGGTATGCAAACTGCAGTGGGTCCATGGTGCGAGGGAGGAAGCTGAGGGAGGAATTCCTTCTGGATAGAAGGAATGGGTGACGTTTCGGGCCGTGACCCTTCTCCAGCTTTTTATGTCTATCTTCGGTGTAAACCAGCATCTGCAGTTCCTTCAAGCACTATAAACCCTTCCGTCGGGCGCACAGCGTGCATTGAACTGGTCCTCCAGCTCCAGCTTCCTCCAGGCGCCGCGGACCCTGTGATAAATGTTGACTGGGTCTCCAGCGGTACAGTTGCTGGAGACCCAGGTTTGATCCTGTCTGTATGGAGTTTGTACGTAGTCTGTCTGAAGACAGGTCTCGACTCGAAACATCACCCATTCCTTCTCTCCAGAGATGCTGCCTGACCCGCTGAGTTACTCCAGCATTTTATGTCTCATCTTCGTAGCGTTGTTACAAAACCTACCATCAGCGGCGCTCCAGATCTGCCACTGCCTGTGCATGCGACTCCAGAGGCAGGGTGGGGCAATTCCAGAGGCTGTGGGGGAGGTGGGCGGGATTAAAATTCAGGTGTGCATTGGTTGTCGGAGAGGTATTTGCTCGGACTTACAAGTTGATAAACAAAATTAGTTCTGTGCTTCCATTCCCGTTTATAAAAAACGTTGCTGGACGATTGCATCGCTGGATTGAAGTTAAACGCGACTTCTAACGGCTTCAACATAACGGATCAAAATCAACATCAAGGACTTGCACATCAGGACAAAACAAAAGTTATATCGTTTATTTTACATCTTACCTTGCTTTTTGGTGTGGTTTCATTTTAATCTGATGATTCAAAATATGTTATTTAGGCCCCAATATTGGCCGTGTCTTGCCTGCCGATATCCCTGGGCTTATGGCAGTGGCCACATTCCGATCCATCACAAACCACTCTCAAGATAACCAAATTCATTATTTTTTTGCCTGATCATGTCATAAGAACATCTAACATTTATACTTTGTGTTATTGCCTATTGAAAATTTTTTAGCCTTTTAAGAATGGGATAGATGTTTAGATCTAGTAATTGAATTTAGATGAATTTAATTGATTTGATGACTGATTAATATGATTTTTTAGTTGGGTGTTTACTGTTTGTTTTAACGTTACAATAAAATTAAGGTTCTGATCTTGAGAATACCCCATTTTTGAATTTTCAAGGCAGTCTGGGTGTTTATTACTATTTCCATCACAACGGTCAATTTTGTAATTATCTACAATTAGGTAACTAATTATATGCTTTAATTTCAGGTCATCCAAGTAAAATGCATCATATTTGTTTCAGAATGCTTCAATCTAATAACTGAAAATGTAATTCAGTTCTCTTATTTTTTAACAAAGATTGTCTTTTATGTCAATTGACTGTCCTCGATCACAGCTTTGGTGTTAAATTAATGGAAAAGCAATGAGGGAACAAGATGCTAATTTCCGAGTATGAAAATGACCATAACCTTTTTAATACTGAAGATATGAAAGTGAATTAGATGTCATATTAAAGTCATTTTTATGCTTTATCTGATGGGATAAATTACAGGCTTGGTTTTAAAATCTCAAAATGTTGAAACATTCCTAATTCTTCGGAGTTCGTACGTTCTCCATGTGACATGCGTGGGTTTCACTGCGTGAGATCTTCGGTTTCCTCCCATACTCCAGAGACGTACAGGTTTGCTTGGTATGGGTGTTAAATGTTCATAGTGTATAGTGTGTCGATGGTCGGCACAGACTCGGTGGGCCGAATGGCCTGTTTCCGCGCTGCTCTAACCTGAACTGGTGGGGGAGGGATGGGGGGAGCGCAGCGCCCTGATTGGCTGGCCCTGTGGAACGTGCCCAGTTCAAACTGGTCACGAGGGGAAGGCGGTTGCAGAGCGCGCTGCTGCTGCTCCTCGTCGTCCTCCTCCTCCTCCTGACCCGGCGCTGCACCGGCTCTCAGGTAAAACAATTGCTCCCATTGCAATCTGGCCCCCTAGCCGTTCATTTGTATTTGTGTGTGTGTTAGTGCCGGTCGCTTTTACATAGATTCTCTCTTTCTCACTCGCGCCACTTGCGGGGATAGTGTGGCCTTTGGGCCGAGCGTGTGTGCGGGCGGGTTTGCAGGCGGAGAGCCGGCTTGCAGGCAGCGCGTCAATGGTCAGCATAATCTTTTGGTCAGCATATCCCGCATTCACCATCCGAGAGCTCCTAGCCTCGGGTAACCAATGCCAAAGGTTTACCTCTCCCGAGCCGAAACATCACCGAAGATAGACACAAAATGCTGGAGTAACTCAGCGGGACTGGCAGCAAGTATCTCTGGAGAGAAGGAATGGGTGACGTTTCGGGGCGAGACCCTTCTTCAGACCATCACATATTCCTTTTTCTCCAGAGATGCTGCCTGACCCTCTGAGATACTGCGGCATTTTGTGTCTATCTTCGGTGTAAACCAGCATCTGCAATTCGTTCCCATGTACTAAAAATCACATCGTCAGTAGATGCGGTGTCAGGAATCGGTAAACATTGCAGCGAGATATCTTCATTCGTGTTATTGCAAGCAATTAAACGGTTGCCGACCTCTCAAAGATCAATAGTTCGTTTGGTTCGGATGGGCTATCCGGCCACCGGGCAGCTATCATTCATTCCCAAACCAATTGGAGTGCTGTTAAAAAAAACAGCATTGCGGATGGCAGGGGAAAGTAAGGCAGATTAACGTACACGCAAATGGTGCACCCAATCGGTATACTTTTGCGGGACTGTATTATTTGTTTACTATGTTATCCAGATCAGCCTATGTAAAAATTAGATGAACGTCTATGTGTAATTTTCCTAAGAATGAGCAAGGTTTCCCTTTCTGTAGGGATGTTTACACCAAGCTCTCGGTTAAAATGCCGGTCCGCAGCCTGTTTGTCATGTCTATTGGTATCAGGACCACTTCACATCGTCATTCAATCTGCTTCTACATTCTCCCCTTTTTCCATTGAAGAAAAATCTGCTCATTCTTAAATATTAGGGTCTAACCTCAATCAGCTTGCATCTCTGTCCTCAACCAAGATTTTATTGTGCCACGAATACCCACTTTTTCTTAATTTCAACGGATGGTTACCTCCAGCCGTTTTATTGCAGCCGTTAACTCTAAAAATATAGCAACGGTGTTTGCAAACTGTTAGCCTCTGTCAAATGTTCCCTTTGCAACCACAGGCACATTGTTAATTGAAAAGATTAAAATGAATGGCTCTTATAGGGGTTGTAGAAATGAGGTTGAGAAGGCGATGAAGTTCGGCCCTTATTTGCACGTGCCATTAGATTCACATGAGAGCCTCATCTAAAATCGGTATATTAAGCAAGAGGGTACACAAAAATTAAGCAAGAAATTATTATCTTTACTTGATTTTAAAATGCAGCTCCTGGACTTTTTGCGTGTACATCCAAAGAAACCTAATCCAGAGATAGCCTGGTATTATAATCTTCTTGAAAAGTTTTGGCTCTCCGAATAAGATATCGAAAATTCCAATATTGAGCTTAACTGCAGAAGTTCAAATTATTGTATACATAGAATTCTGCAATGACCCATAAACCTAGCTAAGGCCTACGTATGTTTAAGATAATTCTGTGCTACTCCTTCCACCCTACCACTATGCTAAGATTGAATTAATGAGGGCATATTGCAGTGGTTTTGTGTTAATTGTGGGTAAATTGGTGGCAGGTAAAAAGATAGTTCTTTAAGATTAAAACTCGGTCATTTTCTCTTTTTAGCATTAGGACCATCAGTGTAGTTCTTAGCAGTGAAGATTTTATGTGTTTGAGACATTGCTTATTGTTTAATACATGTTAAACATTTACCAGCAACGTAATATTCAGAATTATGGCAGTATAAATACCTGTTAGCATGTATTGATTTTGTGTTTATTAACTAGCTTTTGTTATGAGTATAACTGCAGTTGAAACATAGAAAATCGGCGCAGGAGTAGGCCGTTCAGCCCTTCGAGCCTGCACCGCCCTTCAATATGATCATGGCTGATCATCCGTTAGCCCTAAGAGCTCCATCTAACTCTTGAAAGTATCTAGTGAATTGGCCTCCACTGCCTTTTGTGGCAGAGAATTCCACTGATTCACAACTATGAGTGAAAAAGTTTTTCCTCATCTCAGTGCTAAATGGCCTACCCCTTATTCTTAAACTGTTACCCATGGTTCTGGACTCCCACAACATCAGGAAAATGTTTCCTGCATCTAGCCTGTCTAATAGAATTATGCTTGTTTCTATATGATATCCTCTCATCCTTTTAAATTCCAGTGAATATAAACCCAGTCGATCCATTCTTTCATCATATGTCAGTCCCGCCATAGTATTGGTAGTTCAGAAGCTGGTCTTCGGTTAAAGAATGATGTTGATAGGTTGGTAACCTGAGAAGAGCAGGACAATGGACCTCAAGGGAATGTCGATGAGCCTTGGTGTACAACCCCAAGGATCTCAGAGTGGCAGCTCTGGTGGTTAAGGAGCCATATGGAATATTTGCTTTCATTAGCTGGGGTGTAGAATGTAAGAGCAGTAAGCTTTTGGTGCAACTTTATGAAATACTAAGGTCACATCTGGACTACTGTGTGCAGTTCTGATTGCCAAACAGAAGGATATGATTGCACTGGAAAGAGTGCACCAGAGCTTCATCTTAAGGTTGCCGGGAATGGTGCATTTCAGTTATGAGAAAAATCTAGATAGGCTGGGTTTGTTTTCCTTGCAGTAGAGGAGACTGATTGTAAAGACTTGGCTGAAGTGCTCAAATTTACATAAATTACATAAAGGCATAAATAAGAGCACACTTTTTCTCTGTAGCAGAAGTGTCTAAAGCCAATGGGAATAGATTTAGGAAAAGGGATAGGAGGTTTTGAGAGAATCTGAGGAGGAACCTCAAGAGTGTGATTAAAATATAAAAAAAGCTACTAACCATGTGTTGGTAAATTCCATCAGTGTAGACAAATTCTTGATTGTCATACGCATGGTGGGCTGAAAAGCTTTTTCCTGTGTATTACAACTCTTTGTCAATGGGACATGTAGATACAAATGAAAAATAAGAACATGTAGGGGAAGATCAACAAAGCACAAGTAAAAGGAGCAGGAGTAGACCATTTGATCCGTCAAGCCTGTCCTATCTTTCAATATGATTGTGGCTGATCTATGATGGCCTCCAATTCTTCAGTGTCAGTTGCCCATAACTGTCGAGTCCCTGATCTTTCATGTATTTATCTACTCTTTAAATAGGCACAGAATTATAGAGATTCATTAGCCTCAGAGAAATTTCCAAGCATTTTATAGGTCACAATGGAATATTGGGTAATGTACAACAATGAAAGGGGAAATTGATGAACAGAGGGAGCTTGAGGTTCAACTCCATAGTTTCCTGACAGTGGCAATATGGATGGATGGAGTAATGAACCCATATGGTTTGTGTGCCTTAAGTCGGGGCATAAAATATAAAAGTTGGGATGTTACATTGCAACTTTATTGGTTTCAGTTATGGTGAGAGATTGGGTAGGCTGGCTTTGTTTTCTGTAGAGCAATGGAAGCTGAGGGAGTAACCCAATAAATATAGATACGATTTAAGGGATCTAGTTAGTCGCGAAGGTTGTGGACACCAATAAGATCAACAAACTGATCAGGTAGGCTGGTTCCATCCTGGGGGTGGAGTTGGTTTCATGGGAGGTGGTTTTGAAGGGGAGGATGCTCCTTAAACTGCGGTGCCTCCTGGACAATACAGCTCACCCCCTCCATGACACACTGGTCAACCTGAGGAGTACCTTCAGCAACAGACTGGTTCCACCAAGATGCAGGACAGAACGCCACAGGAGATCCTTCTTCCCTGTGGCTATCAAACTTTACAACTCCTCCCCCTTCTGTCATGCGGTAGATTGAGAAGGACTCCCCTCCTCCCATCCCAATCTTTGCACATCCCCCCCAAGCCATTCCACTCGTCACTTTAATTTCATGCTTCATGTATTTTGTGTTTTTATGACTCTTGGCAGATCAATTTCCCTCTTGGGATAAAGTTCTAATGTATCGTAGATAGTAAAAATCTTTTGTTCCATGGTAGGGGCATCAAAGTCAAACAACCAGGGAATAATTGTTTTTAACCCCTCATTTTCTTGACGTAGGCATAGATGGTGTGGCTTTGTGTTACGGAAATATGTGATAAGGGCCATTTCGTAGGAACTCAACACCCCCTCCCCTTATCACAGAGGTCACCTGCACCAAAATTCCATGATAACCCTATTCTGAAAATGCACCCGATGCGCACACACATCTCTCCATTATCAAAATTCCTTTAGTTTCATATAGTATAATTCTTCCTCATGTCCGGCCATCTTCTATATCATGTCTTTCCGGTCGGTCAGTGATGGTTGACGGTCGGTGGTTGCAGAATTGGCTACTTCAGTCAGTCACTGTGGTACTGTTTCTGTCGTCCGCATTGCCTGGGATGCACCACGTGCAGGATTCTGCTTGCATCCCATAGTATAATTAATTCATGTAAAATGTAATCAATTTGGAGTGTTAATAGTAAGTGATCACACATTCCACATCTTGTTTTTTTACAAATGTTTGTGATTGAGATCATGCTTAGCATAATTATTGCATAATGTTAATTGGAACTATTATTTACTGTAAATTGTGTAAATTCTGGTCCTGCATAAGGACATTTCACAAAATAGTTAGGATTTAACATTAAAATATTTGGTCTGTGACATTGTTGCCTGCCTGATTAGGAAATGAAAGGAACTTAGAACGTGAGGAATTAAGATTCCATTGATTGCCATCTATGCTTGCATTGCAGTTTGGGCTTGCATTCAAAAGTATATGTCAGTTTAATGATGCTTGTCATCTTTTCAATAGTATTGATAACTGCTAGTTACAAGCTGCTTGGTTGTCCAATAAAATGTAGTCATCTAATATGAAATCTAGATGGTAAATTAGGGATATGATTTGCTATTCTATGTTACTGCACAAATATAAGCAGATTGAGGCCTTGGATATTTACCTTGGGTTACTTGTTTATTCACAAGGGAAGTTCAATACATTGAAGAGCTTATACTTAAAATTCAGAAGTTACCAGGCAGAGATTGTGATCTCTCAAATTATCAGGAAATAAACTCTCTCCCACAATGTAATTTTGCTTGTTTTGTGCTCCAATGTGCATTGGTTCTTACTTACAAGCACAGACTTGCTAAAAGTTTTTAAAGCACAAAAGCCTCTGTGTTAAAGAGCACAAAGTAGAATGCATTCATTAATATGGTGGGTTTTACTCCCATGATCTAGGGATATTAACACTTTTATGTTGCACAGCATACAATAAATTGGTGAGAGTGAAGTAATTTGAAATTACGAATGATTTAAATATTTGTTGGGAATAGTTATTGTGAGAGAACATTTTACCTAGTTTGGACAATGCAGAAAGGACACTGGAAGCATAAAGTTCAATATTACCATATCTTTTGTGTGCAATTAGAAGTTGAGTTGCACTAATCTTGACAAGTCAATGTTTTTTGAGGATCATGCACATTAATTACATTGCAGAATTTATTATGCTTATTAGCAATATATGCAAGCTGAATGGTTTTAATTTGTCGTTGTGGTAGAAATAGAATTGAGTTTATATTCAGGCTTGTAGCTGTTGATTTGTAATCCATGCACGTGTAACCACTGCACAATTCATTTGACAGCATCTTGAAGACTGGACAAGCAGCATTAAAGCTGATCAAAGGATCATTCAGCCATATATTTAACAGGACATGTTGCATTGCCAGCTTTGTTGGTCTGTGGAAGTATAATGCCTTGTTTCTTGCTTTCCAAAGTTTCCTTTTCTGATCTGGCCGGCAAAGCTGGTATGGCACCAAAATATTTTAATAATAATAACTGTGTACTTGGGTATTTCATTGTTGGTTGGAATCTACGTAACTTAGAGAAAACTAGTGTTATCTGAAAAATTATAATCAGTGAGTTTGTGCTGAAATATTTGAGCTCCTGTATGTACTGAAAACTAAACGATCATGCTAAATACCAGGGCCTCTTTTATGAAAATCAAAATTTTCGTAAGTGCCAATCAAGCTGCATCACTTTTTGTATGTATTTTCAATTTTGGTTGCTTGGAACAGGACAGTATGATGTGAACGAGCGTTTGATCTAGTTCTACAATTTATGTGGGTTTTAAATGTGTACTGCAGGGATTTGAATTTTCAAGTTTACTCGGTTACAGAATATTGGGTGATTTAAAATATTGAAAATGGTTTGTCTGGGAAAATCTCACCATATTGGGGTTTTTTGTTGATTAATTCAGAAAGTAATATAAAATGTTATTTTTAATTGAGATAAATACTAGAACTTGTTCGCTATTTACCAGGGTAGTGTGACTTGTGGTTAAATACACAAGTTTCCAGTTGAGATGGTGGTGTACATCTCATTGTTCCAGTGGAGCCTTGGTTTCCATTTTTGTTTGTTGTAATATCCCCATTGTGTTTGATCACAGAAGAGACTTAAAACTGTTTCTCAAAGATCCTTGGAGAAGTGTTTGGCAGCGTTTTATGAATGTGTGCAAATGGTGAGAGCTTTCTTCAGTAGCCTACTTTTGGATTAAATTTGGTGCTTGCCATCCAGGATACACTGATGATTATGATAGTTGCTCCAGTTTTTATAGAATACTAGACCAAGTGCAGACCCGTTGGGGCTGTTCCCCCAACGTGCGGTTGTGGGGGGGGGGGCATGCAGCATCACACACTAACTACAGCACTCACGCTAATAGAGGGGAGGAGGGGGGGAGAGAGAGGGAGAGAGGGGGGTGAGAGGGGGGTGAGAGAGGGCGGGGAGAGGTGGGGAGCAGGGAGCGGGTAGGGGTGTGGTGTGGGGGGGAGGGGGGGTTTTAGGGAGGGACGGTGGGGCGGAGAGGGGGGGATTGGAGGAGAGGGGGGGAAGAGGAGAGGGAGGGGGGGGAAAGAGGAGAGGAGGGGGGGGGGGGGGGAGAGAGAGTGCCTTTTTACTTGAACCCAAACCCAAACATCCATTTACAGGCAGTGCTTTTTTACCTCTAACCATATTTTCATTGTCAAACCAAATTAAGGGTACTCACAGTGCTGTAGACATTTGTCAGTGTCATTCAAAGCTCTGATTGAGGCACACCACTTGCAGAGACTGATTGAGGCACACCACTTGCAGAGACTGATTGAGGCACACCACTTGCAGAGACTGATTGAGGCACACCACTTCCTGGTTTTATAGTTCCTTTCCCTCCCTCCAGCAGGGGCAGCGAATGGGGAATGTTGTAAAAACATTAATATCTCTGTCAATTTTCATCGACGGGACAAATCCTCGGCACACACACGTCGGAGGGGGGCTCTGAGCGAGGTTGCCAAAAATGATGGCCGTAGGTGGCGGCGTACTCTCGGAAACCGCAGCACAGAAAGCCAAAACCAGTCAAGAACAGAGTTTTAGTAATATAGATAGATAGTAGATAAATCACTTTGTCTCAGTGCACAAATAATACTTGCATGTGCCAGAGCATGCTTGGTGAGACAGCTATCTGCAACTGCCCTTGCCATTTACTGTTCCTCCTGCAACTGTCCTTACCATTTACAGTTCAATGATCTGGCAGCCATCACGTGAAGCTGAATAACCATGCGCAACAACTTGAGCTTCTGGTTAGGCTTGATCCTACAAACCATCACTAGCACTCCCTGAAGGCCTTTGGTCCACTTGCTGTTGCCAACAGCACTTTTTACATGCTTTAAAAAAAAATTAGCCCATTTACCTGTGTAGGAAGGACTGCAGATACTGGTTTAAACCAAAGATAGACACAAAATGCTGGAATAACTCAGCGGGACAGGCGACATCGCTGGAGAGAAGGAATGGGTGATGTTTTGGGTTGAGACCTTCAGACTGAAGACGAGTTTGACATTTGATGCTATTTCCTACCGCACCCTCCCCATGGCCATTTATAATGAGGGTTATCAATAAATACGTATGAGCAACTTCAGATTTAAATTTTTGTTAAGGTTTGATATTCAAGAATGAGAATTAGATTTTGCATATTAGTTGAATATTGTTTGTATTACAAATGTTTCGGTACTGGAGTATGTCGGTCCTAAGTACAGACCTTCAGTTGCCTAGAGAATCCAGACCCGCTCCTAGGTTTCAGCACAATAATGCTATGTTTAACAGTTGGAATTGGCCTTTAATTCTGAAAATTGCTGTTTTACATTTTTTAAATAATGCTTCATAATTGGTGATATGCCTGGCTTTAACGAAATGGCTTTTTGCCATCCATTAAATTGTTTCTCTAAATTACATGTACTTAATTTTTAGATTCATCTGTAGACCTGCAATTTATTTCTATCTCCATATCCATTCTGAAGTTTTAGTAGCAAAAATGACATTAATCTCACCTTGTTACTTTGCAGCTTTCCAAAATGGCAACTATTGCAGAGTTGGAAGAGGTAAACCAGCAGCTTCGGCAGCAGCTGCAGGAATCGGAAAGTGAGAGGATGAAGGCAGCTCAGTATGGACTAGAGCTGTTGAAAAATGAGGCTGAGTTGGACAACAAATTGATAGAAGTGACAAATGAATTTGCTGCTGCCAGAGAGGTATGTATAGTGGTTACTTAATTTAGGACCAACAAATTGGCAAGGAACTTTTGGAATGATACATTGCAAACAAGTGTTTGAGCTAAGAAAACATTTTCTACTGGTTTGGTTCAGAGATACAGCAAGGAAATAGGCCCTTCAGCCCACCAAGTACATGCTGATTAACCTGTTCACACTAGTTCTATGTTATCAAGCTTTCGCATCCACTCCCTACACACTTCGGGTAATTTCCAGAGGCCAATTAACCTCCAAACCCACACGTTTTAGAAAGTGGGAATAAACCCGTGTGAGAACGTTCAAACTCCACACAGACAGAGCAAGGTCGGGATCGAACCTGAATCTCCGATGCTATGAGGCACAAACTCTACTGTGTCATCCTTAAGCATTTACAAAACCTGTTCTTGGGTATGTGTGCTTAAATCAAGTAGATCTACTTCCACTCTCCCTTCTGTTATGTTTTATCATGTGGCTGTTATGTTTCATAGTAATGTATAGCCAGTTGTCAAGCTTCTCCAAGATTAATTACATAAAAGTATGAATCGTATGCTTATACTTTGTACTAGGAGGAGAAAATGTTCTTATTTTAAAAAAAAAATCTGTATCCTTTAAACAGCTCCTGGAGCAAGAGAAATATTCATTGCAGCGAGAAGTTGAGCTGAAGAACCGTATGTTAGAAAGTCAGAGTTCAGATATTGAGAGCATCAAACAGCAACAAAAAACACAACTGAGTCAACAACTGGAACAAGTGGAAAGAATTCACACTCGTGAAATTAATGAGTTGAAGAGCAAGGTATGATATTCAAACACTTGTCTCTCGTTGGATATCTAACACAGTTTCTTATTTTAAGGAGATCTTAAGGAAATTGAATCATTAGCTGGCAGCTTTTCATTGGGTCTTTCAAACACTCATTCTTCACAAATTGTGTTTTGCATTTGAGATGTAGCAGTCTTAAAAAATAAAGCTTTACTGGCAGATCACAAAAATGTCTTGTTCTTCAGTGGCATAAAATAATGAGGTGAATCAGTAACTCCTGAGTGACATTGTGAGTGTTTGTTGAAACTGGACTCTTGCGACTATCTTAATTGTTTCAGGTACAAGATTGTACAAAGGTTGTGATTGCCCACACTATTTAACAAGGACCATTAAAGTGTCTTTTAATTGCTTTTGAATATAATATTCCTTCTCTTCACTGGCATATCTGACTATATTTTTTCCTTCAACCATTATTCACAGCAAAACCAAAGCTGGGAATGTAGAGTTGTTGTACCATTGACTTTTAAGATCTTGTTTTCTTTTGTTGATGTGCGTTATTTAAACCACTGCAAAATCAGCAAGAGGCTTAACTTATTTACTTTTGAGGACCTTAGAACTATTCGTCTAATCAGTATAGTCTAAATATAATGTGTTTTGTTGGGAGGTGTGTAATTAGCCAAGAACTACATTTTTCTGGCATCGCTGGAGTATTGAGGTAAAGTTAAAAGGGGAGCCATTATAGAACCAACACTTATTTACATTTGTGTAATAAGAATGGAGAATCAGGTAGAGGTTGAAGAAAGAAGAAATCACTCGAAAGTAAACTATAACAGGTAGGGGGTACACAAAATTGCTGGAGAAACTCAGCGGGTGCAGCAGCGTCTATGGAGCGAAGGAAATAGGTGACGTTTCGGGCCGAAACCCTTCTTCAGACAGGTAGGGATTGGGAACCTCTGAACTATTCAGTGTTAGTCCTCTATTTTTAAAAATGTGGAAGAAAATGTATATGTCTGATAGCTTATTTTTAAACTGGATGTGTTTTCCTAACTGACGATAGGTCAATGCAGTTAAAAGAGATTAGCAGCACTTTTGAGAGATATCTGAAACTTAATGATGTGATAATTTGAAATACAGGTTCTCTCTGGTATTGTTTGAAGGTAAAGAATTTAAGATTTAGGTACAGGTGCACAACCTTTTATCCGAAGTTCCAAATAACGAAAACCTCCGAATAGCGACATTTTTTCAGTCCTTGAAGAAAGGTCCTTGAAAACGTTCACCGAGGGCGGCCCGCAGAGGTGACAGCGGAACCTCCGGTCGGTCCTCGAAGAAAGGGGAACTAAATCCCCATTCATAAAAGAGAAGGTGAGGGTATATTGCGCGGGAGGGTTAATAATTGACAATCTGCTGCTGCCTGCCCGCTGAGTTAAAACGTTCCCACGGTAGACTCACGATACACAGTGTATCGTGAGTCTTGCATGAGAACTTTTTAACTCAGCGTGCAGGCAGCAGCAAATTGTCGCTCCCTTCAGTTTCACCCCACCTACACCCCTCTGCTTCCAGGCCATGTGTGTGACCCCTTCCCTCCCCTCTCCAGCTCCCCGCCCATTGCACCGGCGTGGGGGCTTTGCACTGTCTTCACGTCGGAGCCAGTGCCAATCACCGGAGACGTCAGGACCAACGGGACACCGGCCCCCAGGCCCACTGCAAGCACGGAGATCCCAGAGACCCACAGCCAGCAGCAGCCCAGCCCCGTTCCAATTCCCGAGGAACACGCTCCCCGTAGGGACCGAAGCTGATGGTGTGCAAGGTGCGTCTTGGTCTTGAGGTTGCGGATGAGGGGGCGCAGCTCGGGCTGCGACATCTCCGGCCACCCCCCTGTACAGGAGCTGAGACTGGGAACTGTGGGGTTGTTTGCAGTTGCAGAGGGAGGGGGCAAGGGCGGTACAGTTCCCAGTCTCAGCTCCAGTCCAGAGGGGTGACCGGAGACGTCAGGACCAACGGGACACCGACTGCAAGCACGGAGATCCCAGAGACTCACAGCCAGCAGCAACTCTAGCCCAGCCCCGCTCCAACTCCAGAGGAACCCGGGTTGCGGATGAGGGGGCGCAGCTCGGGCTGTGGGCGAACTGCCACTTGTCGCCGTAGCGGCGCATCGGGGAGCGGATTCCTCTGGAGTTGGAGGGACAGGGAGACACAGCGGCTTTTGAGAATGGTGGGCAATCACTTCCAAAGTTCTGCCCACACAGTCAGTACACCTCTCCTACACTTGTCTCCCGCACTAAGATTATCTCGCAGAGAATGATCCCAGCCTAACCCTCCCTATTCTCTCCTATTCTGCAAGAAAAAACTACATTGAAGACTCAAACTCGCGATCGAGTAACTGCCGGGATCGAGGCGCAAACTCGCGACCTTGCGGATATGAGCCGAGCACTCTACCACTGCGCCAGCCGTTAAAATCTACGCTAAAAATCTTCCATTCCGAAAGCCGAAAAATTCTGAATTACGAAAAGTGTCTGGTCCCAAGGCTTTCGGATAAAAGGTTGTGCACCTGTACTTATTTTTAAGCAAAATTATGCAATTCCTATTACTTAACACCAACCGATCAAGTAAATATCTTGATTCATAACTAAATTACAAAAGTAAACCTTCCCATGGGTTTAGGGAAAAGTGATGTGGTGAGCCACTTTTAACTCTTAACCATTGCCTGTTTACTAGTTGGAAAAGCAGAAGTCTGAGCTGGATGAAGCACAGCTATGTGAGAAACAACTGAGACACAAACTGGATCACCAAAGTGAACTACTTAATACTAAGACTGAAGAATTGCGGAATCTATCTGAGCGTGCGCAGGAAACAATGTCATCTGAAATGATGAGCCTACAAGTGGAGAACATGGAACTTGAAGCTGCAAAGGTAGAGAATCTAATATCTGAAGTACATTTTCATATAAATAATTTGCATTACGAAAGCACAAAACTGTTCTTTTACTTTTGTGATTACCCAAATACATTGTCAGTAGAAACAAGTTCACTGGAGGTTTGTTCTTAGCACCACAGAAATTACATGTGGTTTTGCATGCACATTTAGGTGCTCGACGTACTAAAAAGGTGCAATTGCGAACCTGCGCTTCATTGGACTTTGCAGTAATTGTATTTAGCAACTGGTTGTGTACTTTGTCACCAAGTTTTTTAATATTTTAACAATTGTTCTTGAATATGAGATAATATGGGAAAAAAATCAAAGTTTTAAACAATCAAATTTGCTATCAGTTTTTAAATTTGCTATCAGTAACGTAACAAAAGCAAAGATAAATCTGATCAAGTGGCTTATTTATGCAGCAGGTGTCCAACCTTTTATCTTTTGTATTGTCTAAGTTAACCTCTTCAGCCATATGCAGTTATAATGTGTAGGAAGGAACTGTAGATGCTTTAGACTGAGAGTCCGGCGGAGGGGGAAATTAAAGATATGGAAGTGTAAGGTGAAAACAACAGATCAGAGCAGATGCTTATAAAGGAATTGTAGATGGTTAATTGTTGGCTATGGGGAAGGTGACAACGAGGTATAGAAAAAGTAAAATGAACTAGGGTGGGGAGGGTTGGAGAGCAATGGTTACTTGAAGTTGGGGAAATCAATATTCATACTGCTGGGTTGTAAGCTGCCCAAACAAAATATGAGGCGCTGTTCCTCCAGTTTAGGTTTGGCCTCACTGACAGTGGAGGATAGGACAGAAAGTTTACTAAGGATGGGGGAGTTTGTGTTTAGCAAGCGGGAGATTGCGTAGGCCAAGGTGGGTTGAGCGAAGGTGTTCAGCTAAACGTTTGCCTAGCCATTATATATAGGATACACACCTGGGAACAGAGATCAGTTTCGAGGAGTCTGTCTCACCTGAAAGGACTGTCGGGGTCCTTGGACGTAGTTGAGGGAGGGAGGTATAAGGACAGCTTTAGCATCTCCTGAGATTGCAGGGGAAAGTATTTGGGGAGGGGGTGGATTGGGTGGGAAGGGATGAGTTAACCAGGGAGTTGCGGAGGGAACGATCTGTGCAAAAAGGGGTGGGAATGGGAAGATGTGGCTCGCGGTGGGATCCCGTAGGAGGTGGCAAAATGTTGGTGTGCTGGGTTGTATGCGACGGCTGATGGGGTGAAAGGTGAGGACTACGGAGATTTTCTCTCACCATCTTATCCATCTGCAGAAGACATAGCCCTCACCTTTTCCATTGCACTGTATAGCGTCCTGAGCATCATTTCCTGCAGAATCAGCTATTTTTATTTCCTCCGGTGTTTTATTGTTGTGATGGTACACACCATATGATATACCAGCATTGTCAAAATGTTAAACAACATTACTTTGTTTTCTTGCCACGTGACATATGTTTATTAATTGTGTGTATTCGCCATTTTCTACACAAAAAAAGCACTGATGTCCTCCGATTTGATAGACTGCATTTGGTGCTTACAGTCTGTTTTCATCACTGTGGAAACCAAATACAAATTTGGTGACCATCTTCACAGAAGTCGAGTCGGATTTATTCATCACGTGCACATAAAGTGCAGTGAAATGAACTTGCCAGCAGCGGTACAATAAAAAAAAAAGAACGTACAATACACAAATATTTAACACAAACATCCACCACAGCATTCATCACTATAGTGGAAGGCACAAAGTTTGGTCAGTCCTCCTCCATTTTCTCCAGACATGGTAAGTCCTGAATCGGTGCATCCCCATTGGAGACCGCAGCTTCAAGATGGTGTAGGCCGCATGCTGGCGGTCGAAGATCTAAAGTCCCCGCCACGCCGCAGCCAGAAGCACCGCAGGGCCGCCGGTCGGAGCTCCTTTCCTCCGGGGTCTTCAACGAAGGACCCCAGGCTCCGGACGCCGCGCCAGTTGGAAGCACCGCAGTCCGCAGTCTGGATGATGTAGGCTGCGGGCCGGCGGTCGGAGCTCCTCTCGAGGGATCCCGCTCAGGGTGGTAAGTCCCCGCCAAGCCCGCGGTTACAAGTAGGCTGCAGGCCAGGGGTCGGAGCTCTTCTCCGGGGTCCTCAATGAGGGACCCCAGGCTCTGGACGCTGCGCCAGCTCGAGCCCCGCAGACTGCCGGCGGCAGGCTGCCTCGGGCCAGCGAACGGAACCCTCCCCGCTGCTGAAGCCCCGGGCACGTCACTGGGAAAGGCCGCACTGATCCTTTGTGTTAGGCGGCGAGGGAGGCAACATGGAAAAAGTCGCCTCGCTGTAGAGGAGACGACCGAAGCAGTTTCCCCCTTAAGCCCCACACCACCCCCCACACTGAGAAACGTTAAAAACACATAGGGACACACTAAAAAACCAAACAAAAGTGGAAAAAACTAACACGCTGCTGGCAGGGCAGCTGGCTCGCAGCGCCCCCACTGACCCCTTCAGAAAGCCATCTCAGAGTGACTCCCGCCCCCCTCTCCCATATTTTCCAGTTACCTGACACTTTAATCCTCTGCTGCTCCTATTTTTGCCTCAGATTTTAACTTTCTGGGACGAAGGTCAACATAAATTTGAGGAACCATATCTTATCTTTTGACGGCATGCTACAGTCATCCAGACCCAATAGTGAATTCAACAATGTCAGATAATCAACTATTCCTAAGTGCATTTTTTTTAATGCTGTCTGGGTCTTGACAATTTCAGACTTTATTTGTGGTTTCCTGTTTACATCACTTGCTAATTGTTAATCACCAATTTTGATACCTCTCATTTAGTTATTGCCATTCGTCATTTGTTTTCTCCTAGCTTTCTTCTTTATCAGCAACTGAGCCATTTTCTTCCCACAAACCTTTTCTCCAACATAAAACTATTCTTGTCTCCAACTGTTCCCAGTTCTGATGAAACATTGCGGCCTGAAACTTTAGATACTGCAGGTGCAAAGAAAGACAAAGTGCTAGAGTAATTCAGCAGGTCATGCAGCATCTCTGGAGCAGGGTCCCAACCTGAAGCATCACCTATCCACGTTCTCCAGATATGCTTCCTGACCCGCTGAGGTACTCCAGTACTTTGTCTTTTTTTAATCTGAAACCTTAACTCTGTTTCAGATTTTTCAGCACAGATACATAGAAAATAGGTGCAGTAGTAGGGCATTTTACCCTTTGAGCCAGCACCACTGTTCAATATGATCAATGCTGATCATCCAAATAAGTACCCTGTTCCTGCTTTCTCCCCATATCCCTTGATTCCATTAGCCTTAAGAGAAGAAGGGTCTCGACTCGAAATGTCACCCATTCCTTCTCCAGCGATGCTGTCTGTTCGGCTGAGTTACTCCAGCTTTTTGTGTCTATCTTCGGTTTAAACCAACATCTACAGTTCCTTCTTACACAGCTATATCTATCTCTCACTTGAATACATCCAATGAATTGGCCTCCACTGCCTTCTGTGGCAGAGAATTTCACAGATTCACAACTCTCAGTGTGAAAAGGTTTTTCCTCATCTCTGTCCTAAATGTGCAGTATTTTACTTTTGGATTACACGCATTGCAATTGGCTTCAGTGCTCTTGGCTAACATGTTTTCTGTGCCACATTGTCTTTTGGAGATCAATGTGTATATGCTGACAGGATGGAATCAAGCTCAGTTGCCAGAATTGATACACTAGCTTTTCTTATCTCTGCAACAATGCTGGCAGTTAAGAAAACGCATTGCACTATATTCTAAATGAATGTTCAATTGAAATATAACATTTATTTCATAATTTTCACATTTGGTCCTTTAAAACTCTGAATTTGAGTCTGTGCCGTGACATTTTTCTGTTTTGTAGAACTAAAATGAATAATATACTAATATATGTGTCATTAATTCTCACAACTGTTGTAAGTAATCATAGTTTTAAATAAATGAGTATAATGTCACAATGTATATGGTTTACATGAGCCTTTGTTAAATTGGAATTGCAATGTTTTGAAAAAATCTAATTCCCCCTTCTTGCGATGCTCATTACCATTTAAAGTAATACTTCCTGAGTCTCCGTAATTTTACAGATATTACCTGTATTTGCACTACCACTTTGACCCTCAACACTCACCGCCTCTGCAACTTGTAGCACGTGTTTACTCAATGCATCTAAATAAATAAACTCCTCCGCAGTCTTCCCTATGAGATGTATACAATATGGTCTGAACTTCTACGAATGATAGCATGGAAAAGAAACTAACTGTAAATCCAAGATACTCTACATACAGATCTGCATCTGTGCTGTGACATTTTCTTGGTATGCTGACATAACATAGGATTATAGAACATAGAATAAAGTGGACTTAAAATCATTTGTTGCGAAGTCCTGATTTCAAATGTTTTATTGTCTCCAATTCAGGCAAAATTGCAGGAAGATTTTAATGAAATGATATACCACCAAGAACAGTTGGAACTTGCTAATAATAATCTTCTACGCAAGATTGAGCGAATACAAGAGGAAAAAGAGGAACAAGAGAAAGAGACGGTTTCATACTGCAATGCATTGGAGGTGATCACATTTGTTTATTTTTAAAACCTATTGTATATTCTAGATGAAGTACACGGGTCCAAAACTGATCACAGTTCAAACACTGTTTAAGAAAGAACTGCAGATGCTGGGAAACATCGAAGGTAGACAAAAATGCTGGAAAAATTCAGCGGGTGAGGCAGCACCGAAACGTCACCTATTCCTTCGCTCCGTGGATGCTGCCTCACCCGCTGAGTTTCTCCAGCATTTTTGCCTACTTGCAGTTCAAACACAGACAAACAATTTAACCCAGCTAAATTTACAGGTTAAGAATTTTCTGTTGATGTAGCTCATGATAATATAAAATGATGCCAAACTGTAACCCAAATGTCCACAAGGCATTCATCTATAATTACATAAAAACATTTTTTTTTTAATTGTGATGTGCACATTATTCTGGATGGGTACAGACCAAGTGCTGGTAAATTGAATTAGTATAGATAGGTGCTTTATATAGTTACATGGACATTATCGGCTGAGCAACCTGTTTCTGTAACTTTATAAAATTTTTAGGTGTGATATTGTGCTTACTTTTATGTTGCATTCAATCGTGATTTTGAAGACAATTTGCTTTATCACATTGTTTGCATAGCAAATGATACGTTTTGCAGCATTTTAATTAAGAGAGGATCAATTATTTTTTATCTATATGCAGTGAACAATGGAATTTAATACTCATTATTATATTTTATCACTTTATATTTACTTTTTTTTGCCGGATCATACAATTGTTCCACTGGGCATTGTTGTAAGATAAGAATGCTGCAGACCCATTCTTAATCTGAAAGAATACTCAAAAAGTATATATACATGAATCATTTCAAGGTTTTTCTATTTAGTTCTTGCAGTGATTTGCTGTTTATGTTTGTGTTAATACAGAAAGCACGAGTGGCTAACCAGGATCTGCAGATCCAATTGGATCAAGCTGAGCAAGAGGCTCGTGATCCCAACAGTAAAGGAAACTCGCTTTTTGCTGAGGTATGGTATTGCAAAAATCTCCCAATACAACTGTTTTTTAACAAGCGTGTTCCATCTGAGAATCGGATGATATAATCTCAGATAACGTTAAGTATTTCTGAACAATAAAAGTTGTTCATTTTAAGTAGTTTTATGATTTATGTGCACTCTCCGAAAACCTGTCAATCAAAGCATCTTCCTGGGTAGCCCTATTTGCCTGTATGTCTTCTTGGTCTTAAATACTATAATGTCCAAATATCTTAAACATTATAATCAAACCCACCTCCACCATCTCTGGCAGTTCATTCAATATGCCCCCCCTTGCTCTGTGTGGAAAAAGCTGCCTTTTGGGTCTCATTTAAATCTTTCCCCTCTCATCTTTAATGATTGCCTAATAATTTACCTATAACTACCTATCGAAAATGACAGTGGCCATCCACCTTGTGTATGATCCTGCTTCTTTTCTTCTTCTGCACACCCATAAGATCACTTATCAGCCTCCTTCATTCCAGGGAAAACAATCCCAGTCTATCCACTGTCTCCTTATAACCCAAGCACTCCAGTCCCAGAATCATCTTCCTTAATTTAATTACACCTCTCTATAATATGGTGACCAGATCATTTAGTATTTTGTCCATTCTATGATATTTAGTACCTATCCTTAATCAACATAAGGATCACACTTTGATTGGTACATGTAAGTATGGTGATAATTAAATTGAGGGATTTGTTTCTGAATTATTATAAATTCGTCATTGCTTAATCACAACAGAATCAACAATCAACTAGGTCAAAGCCCTGCATAAAGGGCCAGTAGAATTCTGCATATTAGAAGATTTAATTTAGAATACATTTTAAAGAATATGTCACTTTCAATGGAGGCGCAAGAACTCTTTGCAGAACTGCAAAGTCTATATCTCCTCAAGGTATGTCTACTTTGAAGAAGTTCTCCTCCTCAAAGTCTATATCTGATTATTTGAAGCTGATTGCTATTTCAAACCAGCCACAGTGGTGTCATATGAGCTCCTATGTGCAAATTTGGGAAAAGGGAAGTTGGAAGATGTCAGAATTCGTTCTTCGCACCAAAAAATTATATGAATCTGTGTAGTGTCCTTGTAAGTCATTATGATAGATGATGGTTTCTGCTCTTGTTAGATTGTTATGCTTTTCTTCCTGGTTGAAGTGATCATTGCCATCAGCAACTCTATCCAATACCATCTTACCCTTTATTTCCTGGAACAAGCTTTGATTGTTAATGCCTGTGTGTTAGTTATGCCAGAGCAGTTGAAGGACAGGATGATAACAACTTTTTCAATTGATTGATGCTTTTTTTTCCATCTAGGTGGAAGATCGTAGAGCAATGATGGAGAGACAGCTTATTGGTATGAGAGTACAGTACCAGTCCCTGCAGAAGCAACATGCATTTTCTCGTCAACAGCTACACAGAATGAAGGTATTTCTTCAAAACAAGTTTCTGTAACTCCCAGGATACTATCTTTATTCATGAACTCAGGGTTCTAAAATTGATGGAAAAACTAATTTTGGTAATTGCTTTCTACTATTACACAATTGGAGAGAATGTAAAGAAGATTGACTAGGATGTTGCCAGGGGTGGAGTAATTTGTCCAAGAGACTCTATAGACTAGGTTTGTTTTCTTTGGAGTAGAGATGGCTAAAGGAGTTGATGATTGAATGCAGGACCTCATTCTGTTAGGTCCAGTGTATCTATCTTGTGATCTGTTCCAGCACCTTCTGGATAGGACAGGTTTGGAGGGATATGGACCAAATGCTGGCAGATGGGACTAGTGTGGCTGAGACATGTTGGCCAGTGTGGGCAAGTTGGGCTGAATGGCCTGTTTCCACACTGTATCACTCGATGACTATGACCTCCTCACCTAACGAGACACATTTAAGCTTCAAAAATTAACCCTGAATTCAGCAAATTTACATCATCCATTCCATTTCTTATCTTGCATTTTGAGAATTATTTTTCATTTATCACCAAATTTCACTTCTTTCAGATGTTCCTTTAGTATTGGTTCATATACCTGTACAGAAATCCTTCAGCTTGCATTATGATCGGAAGAGTGTTAAATCTCTTATGCTTGCCACCCTTTAGGGAAACTTCCCCCATTGTTCCAGCCAGCTCCTTCCTTTCTCTGCAACTTGTTTCATTCTCTCTCGGTTGCCCGACTATTGAGTATTTCCATAAATTGCATTTTGCTCTCTGTGCATCTAGACATCTCTGTTGGGAGCAATGGTTCTCTCTTATCCCCCTCATGCATTTGTAAAATTCATCAACTCCTTTAGCCATCTCTACTCCAAAGAAAAGAAACCTAGTCTATAGTGTTTCTTGGATGAATTACTCCACCCCTGGCAACATTCTAGTCAATCTTCTGTACGTTCTCACCAGTTAAATATGTCTTCCTTTTGCGTGGCGACCAGAACTGCACAGAGTACTCTATAGCCTGAGTACCATGGTGCCACGCCTTCCCCTGGCAATAGGCCTGGCCCACCGCTACAGAATCAGGAAACCTTCCCCCAAAAGGCAAGCCGCCAAGCCCTGCTCATACCGAGGGCTGAAGAATGGCGGCAGGAGTTGGTCAACTGCGAATGTTACAATTCAAGATGGGTGCGGTGGCAGAAGCAGGGAAACAGACGGGCCGGTAAATCAAGTGGAGTCTTACCTACGAGGTTAGAAGACTGAACAGATCATGATTGACGTTTCTGGATTGTGGAGTGGGCCGCTGAAGGCCCTCAAGCTGCCTGGGGCTTCACTGGATCAGGCGCAGTTCCAAGAGGCGGAGTACATGGATCGGACACAGCCTGCAGTGACACAGAGCAGCAGCAGCAACAACTTTGCCTGCCCAGGCCAACCCTGCTACACCACTAGGACAATGGGCCATTATGGTGAAGTCAAGAACTCTACATTTATCATTTATAACATCTTTCAAACTTTAATCTTGAAAAAGGCATCAAAACATGTTGATTCTTGTGTATTGTCTCGGTGTACTATACCTATGTACTTGTACTTATTGCGTTCATGAATAGTAATACTTTTACTGAACTCTGCAAAAACAAAATTTCATTGTACTTTGGTGCATGTGACAAAGTACTATTGAACCATTGTAACATTTTAAATAGTACCATAGTAGTAATGGTATTTTAAATAGTAACAGTACCATAACCCCACCTACCGGTTACTCTTTTAATCTATGCTGTGGCTTATGAAATCAAATATTGATTTTGTGTCCACTATGCCGTTCCTTCGGGGACCTGCAGCCAAGATCCCTCTGTCTGTTGATACTTCTTAGAGTTTGACCATTCACCGTGTACCTCCTTGCCTTATTGTTTTTCCAATAATGCATAGACCTAGCATTTTATAAATCAAGTTCCATCTGCCATTGCTCTGTCCATTTCACCAACTTGTCAATGCCGTCCTGTAATGGATAACTATCCCCCTTACTGCCATCAGCATCATTAATTAAGGAATCGTTGGCAGGCTTGCTAATCATTCTGCCTACATTCACAGCCAGATTATTATGTATCTAACAAATAATAAGGATCCCAGCACCAATTCCTGTGATTAAACTACTGGAGGCCAGGTTTCCAATAGTAAATACAACCCTCTGCATAACCCTCTTATCCTCGCTGCAGGTTCAATCCTCATAAGCGAGCAGAGCAGACTTCAAGCAATTCAGTCAAATTAGTCAGCCAGGATATCTCCTTTACAAAGGGATTCTGGCAGATCTTGATTAATCCTTGTCTCGCCATGAACAGATTAATACGGTTGCAGAATAATTCCATTACCACCCCTGTCCCTTCACCCGACACGTTTGATGTGCCTTCTTTAAATGTGACAATGTTTGATTCACTTAGTTTTTCCCTGAAGGCTCTGTGGCATATGAAGATTCATATGCCACAGTTGTCACTGCTCATCGATGTGTGAGGTAAATCAATAATTTGAATCAAATAGACATGCCGTGTCTCCTGGAATTGAAGGACTCTAATTTAAAATGGAAACTGGTCCACCAAAACAGCTTTCATTGACTGCCACACTGCTTATCAGTGGGGTTTTTTTAGCTTCAATTCAGCTTGAACCATTTATTTTAATTCTTACATTTTTGTCCATCTTGACCCAATTGTTAATTTATTTTGTACATCAAATGTGAGGTTATTCATTTTTAGTTTTTGTATAAATACAAATTTAATTGTAGAAAATGGTTCCAAACACTAATAATTAAAAAATCAAAACATTCAGAAACATAGATAATTTTATTTTATAATAAGACAGGCATTTTCAATTTACACATAGTTAACCTTTATACAAAAAATCTTGTAGCCAAATCTTTTGAACTTGTGCATAACCACCGTTTACTTAACTGCCTTGCATATTAGTGAGTATTTTCTGCTTTCAAGCCATTTCCAGGTTTGTTCTTGATTATTCCGCATGGTATACTCAGCGCACACTTAAATGTATTTTTCCGTGTGCTCTTTTGCATTGCATTAGCCCAGTGGTGTATAATTTAAGGCCAACAAATTACCAGAGGCACTTGATAAGTTGATCCATTAAAGTGTATTGCTGAAAATGAAAACTAAAACTCAAGGCAAAAGAAAGGAACAACAAATAACAAGGAATATCGGGTAGGCATAAATGGGTCTTTTTCATGCTGACAACATAGTATGAGCGGTATGCCACTTGGATTGGTGCCAGGGCCTCCACTAATTGCAGTTTGTACAAGTTAATTGGTTAAAGAAATCAAAGGTCTGTTAATTTTGCTGATGACCGAAATGGAGACTGTGAAGGCATATAAATACAGTAAGTAAATGAGCAAAGATCTGGCAAATGGGAATATAATTTGGGGAAATGAAGGAAAATTTTAAACACATATTTTTGAATGACACTGCAGAACTTGGTCTATGATGAAGGATCTCGGTTTCCTAATTAATCATTTGCAAAAGGCTAGTGTATGCAAATACAGTAAGTGATTAGAAAAGGTAATTGCAATGGGGAATTTAGATAAAAGTAGGGAAGTTGTGCTTCGCCTAAAGAATTGTTGAGAATATTTCTGGAGTACTGTGTGTAGTTTTGCTCTCCTTGCAATGATTGATGTTAATACTTGCCAAATGCCTGGAATGGGCAGTTTTTATTTGGAACGTTTGGTTAAACCAGGTCTGTATTTCCTGAAGTTTTGAAGAGTGAGAATTTCATTGAAACTATAGGTTACTGGGGAATCCTGACAGGGTAGATATGAAGAGGATGGTTCATCCAGAGGAGAATCTGACACAAGGGTGTCTGTTTATAATAATTTAAAAAATGGGGTCTCCTATCTAGAACACATGAGATTTTTTTTTCTGGAAAGATCCTAAGTCTTTGGGGAAAAATACTTGACAAGCAGGGGGGTCGAAAAGTCATCTTGGCTAGATGGGTATTTGAAATCGAGATTCCAGTCAGCTCAGCCATGGCTTTATTAAATGGTTGAACAGGCTCAAGTGGACGAGTGATCTTATCTTGATCATAATTTATAAGTTTATATGTTCCTTCAAGATTTAATGTTTCTAATTTTATTTTATTAGGTGCAGATAGCCACAATGTTACAAATAAAGGGCTTGCAGTCAGACCCAGGACAGCTAGAACGTTTGCAATCCATGCTCACACAGAAGAACAATGAGATTCAAGCTCTAGTGGTAAAGCTACGACGCCTGGAAAAAATGGAGGTAAATTAATACTCAAGTACTACAATGAATATTAGATATTTTCTATTGATGGCAAGGTACCACTAGTGTGTGACAACATTAAACTGTCTGACTGTGCCAATTTGGAGGAGTGGTACATGTAATTAGGACATAATTTTATTCCAAATGTTTGAAAAAACATGCATGAAATGTATGTGCTAAAGGCCATTGTGAGAACATTATGATTTACTAACCTTTCTCCAAACTGGCGTCTAAGCAGATTTGTATTCTATGTTTGCCAGATTGGTGAAGTCTAATGCCAACTTCTGTTATAATGATGACTTGTCTGAGGGTGGGATCTATTGGGTAGATATTGCACAACTTTCTTGTCATGAGCTGTGTTTTTTTTTAAAGTGGCCACGTTTGCATTGCATCTTTTCTCCACTATTATCCAGAATACATTTTGTATGTTTTAGATAAACTATGATCCTGTGGAAAATCAGAATGAAGTTGTTGCTGCAGATTTTGGAGATGGGCAATATTATATTGAATTGCTGAAACTGCAAATTGACAATGCCAAGTATGTATCAAGTTTGCATTGTGAACAATAATAAGTCTATCTGTGACAATAGCTTCATCAGGAAACCAGCTTTAGATTTAGGCTTCTGTGAATATGTTGACGTCTCTGATAGGATTAATAAAAATGTTTGAAGTCTACCATCATAGTTTAGTAGGCAAGATTCAGTCAGAATAGAGAGCCCATTTGACTATTACACAGTCATATAATAAATATGTGGGGAATGTCTGAAACTGCACAAGAACATTACTAGCAGTTGTGTGTTTGGTTACTATTACTATATCCTGACCCCCAAAACGCCCTGGGTATAGTTGTACTCCACATTGGCATCATACCTAGTTTGAGTTTCTTATTTCTAGGTTTAGATTTTGAACTTTTTTGGATTTTAGTATTTTTAATTCTCACACTCCAGTTGGAATCTTGCTCTCCTTGATTGGATTCGTTCACAGGATACGGTTTTATGCATTCTAGTTGCCTGCAAGAGTCAGGCAGGTGAAGGACTCAACAGCACATCCCAGCTTGCTAACTATTGTATCTGAGCATGATCTTGTGTTTCATGAAAATTGAATAAGTCTAGTTTTGTGTTTGCACAATTTCAATTTGTCTTAATTATTAAACCGGAACAATAAATTGATATTGTTGTAATCTTCCTTATCTTTGAAAAGCATTCAGCTAAAAAGCTGCATTGAATGAAATGTACTTATTTTCATTTAAAGTTTAAGAAGGAACTGCAGATGCTGGAAAAATCAAGTAGAAAAAATTGCTGGAGAAGCTCAGCGGATGAAGCAGCATCTATGGAGCGAAGGAATAAATGTGGTTTCGGGTCGAGACCCTTCTCAATTCCTACGCTCCATAGATGCTGCCTCACCCGCTGAATTTCTCCAGCATTTTTATCTACCTTCATTTAAAGTTTAATTACTTTCGGAAGAACTATGACCATATCTATAATAGATAATATGAATATTAATTCTTTACATAATTGGATGAACAATTTAAGTGCATTGAGCCTATGTAGTCCTCCGAGGCAGCTCCTATTCCACGTGGTTCTTGTATTTTCATTTGGAACCATTTCTTCATTTGTAGCATATGTAGATGCAATTACTGAACTGTTATTGTAGTTCATTTGAAATTTGACAAGATTTGGTAGAAATCATTATTTTAAAATGTGCAATATTTGTTAAAATATACTCATAATTAAGTTAACTTTTTGAATTTCCATGTTGATGTCACTAATATAATGTAACTGTTACACTAGGAAAGAAATTAAGTCGTTGAATGATGAGCTCTCTTTACAACGCATGAAGGCTCTTGCAGAGAGTCAGCGTGTCTTGGATGTTGAACGTAAATTTTACACCAATGAGAGACAGTTGAAACAATATCAGAGTGAAAACATGAAACTTCGCGTCAAACTGGATGAGATGAAGCTTAAGTACGAACCTGAAGGTATCTTTGTGGACTTACAAATTTGAATTTTGAAAACGCAGCAGCAAGAACAGGATGCAACCTGACCCTACAACTACCTCTCAATTGATTGGGCTACAATTATCACTCAATTGATATCACTAAAACAAGAGTGAAAAGCAAACTGTTGAAGGAACTCAGTGGATCAGGCAGCATCCTTGAAAGGAAATAGACTCTTAAGTCTCGAGTCTGAAGAAGGGTCTGACACGAACTGTTGTCGCCTGTTTCCTTCCACATATGCTGCTTGACAATTTGAGTTCCTCCAGCAATTTGGATTTTACTTGAGATTCCAGCATTTGCAATCTCTTGTGTCCGCATCACTAAAACAAGTCATATGATTAGCACATTGTTGTTTGTGTGCATGAATGGTGTTTTGATCCCTACTTTTCAACAATGACTACATTTTAAGAAAATCATTTGTAAGGGATTTTACAGTATCCAGAAAGCTGCTATTTTTAGTGCAAATTTGTTTTTGTTTTATTTAGTTCCATTTGTTTATTTTTCTATTTGTTGTATTGTGCCGGTTTCAAACTTAAAACTTACCAGTGCTTTAATCTCCTGTATTGTAGAAAAGCACAAGATTCAATTGAATTCCCATAAATTTCTTAAAGCTATTTAGCCTGTTGGCAATTGAACACCTGTGGACACCCAAATTTGGCAAAAGACAGATAGAAAAACATATTGCTTTTAACCTCTTTTATAAAACAATTCAGTACACGTTTCTGATTGCTTTGTAGTAATAGCATGTTCTCTAAGTATGCTGTTCTTCAGAATTCTGCAAGTATTAATAAAGTTGAGCTTTCACAGTATATAGAATTACTTCCTTGCTCTAGCGCTTAATATAGTATCAGCATCAAATATATTAAAATGATAAATAATGCTAGCTATGAACTTAAATTGATTAAAAGTTGAACCCAACTATTTATGTTTCCTGTTGTGTTCTGTAATCAACATAGATGTTATTTTCCAGAGCCATTATCTTTTAAGATTAAGTTATGTTTAGTCTTTGTCGTCTTCCTTTAACATCACATGCTTATTATAGCACAATTAAAAGCAGGGTAAATCATATGGCCCATTGTGTTAGAATACTAAGCACCAAGACCATGAGTGATCTTCCACATCATTGTCCTGTTCCAGCACTAGCCCCATGTATTTATTTTTTTTTCTTGAATATATTTGGTGATAGAAACTCCAGTCCTAAAGAGTAGAGAATTCCAAAGATTCATTATCTTCCTAATGAAGAAATTAATTCTCATCTCTACCTATCATTCTGAGACTAAATCCAGATTCTGGATATCCTGGCCAAAGGATTCATCAACCCCATATAATTTTAGAAGATATACTTTAATAACGAACTATATTGAGTTTTTTTCTTAAATTTGTAACGTTAAAAAATGCATTATAAATTGTTACGGAAGGTTATCGTAACATATACAAGAAAAAACAATTCTACAGAGAGAAAAATCTGCTATAAATTTAGACGTGGAATATATGTTCCACTCAAAGTCACATTCTAATGAAGTTCACAACACTAAGTATTGAGAGAGAAGCAAAAAATTATGTCATAATTTAATACTGCAATAGTTTTGAAGAGCTAAATAACCTCGTCCTGTTCCTAAATGATGCAATGATCCAAGATTCAGTGACAAAACTTTCAGTGAAAATTAATACATTGTTTGCACTGAATAATGGAGAACAATATTTTTTAAGGATTTGTATATTATCTTTAGGTGTTCTAATCTGGTTCCTCTGCACTTAGATTTGGGTTTTTTTGTTTAATTTAACTGTATAATTTTGTTTTCATCATATTACCATTTTCACATGAAATGATCTAACATAATGTGTACATGTATGGAATTGCAGAGAATGCTGGCATAGATGGGCCTTACTAACTGTCATGTCCTTTAAGGGGCTGTCTCACTTAGGCGACTACCAGGGACTAGTTTTAATGGAATTCACCTGCAACACCTACGACAGTACCTACGGCAGCAAAAATTATCACCACTGTCGCCGAACATTTTCCAATATGTTGAATATTTTGTAACAGTCGCCTGTAGTCGCCCAAAAAATCGCCTAAGTGGTACAGGCCCATAAGGATGCTATTGTTCTATACGGGTAAAGCCTCATTGTTCCAATGATTTTCTTTTGTATATTTTTTCTATTTGGCTGTTAAATTGCTGTATGTTGAACAATGCTCATCTAAATGTCATGCTTGTACTGTATAATTCTAATAAGATGAGAGCTTTTAGAATTTCTTGTTGTATATTCTAAAGATTAAAAATGTGATGCTGCTAGCTTGTTAAATTTGCTAATTTTTAAATTCCAGAAGTGAAGAATCAGCAGCAAACTCGCAAGAAGGAGAAACTTCCAGTTGAGGTACTCGATGAAGTTCAACTTGTATCCAGTAGCACTCATGCTATCGAAGCTACTCTCTCATCTGATAAAATGACTGAAACCAGAAAAAGGCAGACCGATATGCTACGTAAGGAGATTTTGACTCCAGCATCCAAACAAGATGTTCATTCTGCTCCACCTTCAGGAGTTCTGTCTGCTAACGACAGAGAAACAATAAAACAGGAACCAACCAGTAAGCAGACAACATCTAAAGAGGGCAAGCGGGTGCGAATCATGCAAGAAGCAGGTGAAGTTCTAGTTTTTTCTGAAAGGAAGAACACTGAAGTCTCCAGGCCAACTCCCTCCCCAAGGTCAGTGCCTCGATTTCAACTATTGCCTGCCTTTTCTCGCTGGCCTGCTGCACACTTCATCTACTGCATGAACTATGGTCTGTGCTTTATTCTTGGTTTTTTTGGTTATATTTTCACTATTTTCACTGCCTTACCAACGTTTGGACTCGCCAAATTATGGAAGACTAGATATCTTTTGATGAAGAGACAGACTTAGGTAGTGTGCAGTTTTTTTCTTTTTTTTTATCTTGCTGCAGTTTTGGAATGCATATTGTTTAGCTACCATAATCTTGTTAATCTGGAACATTTATTTTGTGGGTTATGGTGTTTTCTTTTTGTTTTTGTTTAAATTGCTGCTAATTTTATTTTGCTTTCCCATTCCCTCTGTGTGCTTGCCTTTCCTTTTGTAATTCCTTTGGAAATGCTGTAAATCCTGTAAGTGTAAAGAAGTGGACTGAAACCAGTGTCATGAAAGTGTCAACATTTGCCTAATTTATTTACCCAAGCATTGGTTTTAATGCACATTTTGTTTACAATGAATTGGATTGGATTTACATTTTCGTTAACTTTTTTCCCTGAGAGTAGCTGCATGATTCCCTGCTATTTCTATATCCTCCAAAACAATTGTTAATTAGTTCTCAGTCGTTTGCCAGCACAGTTCTTGATTTACCCAATTGACGTGCTGTTGCAACGTCAATTGACAACCTGCCGTTATAAGGAACTTGCAGGACGAATGATATTTTTAATGAGAATCTGTTGACTGGATTAACAAGTCCTCGTCCATGACAATTTCTTACCTTATAATCTTGCACTCCATAATTTTTGGATCGTATTCTATTCATACAGCAAACAAATTTGTCATTTGAAATTATCTAATAATTTTAGAGCACTGTTTTGCTGCTTAAATTATTGGGTAATTATTTTATATGCGGAAATAACTAAATTGTAAATGGTAGACTAGCAAATGCATACTGTTGCTCATCAGTGTGTCTTTAAGTATGCCATTGATGTGCAACGGAATCATTGCATTATGTATAGTTAATTATTTTGATATTGTTCACTTTATTGATATCTCCTGAGTGTATTCTTCTTTCCCTTCTGGAAACTTACTTGTCCTTTTCTCTTTTCTCCTACCTTTTAAACTACTTTAGATCCATGCTGTCTCCAACGGGCTAAACTGACACTTCAAAATATAACTCTGCTCGTCAAAGACGACTTCCCCAATTAAATTCTCGTTTAATCGCTAGGGTACAATGAGAACTACTAGAAGTTTTGTATGTATCCTGATATTTCTGTTCTGTCCATTGCAGCAATTCTGTAAAGAGATCAGAGACAAAGCTCTATAAATTCTCTTTTTTTGCATATATTCTCTCTAACCATTTTTCTCTTCGTGATTTCAAATTCTGCTCAAGGTTTTCGCCTTTCTATCTTATGAACGTGCATTGTACCAGTTAGTTAGCAACATGATCTAGTGTGAACAATGCTGCGATAGAAACATTTGTCTTGTAATCCAATAATGCATTCTCATTCGCTATGTAGCTATTTCCTTGTTTCTAGCTTCACTTTAGGCCACTTTTGGTAGATATGGCCCGCTGGGTTGTTATTCAAAGTAGTAAAATATAGTTGTCTCTGAAATATATCAGAACATGTTTTGACCTGCTAAATATTGTTGCATAATTATTGAAATAATCAGTATTTTTATACATTAGTATTCCATACATACTTGGCTTGAAATCTATTGTGTGGTCCAGGGAAAGAAAAGCTTTGCAGCGCAATACTGCATGCATACTTTAAGTTTGCATTGCATTACGGCAAACTGAATGTGTGGAACAAAAGGTACTAAATCTGCCTCCTCATCAACTGAGGTTATACATTTATAACCAGAGCTTCCAATAGAAAGGAGAGGTCAGGAGAACTGTGTCCAAGGTGCCAATCTTGAGTATTTAATTGTAGTCATTCCGCATATTAGAGGCTGAGCTAAATAGACTTAAAGACTAATGGGAAATGTGAGAATAGGTCAGAAAATGATCAAGACAAAGTATTAGACATGATCTTAATGGCTAGTTGAATAGCTGTGCGGAACTCAGGATTGGTTTGGTATTTTTCGGATGCAATATATAATGTAGTTTAAAGCAAACTTAGCGAAGAGCTAAAATGAAGTGTGAAAGGTTTTGAGGTAAGAATCATGCCTTGCACTTTCTGGAATAGATAAAATATTGACATTTCTTTGAACATAAAAAGTAGAATGTTTGCATTGAGAGGATTTGTTGGCAGGCAGGAATGAAGGAAGAGGATCATAATAAGAAAAGCCAAGGAGAAGGTTGTTCTTGGATATGAGAGTAATCACTGAAACAAATGACCTGTTGAGTGAAATGTAAGGATTCTGTACAGAAGCAGAAAGTGCGAGAATGTGAATATGAGTGGTGGGAAAATGAGATCCCTATTAAAGCACTGACTGGCTGGGTTGTGCAGCCTGTTTTGTGCATGTTTCATGCCAGAGTGGGAAAATCAAGTTAAGATATTCAGTAGGCTAGAGCAGGGAGAATAATGATGAGGTAATGATAAAAACACTGGTAAACTAAAGTGACAAGTAAAAATTAAGAAACGAACAGGAAAGCAAAGGGAATGTGTTGTATGTTTGAGGAAGATGGGTGACAGAGCCTTGCTTTAAAATAAGTGTTATATGCTAGGAATAACTACCAAAGCCTTATTAATCATTGTAATTAGAGTTTGAAAAGTTAGAAAGCTAAAATTAATGGTAAATTTAACAAAATGCTGGAGTAACTCAGTAAAACAGGCAGCATCTCTGGAGGGAAGGAATGGATGATGTTTTGAAACATAGAAAAAAGGTGCATGTAGGCCATTCGGCCCTTCAAGCCTGCACCGCCATTCAATATGATCATGGCTGATTCTCCAACAGTATCCTGTACCTCCCTTCTCTCCATACCCCCTGATCCCTTTAGCCACAAGAGACCCTTCTTCAGACTAGTCCGGGGAAAGGGAAACAAGAGATATAGACAGTGGTGTAGAGAGAGAGAGAGAGAGAGAGAACAAATAAATGAAAGCTATGCAAAAAAAGTTACGATGATAAAGGAAAAAGGCCATTGTTAACTGTTTGCTAGGTGAGAACGAGAAGCTAGTGCGTCTTGGGTGGGGGAGGGATGGAGAGAGGGAATGCAGGGGTTACTTGCAGTTAGAGAAAGCAATATTCATCTCACTGAAGTGAAATGCGAGATGCTGTTCCTCCAAATTGCTTTTAGCCTCACTCTGACAATGGAGGAGGCCTAGGACAGTATCAACCAGTATTTGCAGCTCCTTCCTACACTAACAAAATACACCTTGAACATCAAAAATCTGGTTTTAATTTTGTATTCTGTGCGAATCTAGTTTGATTGCTGGCACTTGCCAATGATATCCAAATGTTTGGGGAAGAGGGGAAATGAATAAATAAAATCAGTGATGCAAGTCATTGATTTTTGCAATCATTATTCCCAAGTATTAATACCAGCTGGAGATAATTTTCAGATTTTAATAAAATTTAACTATTGCCGTTTAGTTTATGTCCATTGATGAAATATAAACTGCACTGTTGTGACACTGGTACAGTTCAATTCTTGTTAATATTAACCTTCTGAGTTTTAAATTACTATATGGCTTTTCAAATGTTAGATGGAGAACTGATGATGTCCAGAACAACAGTACTAATTTAGGTTTGATATTCTGTTATAGTGTTTGGAGGATCAGTGAGAATGACACAAGTGCCTATTATGACTTTTAATGCATCTTGAAATATATGCTCTTGTGAAGCCATTATACAAATTATATTGAACTTTTAAATGTATTGCTTTTGTGAATGTTCTTGGCGGGAAAACATGTTTTTGTAGACTGCTGTGATTTCATGAGATAGATCTTTTACATTTGACAGTCAAGATTATGTAGATAGCGTGCGACTCGAATGGGGCTGCCTTTATCACTAGCAAGACCTTCAGAAGTGTATTGAGGCTTGAGGGTATTTTCATTTATTTTTGCTGGACAGCAAATTAACTGGTGTTTATTCTGAGAAAGTTTTGGTACTTATACTGAACTTTTTTTTGCATCAATAATTTTATTTACATTTTGTACCAGTAGTTACTTATCATGCCGCTCAGTGCTTTATCCAGAGAAAATAAAGGGAGGATTGCATTTTCAGTCAGCAGTTTTCTACAGAATCATTGGTTGGATGCAGAATCTGGTATATTGAGCTGAATCTTAATGTTCAGATGTAGGTGTTGTGGGTGTAGGAGAGTTTGGTGTTATAATAGAAAGTGGAAGGTTATTTATTTTATTTATTTTTTCTTGAAGATGTAAGGAACTGCAGGTGCTGAAATATTGAGCAAAACATAAAATGCTGGAGGAACTTGTCATGCAGAATGGGCAGGTGATGTTTCAGGTTGGGACCCTTCAGACTTATTATAAGATGGGGAAGAAAGCTGGAAAAGAGGTGGGGGTGGGGCAATGCCTGGCAAGTGATAGGTGGATACATGCGAGGGAGCTTAATTGGCAGATGCGCAGCTAGGCTGTCGCCACATGGTCGCCGAGGTGTCGCCTGTATGGTCGTGAGTAGTCTCCAGAGTTGCCCAAAGAGTCGTAGCGTATTTCTGGTCACCGCTGGATTTTTAACATGTTGAAAAATATTTGGAGACAGTCGGCAACAATGGGTTTGATGCCAATGAGCGTAGCTTGACTTCTCCTGACGTAGGTGCTGTCGTAGTTGCCGCCAGGTTGACGTAGGTTGTCGTCGCCAGGTTAACGTAGGTTGTTGCCAGGTTAACATAAGTTGTCGTCGGTGCAGACTTCGTTTTTTTTTTTGTTAAAGTAATGATTCTATTTCAAGTTTTATGTCGAAGGGGGGTCTAGTCACCAGTTTTTCGGCGACCTGCTTTCGACTATGACAGTCGCCGGCAGGTACCTAAAAATAGCCGAAGTGGGACAGGCCCATAAGTGACAAAAGCTAGAGATTAAAATTAGACAAAAGGGTGTTGGATAAGGAGAGAAGAGGAGGGGTTTTGCAGATATTTTTGATGAAGGAAAAAAAGCCACCTTGACATTTTGTTTCCTGCCCAGTTGAGTGCGTATGATGTAGACTTGCCCAAGCCCATTTATTCTCTGTCAATTGTTTTTAAACAAATTAAATCTTGATATTTGTTGGATTGTGGAGTTGCAAGGAAATAACAAAAGGGATAGAGCCTTGTATTCCAAAGCAACTTTTCAGTGATGTAGGCAAATGAATTTAGTGCCCCTGCTTGTAAAGAAGACGAGCTCCAATCTAGTCTTGTTAGTGTAATTGACTTTTTTTATTGTAACTTTTATGTAATTAGAATATTTTTCTGGAGACACAAGAAACTGCAAATGAGTAGAACACAAGCTGTGGGAGGGTCAGGTGACATCCGTGGATTGAATGGACCGATGACCTTTTGGGCTAGGGCTCTTCTTCAAATTCCAGCACTTTGTATTTTGCTATGGTATTTTACTTCTAATACTCATTCACGTTAAACCTCCCCACCGGTTCGGGAACATTGCAGGCTGCACAGAAAAATGCCCTGAATCTTTGCTGGGACTGGAACAAGTAGTCGGCCATGGTGCGGAGTTGAGCGTTCTCTCTCTCAAGGGTTTTTACCGGAGGGGGCGAGCTGGAGCAGCTTGGCGTTGGAGCCCAGGTTGTGGCGGTGGTCCACGTGGAGACCACCCCCCACAGTCACGTCCATGATGTCGAAGCTGTCCGGGGCCACCACAGCAGGGTTCATGTAGCGATAGTACAGCAGGTTCCCCACCACTTTGAGCAACTCCTATTCAGTGGCGCCTGGGAACCTCTCCCGCAGTGAGCTCTTCAACACTTTTGCCGTGTACCTCATTCCATACGATATCTTGTCCACGGAGGAAATTATGGCGTTCAGGAATTTGTTGGTGGCAGCTCTCAGGTTGCGGATGGATATGTCGAGTCTCCGCTCGACCTCCGAGTGGGTCAGGGCTTGGTCCGTCGTCACCCCGTATGGCAATTGACTTCTGTCCTGTCTGACTCTCCATCTGGTTCACCCAACACTTGTAGATATCGACTGGGTCGGTTTTGATGCTGAGCTTTTTATCCTGCAGAATCTCTTTGACCACCAGCCCCAGGGTCTCCCGCAGGGCGTTCTGCCCACGGATATTCCGGTAAAAGCTCACCACCAGTCTGGTCACCATGGGGTTTCCAGTCACAATCTCGCGGATTTGGTCAACCTTCGACCTAATCTCCTCCCGGAGGGCCGTTGTGAACAGACCCAAGAGCAGGTAGCCCTCTAGTTGTACAGCGAGAAGATGACAGACTCCATAGACTTGGTCGACTTGTTCTGAGGCATCTGTTGGTAAGCCTCCAGTTTCTCCCACTTCTCTCTGCTCAGGGCCTTTAACCCTTTCTGCGTGTCAATCACCATCAGGTCTGATAACTGTTCCTTGTTCTTCCTGGTCAGTTTCTTGCAGTGGGAAACCACTTCCTGCAAGGTGATCCTGTTCTTCACTAGTAGCCCGATCTTGATGTCCATGACGTTGAGGTCTTGCTCCAGTTGGCGTCTGGAGCGGATGCGCTGGGCCACCTCCCACAATTGCATCAACCCCAAGTCTCGATGAGTATACAGACACTGTATAATCATTTGTCAGCTTTAGCGAGGACAGTTGCATTCCAACTAAGACCCGGATATGGTTCCACAACAACAAGCCCTGGTTCACTGCAGAGCTCGGACAGCTCCGAAGGTCTAAAGTGGAGGCCTGCAGAAGTGGGGATGCAGACCTCTACACATGCAGGCCAAGTACAAGCTGAGAAGAGGAATCCGAGCTGCCAAGGAAAGCTTCTCTGAGCAGTTGAGCAAGTTCTCAGCTAGTAACTCTTCTTCAGTTTGGAAGGGCTTGCAGGAAATTACCAGCTGCAAGAGGAAAGCCCCCGCTCTCTGGACAATCGTCAGCTGACTAATGACCTGAATGAGTTTTACTGCAGGTTTGAAAATCAGATGCGTAACCCTGTTACCCCATCTCCTCCCCCCCACCCCTCCCCCCCCAACCAATACAGCCAGCCCACAGTCTGCAAAGAATGGACCCTGCCTCCTCTCCTTCCCATTCACCGCTTCACACCGACTTAAGGCAAGACTATGAATAGACTAGACTATTTTCCTCCCCAACCAACACTTCATACCCACTCGCAGCCTGATCTCAGTCTGCAAAGACTGGACCCTTCTAGACCCACCCCCCTACAATCACCACTTCACACCCAATTACACACACCCTCCTTGCTGAACAACATCACTTCATCAACAATATAAATAGAGGTGGAGAGGCTTTTCAGTAGACAGAAATGCCGGAAGTCTCCAGGACCTGACAATGTTTCCCCCTCTACTCTCAAGGTCTGTGCCAAACAACTGGCTCCAGTCTATACAGACATTTTAACCAGTCCCTGCAAACATGTACTGTTCCTGCCTGCTACAAAGTCTCCACTATTGACCCTGTACCAAAAAAGGCTAAAATCACTTGTCTTAATGACTATAGGCCTGTCCCACTGACCTCTGTAGTCATGAAGACACTTTTGCTGGCAGAGCTGAAAAATATCACAAAGCCCCTGATGGACCCTATGCAGTTTGCATATCCAGCCAATAGATCTGTGGATGATGCAATCACCCTGGGCCTGCACTTCATCCTCCAGCACCTGGACCGCCAGGGAACCTATGCGAGGATCCTGTTTGTTGATTTTAGCTCTGCATTCAACACTATTGTGCCAGAGCTATTACACTCCAAACTTTCCGAGTTGACTGTGCATTAACCCCTCTGTCGGTGGATCAGACGGGAAGCAGCATGTGATGCTGGGAAAGCACATCTCGGACCCGCAAACGCTCAGCATTGGAGCCCTGCAAGGCTGCGTACTATTCTCCTCTCCTCTACTATCTCTACACCAATGACTGCACCACCACAGACGCCTCTGTCAAGCTTCTCAAGTTTGCGGACGACACAACCCTGACTGGACTGATCCAGGATGGGGAGGAATCTGCATACAGACAGGAAGTGTCACAGCTGGTGTCCTGGTGCCATCGCAACAACCTAGAGCTCAATGCTCTCAAGACAGTGGAATTGATTGTAGACTTTAGGAGAGCCTCCTCTCACCCCACTCACCATCAACGACACCACAGTCACATCTGTGGAGTATTTTAAGTTCCTGGGAACCATCAACTCCAAGGACCTTAAGGGGGGGGGGGGGGCGACCATTGACTCCACAGTCAAAAAGGCACAACAGAGGATGTACTTCGAATGGCAGCTGAGGAAGCACAATCTGCCACAGGCAATGGTGGTCCAATTCTATACGGCCATCGTGGAGTCTGTCCTCACCTTCTCCATCATGGTTTGGTTTGGCTCAGCCACCAAGCACGACACCAGGAGGCTGCAGCGAATTGTCCTATTAGCTGAGAAAATTATTAGCTGCAACCTTCCCTCCATTGATGTACTGTACATTGCAAGAGCCAGGAAGCGAGCGGGTAATATCATCTCTGACCCCTCTCACCCGAGCCACAAACTCTTTGAATCAATTCCTTCTGGAAGGCGACTCCGGACTTTCAAAGCTGCCACAGCCATCATAAAAACAGCTTTTATCACGAGTAGTAACAAAATCTGTAGACTCTCTTTGATCTGGTATTCTGCTCAATCAATGGTGTTTTATTATTCATGTTTGTATTATTATTAATGTTTAGTGTTTTCTGAGTCATTCGTAACTGTCACTATGTCATGTTGTTACTTGTGGGCGGAACACCGAGGCAAATTCCTTGTGAATACTTGGCCAATAAACTTACTTAGACTTATACTTGATGGTTTAGAGTGAATGCCAGATAATCTTTCTGTCAAATCATGAAATTACAGCAGATCTATGAAATTGAATAATTTTTCCAAATCATTGACAATCTGTTGCTTAATTTCTATGAAGAATGTCTTTAAATGCATTTGTGGATTCATTCGCATATTTATCCAGAGCTTTCTGACATTTTAAACTTGACCACTTCAATTAATCTGAAATTATTCAATCGTATTTCTAAAATTGTGGGTATTTTGGTGTCAACGGTTAAAATTACAATTGAAGCTGGAACAGTTATTATTTCTGCTTGGTGTTGGATAGATTTCTCACTTTATCATGTGCATATTGTTCGATCCGATAAAGCGGAAGATTGTTTGAATATTTTCTTTGTAGGGTATCCAAGGGTGATATAAAAGTAGAAAAAACAGATGAGAAGAAATTGGATAAAGAATCGGAAGAATCAAAGGGAGCGAATAAAATTAAACGACAGAAGATGCACCCAGTCATCCATGTGTCATCTCAACCCACTGTTGAATCTCAATGTGCCCAACAGTAAATAAGTTATGCTTATCTTTCTGGCATTGAAGCATTCAGTTTCTTTCTAATGTTTATCTTGGGAAATGTCAATCAATCCGTGTGTGTACAATATCATATGCCGTCACATTGAGATGTGCAAGATAATTATTACATCAGACATTCCAATTAAATAATCTCGTGTGGTCATTGAAAATAGGAGATGCCAATATTTTTATTATCTGGCATATAAAATCTTGTATTCAGTGGATGTTTCTAAATTTTAAGGTTTGGTATTTTCTCACTCATAATTGAATTGTAGAGTTGACCAGAGGAGGCTGAAGCTAAAAGAATTGCACAAGGTTGCTTGTTATCAAGGTATCATTGTTGCTGGAAGATCAGAAGACATGCTGAAAGCCACAAAGATTAATTCAGATCTTAGTACATGATTCTAATACATTATGGCTTTCTCCCCTAGATTAACAACTTTAAACAAACTAATGTTAAATATGATGCAAGTTCTACTGTTTTACTGTACAGTGCACTGTTGGTGGGGTTGTGGAAGGCATTATGAAAATGTACTGATTTATAATCCCAGTGAATAGGTTGTTAAGCAAGTTGATGGTGAGTTTTTATAGATTTGCAGTTTCCATTTATTGATTTAATTTTTTGAAATGCAAACATTGATATAATGACTGGGTGTACATACATTTATTTATTCTAACCATTATATGTGCTTTCCCATGTATTAATAAGAACAGCCCAAAAAAATATATTTTTTTCAAATCTCCCCTAAATATTAAATCAATTATTTCAAAATGTGGTAACTTGCAGTGTTAAGCATTTCTAAGAAACCTACACGCACACACCATGCCATCTTTTGAATTGGAATACTACTTGTTCTACCCCTCAACACTTTGTGACTAAGCTCGGGTATAACCAGGAAATTGACCACTTCTTAACTTCCTCCTTGCTCTGCAACAGTGGAAGAAAGTTTTGATGGGGACCTTTTTGAAAAGAGTTTATTCTTTGTTGTTTAAATCTTTATTATACCATCTTATTAGGTGCCTCAATTCAATTAATTAAGTCAAAATGTATTAATCTTTATAAATGTAATTCAGATTTTATAATCTGATGCCAGTCTAAACAAATAAATGCAGTGATGCATATTGGGCTATTCTTTACATTAAATCACAATCAACATTTAGTTTGAGTTTTACAGCTTTTGGGAAAAATAAAGTTATTTCCTGAAAAATGTTAGAATTTTTTTTTAGAAAGTTTATTTGTTTCACTTAATCAAACACCTTAACTTCATGATTTTCAGGTTGTTAACCGAACCATGTATTTTGATCGTAATGTAAAAAATAAAATATGAATTTTGTATTACCAGTTTCTGTTCCTTTTTATGAATGGAAAGGAGTCAAAACGAGTGTGTGTGAAAGTTAATATTCTTTTGTATGTTTCTAACAAACATTGAGGGAAATGCAGTTCTTTTTTGAGGGAAGTCTAATATTAAATGTAATTATAACCTATTATTCAGATTACAGTTTAGTTGTTCCAGTCTTTATAAATTCAACATTTATAGTTTAAAGAACATTAACAAAACTTATCCATGCACATTGTTTTTGTTTCTCCAAAAGATTTTGTTTTTTTCACGTTTCTTTATGATCTATTAATATGGTATCTTTGACTAGAAAACAATCAAAATATTCTTCAGTTTTAAACCATTGAAATGGTTGCAAGGTGCAATCATTGATTTTGGGGGCAAATGAGACAGTATACAGTACGGAATTATACCTTTGGCCCCACGTCCATGCAAACCAAGTTTCCAAAATGAGCTAATGGCACTTGCCTATGCCTGATCATTGTCGCTTAAATTTTCCTATCCACGTAATATCTAAGTGTTGTTACTTGTCTCTACCAGGTGCCAGAAGATCAGATGGTGGCTAACGTTGTGCCTCTATTTAACAAGATTGGTAAAGAAAGCCAGGGAACTATACTAGTGAACCTAATATCTGAAGAAGGGTCTCAACCTGAAACGGTCTGAAGAAGGGTCTCGACCCAAAACGCTGCCTTCGCTCCATAGATGCTGCCTCTCCCGCTGAGTTTCTCCAGCATTTTTGTCTACCTTCGATTTTCCAGCATGTGCAGTTCCTTATTAAATCTAATATCTGTGGTAGGCAAGTTACTGGGGAGTATTCTGATGGATAAGATAGATATGCATTTGGATAGAGAGTGATTAGAGATGGTCAGCTTGGTTTTGTACATTGTACTTTACAAATCTGCGTTTTTTGAAGAAGTAACAAAAGGGCTGACGAGGGCAAAGCCATAAGCATTGTCTATATGGACTTCAGCAAGGCATTTGATAAGGTTCCACATGGTCGGCTGCTCTTGAGGTCACATTGCCTCCAGGGAGACCTAACTGACCTGATAGAGAATTGGCTTCACGAAAGGAAGCGGGGTAATGATGGAAGGTTGTTTTTAATTACTAGAAGCCTGTGACTGCTGGTGTGGCTCGGGGATCGGTGCTGGGCCCGATTGCTTGTTTATATTAACAATTTGGATGAAAATGTTGAAAGTATGATTGTGAGCTTACAGACGACACTAATGTGGGTGATATTGTAGATAGCACCATTGGCTATCAAAATTTAAAGCAGGATCTTGATCAGTTGGGCAAATGGAATGAGGAATGGTTAATGGGGTTAAATACAGATAAGTGCGATGTTGTATTTTGGGAAGTCAAGGCAGGACCTTCACAGTGATAGGCAGGATCTCTGGGGAGTATAGTAGAGTAGAGGGATCTAGGAGTGGGTGTACATGCATAGTTCCGTAAATGTGGAGGCACAGGTATTAGTAGATGGAGTCACAGGTAGATCGAGTATGTAAGTTGGGATGTTATGTTACAGTTGTACAAGACATTTGTGAGGCGGCATTTGGAGTATTGTGTTCATCTTTGGACACCCTGCTCTCGGAAGAATGGTGTTAAGCTGGAAAGATTGCAGAGAAGGTTCAAGGATATTGTCAGGATTTATGGGGTTGAGCTATTGGGAGAGGCTGGGCAGACTGACTTTATTTCCTGGAGTGCAGGAGGACAAGGAGTGATCTTAGAGGTACATAAGATCATGAGGGGAATAGCTCAAATGCACAGACATTTTTACCCAGAGCAAGGGAATCCAGAACCAAAGGGCACAGGCTCAAAGTGAGAGGGGAAAGATTTAATGGAATGGCAACATTTATAGAAAATACGGTGGGTATATAGAAAGATCTGTCGGAGGAGAGAGTTGAGACAGGTACTACAGGTATAATGACATTTAACAGATATTTGGTACATTGATAGGAAAGACGGGTACATTGATAGGAAAGATTTAAAGATACGTGGGCCAAACGCAGGCAGGTTGGGTTAGTGCTGATGGGGCACTTTGTTCAGCGAGAGGAAGTGGGCCAAAGAGTCTCATGTGCAGGAAGGAACTGCAGCTGCTGGTTTAAACCGAAGATAGACACAAAGCTGGAGTAACTCAGTGGGATAGGTAGCTTCTCGAGAGAAGGAATGAATGACATTTCGGGTCTAGACCCTTCTTCAGACTGAAGTCACGGGAAAAGGAAATCGAGAGATATAAATGTAGAGATATAAAAATAGAGATAAAATGTAAATGTAGAGATATAAAGAACAATGAATGAAAGATATGCAAAATGTGGGTGGGAGAGGGATAGAGAGAGAAAAGAAAAACGGGTTACTTGAAATTAGAGAAATCAACTTTCATACCGCTGGGCTGCAAACTGCCCAAGCAACATGAGATGCTGTTCCTCAAATTTGCGTTTAGCCTCGCTCTGAAATGGAGGAGACCTAGGCCTAAGGTCAGTGTGGGAATTGGAAGGAGAATGAAAGTGTTTAGCAACTGGGACATCAGGTAGGTTCGGGCGAACGAGTGAAGTTCAGCGAATTGATTGCCCAGTCTCCGTTTGGTTTTGCCAATGTATAGGTGTCCACATTTTGAACAACGGATACAGTAGATGAGTTTGGAGGAGGTGCAAGTGAACCACTACCTAACCTGCAAGGGCTGTCGGGGTCCCTGGACAGAGTCGAGGGAGGAGGTATAGGGACAGATGTTGCATGTTCTGCGGTTACACAAAAAAGCTGGAGAAACTCAGCGGGTGCAGCAGCATCTGCAGTTGCCGGGTAAGTTACGTGGGGAGGGGGTGGTTTGGATGGGAAGGGATGAGTTAACAAGGGAGTTGCAGAGTACGAAAAGGGGTGGCGATGGGAAGAGGTGACTAATGTTGGAATCCCGTTGGGGGTTGCAAAAGTTCCGGAGGATTATGCATTATATGCGATGGCTGGTGGGGGGAAAAGGTAAGGACTAGGGGGGCTCTATCTCTGTTGCGACTAGGGAGAGGGGGAGCAAGGGCGGAGCTTTGGGTACCGAGGAGACACGATTGAGGGCCTCCTATGATGGGAGAGAGGTACTCCCGTTCCCTAAAGAGCGAGGACATCTCGGATGTTCTGGTATGTACTGTAACACCTCATCTTGGTTATAGATGCAACGTAAACGGAGGAATTGGGAGTAGGGGGTAGAGTTTGCAGTAAGCAGGGTGGGAAGAAATGTAGTCGAGATAGTTGTGGGAGTCGGTGGGTTTGTCAATTACATAAGTCGATCGTTTATTCCCTATGATGGAGACTCAGGAAATGGGAGGAAGGTGTCGGAGGTGGTCCGAGTAAATTTTAGTGCAGGATGAAAATTGGAGGTGCAGTTGATGAAGTCCATAAATTCTACATGGATGCAGGAGGTAGCACTGATGCCGTCATCAATGTAATGGAAATAGAGTTCAGAGATAGGACCAGTGCATGTCTGGAACAGGGATTGTTAAATGTACCCTACCAAGACTTTGTGTGCTTCATGACTCTAACTCCTGGGTCTAGCAGATCTAGCAGAATAAAGAACTGCAAGAATTGAAATGAACAAGGTTAAACCACATCAGTATGAAGAAGGGTTTTGACCCAAAATGCCACGCATTCCTTCTCTCCAGAAATGCTGCTTGTCCCGCCCGCTGAGTTACTCCAGCATTTTGTCCCTATCTTCAAGTCCTTACACGGTCATTTGAACTTTAAATAATGGCCACTAGATGGTACAAGCGTCCTGCAAAGCTTGGAATGAAAACTTGCAAAAAAAAATGTCAGGACTTAGTCACGAGGTTTAATTGAGCGTTTTGATTTATGATCTGTATGCGAGTACAGAACTGAGTTAGTCTGCGGACAGGTTTGCACTTTTATGGAACTTTGTAAGTTCATAACGAACTATTAAACACAGCTGTAGTAAATGACACGTGTTCAAGGAATTCAGTCGCTGAGTAAAACCAGTAAGGATCAATCATTTAGGCTACATGTTAATATTAAAGTAATTGAAGATGATTGCAAGACTGTGGTTTAAATATTTTTAAAAGGATGCCTTAAAATGAAAGTGAATTAAAATCACTGAAGGAGCAGTTTACCTTGGTTGTATATTTACTCTTCCACTAGCTTTTCATGAGAGTAATCCAGTTCTATACTCTGATATAAAACTGAAGATGCTAAACTCAGAAAATCTGCTAGCCTCTGTGAAGTGAAAAGCAGTGCTGATACAAGGTTTGCAGAGCACCTGTATTCAGTCTGCTAACTAAAGAAAATTTGTGAGCAGGAACAACCCCAGCTTCTTCAGGCTCTTCATATAACCAAAGTATTTCATACCTGGAAACAGTCAAGCAATTATACTCTGCACACTAATTTCTGTCAAAATGTAGCACACAATGTAAACTTATGCTAAACAATTATATGATTTTATTTCTTAAGAAGCTTCCGTTAATGAACCAGATTATTTCTTCATTAATTTGGAATTATATCTTGCCAATTGTTATTTCTCAAAATGATGCCAATTTGCCATCAAAACCACAAAGCTACTACTTCAACAAAACCTTTGGGGAAATAATTGGTGCCTGGACATATGCTGATCCATCTGGCAAAGAAAAGTTGGTTGAGGCTGGAAATGCAATGTTTGCCAATCCAGTTTTTTTCCAGGGCATGATACCATAATGAACAAGTGAAGGATGGAGCAAGTGGATTCATTCATAAAAGCATAAGAATTCCGTTGGTGTCCAGCACACAGTGACACAAAGAACGGAGTTACAGAGCAGCTCAGCAAGACTGTACCCTGTTCTTGGCATATTTTTGCATTTAAGGCATTTGTGTGCAATCTGATCAGTCACATTCAGCATTGGTTCCACTTCCAAGCAATATTCATTTCACAGTTTCTCTTTTTGCTGCTGGATGTGTTTGAACATGTGTATTAATGGAAACAGCGATCTGTTACTGATTGTATTATCCACTCTTCACTTGGCTCCCATATAGACATTATGCATATACTCTCAATTATTTTGTTTCTAAATATGCTAAATTTCAGCTTTAATTTCAAAGATGTTGCCTGTGGTTTATCTAATTTCTATTTCCAGTGCTCGGTGCTATTACTGATGCCAACTTGAAGGCGCCTTGATTAATTGTTCTAAGTGGCATAGTGCTCTATGCTGCACAATATGTTTCACAATGGTGAATCACTAGGCAATGAAATTCATTTCTCCAGTGAACTATGTTGTGTGATGCACTGGACAAAGGGCAAGTTGTTTTGTTTCTCTGAGGGGTGCAAAGAGAAATGCTGCTCTGTTGGTTTTTGGAGCAGAACTGATGTGAGTATATATATATATTTTTTTTTTAATTAGTTCTATTATTAGCAAGGCCAGCATTTAAAGCTCATGTTTAACTGTAGTAGGCGATTATGTCTCCACCTTAAACTACACGTGCAGCAAGTGCATTCAAAGTGTTGGTAAGTTGGTGGCTCTAAGCATGTATTCAATCACGAAAAGTAATGCGTTTCCAAATTGGGATGTTTTGTTGCATAGAAGGAGCTTGTTACGATGTTCCCATACAACTGTACCCCTGTCCTAGTAATAGAGATTATATAACGTTTTGGGGCGAGACCGTTCTTCAGAAGAAGGGTCTTGACCTGAAACTTCACCGAAGGTCTTTTTTTCTCTCCGGAGATGCTATCTTACCTGCTGACTTAATCTAGCTTTTTGTGTACCATCGGTTTAAACAAGCATCTGCAGTTCCTTCCTACACAATAGAGATGACAGTATATGTTTGGGAGATTGTAAAATGGCTTACTGCAAACACAAGTCTTTTCACTGTAACTGTTTATTAACTGAGAGTTAACACTAGGCTGTAGCTGTCCGTGGTCATCACTGGAGCTAGAGAGCGAGCTAGAGGTGGGGACACTACAATTATACTGGAGACAATGGGGAGTGGTTAGTAATGGGGAGGTCACTATGGTTAAGGGAACATGCACTGATCTACAGAGATGTCGTTGAAGATATCCTGTAAATAAGTCTTCAGTGCATCTTGTAGATTGTGTATCATGCAAAGGCCAAGAAGTTTGGTTTAAATGTAGATCAGGGTAGGATCAGCTGGCAGGCTGGGCAAATCAGTGGCAGATGGAATTTAATCTAGACAAGTGTGAGGTTCTGCAATTTGGGAGGTCAAGTTCTGGTTGGACACTCGGAGTAAATGTCAGGGACAATAGTCCTGGACCTTAAAGCATGTCAGTTTGCAGTACTGGAAAACCAGTGAATTTCTGGTGGATCCGAGCGTACCTTTCACTGTGCTGGTTCTCCAGGAGCAGTTGACCTTTCCCTCTGTGTGCATCCCTGAGAACAGCTCATGCAGCATAGATTTCTGTGTAATGCATCTGTTTTGGAAGAACCTTGACAAATACCATTGCAACCCTGGACCTGCTGGACAATAAGATATTATAGTAGATGGATGATAGAAACATAGAAATTAGGAAAATGATGATCTCCTTTGCGATGCAGCCATTATGGGGATACTATTTAGTGTCACTGATTCTCCGAATGTGCAAGAACGATAAAATCAGGGCCCTCCTCTCTCTACCGTCATAGCCAGATCTTGACCCTTGCTTGAAAGCTTAGCCGATGAGGCATTTTACTGAGGGAAATGTGAAACTGGAGCCACCATTTTCTTCTGCAAGCCTCTGATGTCAATGTAATCATGTATAGTCTTTTCGCTGACTAGATAGCACACAACAACAAAAAGCTTTTTATTGTAGCTCAGTACACTGACAATAATAAACTAAATTAAGCACTGCCTAACTTATTCTATTAAATATGTTTAATGTGAAATAGGTGGTGTGGTATGGTCTCATTAAAATGAACATGTGGCACCATAACCAGACACATCCTTCATAAAGCTGAGGACAAATAAAACTTCAGCATACAATGTCACTCAATGTTAGCTTTTCCAGAATCTAAGCAGAAGTGCATAAACGTGCAAACTGTATAATTTGTATTCCCTTTTTTTTAGTTGTACTGCATAACCAATCCATTTTGGAACTACAGATAAACTGCAAAAGGTCTCTGATGACTGCTTCAGTGCAGCCATGGCTGAGTATGGGCTACACATGCAGCAAGTCGAGACCTCAACTGATGATTGCATTCTTTCCTGTGGGCAAGATAGAACATGTGCCAGAATACAATTTTTCTGATTTATTTATCTCTTAAATTCCACCCAGTTCATGGTGCATGATGTCCTCCAAACCATGTTCTTGGCATCATCTTGCACCAGAGAATGAATGGACAAAGGATTAGTAGGCCAATCTGCCAAAGACCATGGCTGTAGTACATTCTAACCAATTGGTTGCAAGTCAAGAAATGGGCCCATTCTGAGTCAAAGCAGAAGACAGGAAAATGCTACACGGAGGTTTTGACATGTGTATGTACGCAGGCCGGTATATTAATTCCCTTCCTGATGGGCTCAGCAAAAGATTCTAGTTAACACACAAAGAAGACTGAGAAGAGAGGGCATCTGGGTTAAATTAGGTATTTTTCTGTTTCCATCAATGAATTTGGGGAGTGGCACTGAAGTGAGTTGTATCTAACTGGGAATTCTCACCCCAAATTCTGGTCCACATAGGGATATGTCCGTAGCGAGAGGATTTGAGTATAGGAGCAAGGAGGTCCTACTGCAGTTGTACAGGATCCTGGTGAAACCGCACTTGGAGTATTGTGTGCAGTTTTGGTCTCCTAATTTGAGGATGGATATTTGTGCTATTGAGGGAGTGCACCATAGGTTTGCCAGGTTAATTCCTGGGATGGCAGGACTGACATCTGATGAATTATTGCGTCGACTGGGCTTGTATTCACTGGAAGTTAGAAGGATGATAGGGGATCCTATAGAAACATACAAAATTCTTCAGGGATTGGACAAGCTAGATGCAGGAGAAATGTTCCCGATGTTGGGGGTGTATAGAGCCAGAGGTTACAATTTAGGAGTAAGGGGGAGACCATTTGAGACTGAGATGTGTGACTGTGGAATTCTCTGCCACAGAAGGCAATGGAAGCCAATTCACTGGATGTATTCAAGAGAAAGTTAATTTTAGCTCTTAGGGCTAATGGAATCAAGGGACATGGGAGAAAAAGCAGGAATGGGGTACTGATTTTGGATGATCAGCCTTGATCGTATTGAATGGTGATGCTTGCTCGAAGGGCCGAATGGCCTACTCCTGCACCTATTTTCTATGTTTCTATGTCCGCCCTTACCTTCATGTATTTCATATTCCCAATTAGCATAAGGCTCCCGGAGACATTTGCAGCTTACAGCACATACTTGATGTGGATGAATTACCAAGGTCAATACACTCGATTCGAGTGGTGATGAATTTGAGCGGAATCTTTGAATCTATCATTAAATGTGAACATGCCACCATTTTCTGAGTTCTTCTGTGCTCCTGTTACTGGAGATGAGAGTGATAATTCCCTTATTGAGCTGACATTCTGCCTGTCATTGAATGTAACTTGCCTCAAAAGAATGCACTGGCCTTGTTAGTCTATACTCTCCTTGTCATCAAAACCTGAAATGAAAGACTGGGAGTTCTGGGAACCTGTGCTGCCTGTGCCTTACAGATTGTTGAACCCAGCATGGAAGAAATTACAGATGCTTAAAGTTGTTAAATGTCAAGGGGAGGTATTTGAATTTCTCCTCGGAGGTGGTCAAAAACTTGTGTGGTATGGATATAACTTGCCATTTAACAAATCAGGCTGTAACCATTCTGCTTCATTTGTTGAAGGATTGGCGATAGAACTGCCAAAAGGTGGCAGCATGAGTTAGGAAATTATCTCAGCCAATGCAAACATCTGCTTTCTGGCTTTTATAGTGGGGGGGAAAAGGTAATTGTTGAAGAATTTAAGGCTGGGACATTGCGAGCTTTTTGGAGTATCATATAATTGGCATCCAAAACCACAGCATCTTCTCTTGTTCTGGGTGCAACAACAGCAATTCTGACCGTGTTTTTCTTTTTCATTCCCACGGGCTTCAGTTCCGCCATTGCCACATTTGCTATTGTGATTTGTGGACAAATCTCATGTAGTTGCAGCGATGACTTTGTTGTCACGCTGCTCCATTCGCTTGTCCGGATGCACAGCTATTTCCAGATCACATCTTCAGCACTGCTGTCAGGATGTTGTCACAGGACCGCAGTGTCATACATACATCATGGAAACAAGCCATTCAATCCAAAGAGTCCGTGCCATAACCTATTTACACGAATCCTGCACTAATCCCATTTCTATCCCCCTGCACACCCGGCAACTCATCGTGCATTCTACCTCTCACCAGCACATGAGGTATTCTGCACTGGTCATTTAACTTGCCAATCTGCATTCTTTTGGATGTGGGAGGAAGCCAGAGGATCTGGACTAAACCTATGCAGTTACTGAGGAATGCCACTCGGACAGCGCTGGAGGTCAGGATTGAACCCTGGGTGCTAAAGCTGAGAGACACTTTTTTCAGGCACTGCATTTATCAGGGCCATATTTGCCAAATTGATTTTCCTGAATGAGTGCTCGAAGTTATTCCTGTCTTCTACTGTGGTCCCCCACTCTTTCCAGGCGGTCTGTCTGCGTCTTCAATGAAGATAAACAATAAATACAGTATTTGTTTCATTCTTCCACCATTTCCATGTTTCCCAAAAATAATTCTTGTTTCAATCTGCCAAACCCTTGCATTAATTGTAGATAATCTTTTTGTATATCCATAGAGGAACCTACAATCTGCGTTTTTGTTAGGGCGGCACAATGGCACGGCAGTAGAGTTGCTGCCTTGCAGATGCTGTCTGTAAGGAGTTTGCTTCTCCCTATGACCATTCTGTTTCCTCCTGATGCTCTGGTTTCCTCTCATATTTCAAAGACATGGAGGTTTGCAGGTTAATTGGCTTCTGTAAATTGTTCCTAGTGTGTGTAGGGTAAAACTAGCGTATGGGTGATTGGTCGTTGATGCGGACTCTAGGCTGAAGGATCTGTTTCCACATTGTATCTCTGAACTAAACTATACTCACTTGCTAATCTTATATTCTACTTTCCCTTTAACAATGCCTTGGTCTTCTTAACCCAACCCTCAGGTTACTGCTTTTGGCCACATTTAAGCCTTTTTCTTTGATTAATTTTCCTTTTTATTTAAATGCTGGAGAGATAAGTATTACTTTTAACCATAAAGAATTATGGAGGCCATCTCGACCCTTTAGTCCGTGGTTAATTGTCCCATATACCTCTGACCATAACCCTCCATTCCCTTCCCATCCATATAACTGTATTCCTAATGATAAAAAACGTGCCTGTCACTGGAAGTCATTCCAAAGCTACCACTTTCTGAGTAAGGGTTACCCCTAAACTTGTCCCTTAATTCTCATGTCATGTCCCCGTTTGAATCTTCCCTACTCTAGGCTGAAAAGGACTCTGTCTATCCCTCCATCATTTTAAAAAACCTCTATCAAGTCCCCCCTTAACCTTCTGTATGCTCCAAAGAATAAAGCCCTAACTTGTTCAAAACTATAACTCACTTGCTATTCTCTTATATTGTACTCTATTTTTGACATACCCTATTTAACAAAATGCCCAATGCCTTGTCTTCTTAATCCCAACTTCTACACTCAATACTGATTTTTGGCCACTTTTTTAAGCCTTTTTCTTTGACTGTGCACAGTTATTCCCAATTTTACATTCTTTCCCTATTTACCATGTACGTCCTATTTTGATTTGTCCTGCCAAGATGTAGATCAACTTATCAGCATTACTTGCCATCTTTCAACATTTGCAATTCATTTAAAACTTCATTAACTATCTTGTATCATCTGATTTAATGACATCATCCAGATCATTGATTTGGACCCAACACAGATCCCTGTATGGCCTCCAACCTTCCCAAACTACATTACTCTCTGGCACTCCCATTCAGCCCTTCATGCTACTTTTAATTTATTCTTAAGACTTCCAAGACTTGTTCAAAGGCCTACAGTCCATATACCGCACTGCGGCACAATTTCCTTCAAAAAACAGAAGGAGCAGGCCAGGAGGGTTGTAACAGCATTCATTTAAAAGTTAACTATTGCTGATTTAATGACATACCTTTTAATATAGTTTCCCAAACTACTACAGCCAACTCACCTTCATGGTTTTATTTATTCAGACTGAAGACCTTGTTCCTGCTCACTCCAGCACTGGCACTTCCTTCATGGAGCAGCCAGGAGGGTTGTAAAGTCAAATGTATTGTTGTGTGGTGCAGGTACATTGAAAGCCTTGCTTGGAGCTGATCACAGGCACATGGACTCAGACAAACCACACCGTGAAAAAGAAAAAGACTGCAAGGCATTAATACAAAAAACACAATTAGATAGCCATTCCATAGTAGTGCAAGAGGTGGTCCATGGTGTTCCATTATTAAGGTAGGTTTGGAGTCAATCCCAGTCTTGCACCAATTTGCTCCTACTCTTTACACAACTTTCTCTTATGATCACAACATCCTCAAGACCCCTCAACTACCATGTCGTCAAATAACCTTTTTTTCAGTTTACAATACAAGGGTAAAATAGTCCCTTGAGATTTTTTACATTCATCTGAACAGGAAGAAATGGTTTGGCTTCATTCCAGATCCCGATGGGAGCCCCTTTGACGAGGCAGCATTCTCGTAAAGCTGCATTGAAGTGTCTGGGGAAGGATTTTAATGTTATGTTCTGTGCTTAAATCCTGTAGCAGTAAACCTTCCAGCAGAAATGAAGGACCACTGAGCTCATCTGGCAGTGACAGAAGGCAGGTCTGCCCTGCAGTTGGAGTGAAACAACTGAAATCTAGTTCGCTTAGGGAAATATGAATCATTCCTCGCAAAGTGTGCAAATAACCCACTCACCTAAAGTATATCCAATCAGGTGATGACGACTCAGTAATGCACAGGGTGCGTGATCTTTTCCTTTCGAGATTGTTCAATATATACGTACAACAGACTCACTAATACCTTTCCTGATAAGACCAGTAATCTGGATTTAGAAGTTAAATCCTTGTGGATGCATTAGTAAGACTGACCCATTTACATTTGTTACAATTTGCAATGATATTTTTAAATGGAACTATACATGCGTTTGGCGCATAACTGGATATTTCACGTAACCATACAGATTTTTTAAACAATAAAACGTTATTTGTTTCTTTATTTCTGGAAATTATCTAAACTGACAGCAGTATCAGATCTCCCTGATTGCAGACTGGATTTAGGAAAGCTCGCCTTGTTGATCTATTAGTTTTTATTAAACTGAGCATGACAGATTTTTAATGCCTTGGGAGTAATGAGGGAGTAGAAAATACAAAGGAACATGTTACGCAAGAACCTGAGGTCAATGACGAACATCATTGAACCTGTGTTTCATTAATGTTTGCTTTCTTTTGCAGTTTAGGACATTAAATATACAAGGTATTTAGTTTAAAAATTAAAAAATAATATACCAATTGGAGACTGGAAAGATCCAATATCAGACACAGGACACTAGGTAGTGGATTACTGAGGGACAAATCATGGGGCGATGGGCCTGAGGGTGGATTTTAATCATTTTTAACATGTCTGGTAATTATCTGAGTAAACTGCTTCTCTGTTACGCTTATGTTATTGAATTTTCACAGCTTTTGAGCATTTTCTGTATTTTTCCATTTGCTGCCAGTTTCAGGAATAAAAAAGAAATGTATTAATTTGTGTGTATTTTCAGACTAGAGCTTTTGGTTTTCTGTTCTACCTTGAAGTCGCCTATAAAACAAACATACTTCATATTTATGGACTTTCCAAATAAAATGTCATCTTCCTTTTAGTTTAGTTGCCATTCCTTTCACGGACCACTCAAACCACAGTCACAACCCCCTTCTCCCCTCTCCGTCAGGCAGAAGATGCATGAAAGTACCTCCCACAGAATTCAAGAACAGCTTCTTCCCTAGTGTTATCAGACTTGAATGGACCGCTCCATTCAGCTCCCAGTTTACCACGTGGACCCTGCATTTTCTCTGTAACATTCTATTCTGCACTCTGTTTCATTTCTTTTTTGCATTATTTGTTTGCATGCACGTATGGATTAATTGTACTCAAATATGGGGTGATTTACCTGGATAACATGCAAAGCAAAATTCTTCACTACCACGGTACACCCGAAACATCGCCTGGCTATTTTTCCCTTTTCAACTGCTGCCTGACCCTCCATCTATTTGTGTTTTGATGAAGATCCCAGCATCTGGAGTTTCTTGTCTCTATGGTGTGCTTGCCTTCATCAATAGGGGCAATGAATATAAGAGTTAGGAAATCATGTAGCGGCTTTATAAAAGTTTGCTTAGGTCGTGTTTGGTGTATTGTGAACATGCTAGTTACAGGAAGGGTGTGGGGGATTTGGAGAGGGTGCAGAAGAGGTTTACGAGAATCCTCGCTGGAATAGTTTGGGCAAATTTGGATTGTTTTCCCGAGAGCATGGGAGGTTGATGGGAGACATGATAGAAGTATAAACAATTATGGGAGGCATGGATAGAGTAAACCAAACCTTTCTTCCAGGGCGTAAATGTCAAAGACTAAAGGGGATATGCTGGGCAAGTTTTTTCACACAGAGTGGAGGCAATTATTTTAACTTGGCATCATGTTCGGCACAGACATTGTGGGCTAAAGGGCCTGTTGATGTGCTGTACTGACCTATGCTCGATCCAGAACAAGGGGTCGTAGTTTAAGGATAAAGGGGAAATCTTTTAGGACCGAGATGAGGAAAACCTTTTTCACACAGAGAGTGGTGAATCTCTGGAATTCTCTGCCACAGAAGATAGTTGAGGCCAGTTCATTGGCTATATTTAAGAGGGAGTTAGATGTGGCCCTTGTGGCTAAAGGGATCAGGGGTTATGGAGAGAAGGCAGGAACAGGATACTGAGTTGGATGATCAGCCATGATCATATTGAATGGCGGTGCAGGCTCGAAGGGCCGAATGGCCTACTCCTGCACTCTATTTTCTATGTTCCCTAATATTTTTTTAATGGTGTCTCATGGTGGTAAACAATAAACACTATTTAAATATTTTTAGACAAATTAGCCATAGTGTAGACTTTGTGGAATTTCAACCCCTTTCATCTTAAATTCAGCGTGGAGCAGAACAATCGTACATTTTTTTGGAATCCAGTCTTGCTAAGCAAAGTGACCTCCACGAAATGCCAAGAATGAGGAAAAAAATGTGGAAATGCTAAAGCTTTTCTTCCTCAACGCATTGCATGTGAAAAACTAAAGCTATAGAAGTACAATGCATAATATTCAACTAGAATCATCACAGGCTGCGTTAACGATTTTTTGAAACACTGAATTACAGGAGTCCCGGCATTTCCTTGGTTAAAAACCTTTGGCTGCTTTTGTTCATCACAAACTTTCAGGCGGTGTGGAATTAGAGACACAAAGAATTACCGATACTGGAATTGTGAGCAAAATACTAATATAGAGTGGGGTATAGATGACTCAAGCCCTCTTCAGAGTTATAATGTGTGATTCAGGAGCGATAAACACAAATGGGTAAATGGCCCTTTTTTTAAAATCGTCAAGCAAGCTGACTCGCTTCCATTTCCACGTAACAATGGCAAGTCTTGGAATGATGGAGTAAGGCATTATAGACGGCTCTTCGGTATCTCTGCAGCTGGACAAGGAAAAGACAGAGCAGAGAAGTTAATGGAAAAGTACCGCAGGCTTATGGCACGTGTTAGTGCTCCACGTCACCCCTTCAGTGGGTTCAAGTGTCAAAGCAGTTGTCGAAGGAAACACAGCATATTGAGCAATGGTCGATTCACATTTTCAGTGGAATGCAGCACATGACAGTGAAGGGGATTTTATCTGTGGTTCCACACTGTGTGATTTGACAAAGACACTGCACCAATGGAGGCTGGATTCAAGGGCATTGCAACTAGTCAATATTTAAATAGTAACGGGGTAATTACATTGCTATCGTAGACTGAAAGTGAATGTTTCCCTTCAAATACTCTATTACCAACTCGTGTTTCTCTTGAATAATAATCCACAGTAAACATTTATTTGAAGAACTTTCTCCATCTATGTGGAACACTAAAGCAGCCAATGGTCTTTGGTAGGATAGGTCGAGTTCAGGGCTTCTGGTTCCTCCTTGATCCCTAATGCTATGACAACATTTAAAAGACATTAGGACAGGTACATGGATAGGAAATGATCAGAGGGATTTGGGCCAATTGCAGTCGGGTGGGATTAGGGTAGAAGGGCATCTTGGTCATGTTTGGACATGGGCATGTTTGTGTGCGGTGTGACTATGACCACCTTTGAGACCTGCGCACAGTCTGAATCTCTGTAGTAGGTGGCTCCATGCTGCACGGATATTGACTTCTGTAATATAGTCATCCAAGATGGTATCCCAAGTGCTTTACATCCAATGGTGCATTTGAAGCAGCATCCGTCTGGTAACGCAGGAAGAGTGGCAAGCTGGAGACGCGAGGAATAGCAGATGGCAACCAATTTGTGCACAGCATAGTTCCTGAAACAGCAATGTGATCATGGCCAGTTGTGACGTTTTAATTGAGTGAGGGAAATTGGACGAAAATTCACTCTTTTTCACAGTCATGCCCTGTGAAATTTTGAGAGAGCAGATGGAGCCTTGATTCAAGGATTTACCTATATATCACCATGCCTGCAGTAAGGCATGCCCTCAGCCGAGATAATGTGCTCTCATTCTTTGGAATGGAGTTGAGTGCAGAGCCATTAACCTTTGGCATCTGACACAAGAACCATTTTTTGTACTTTTATTCTAGAACAACTGTGCTATTGAATTTATACAGTAGTTAATATTTAAGACACTGTAATGGAATCTTTACCTGAAGTACTTTAGCTGAGGTATTAACATCGTAGAGTCTGTTCTCACCTTCCCCATCATGGTCTGGTTTGGCTCAGCCACCAAGCACGACACCTGGAGGCTGCAGCGAATTGTCTGATCAGCTGAGAAGGTTATTGGCTGCAACCTTCCCTCCATTGATGAACTGTACACTGCAAGGGCCAGGAAGCGAGCGGGCAAGATCATCTCTGACCCCTCTCACCCTGGCCATAAACTCTTTGAATCACTTCCCTCTGGAAGGCGACTCCGGACTAACAAAGCTGCCACAGCCAGACATAAAAACAGTTTTTATCCACGAGTAGTTGCTCTACTCAACAGCCAAAAATCTGTAGCCTCCCTTTGATCTGGTATTTTGTTGGTTCACATGCTTGATCAATGGTGTTTTATCATTAATGTTTTATTATTATTAATGTTTAGTGTTTTCTGAATCATTCGTAACTGTCACTGTATGTCATGTTGTTACTTGTGGGCGGAGCACCAAAGCAAATTCCTTGTATGTGAATACTTGGCCAATAAACTTACTTACATGCTTAAAATTTCAGGGCTTCATGAAAGCTGTCTCAATAATACACATTGCATCTGCACAAAGTGCTGAAGTAACTCAGTGGGTCATGTAGCATCTATAGAGGGAGTGGAAAGGTGATGTTTTGGCTTGGGACCCTTCTTCAGAGTCCTGACTCTACAGAGTCTAAAATGTCCCAACCCAAAATGTCGCCTATCCATTGCCTCCACAGGTGCTGGCTGACCCGCTGAGTTACTTCAGCACTGTGTTTTGCTCAAAGTTCCAGCATATTCAGTTATTTATATCTCACACGTGGCATTTAGTTGCTTTTCTGGCAGCCTATTACAGGTGGGTTTCATATTGTACAACTACTCCTTAAAAAAACCCCATAATATTCATATGGATTGTAAAAGACCCCTCACCTCTTAAATCATACGCTTGTTTTACCTACTGATCACCCAATGTCCTTGTCAAATGGCTTACTAAACGCCTTTCTGCAGGTGCACGGTGGAGAGCATACTGCCTGGTTGCAATGAGGCTTAGTTCGGCAACTTGAACGTCCAGGAGCGGAAAAGACTGCAAAAAGTTATGACCACTGTCCAGTCTATCAACGGCTTTGACCTCCCCACCATCGACGGGATCTATCAAAGTCGTTGCCTCAAAAAGGCAGCCAACATCATCAAAGTCCCACACCATCCTGGCCATACTCATTTCACCATTGCCATCAGGAAGAACGTACAGGAGCCTGAAAACTGTAACGTCCAGGTTCAAGACCAGCTTCTTCCCTACATCCACCAGGCTATTAAACACTACAACCTCAAATAAGCTCTGAACTGCAACAGACTATCATTATGATTGCACTATATTTGTTATTTATTGAGATTGAGTGTGTGTGCATGTGTATATACACACATTGAACTTTTTTCTTCTCCTGTTATGTACTATGTTTACATATTTAATTGTCCTATCTGGGACATATGACAATAAAACACTCTTGACTCTTGATAGACAATGAATACAGCCTTGCCCCAATCAATTACCTTAGTTAAATGAAATATAAAAGCATTAGAGATGAGAGAAAACCAACTCTGGAAGAAACCTTGCCAAAGTCTGATAGATAAAATTAATCTCCGCAGCCATGAACCTATGAATTACACACAATCAATACACAAATCACGATGTTGTTTTTATTATTTTCTCTGTCTAGGGCCCGTGGTGTTGCTGCGAGCACGATTTTCATTGCACTTGTGTCTCACCATAGATGTGCCAATATGACAAAAAAAACCTGACTTATTCTCAGGACGATTTAAATTACATTTGCTGGAGATATCTTTTAATTTTCCCAACGTTTAGTATATGAGGCAGGCTCCTCCAGAACACAAGTATATGATAATCTTCAGATTTCAAATCCCCTGTGTAAGTGCTTCAGAATACATTTTTGTCAAATATTAAGCCATCTCTAATCACTGCAATGAGGACGTGCAGAACAATGATTTTTTTTTTTCAAAAAGGAAGCATTTTCTCCACATTCCAGAAGGTCCAGACATGTGCTGGGGGCAATGCTTATCAAGGAATGGGTTGCTGCTTAATCCACCACGACAGTAGGGCTGTAGGGCCTCAATGCTGAGTTCATTGCCAGTCTGACAAGACATCAGGCAGTACACACTATTCATCAATTGTGGCAGATTTTTCTTTTCTCTTTGGTACCTCCTAATTGTTTTTTTAGAATTAAAGATATAGAATGGAAGCAAGCCTTTTGACCCACCACAACAGCCAGGAATAAAATTAGAAAATTCAATGTTAGGTAACTAACTTACCCCCCACCCCCTTCATCCCCATTGCCCTTTCCCCACCCCGCCCCTCCCCTGTGCCCCAGCTGGACTTGCACATATTTATCCTCTCCCTCTCCCCTTCCACTGACATTCTTTCCTCTAGCTTCACAATTTCCAACTCTTCAATCCTTTTGTCCCACAACTCCTGTCTTTTCATCTCAGGGCTTTGTCCAAACACCTGCCTATTTTGCAAAGAAAAGCATCTCCTGAAGAAGGGTCTCAAACCTAAACGTCACCCATTCCTTCTCTCCAGAGATGCTGCCTGTCCCACTGAGTTACTTCAGCTTTTTGTGTCTATTTTCGGTTTAAACCAGCATCTGCAGTTCCCACCTTCCTTCACATCACCTGAATCCACCTATTACCTTCCAGACTTTGTCTTGCCCCTCCACTCTTCCAGATTTCTTCATCTCACCCACCCCCCTCCCACCACTTCTCCCCCACCCCCTACATCAGTCCTGACCCAAAATGTCACCTATCCATGCATGACTTCAAGAAATACTACCTGACCTGATTAGTTACTCCAGCACTTTCTATTTATTTTTGTAAACCATCATCTGCAGTTTCTTGTTTGTACATTTTAAGGCGTGGAAGGATACGGCCCTGGTACAGGAAAATGGGACTAGTGCAGAGTGTCTAAGAGCCTGATTTTATGATGTACGACTCATACTTGATCCAGTAAGAGGAGAGATCGGTGTATCTGCCCTCTCCTGTTCTGTGCTATTTACCCACTTACCAACGTTAGAACCTTGTGTAAGAAAGAACTGATGATGCTGGTTTAAACCGAAGATAGACACAAAAAGCTGGAGTAACTCAGCGGGACAGGCAGCATCTCTGGAGAGAAGGAACGGGTGACGTTTCAGGTCGAGACCCTTCTTCAGACATTAGAAACTTACCAGCTTCAGTTCAATGAACAAAAAGAATAAACAATTAAATAAATAAATTGAAAGAAGAATTTAAAAAAACTAATGCAATGATCTACATATAAAGGAAGTGGATTCTGGTTGCCTTTGTTGCATGTTCTTGCAGTAAAGCAACAAATGCATCTTTAGGTGTGAAGGGGATGGCCCATCTGCAAATGACCCTCCAAGGATAGTCCACATTCAGCTGCTCGCAGATCACATGCGGGGAAATATCTGCCATTGGAGTCATGTAGCTCCCACACAGAAGATGGTTTTCAGATTCCTCAGTGGCCAGCCATCAAAACCTCACTGACCCTGCTTGTTTAAGATTCAAAATGGCCAACTAGATTACTCCTTGATCCTGCTGAATCCTTTCATCAAATGTTGAAATGTCGTGTTAGTTCATCAAATGCTGTTAGTCATGGCTGAGAATCTACGGCAGTTATATTGTATGAGTGACCAGTTAAAAGAAGAGAAGCCCCTGATTCTCCCCTGATAAAACGTGGACCCATATTACAGAAAGTAAACTTGAAAACAACTGTGCTAAAATAACCTGGACTATAATTATCAAGGAAATGAAGGCCATTGAACATTTTCTATCTAAGTGGTCAATTGTCAAGGAAATTAGAGCTATTGAATATTTTCTATCTGTTACAAAATGTTTTATTGTTATGAACCTATCTATTGTAGATGAGGTTTAGTGACTGGTGATTAGTTCAGGAGTCTATTCCTTGGCGCACAGGACAATGAGGGGTGATCTTTAGAGGTGTACAAAATCAAAATCATGAGACGAATAGATTGGGTAAACACAGAATGTCTCTTGCCTAGAGTCGGGGAATCGAGAACCAGAGGACAGGTTTAAGGTGAAGGGGGAAAGATGTAAAAGGAACTTGAAGGGTAACATTTTTACACAAAGAGTGGTGGGTGTATGGAATTCTTGCGGCCACAGGAGGTAGGTGAGGCAGATACTATTGCAATGCTTAAGAAACATTTAAACAGGTACATGGATGAGATAGGTTTAAAGGGACAAGGGCCAATTGCAAGCAGGTGGAACTAGTGTAGATGGAACATGTTGGTCGTTGTGGGCAGGTTGGGCTGAAGGTTCTGTTTCCATGATGTATGACTATAAGAATTTAGATGGGTACATAGATACAGGGATATGGGCCAAACACAGGTAGGTGGGACTAGTGTAAATGGGACATGTTGGTCAGTTCAATTCAATTCAACTTTAATGTCATCGCACAAATACAAGTATGAGTACAACGAAATGCAGTTTTGCGTCAGTCCGTAGTAGTTGTGCATAAAGAAATTAAAAAAATAGAAAGAGAGAAGATACAGAATAATCAAAAAATACAGAATAATTAAACAATGGGGACGGAGGGACCAGAGAAATCTAACGGCGGGACTCCGAGTTCAGCAGTGTAATTGTATTATTGTAGAAGCTGTTCCTCATCCTACTAGTAAGTGACCTGAGGCTCCTGTACTGCCTCCCTGATGGGAGGAGGGCAAACAGTCCATGGTTGGGGTGTGAGGGGTCTTTGATGATCTTCCCAGCCCGTCTCAGACACCGTTTTCGGTGGAGGGCATCCATGGCAGGGCGCGGGGCACCGATGATGTGCTGCGCGGTTTTCACCACCCGTTGTAGTGCCTTCCTGTCCGCAGCAGTGCAGCTGCTGTACCATACCGTGAAGGAGGTGGTCAGGATACTCTCTATGGTACAGCGGTAAAAGTTGGTCAGGATCCGGGGGGACAGGTGGGCTTTCTTGAGCCTCCTCAGGAAGTAAAGGCGCTGCTGTGCCTTTTTGATCAGCTTGGAGGTGTTGAGGGACCAGGACAAATCCTCCGAGATATGTACTCCGAGGAATTCATAGCTGTGGATAAGTTGGGCTGAAGAACCTGTTTCCATGCTGTATAGCTCTATAACTCCATGACTCTATTTGAATGATCATGCAAAATAAACTGCAGTTGAATCGGTACCATATTGAACAGCCATGCTTCAGGTTTGGTTTAAATTACTTTTTGTTTAAACATGTCTGTTCACTAGCAGCACGCGAATGAAAGGACAGTGGTTAAACAAGATTTATGTAGCACAAGTGCAACTTGTCAAAGGCTATGCATAGTGACAGCACTATTCCCAAGCAGAAGTGTGTTTGGGTTAGTCCCCAGCAAGTGAACCCTGGCAACCTTTGTTATGACAAAATGATTTAATACATATAATTTGTAAGTAACCGTCCTCCATCTGTTGTATGTTTCTGTGAAAATGACCCTTGTTTAAGTGGGAGAAGTTGGTGATATGTTAGGTTTACTCAGCTCTCGCAAAGCTAGCAGATTGGTGAGTAAAACAAGAGTCCAAGCTCACGCGAGATTTTAATCATTAACTGAATTTTCAATTTAATTTAATTTATTTTTGTTCCCCTATCATATTAATTCCAATCGGTTCTTTGTATTGCACACACACACACACACACACGCGCGCGCACGCACACACACACACGCACGCACGCACGCACGCACGCACGCACGCACACACACACACACGCACACCTGCAACTGGTTCCAACTTCAACCTGAGGTCTGGACTGAAACAACCATTGACTTGTCAGAAATATTAGCACATGGCCAATGGAAGCTGTCTATCCCTGTTGAGTAGATGGCTTTGTGTGTCAGTACATCTGCCTCCCATTTGAACTTCTTTAATGGCGTGGGAACATTGACAGGTGTTGGTTAAATACATAAACTTGCATGTGTGTGAAATAATTTTCACCACTTTTTATTTATTCTTCTATCAGCATGTATACATTCCTGGCAAGGCCAACATTTATTGTCCTTGAGAAGGTGATGGTGAACTGTCTTCTCAAACTGCTCAAATCATTCTAGTGAGCTGTTAGAAAGGGAATTTTGACCCAGTGATGAAGGTGGTGATATACAGTATATTTAACCTGGTGTGTGACTTGGAAGGGAATGTGCAGGTGGTGATGTCTTTTGGCATCTTCTACCCTCAGTCTTCGTGGTCATAGAGGAGACACAATTAACTGCATATGCTGGAATATTGTGGAAAATACAGTGCTGGAGTGACTCAGCAGGTCACACAGAGATGCCGACAGACCCTCAAAGTTCTTGGACATAGAAGTCCTAGGTTTGGAAGATGATGTCTTTTTTTTTAAAATATATTTTTATTAGAAGTTGAGTACAATAATATAAGACATGAATAACATATTACATTTCATGTACAACTTATTTTAAATTTAATAGTAAAAAAGAGAGTAAGAAAAGCCAGAAATAGAGAGAAAGAGAATATCATATAAAGTGACCCATTGAGTTGCTGCAGCACTTTGCTTTCTTTCTCTAGATTCCAGGATCTGCAGTTCCTTGTGCCTGCTCTATGTTTGGTGCAGTTGAGTTTCTGGTCAATGGTGATCGGCCAGAGGTTGTTGGTAAGAAACGTAGTGTTGGTTAATGCCATTGAATGTCAAGGTTGGTGGATGGACCTCTTGTTGAAGATGGTCATTGCCTGGCATTTCTGTGGCATGAATGTCACCCACCACCTCTCAGTCAATGCTTTCAACAACAACATACAACATACAACATAGAACTTAGAACAGTACAGCACAGGAACAGGCTCTTTGGCCCACAAAGTGGTGCTGAAAATTCCCTTCTGCCTGCCAAAAAAACACACTTGCCCTGCATGTCTCCTTTAAACATTCTCCCTCTGACCTTAAAGCAATGCCCTCTAGTATTGGATATTTCCATCCTGGGAAAATGGTTCTGACTGTCTACCCTTTCTATGCCTCTCATAATTCTATAAACTTCCATTGGGTCTTCCCTCAGTCTCTGATGCTACAGAGAAAACACTCCAAAAGCTTCAGTCTGATCTGTAGGCTGCGAGATTACTTAGCTTTGTTCATTCCAGGTTGCATAGTATGGATGGAGTTCCATATTATGCTTCATTGAACAGGTACCTCGTTTTTGATTGTGCTGCTCACACCACATTGAGTCAAACTTGAGCTTTGACTTGATAGTAATAGCAGAGAGAGGCTTATGTCAGACCAGGAGGTTACTGATTATGGTGGTGCACATGTCTCTTGCTGCTGATGGTTCACAAGGCCTTGCAAATGCCAAGTTTTGACCTTCCAGACCTGTTCTGTACCATTTAGCACATTGGTGCCTCACCATAACATGTCATGACTTTTTTTCCCACAAGGACTATGCAATGATCATTTCACTCAATACTGCAACGGAGGGACTCGTCTGCCGCAGGTAGATTGATGAGGTTGAGCCGAATCATCCATCGTGTCATTTTGCTCGCTTCCTGCTTTGTTTAATTTAGTTTAGAGATACAGCGTGGAAACAGGCCCTTTTGCCCACCGAGTCTGCGCCGACCAGCAATCACCCGTACAGTTGTTCTATCCTACATACTAGGGACAATTTATGGGGGGAGAACCCCGGTCTCTGGCGCTGTAAGGCAGCAACTCTACCGCTGCACCACCGTGCCACCCAGGATCCAGTCGGCATTGTTGTCCTTCTCTACTTGGCCATTTTGTTCTGCACTACTGCTTGCAAGGCACTTTTGCTGGTGGACCACAAGACCATACTGTGCACTTGCTACTTTCTGTGCTTCTCCCATGTCGACAAAAGCAGGTTGGTAGTTGGTAATCAGGAGATGGTTTCCTTGCCCATTTGTGATCTGTTCTCACAAAACTGCACTGGGTCTCAGGTCAATGCTGCGGACTCCCAAGACCTATTCCCACTGAGTTGGCAAATTCTTAGCTTGGACCACTGTCTTTAATGGCGTATTTGATTATATCAGAGTGTTCTCACCTTGTAACCTTCAGTCCAGAACCCAAGCACATTTTACAACCATTTGGAAAGAAGGAGCCACTCTCTTTGCTGAAAGCCTATTTCACAAATACTGTATAGGGGCAGTATTCAAAATGGTCCTTTTAAAGTAGTGGGTTACAAAGAGCTTGTGTTCATCACTAAAGCTGTAAATTACATTCAGTAGATAAAAATTTAGCTGCTTTGACCAACAAACTGTGTCATTATCTGTCAGATGATCACGGCTACATCGTCTGAGAAATTGGAACTCCATTTACCTGATTAATGGAATCATTTACCTTTTCTTTCAGTATCATTTCATAACATTGACAACCAAGTAGACAATAGTTGCAGGAGTAGGCCATTCGGCCCTTCGAGCCAGCACCCCCATTCAATATTTTCATGGCTGATCATCCACAATCAGTAGCAAATTGGAAAGGTTCAGCACAGTTCAGTGACTGTGAAGCTTTGTGCGGGTCCCAGGGCGTGCTAGACTGATTAGAAATGGATGAACTGAGGCTTTGAAGACAAGCACAAATATTCTGGAGTAACTCAGCGGGACAGGCAGCATCTCTGGAGAGAAGAAATGGGTGGCGTTTTGGGTCGAGACCCTTCTTCTTAACTGAGGCTTTGACTGTCCTGTAAAAGGAACAATAACACTATTTCAACGAAGAGTAACAGAGTTCCTTCCGGTGCCCTCACCATCATTCGTCATCTCTCAGCCAACATTGAACAGATCATTTGGTCATTATCAAGTTCCTATTTGTGGGATGATGCCATGATCAAAATGGCTGCCATGTTTCCTGAAATAGCTACCTCTCTGAAGAGCACTTAATATAAAAGTGCTTTGGGATATCCAAAGGTCATCAAATGTGACGTATAAATGCCTGCCTTTCCTTTCTAAGCTGCAGCTAGCTGCTGTAAACGAGAAGCACTCTTGGATTTGACATTTTAGTGGTTTGAAATCAATCATTGACTATCATCTTAATCTGCAATGTGCTGGCATACAAATCAATTTACTTTGACATTTAAAGAATGTTTGGGTCCATGTGTATGTAAAATTCAAGTGATGCTGGAAACACTTAGACGTTCTAAAGAAGTTTCAGATTTAATTCATGATTAAACTGTTCATTAAAGCGTTCTGCCGTGCTTTTATATTTATATCAGAAAATTGCAAATATTTACTGTCTGATTTCGAAAGGGCAGGCTGTGCATGTACTGTTATGTCATCTGGGTTTTTGAAATAAATAAATCAGATTAATGTCTAATGATTCTGAAATTTGAAAGATTTTGTCATCATTATCAGAGATAATCTGACTGCTCATTGAGTTAAATTTGCTTCAATGTCCAGGCCAATGTTTATGTTTTAAATCTGGTTCAATAGTATTGATATTCTTTGTGTGAAATGGTTTGTCCGTTAGTTACCACCAATATGTTCAGTAATTTCACTGAGGTGAGTTCAAAACACAAAACAGTTTACCTTGTTATTTTATCTGTCGAGAAATATTTGTAGTTGGGGGAAGGAATATAATGATGATTATTTACAAAATTTGAATTCAACTTTTTTCCTTTTTGAAAAAGACCTTTGTTGGAAGCTTGGAAGTTTATGATGCATTGCGTAAAACCATGCCCTTCGTGGATAGAGCAGGCACCCAGCCTGTGTCACATGCCTCTCCGCTCCCTTACACCATCTGTCAGCAGGGATCTTGAAACAGGACCGAATGTTCATGGAAGCAAACCAGAGGTTGAAAGGGGAATCCAGCACCTGTTAATGGTTTATCAATTTAATAAAGATGATTACTCGGTTCCCATGGAGCTACAAGGAGAATGGAAAGTTGGACGAGGAGCACTTGCTGGAATCTTGGAAAGGTGTTGAACAGACATATAAATAAAACGGGTGCCAATTCTATTTACTACAGGTAGCAAAATATTAGTTTTCACATATAGGGTTCAGGATATGTGCCAGGGCAAGTGGGCGAATATATTTCCTCCAACTGTTAGCTAAGGTAGTGCTGCCCTGGTGAGAACTAACAATGTGATGTAAATTATCTTTTCTGTTGTATCTCACCACTCTGCATCGATTGGAGTAAATGATTTGCTCGTTGCACAGATCACTGAAAAGTTATTTCAAGATGTATGGAAATGATTGCTGTTTGCTGCAAACAGGCTAATTCACTTTCAAAAAGTGTATAGTTGTTTTTCATACAACGGCGATAACTAACTTCGTAGCCCTTGCTTTCCCTCCCTCTCCATCCCCTCCCCCTTCCCAGTTCTCCCACCAGTCTTACTGTCTCCGATGACATTTTATATCTGTACCGCCCACTGCCCTGACGTCAATCTGAAGAAGGATCTCGACCCATTCCTTCTCTCCAGAGATGCTGCCTGTCCCGCTGAGTTACTCCAGCATTTTGTGTCTACCTTCCATTTAAACCAGCATCTGGCAGTTCTTTCCTACACGGGTAGTATCGACGTGTTAGAAACAATCTTTTCTGATAAATTGAATCATTCTGCATCCATTGGGGTCATTGGTTTGGCGGGGTGGGAGATTGCAACCTTCACGTGGTCCACCCTGTTTCGACTCATGCGGTCAACCCAACATGTACAAACAAGATCAAATAGAACAAGTTGAGCTACGACTTTAGGCTGTGCATGCCATACGCAAGAAGAAGATTGGTTTGGTTGTTGTTCTTTTAGGAGACAAAGATCATGGAGCTTGAGAGGTTCACTTAAGGAGACATGGATGAGTAACTGCAGTGCCTTGTTGTAGATGGCCTACACTTCAGTCAGTGGAGGAGGTACTAACCTAATGGGGTAGAGGAGTAGTGTATCTGACCTCTGATCCCACCTGCGATGCTGACAGAAGGAAGCACAAAGTGTTGGAGAAACTCAGAAAATGGACAGGCGACTGACTTTTCAGGTCGGGACCATTCTTCAGATGCGAATCCTTGTTATAAGAACACAAAGTGGATTTTTGGCTTTGAAATGTATTTTTCAGAGCTTGTCAGTAAGACGATGTGAAGTCTCAGTTTGCTCTGCTCTCTCTGGTCTGAACTATCTAGCCACCCAAAGCCCGAATCCTGGTCCTGCATTCTTGCATAGTTGCTTTTGCTGCTTCTAATCAGCCGTTGCTGCCAGTGACGTCCTCTTTTTGCCCTGCTGTGGTTTATTCTGCCATCCAGTTCACACAGGCTGCCTTTAGCTCCGTACCACGACTGTTTGCGTCTGCCTAGTACCTTTCATATCAAAAGATGTCCCTCGGTGTCTCATTGAAGCATAATGAAGCAAAATCTGACACAAATAGCATTTGGAGATATAAGTACCAGAGAAAGTGGTAGGTTTTGCAGACTATCTTAAAGACAGAAGTACAAGGATGAACGAGGACATTTCAAACTATTGTTAGTTTGGTTTATTGTCACGTGTACTGTCGTACAGTGAAAAGATTTTAGTTGCGTGCTGTCCAGTCAGTAGAAAGACTATATATGATTACAATTGAGCAGTCCACGGTGTACAGATAAATGATAAAGTGAATAGAGTTTGGTGCACGATAAAGTCTGATTAAAGATAATCCGAGGGTGTCTAATGGGGTAAATGGTAGCTCAGGACCACTCTCTAGCAGTGGATTGGTTGATGGGGAGAGGGGAGGAGAGGGAGTGAATGGAGTGGGACTAGTCCTTGATTATGCTGGTGGCCTTGCCAATGCAAGGGAGGTTGGTTGCGTGATGGTCTGAGCTGCGTCCACAATTCTCTGACATTTCTTGCGGTCTTGGATGGAGCTGTTCCCAACAGGAATCGGTATTCCTGAGCGATGTTGAAAAATCCCCGACTTTTGTAAGGTTGATAGAAACACGTTGAATAATGAATAAGCTGGTGGGCAGGAGTGAGATACCAACAGGAGAAATGGAAGCCATGGAATAAAGGACAGAGAAAACATAGATAATAGTTTAAGAGTAGGACATGAAGAGACAAGAGAACTGTAAATATCATTTGAAAGAATTGCTAAGTGGCACCAACAGATTCGGATAGATTAAATGCCAAGGGATTGGGGATATGGTTCAGAATTGTTCACAACCAAATACAATGGCTTCAGCCTTGTTGCTGATGAGTTGATGTTCTTACTCATCCAGAACTTGAAACATTCACACAACACAGTGGTCAGTTTAGAATCCAAAGTGCTGATAAAGAGGAGGTGGATTGAGATTTGACATTCATGGTCTTTTCCCCCCCCCAGCATGGGTTAGCATGGATTGTCACCATACTGGGTAGATCACTTCGAACTGGAATAATGACATATGTTTCTTTTTTTGCAGCAAAACTTTCTTAACATAATATATATTTTTCAAAACAACATGCTAGCTACCACTGTCAATATTGTCAGAGAGTGTATTGTGTGCCTTCAGGGTCAATTTTCTGAGGAAATACTGAACCATTGACGAAAGCACGGATAAACACCAGTAATCATTCCGAGCAGGAGAATAAAGTTACAAAGGTTAGAATGTTCTAGTCAAGTAGATTCATTTTTAAAGCAACATTTTAGGGCTAAGGTTAAAAAAAAAAAAACCACAGTCATGAACGTAAAGCTACACATTTAGAACCAACAAGATTAAAATCAATGAGTGTTATTAATTGGTAAAAGTGAAGGCACGGGGCCATTTCAGGATCTCAAAGTAAGCATTGGGAATACGAGTCAAAGGATAGCAGGAATATTTATCATGCAAAGGCATGTCAGAATGGGGAATGCTTTGAATTAGGGTAACCAATACTAATTCATTTATAACATTTAAGGAAAACTGAATAATCACTTGAGAGCAGTTATAAAATATTTTGTATAGGAACGGAACATTAAAATTGAAGGTGTTTAAGAAGGAACTGCAGATGCTGGAAAATCGAAGGTACACAAAAAAGCTGGAGAAACTCAGCGGGTGCAGCAGCATCTATGGAGCGAAGGAAAAAGGCAACGTTTCTGGCCAAAACCTTTCTTCAGACTTCAGACTGAAGAAGGGTTTCGGCCCGAAACGTTGCCTTTTTCCTTCGCTCCATAGATGCTGCTGCACCCGCTGAGTTTCTCCAGCTTTTTTGTGTACCACCTATTAAAATTGAAGGGGTGTTATTGACTAAAGTGGTTAACTTGCAACAGTTCTCTGATGGAGTGCCATCCCACTCTGCAGTAGGTGTGTATGCTGTAAAATATTAAAATTTGCAATGTCCACAGTGCCCTGAACTTGATTGTACCCTTTGATAAATTGGCTGAAACCAGCAGACAAATTCCAATTGTTTCACATTGCATGTAGACGTATAGATTCTTAAAAAAATTATGTTACCATTTAATCTTTTACTGCATCAATGCTACAATTTTCCAATAAAATATCCATGCTTTGCCCATTAGTTCAAATATTGTAGCAGTTCTGTGGGTTAGCAGGATACAAGTGTGCCTGCAGGGTGAATTTACAAAGAGCAGGAAAAAGCTAACAGTTAATAGTCACTCATTCTACTACATCTGAAGCATCACCCTTGTAATAGGAGCCTGTACAGCACTGTGTAGCAGTGTTGCAGAGAAATAACTTGCTTACTGACCGGGATTACCCCAGCTTCTAATATCATCACATCTCATCCTGATTAGTACAAGTATCAGAGGTTATGGGGAGAAGGCAGGAGAATGGGGTTCGGAGGGAGAGATAGATCAGCCATGATTGAATGGCCGAGTAGATTTGATGGGCTGAATGGTCTAATGCTACTCCTATTCCTTATGACCTGATGATCACAAAGGCTGAATCCAGATGAGAGATTTTGCTGGTTTCAGTGTTAAGGCAGCATGAAGAAGGGTCCCAACCTGCAAAATTGCCTATCCACGTTCTCGAGAGATGCTGTCTGACCTGCTCAGTTACCCCAGCACTTTGTATCATTTTTTGGCATGAAGAATCCTTGACCAAACTGTCCACAATGCAGAGTCTCGGGTGAAATCCTCTCGTGTCTAGAGCCATACTTAACACGGTTATACATTGGCTGGGCGGGCAGAGGGGTGATCAATGCTAAAGAAAAAGTGCAATTGAAAAGTAAAAGGCAATAAGTGGAGAATTAGAAAACTAATCTAAATATTAATAGACGTGGGTGCTGAATCGTGATAAGAACATTGGATAATGCTTACATCTAGGATTATTTTTGCATGAAAGGATCATGCGTTAATCACTAAAATTAGTTCTTTATTTACTGTAACAAACCAAGCACTGGGTATTATTTCTGTGAGATTAGAATAGGAAAGTAAGCAAGGCGTGTTAAAGATCTTGAACCTTGTCTGGACCTCACTTGGTGAACTGTGACCATTTATGATACATTTATTTAAAAGATAATTGAGAAACTGAAGAAGGAATTGGAAAAATAATAAAGGGATATCAGAACAGTGAGATTTGCACTTAACTACGAGTTCTTACATTGAGACGGCTTCATCTGGAAAAGAGAAGTCAAAAGTCTCGCTGCCGGTTAAGGTTTTGGAAACCTACTCAATGTCGGCTTTCTAAAGGGAGCTGGACAGGTACATGAGAGAGATTAATTGGCAGAGCTTTGAGGGAAGCAAAATAGGGGAGTGCAACAGATGAGATTGCCTGCCAAGGTGCATCCATCGATTCAATGAATCAAACTGATTACTTCTGTCCTGTAATGAAGCTATTAATGTGTGGAAATAGGTTGGTCTAAATAAAATCTTGCCACTTACAACATGTTCACCGATGGAACTCACCAACAAAAAGTAATAAATAAAAAAATCTAAAAGTGAATTTAAGAGAAACCTCTTTATTCATAACCTTTACCCAAGCGTGGTTTGGGGGAACTTTGAAAACTATAGGAAATCATAGGGAACAGAAAACTGTATTGACCAGGGTTAGGTAAAGGGATAAGAGAAGGCACAGGTAGATCATAACTTTTAAGATGATCTGGCTTTAAAAAAAGGTGGAACCTTGATATCAGCCGTAGGGAAAATGTCAGGATCATATTGATATCGTAGTCAGGCACTTGGAGGTTAGGAATAGAATTGAGCTGAGTAGATGCAAGGGGAAACCACGTATGGTAAAATCTGTTGAATTTTTTGGGGGGATTGGAACCAGTAGAATGGATACGGAACTAACCAGTTGAATTGGTGCATGTGCACTTTCACAAGGCCTTCGATAAAATGCACACGAGACAATATAAAGCTAAATTAACGTTCACGGCATGGATTGAGAATTGGTTAATGGATAGAAAATGTAGAGTGGGAATACATGGACCATTTTCAGGTTGAGACGATGGGATCTGTGGATGCAGCAGGGATGAGTAAGGGGACCCAGTGTGATTACACCCCAGTTTGCTGCTGTTGGGAAGGGGGCATTGTCAATTGTTAGAAGGATGCATAGAAGCTTCAAGGAGAAAAGGACAGGTCAAATGAATGAACAAACATGCGGCAGATGAGACATAATGTGGAAAAGCATGATGTCATTACTTTGGTCAAAGAAAATAGAAAGGTCAAGTGATTTTTTTTAATGGTGAGACATTGTAAAATTGCAGTGATCTGGGCTTCTTTAAATGTTTAAGAAGGAACTGCAGATGATAGAAAATCGAAGGTAGACAAAAATGCTGGAGAAACTCAGCGGGTGCAGCAGCATCTATTGAGCGAAGGGAATAGGCGACGTTTCGGGTCGGGACCCTTCTTCAGACTGAAGAAGGGTATCGACCCGAAACGTCGTCTATTTCCTTCACTCCATAGATGCTGCTGCACCCGCTGAGTTTCTCCAAAATTTTTGTCTACCTTGGGCTTCTTTAAATGTGAATTTGTTGCTGTTGGAAAGTCTGCATGTAGAGATGGGTACAATCATATTAATACCCAGAATATTGGATCATGGGATCATGAGACTCAGTCCAAAACCTCACCTGAGTGCTTCGTCAGCATGTATATTGGCGATAAACTGCTGGGGGGGGGGGGCAAGGCCACCAAATTCAAGTGCAGTTTCCTACCACTTCAAGCAGGGTGCAAGGCCACCAAATTCAAGTGCAGTTTCCGACCACTTCAAACAGGATGCAAGGCCACCAAACTCAAGTGCAGTGTCATGCCACTTATAGCAGGGTGCAAGGCCAACAAATTTAAGTGCAGTTTCATGCCACTTCAAGCAGGGTGCAAGGCCACCACATTCAAATGCAGTTGCATACCATTTCAAGCAGGGTGAAACCACCATAAAAACCCCCATAAACCACACAAAACACCACATAAACACCACACAAACACCACACTTACAGTTCAGTAGACATTCAGTGTGTTCAGTTGATTCACTGCTCAGTCAGTCGTGATCTCTCCCTCCCCCATCTTGCAGAAACGGAACCACACCCACACTTCTGGGTTTTATAATTCCTCCCCCTCCCACCGGAAGGGGCGTGGCCTTCATGGCATGATTGACAGGAGAGAGATTCTCAACATTTTTTAAACACAACACTTTTATTTTTCATTAGGATGGGAAGAATCCTCTGCACCTGATGAGCGGAGGGGGACTGAGTAAGATGGCCAAAAATCACAGCCATAAGTGGAAGCAGCGTTTTATCTAAAATCAATATACAGTGAAAACAGGAAGTTGTCAAGTTCAGCCATTTGCTGTGCTTTAGTTCAAACCAACCACCACCAACCATTTGCTGTGCTTTAGTTCAAACCAACCACATTTTCATTTTCAAACCACATTAAGGGCACTCAAGGTCAGTAAAACCACACTCACAGTTTAGTAGACATGTGTTCAGCGTTATTCACAGCTCAGACTGAGAGACGTGACCCTCTCACTTCCCCCATCTTGCAGAGACTGACTGAGGTGAGGCACTCAACACTTTCGGGTTTATAGACCCTCCGGAAGGGGTGTGGCCTTCAGGAATCTCAACATTTTTTAAACACTTGTAACTCTTTTATTTTTCATGGCGTGATTGACAGGAGAGAGATTCTCAACAATCCTCTTGTCTTGCGCAGCGGAGGGGGAATCTGAATAAGATGGCCCAAAATCACAGCAGTAAGTGGCAGCGTTTTTCTAAAATCAATACACAGAACAACAGGAAGTGATCAAGATCAGACTTTTAATAATATATATATCATCAACTGTCTGTCGTGCACCATCCACGTTGAAACTTTGACCCAGAAAGCCACACCAATTCCTCAGAAGACCAAGGAAGTTCGGCATGTCTCCAACAATTCTTACCAACTTCCACATCGGATAAGAATTTGCACCATAGAAAGGATGTCAGGATGCATTACAGTTAAGTTTAGCAACGGCTCTGCCCAAGACTGCAAGACATTGTAGAGAGTTGTGGATATAGCCAAAGGCTTGTTTATACTTGCGTAGCATGATTTGACTGTACAGCATGCAAACAAATGTTTTCACTGCATCTTGCTGCATGTGACATTACCAAACCAATGTCAATACCAATAGTCCCTCCAAAGAGGTGGAACATATCCCAAATGATGGCGGTCATAAATAAGGTCGACAGTGAGAACCATTTTCTCATAGTAGAGATTTCTACAACCAGAGGGGATGAGTTTAAGACAGGGGTTAGAGGTTTAAATGGGAATTGAAGAAATAATTTTTTAACCAAGAATGCGGATGAATGCCTGAGAAACATAGAAAATAGGTGCAGGAGGAGGCCATTCGGCCCTTCGAGCCAACCATTGTGATTATTAAAATGTGCATTTTAAGTCCATCAAGAAGCTTGCCACTCCAATTTTGTTATATATTTTAACTTTATTCTATTTTGCCTTATTTAATACGGTGTATGTAAAATATTTAAGGTAAAATAGTTTGGCAAGGATTTATACATGCAGGCATGAGTTAGATTTATGTATTTATTTAACTGTTAAAGGCGCCTTCACTGAGGTGATGTTGAAGACAGGTACTTTCCCAATGCTGGTGATCTCGTGAAACACTGTAGCATAGATGGCTGTAGTGTGCCAAGTCCACAAAGCAGGGTTTGTATTGATTGATATTTGATGGCTGGCATGGATATGGCTGAAGACTATAATTGACTCTTAAATAATTTGCCTTATCTCTGTCTTAAATGGGTGGTCATTTATTTAAAGATAGTGACTTCCCTCCCTTTAGAGGTTAGGAATGCTGCGTAAAGACAGGGCCCTTCAGCCCACCAAGTCAATATCGACCATCGATCATCTGTTCACATTAGTTCCATGTTATCCCACTTTCACATCCACTCTTTTGCACACCAGGAGGAATTTTACAGGGGCTAATTAAAGTTTAAACCCGCACATCTTTGGGATGCGGCAGGAAACTAGAGCAACTGGAGGAAACGGACACAGAACATAGAAAAATAGGTGCAAGAATAGGCCCTTCGAGCCAGCACCGAACCTGGGTCTCCGTCTGTGAGTCAGCAGCCTACCTGCTGTGTAGGTCTTGTGAAGATCTCACAAAGTCTTGTAACCTACCTGAAAGGATACATTACATACGTTTTTATTATCTTAATTTAAGATGTCATTGTTAATAAAATGATAGTTTTATTGTTACTAAATTGCTCATAAAATGATATTTTAGAAAATTACATTGATTCATTTTTAAGTATTTATTTTTTAACTAACGTTCTTGTATTCGACAATGCAACTAGTGTTTTTATATATACATTAATGCAAAGGGGCTTTTTGATATATAAATGCTGCTCAATGAAACATTAGATTAGAGAGTCATACAGTACAGAAACATGCCCTTTAGCCACAGAATTGCAGAGAAATGTGGATGAGGCGCGCATCATCACACTGCCTCGGCAAGACTGCCAGCATAATCAAGGATGAGTCTCCCCCGTGTGACTCAGGGATGAGGTGCAGAAGTGTGACAACACACACCTCCAGATTCAGCGACAGCTTCTTTCCAGCTGTTATCAGACAGTTGGACCATCCCATCACTAACAGATTCACCACCTTATGGCTAAAGGAATTCCTCCTCATCTTCATTCTAAAGATACTTCCTCTTATTCTGAAGCTGTGTCCTCCGGTCCCAGACTCTCCCACAAGTAGAAACATCCTCTCCACATCCACTCTGTCCAGGGCCTTTTCATTGCTTTATCTGCCTGTAACTTGTTGAACTAATTGTGGCAATCCGATTAGCCAGGTCAAGAGTCACACATTTGTTTTGGCTTATAACTTAGGTTTTGTGTGATACACATTTCTTTCAATATTAAGCAAGACATAAAGAGCTAGAGTAACTCAACAGATCAGGCAGCATTTCTGGTGGAAATGGACAGGCAACGTTTCAAGTCGGGGCCCATCTCCATATAAAATGTAATTGAAAATTGCTGCCTAATCACCTGCTCAGCCATACTGTTTTGACCCTTCCCCTGCTTCCAGAGTTCTGCTCTTTAAATGCTAAGCTGAATATAAACATTAACAAAGATATAATTGATTTCTGTAAATGATAGTAACAATTTACGTTCAACTGACAGTTAAAATGAAAATATGCAATTATTATCCAGTCCGACTGTTCCAGCATTTGATGCATGATTGTGACATTCATTTTTACCGGATATTTAATTTGGCACTATAACGGAAATAGGTTTATAATATCCATAACATCTTGGCAAATTTCCTTGTCTGCTTTTCATTCTCCCAAAGCCTTCCACTCTAAATACATCAATCAGAATGTTTTCAACAAATCCTCATTAAATACCACAGATTCAGTGAATGGTCATTATTTGTCAATGGAGATATCATTCCTCCTGGTTCCTGTCCTTTTCCCTTTTCTGCATGGGAATTGTGAAGAGGTTTATTTCATGAATGGCAAAACGGCTTTTGACACATTGGCCTTCGTCAGTCAGATTATTGAGTATAGAAGTTGGGAGGTCATGTTGCACTTATCTAAGACGTTGGTGAGACCACATTTAGTTCAGTTCTGGGCACCATGTTAGAGGCAAGATCTTGTTAAGTTGGAAAGGATGCAGAAAGGTTTTACAACAATGTTGCCAAGACTCGACGGTCTGAGCTATAGGGAGAGGTTGAACAGGCTGGGACTCTATTCCCTAGAGCGCAGGAAGATGAGGGGTGATCTAATAGAGGTGTATAAAATCATGAGAGGAATAAATCGGGTAGATGCACAGAATCTCTTGCCCAAAGTAGAGGAACCGTGAACCGTAGGGCAAAGGTTTAAGATGAAGGGGAAAGATTTAATAGGAATCTGAGGGGTAACCTTTTCACATAAAAGATGGGGGATGTGTGCAAAGAGCTACCTGAGGAGGTAGTTGAGGCAGGGACTATCAGAATGTTTAAGAAACTATTAGACAGGTACATATATAGGACAGGTTTGGAGGGATATGGGCCAAGCGCAGGCAAGTGGGACTAGTCTAGGTGGGACTAGTGTAGATGGGACATGTTGGTTGGTGTGGGCATGTTGGGCCAAAGGATCTCTTTCCAAGCTGACACAATATCTCTGAAATGCCAAAACATAGAGGAAATTAACAGAAAAAGCCAAGTCACCTTGCCTTAGCTTTACCGATAAGTGAACGTTTGATGGATTCATACACAGCTATCTAGCTGCGGAAAGAGAGAGAGAGAGGTGTTTTTAACCCAACTGCGGAGAGAGAGAGGCGGAATAAGGAAATGTTACAAGCTGTTGAGTAAAGATGAGCAAAGGATGACGTTGTTCAAATATCCAATGGTCTGAAAACAGGCGAGCAGCACAACAATATCCTGAGGTCTAGAACTGTCGAGCACAGGAATGTACTTTAGATTTATTTTTATTTATTAGAAGTAGTGTACATTTCATAATACATTTCCTGTACCACTTCATATTTTAAACTTTAAAAAGAAGAAAAGTAAAGAGAGTTAGATAGGATAGTAAGTGCGTGAAAGAGTGATCAAGAGAGACCCTTAGAAACGTAAAACTCAAAAAAGAGTTAAGAAGAAAGCCAAAGAAAAAGAAAAAGAGAAGAAGAGAACAGAAGATATAAAAAGTAAAAAGTACTTTAGATTTAGAACATACTTCTTATACTTTAGACTTTGATAACAGTCATTATTAACTTGCACAGCACATTGATTAGGTTACATTTAGAGTGCTTGGTTCTTCTCGGACCAGCGGCAAAGTATGAAGGTGGTTGTGTACCGTGTAGTATCACCAGGGTGGTATCCTGGATGGAAAAATGAAGTAAAACTTGAAGTATTGAATCTCATTCCACACAGAAAGAGGTGGCTAAGAGTGGTTTTAATAGTTCTCCATTAGGAAAACATGATCAAAAATGTGTCCTAACCAAAGATACCTATAGTATCTTTGATCCTAACTGTTGGTCCTTAAAAAATAAAATAAGTAAAGAGGATAAACACAATCTGGTATCTGGGGTTGATATTATCTGCTAAATACTGCATTGACTAAAGATCAATTAATGCACAAATACTATTCCTCCTTGAATATGGTGGCTTTTACCTGAAAGAAAGCAATGAAATAAACATCAAATCATTGATAAATTCTCACATGCACCACATAATATCAAGCTTTCAAAATCCCTGAAAACACCAATAGCTTGACCCTCTCTGTCTCAAACCTCTATCTCTCTGACCAATGTGACAATTCATTTCCTCTCGCTCCAAGCCCTGTCCAGGCAGACAAACAGCCTTTGCTTTCCTGTTTCCTCCCCAATTCATTTTAATTTTAGCTTAGTTTTGTTTATCGTTATGTGTACCGAGGTATAGTGAAAAGCTTTTGTTGCGTGCTATCCAGTCAGCGGAAAGACTGTACATGATTACAATCGAGTCATCCACAGTGTACACAGGATCAAGGGAATAACATTTAGTGCAAGATAAAGTCCGTTCAAAGATAATCCGAGGTTTTCCATTGAGATAGATGGTAGCTCAGGACTGCTCGCTCAGAAGGGTCATTAACAAAGGTTGAAATTGAGGGAAAGGTGCAAGAAAAGTAGGAGCAAAGTAAAGTAGCTTCACGTGTGAATCTGAGTGGAACCGAATATGAGGCAGAGTAAGAAAAGGTTTTGAGAGAATGGCCAAGACTCAGCGAAACAGTTAAAGTAAGAGAGACCTGATTCCGTTTGGTCCCTGGACAACATGGTGGGAGACCAGTGAGCCACATATAAAGAATTCACGCTGCTTCCTGGCTCAGGTCTCCGTTAAACATAAAACACCAAGGAAGTGGCAGAACTCATAATGAAGGACAGCAGAACAAAACATCTATGCTGGATATTACCTCAGTCCTTTCACCTCCAAATTAATAACCCGTGCACAGAATTCTGAGATAAAATTGAATAGAGTCCAGAAGACCTACCGCTCATTTTTTCCTTCACATGCAGATAAGCTCCTCAAAACACGGGCAAAGTGGTTTACGTCTCAGACAGAAGAAACAAATTGAAAATCTTCAAATGCTACAGCATCCAAAGACAGCAAGTAATTTTGATATCAATACAGTGAAGATACAGGAAAGTAGACAAAAATGCTGGAGAATCTCAGCGGGTGAGGCAGCACCTATGGAGCGAAGGAAATAGGCAACGTTTGGGGCCGAAACCCTCCTTCAGACAGGAAGGTCATTTACAAGGATCTTGTGGCCCGAACAAAGTGTCTGTTTTCCATTTTGAAATAGTGAAGAATCATGTAATCACCTTCATTGCATCACAAATTCAAAAACAATTTACATTTCCAAGGTGTAGTTTCAATGGTCGATACCTGGCACTGAAAATAAATGTGCAGCATTACCAAATTGAGTATATTCACAAAACCTATTCCATCTCGACAGTTCAATCAGATACCCTCACCACAAACTTACCTCCATAACGCAAGACTATCTGATGGTTAATGTTGGAATTATTTAGAAATTGTTCACATTTACCATCAAAGGTTGATTAATAAAATTGAATAATTCTTCCTTCAAATTTAGGATTTGCCAAAGTTACTCTTTTTAGTTCAAAGCTGCTCAATTCATATGAGGCAATGATAGCACCTTAAAGTTCCACCTCTGCTGACCGGAATAAAATTGAATAAGTTATCCTCCAAATTTAAGATTTCCCAGAGGATAAGGGGAGAATTGATATAAGTATATATACAATTATGAGAGGCGTGGACAGTCAGGACCTTTCTCCCAGGGAGGAAATGGCAGAGACGAGAGGGCATAGCTTGTCATAGACGAGAGGGCAAAGTTTAAAGGAGATGAATGGAGCAAGTTTTTTTTTTAAAACAGAATGTGGATACGATGGCGGTATTTAAGGGGCTTTTAGATAGGCATATGGATATGCAGGGAATGGAGGAGCATGGATTATGTGATGGCAGATGAGATTAGTTTAGCTTGGCATCATTGTGCTCTGCAGTTCTGTTTTATGTTCCTGAATTTAAGATCCTGAATTTAAACTTTCTTCGCTTGTGAATGATACTTCCAACTCCAAATGTCATATATATCAACAGTATATCGACAAGAATTTGTGCTTAAGTGACCCACAGCACCCTTCTGTGAAAATAATTCCCCACTGAAAATCATAAGGTAGTGATCTTTTGTTGAAAAAAGTTACTCTTTTTAGTTCAAAGCTGCTCAATTCATATGAGGCAATGATAGCACATTAAAATTCCACCTCTGCTGTATTATTTGCACTGCTTAAATTAAATTGATGTTAATTTAATTTACAGCACCAAACGGCCACAGAATGTCTTCATTCATGTCTGCATCATTTAAAATTTAAAGGCACAAATTTTAACACGTCGTCCTAACACACTGGTGTAGAGGACATTTAGAAAGACGTTGCCAAGGTTAGAGGTTTATGTTTACAAAGAGAAACTCTTCAAATTTCCTGGAACTAAGGTAGAAATTAAACCTTAAGAGGCTCTCCTTTAGGAGATCGAATCACCCCACTTCCAGTCACCGACCGGAACTGCAAGGTACTCACCGGTTCCACGCTCCCCTCCAAGTCTGTCCAAAAAGCGCTGTCTGCGGAGGGCGCTTCTGCAGGGTGGACTGTTTACCCTCCTTAGGAGGCGAGGTCTCTCCTGCCACCAGCCGAGGAACTCTTTCCGGCGGCCACTCACCACGTACCTCGGTGACTGCCAACACCCCCCGGACACTTATTATTTTTTTTATTCAAATCGTTTGCTATGTCGCTCTTCAAGGGAGATGCTAAATGCATTTCGTTGTCTCTGTACTGTACACTGACAATTAAAATTGAATCTGAATCTGAATCTGAGTCTTTTAAGTTCCTGGGAGCTATCATCTCCAAGGACCTTAAATGAGGGGCCACCATCGACTCCACAGTCAAAAAGGCACAACAGGGGATGTACTTCCTGCGGCATCTGAGGAAGCACAATCTGCCACAGGCAATGGTGGTCCAATTATATGCAGCCATCGTAGAGTCTGTCCTCACCTTGGTCTGGTTTGGATCAGCCACCAAGCACGACATCCGGATGCTGCAGCGAATCGTCCGATCAGCTGAGAAGGTTATTGGCCGCAACCTTCCCTCCATTGACGAACTGTACACTGCAAGGGCCAGGAAGCGAGCCGGTAAGATCATCTCTGACCCCTCCCACTCTGGCCACAATCTCTTTGAATCACTTCTCTCTGGAAGGCGACTCCGGACTGTCAAAGCTGCCACAGCCAGACATAAAAACAGCTTTTTTTCCACGAGCTCTACTCAATAACCAAAAATCTGTAGCCTCCTTTTGCTCTGCTATTTTATTTAATTCACATGTTTAATCAATAATGTTTTATTATTCATGTATTATGTGTCATTCCTAACTATCACTGAATGTCATGCTGTCACCTGTGGGCGGAGCACTAAGGCGAATTCCTTGTATGTGAATACTTGGCCAATAAACTTATTCATTGATTCGTAAAGAGAAAGGGCCTATTTTCATTAGTAGGGAACCTTTGGCCCACCGACACCGTGCCGGCCAGTGATCCTCATACACTAGCTCTATCCAACACACCAGGGACGATTTACAATCTTACCAAAGCCAATTAACCCACAAACCTGTATGTCTTTGGAGTGTGGGAGGAAACGGGAACACCCGGAGAAAACCCACTCGGTCACAGGGAGAACGAACAAACTCCATACAGACAGCACCCGTGGTCAGAATCAAACCCGGGTCTCTGGTGCTGTAAGGCTGCAACTCCACTGCTGTGCTACTGTGCCGCCCTCTAAAGCTTACTGCCTGAAAGATAGTGGAGGCAAAAATCCTTCACCACAATCCAAAAGGGCATCCTATTGAGCTGTAACCTGAGTGTTAAGAGTGTTTTATTGCCATATGTCTGGAAAACGGAACAATTAAATTCTTACTTGCAGCATCTAAGCAGATATATGGACATAGTGCTCAATAGACACCACAATAAACAACAAGAAGTTCAATATATCAACACAAACAACACTATAGTGCAAAGACAAAAGCTTTGCTCCAAGTCCCTAGAGCAATCATGACAGTTTGTCATTCGGAGTTTAATTGGAGGCCGTATTGTTCAATAGCCTGATGGGTGTTTTTGAAGGATAACCTTGGCTATGGACCAAGGGCTGGAGATTGCATCAAACTGTTCCCCTTCTGTGCAAGCTTGGTTGGATATATGCCTCAAACATGGGAAGGAATATAGCCCAACAGCCACGTGAGTGGCAAGGGTGTGTTACTTGAAGAGAGGTGCGAACACTACTGACTACGACAGTATTGAATATATTTAAATATATATTGTATGCCCAGCCCATTTTGAAATGTAAATAAATAAATAATGTATATATATATATACACACATACACATACATATATATATATATATTTACACACACGTACACACATGCACATACACATGGGACAAGACAGCCCAACTCTTGTACTCAATGCACAGCTTCTGATTTGTGTATATATTTCTTACAATGAAGAAAGTTTTTTTTTTTAATTTACAAAAAGTCTTTTCCAATTACAAGGAAAAACAAAAATAGATAGTCACAAAATGCTGCAGTAACTCAGTGGGTCAATGAGCATCTCTGGAGAGGGGGGGGGGGGGGGGGGGGGGGTTGGGGGGGTGGTGGCGGGGGTTGTGGGGGGGGGTGTGGGGGGGGGGTTGGGGGGGGTGTTGGGTGGATGGGGGGTGGGTTGGTCACTGGTCGTTCTCCACCGGGATCAGAGTCTCCGCTTTCCGACATTGACGACATCTCCGACTGGGCTGGGTCTCCCACACTGGGCTGGGCTGGGCTGGGTCTCCAAAGATGGGCTGCTGCTTGGGGTGGGGCTGCTGCTTGGGGTGGGGGCTGCTGCTGGGGCGGGGCTGCTGCTCGGGCGGGGCTGCTGCTCGGGGCGGGGCTGCTGCTCGGGGCGGGGCTGCTGCTCGGGGCGGGGCTGCTGCTGCGGGGCGGGGCTGCTGCTCGGGGCGGGGCTGCTGCTCGGGGCGGGGCTGCTGCTCGGGGCTGGGCTGCTTCGGGTCCCTCCGAAAGTCCGGTTGGAAACGTCCGCCGGCCATCCTCAGCTCCAGTAAAGACATGATGGCGCAGGAAGTGGCGGACGGTCCTGGGGAGTGACAGGGGAAGAGACTAATCCGCGCGGCGCTGACTGGCAGGAGAAGTGATCGATCTGCACACACTTGTTTTTTTAAGATTTTTAAACCTCACTCATTTTTACGACATTCAACCGATCGGAACGAAACTTAGTGCACTCGCAGCACAGGAGACCGGTGAGTGAACTGCCGAAAAATCGTAGCGCTATCGCGAACCGTTTTTGCGAAAATAGAAAGACCGCCAAACCAGAAGATAACAAGATAAGAGGTTTATTTAGATAGATAGATAGATAGATAGATAGATAGATAGATAGATAGATAGATAGATAGATAGATAGATAGATAGATAGATAGATAGATAGATATATATAGATAGATATATATATATATATATATATATATATGTGTGTGTATGCTACTCTTTGTTGCAGCTGTAAGAAGTACAACACAATAGCATGTTTAGCAATTCAATATTCATTTCTTAGTGTAAGTTATTGTCGATTAGTGTGTGTGTGTGTGTGTGTGTGTGTACGCATATATATAATATATATATATATAAAGCAATACTGTGAATAAATGTTGCTGAAACTCTGCAAGATCAGGTTTTCTAAATTATGTGGACCTCTTAATTAGAAACAAAAGTGGTTCTGTTTAAGATTTCACTCAGCCAGCTGTTTATCATCTGTCCTGCCCCAGTCAAAAGGTTGGAATAGAGAACTTGCAGAATTCTTCCTGGAACTGGGGCCCTGACGTAACTTTCTGACAGAAAAAATTAGATTCTCGTCAACCAGCTTGTCTGCAATTGGAATGAAATTTAATGTGCCAAAGTAAATTTACGTAAAGGGAGGGAAATATACATGAATATAAATAGCATATATTTAACCACTGGATATATATTATTATATATAATATATATATATATATATATATATATATATATATATATATATATATATATATATATATATATATATTAACCCAATAGTAGACAGCCATCCAAACCATCTCTGGGTGCCCGCTCTACCACCCACCAAATGGAGCTCGGGTCCTGGCAGACATTGACACAGAGACAACAACCTGGCTGCTCAACACCTGGCTTGGGATCCAACTATTCCTTTGGTTTATGTTTCATTCGCAAGAAGAAGAACCCAATATATTTTTATATAAGGACCATATAAATAAATTTTGTACACATATATGTATACACATTTCCAACCTCAACATAGACGGTCCTGAGGGATAGAAACATAGAAACATAGAAAATAGGTGCAGGAGTAGGCCATTCAATATGATCATGGCTGATCATCCAACTCAGTATCCTGTTCCTGCCTTCTCTCCATACCCCCTGATCCCTTTAGCCACAAGGGCCACATCTACCTCCCTCTTAAATATAGCCAATGAACTGGCCTCAACTACCTTCTGCGGCAGAGAATTCCAGAGATTCACCACTCTCTGTGTGAAAAAGGTTTTCCTCATCTCGGTCCTAAAAGATTTCCCCCTTATCCTTAAACTATGACCCCTTGTTCTGGACTTCCTCAACATCGGGAACAATCTTCCTGCATCTAGCCTGTCCAACCCCTTAAGAATTTTGTAAGTCTCTTTAAGATCCCCCCTCAATCTTCTAAATTCTAGCGAGTACAAACCGAGTCTATCCAGTCTTTCTTCATATGAAAGTCCTGACATCCCAGGAATCAGTCTGGTGAACCTTCTCTGTACTCCCTCTATGGCAAGAATGTCTTTCCTCAGATTAGGAGACCAAAGCTGTACGCAATACTCCAGGTGTGGTCTCACCAAGACCCTGTACAACTGCAGTAGAACCTCCCTGCTCCTATACTCAAATCCTTTTGCTATGGATCTTGTCATCGTTGGTACGGAGAGAGCATGGAGAAACAAGGAACTGAAGACGCTGGTTTACGAAAATATACAGTGCCCTCCATAATGTTTGGGACAAAGACCCATCATTTATTTATTTGATTCTGTACTCCACAATCTGAGATTTGTAATAGAAAACAATCACATGTGGTTAAAGTGCACATTGTCAGATTTTAATAAAGGCCATTTTTATACATTTTGGTTTCACCATGTAGAAATTACAGCAGTGTTTAAAGATAGTACCCTCCCCACCCCCACATGGCTTCACAGGTGTTTGTAATTGCTCAGGTGTGTTTAATTGCCTCCTTCATGCCAGTATAAGAGATCTCTCAGCACCTCGTCTTTCCTCCAGTCTTTCCATCACCTTTGGAAACTTTTATTGCTGTTTATCAACATGAGGACCAAAGTTGTGCCAATGAAAGTCAAATAAGCCATTATGAAACCAAGAATAAAACTGTTAGAGACATCAGCCAAACCTTAGGCTTACCAAAATCAACTGGTTGGAACATCATTAAGAAGAAAGAGAGCACTGGTGAGCTTACTAATCATAAAGGGACTGGCAGGCCAAGGAAGACCTCCACAGCTGATGACAGAAGAATTATCTATAATAAAGAAATCCATAGTTTAAGGATAAGGGGGAAATCCAACAGATCAGAAACAATCTTCAGGAGTCAGGTGTGGATTTGTCAATGACCACTGTCTGCAGAAGACTTAAAAGAGCAACCACAGTTCTAGGAAAAGGTCTTGTGGACAGATGAGATGAAGATTAACTTATATCAGAGTGATGGCAAGAGTAAAGTATGGAGAAGAGAAGGAACTGCCCAAGATCCAAAGCATACCACCTCATCTGTGAAACACGGTGGTGGGGGTGTTATGGCCTGGGCATATATGGCTGCTGAAGGTACTGACTCACTTATCTTCATTGATGATACAACTGCTGATGGTCGTAGCATAATGAATTCTGAAGTGTATAGACACATCCTATCTGCTCAATTAAAAAAAAACAAAAGTCTCAAAACACAATGATCCCAAACATACCGCTAAAGCAACAAAGGAGATTTTCAATGCGAAAAAATTGTAATTTCTTGAGCTCCGTCAATCACCTGATCTGAACCCAATTGTTCATGCCTTTTATATGCTGAAGAGAAAACTGAAGGGAACTAGCCCCTAAATCAAGCATTAGCTAAAAATGGCCACAATGCAGGCCTGGCAGAGCATCACCAGAGAAGACACCCAGCAACTGGTGATGTCCATGAATCGCAGACTTCAAGCAGTCAAAGGATATGCAACAAAATACTAAACATGACTACTTTCATTTACATGACATTGCCGTGTCCCAAACATTACAGTGCCCTGAAATGGGGGGACTATGTATAAACACTGCTGTAATTTCTACATGATGAAACCAAAATGTATAAAAATGGCCTTTATTAAAATCTGACAATGTGCACTTTAACCACATGTGATTTTTTTTTCTATTACAAATCTCAAATTGTGGAGTACAGAGGCAAATAATTAAATAAAGGGTCTTTGTCCCAAACATTATGGAAGGCACTGTATATACAATGTGCTGGAGTAACTCAGCAGGACAGGCAGCATCTCTGGGGAATATGGATAGGTGACGTGCAGAGGATGGATCCCTTTTGTGAGAATTTAAAACAGACCTTTTCAAAACAGAGGGTCGCCCACTTAAGACAGAGATGAGAGGATTTTTTCTTCCCCCAAATAGTCTTGAAAATTACACCACTCTCCTCAAAGGAAGGTGAAAGCAGAATATTTGAATAATTCTAAAACAGAAGCAGACAGAAATCTTGCTAAGTAACCCAGTAAGATATAGTCTGGACGGCTATAATGCAAGAATTAAGACACAAGGAACTGCAGGTGCTGGAATCTTGAGCAAAACACAAAGTGCTGGAGAAACAAAGAACTGACAGAAGGTACACAAAAATGCTGGAGAATCTCGGCGGGTGCAGCAGCATCTGTGGAGCGAAGGAAATAGGCAATGTTTCAGGCTGAAACGCTTCTTCAGGAAGCTGCTGCACCCGCTGAGTTTCTCCAGCATTTTTGTGTACCTTCGATTTTCCAGCATCTACAGTTCCTTCTTAAACAAAGAACTGACAGATGTTGGTTTATACCAAAGATAGACACAAAGCACAGAGTAACTCAGTGGGTCAGGCAGCATCTCTGGAGAAAAAGGGTGGGTGATGTTTCAGGTCGGGACCCTTCTTCCGACTCTGCAAATTGGGTTGGGTCGGAACTGGGAGGTGCAGAACCAAAGTTAGAAGCCACGAGGCCCAAGGTGGAGGCGCAGGCAAGTGGCGAGTAAACCCATGTGGCTGGGGTAGCGAGTCCGGGTTAAAACATGGTCTAGGGTCGGAGAGCCGTGGGTATCACAGAGGGGGAACAGCGAGAGAGGGTGTTGCAGAACTCCCATTGGAGAGAGGAGGAGAATTCTTCAAAGTAGGCATACCTTGAGACAGGGGCGGTAAAAACCGGGGTGGGGGGGGGGGGGGGGCAGGGGGGACATGTCCCCCTCTGTTGGAGAGGTGTGGGACATCCCCCCCAAGTTTTTGTAATCCGAATTTATAACCCGGTGAAATCTCCGCTTTCCGCGAGACAGTGGGGGTGGGACTGCTGTTCGAGGGTGTCGATTGGACGAGAGAGATGTGGGTCAGCAGGCAATGGGGGTGGGACATGATGATTCAGCGTGATCATTGGAGGAGGGAGACGTGCCAAAACACTCTCGGCACAGACCTGCGCCTCATCAGCAGTCAGGATCCATCCCGGCTCTCTGGCGCTGTCCCCCCCCCCGGGTGTCCCCCCCCCCCACGCCCGCGGATGGCCAGAGACATCGGGAGTCAGACGCGAGCTGTATCCCCAGGCCCACAGCCAGCGCAGAGAAGTAGCACTAAACCCAGCTCAACTCTGCCTGTCCCGCCAGGTGAACCTGCCTGGGCTTGCGGGAAATATGGCCAGCGCGGAGAAGCAGCGCTGGTGTCCCGTCAGTCCAGGCAGGGCTGTAGGTTAACCCGGCGAGACGGGCAGAGTTGAGCTGCATTTAACGCTGGATTGAGCCTCCGAAGCCTCGCGCGTGTGAGTGTGAGTGTGCGCATTCGCGCGGGGCCGCCAAAAAATGGTCTGGCCTCTGTCCCCCGGTCCCCTCCATATTTTGATAGCGAGTTCCGTGCCTGCCTTGAGAAGACTTCACAGTGGAGCAGACAAAATGTAAAAACAAAAAACTGCAGATGCTGGTTTACACTGAAGATGGACACATAAGTGGCAGAGGAACTCAGCGGGTCAAGCAGCATCTGCAGAGGAAAGTTCATACGTTTTATGAGCAGAATTAGGCCATTTGGCCCATCAAGTCAACTCTGCCATTCAATTATGGCTGATCTATCTTTCCCTCTCAACCCCATTCTCCTGCCTTCTCCCCATAACCCATGACATCGCACTAATCAAGGAATGGACTGGCGCATTTCTAGTGGGGACCCTTTAGACGGGAATGGAGTTGGGAATGAGATCTGACAGCCTTTATTAAATGCTAGAATAGTCTTAAGGGGCCGAGTGGCCTACCCCTGGGTATGCGTTTGTGTTTAGATAGTATCGTTATATAAATAGTAATCACATTGTGAAAACACATATAATTAATGATATATATATATTATATGAAGTGTGGATAAACGGTGCATTTGTATGCAATGACTTGCTACAGTGTTTCAGTAAGTGTGAGATTCCAGTGTGTAGTAATTGATTGGTGGGTGATGAATGATGTTACTGTGCTGTGGCTGGGCGTACGAAGAGGGGCTGGAGAGGGGATTGCCAGAGAGGGGGGCGTGACAGCCCACTGACAGGCATCGTGTGAAGGCTGGTGAACGCCGCTTCGCTCCTCACCCACTCTCTCACTCACTCACTCACTCACTCCGCCGCTCAGACAGAGTCCGACTGCCCCCCCCCTACACACACCAGCCGGGCTCCGGGAGACTCGCCCACCACAGTCACACCGACCCTGACATCTGCAGAAACAACAGCCCGACCATCCCTGGAGGTGGAACATAAAGAGACAAGGGAGAGATACAGAGAGACTCGGACAATCTCCAGTCTGCACACACAGACCCGGTAAGAAACACATGTGGCAGCCACCAACCCTTGCATGCTTTTGTAGAGGGGCGAGTGAGTTAAACGGAGGCGATTTCTCGCCATGGACTGGAGAGGAGAGGGAGGGGAGAGTGTTTGCACACTGGAGCAGCTGGCGTTAAACTTTAGCCAGCTCCCCATGGTCTAGTTTCTCCTCGAGTGCTGCAACGTGAGCTGGTCTCGACAGCCTGCGAGCCACCGCCGGGCAGGGGGAGTGAGATGAACACTGAGCACCCGGCTGTGTCATCCGAAGGGGGTTTTTTGGTGACCATGGGGGGAACGGTGAGCTGTTTGCTCGCACCGTGGTCTCAGGCGTGAGCTCTGGGCTGTGAGCAACTACTTGCATGCAGTGGCTGAAATCACAGCCAACCCTGCGGTCCACTTGTCAAAGTGAACGGATGGAACTCAAACTGCAGATGCTGGTTTAAACCTAAGATTGACACAAAAAGCTGGAGGAACTCAACGGGCCAGGCAGCATCTCTGGAGAGAAGGAATGGGCGACGTTTCAGTTCGAGACCCTTCTTCAAACTCCAGTCTGAAGAAGGGTCTCGACCCGAAAAATCACCCATTCCTTCTCATCGGGTATGCTGCCTGTCCCGCTGAGTTACTCCAGCATTTTGTGTCAATCTTGGCATGAAACTCAAATCTCCACCCAACCCTTATCTCACCCTCGCTTTGTATCAGTGGACATTGCATGCATGTGTGTGTCCAAGTGCTGATATATGCATATATATATATATGCTTGTGTGTGTGTGTGTACTTGTGTGCAGGTGTATTGCGTTATTGGTGTGTGTTGCATGGGGCGTTCACCAGCCTTCACACCGTGCCTGTCAGTGGGCTGTCACGCCCCCCTCTCTGGCAACCCCCTCTCCAGCCCCACTGCTCCTATGTGTGTCCATGTGTTTGTATGTGCACTGGTGTTCATGTGTGGCTCCACACATTGGTGTGCAGTGTGTGTTCCTCTGTTTTCTGTCCACATGTAGACAGGTTGCTATTTTTACTACGTGCTCATGTGTGTTGTCACATGATTGTGTGTGTGCAAAATGTTGCGTGCGTTTCTGCCTCCATGTGACCATATGTTGTGTGTGTATCTGTCTGTGTTGTGTGTTTTTCACGTGTAGTGTGTGTGTCTACTTGTTGGGAGTGTGTTGTGTGTCTACATGTGTGTGTGTGAGGGTGTTTTGTATGGGTGTGTATGTGCGTGCATGTGAGTGAGTGTGTGTTTGTCCACATGTTGCATGTGTGCATGTGTGTGCATATCCACCTTTTGTGTATGTGTATCTGTACACATGTGTGAATGTGTGGTCAGTCCATGTGTGTATTTGCACATATCAACCTGTTTGTGTGTGTGTGTGTCTGAGCACGTGTATGTGTGCGCGCGCTTGTCCACCTGTTTCAGGTGTGTGTGTGTCGAGCTGTTGGGTCCACCTGTTTTGTGTGTGTACGTCCCTGCTAGTGTGTGCATGTGTGTGTCCACCTTTTGTGAATGTGGGTGAATCTGGCCCCTCTCTCTTTTTTCTGTTCCCACCACGTGGCCACCACACGACACATGTTTGATCCCAGCTCCCCATCATGTTGTGTAGCTGCTGCTCCATGAGATAGTCTGAAGCAGCCCTGGCACTGGTTGCAGGTTGACTCTGATATCTTCACCATACACGCTGTATTTTTAGTGTTGCTGCCATATTAAGATTTTTTTTGCTGTGTGTGCCAGCACCAAATGTGGAGTGTAAAATATGTCAGCCTGCCACTGCCAGTTTAATCTGGCCCACCGCAACGCTGATGAAATCTTCTCCATGAGATCTCTGCTGGAATTATTGGTGTAATTGTCAATTGTGTAAACATCACGCTGCTTGGCTGTCGTTAAAGTTGTCAATGCGAGATACTGTGCTACTCTTCGTTAGTTTAAAAGGGCAATAAAATATTTCCGAATAAGAAAAATGTACACAAGGGCGGCACAGTGGCGCAACGGGTAGAGCTGCTGCCTCTCAGCGCCAGAGACCCGGGTTTAGTCCCGATCTCGGGTGTTGTCTGTGTGGAATTCCCTGTGACCGCGTGGGTTTCCTCCTGCATCCCAAAGACGTGGGGGTTTGTTGGTTAATTAGCCTCCGTAAAATTGCCCCTAATGTACAGGGAGTGGATGAGAAAGTGGGATAACATAGAAGTACACCTCTACATTCTAATTTAGAAGCCAAACACTAATGAACACTCCAAGTGCACTTTAGATATATACGTGTGCAATATATAGCAAAGCTGCCCCTTTTTATTCTTGCGTTTTACTTTTACGTTTTTAAATGATGTTATTTTTATTGAATGCAGTATATTGTGTTTTTACCACGTGCGAGCAAAGCACCAAGTCAAACTCCTTGTACGTGTACATACGTGGCCAATAAATTGATTCTGGTGAAACTAGTGTGGATGGATGATCGATGGTTGTCATGGACCAGGTTGAAGGGCCTGTTTCCCTGCTGTATCTCTAAACTTTCTGGGTATGCAGTAAAATTGGTTTGTAACTGTGCGTGAACACACTTAGATGTTTGTCAACGACCGGCGGTGGAAGCAGACAGTCTGAAAGAGCTCTGTTCTCATTGCTGGAGCTTTCCCAGTCAGATAGCTGCCTTACGACCGCAGATTATCAGTATATCTGTCAGCATGTTTAGCAGCCGTAGAGTCATACAGCGTGGAAACAGGCCCTTCGGCACAACTTGACCAACATTTCCCATCTACACTTGTCCCGCCTGCCTGCATTTGACCCATATCCCTCTAAACCTTTTCTATCCATGTACCTGTCCAAACGTTTTATTAAATGTTGCGATTGCACATGCCTCAACTACCTCCTCCAGCAGCTTGTTCCATACACCCACCACCCTTTGTGTTAAATAGTTACCCCTCAGATTCCTATAACATCTTTTCCTCCCTCACCGTAAACCTATTTTGACTGGTTCTCAATGTCGCTGCTCTGGAGCTAGTGCGTCTACTTGATCTGTTCCTCTCATGATTTTGTGAGCCTTCAGGTCACATTGTTTGGCTCCTTCCCTGCCTGTAGCTTCTCTCTCTATCTCTCATGGAACAGGCTCAGGGGCCAACTGGCCTGCTCCTGCTCCTGTTTCATTCCTCTTAATTCTCACAGAATCCATCACCCTGCCTCATTATCCTTTTCACCCAAGACTCTCTTCCTTCTACATGATTTTCTGATGCTTCTTATCACAAGCACCTTCTCAGCTCATCCTCTCTGCTCCTTCATTAAGTCCTTTCACTGTCGTTGTGATTTGAGGTCCTCTTGCTTACCAGAAGAGCAATCGCACTTGTGGTGTAGAGTGGGCAGCGGTAGAGTTACTGCCTTATATCGCTAGAGACCCGTGTTTGATCCTGTCTCCGGGCCTTATCTGCACAGAGTTTGCACATTCTCCCCTTGAGTGTGGGTTTTCTATGTGTACTCGGTTTCCTCCCACACTCCAAAGACGTACAGGTTTATGGGTCGCTTGGCTTCAGTAAAAATTGGAATTTGACCCTAGTGTGTTCGATAGTGCATTTGTACGGGGTGATCGCTGGTTGGAGCAGACTCGGTGGGCTGAAGGGCTTGTTTCCACTCTGTATCTCTAAAGTAAAGAACAATCAATAACAGCGACTCTCCAAAATGCCTCGTTGCTACTTACACACTTCCTCATCTCGTGTTTTTTGCTCTCTTCAAAGTAATGGGTTGTTTTCGAGTAGGTCAACTCTGGACTCATGCTGCCTGCCTCTCACTGTCTCCTTTAAGTGAGTCATTTTCTCTATCTCAGCAAATTAGAAGCATCTTGTTGAAGCTCCTTCCATTGATATAGAAACGCATTCCCGTTAAATAAGTCACCTCACGTTTTTGCTTATTAATCTCGGTGGGTGGACCAGCATGGACCACATAACTACACCATTGCTAAGAACGTATATTTCAACCTCTTAAGAAACACTTGTTCCTGCCTTAGTTTCTGAACTTTTCCTCCATGTCTTTCTTATCCAAAATTTTAATTTAGGTATTGCACATGACATGCCTCCAACTTCTCATTTGTAACTGTATTCTCTCATGTCAGGTTTGACAAATACATGGGTAGAATAGGTTTAGAAGGATATGGTCCAAACGCGGGCAGGTGGGACTAGTGCAGATGGGGTATCTTGGTCAGCATGTGCAAGTTGGGCCAAAGGACCCGTTTCCGTGCTGTATGGCTCCATGGCTCTAATTTCAATTAATTCATTAATTGCGTGCCCTTTCAATTATACTGGCTCGGTTAATGGCGCCTTAGTTTAAAAAACCTTCTCATTTTCAAATCGCAAGGACTCAGCCCTCCATAGCTCTTAAACTTTACCCCTTTCACCTTAAAGCTCTGCCCTCTAGTCTTTGACATTTCCATCCTGGGAGTAAAGGTTCTGATTGCCTAACCCTATTAATGCCTCTAATAAATGTATATACTTTTATGTATATACTTTAAGTCAAGTCTCCTCTCAACCTCCGGCGCTCCAGAGAAAACAATGGATCCAAAACTTGGTTCCGCTCACTTAAGTGTGCGGAGGACCTCTACCTGACAGCTTCAGCGGGTGCAACTTTAGTTGTGGCTAATAATGATGCCGGGCCTCCTCTCGCTTCTGCACCCTTCCCCTCACGACTTGGTGTTTTCCCCTTTGGCCCTTTGCCCATTTCTATCTTTCCGAGCATAATCTTTCTCTCTCGCCATCCCTTCCATCTACATTCCTTCCTCTAGCTTCACAATTCACAACTACTCAGTCCTTTTGTCTCACACCTTTGGTCTTTTCATATCTGGCCTTAGTCCAACCATCTGCCTTTTTGAAATCCCCCCCCTCACCTGTATCAACGTATTAGCATTCAGACTTTGGCCTGGAACTCCTCTCTCACAGCTATCTTCCCCACCTCCTACAGTCAGTCTGATGATGGGTATCTTGACCCGAAACATAACCTATCCATGTTCTCCAGAGGTGCTGCTTGACCCGCTGAGTTTCTCCTGAGTTACTGTATCTTCTCGTTGTCTCACTCTCTGTGTCTCCGATCCAAATCTCCTGATTTCTACTTCTCCACCTTTGACTTTGGCATTTGTTGCCACTGGGTGGTATTTTCTGGCTTGCCTGTAACTTTAGAGTTGCAGGCAAGGACAGAGAGTTTGTTGGCCTGCCTGAAACTTCAGTTAAAGAGTAACAGAAGCGACAGGCACCTCACGATTTCACATTCGTTTTCCTGGGGCCTCTGTGACCTGGTAACAAGGATGTAAAACGAGTGGAGAACCAGCAGAAATTTGCCCCATGCTGCCTGTTTGTTTGTCTTCCCCAAGTCTAGCACTATCTTAATAACATTGTCCACCTTTGAATCTTTGTTTGCCCAACCTTGTTCCACCCTTGCCACATCAACTTCAGAAGACCTCTTCAGAAGTATATCATTGATATGAAACACTTTATGAAACCATGACATTATTAGTAGCGTCGAGTGGAGTGGGTAGCACGGTGGTGCAGCGGTAGTGTTGCTGCCTAATGCCCCTGTCCCACTTAGGAAACATGAACAGAAACCTCTGGAGACTTTGCGCCCCACCCAAGGTTTCCGTGCGATTCCCGGAGGTCGCAGGTGGTTGCCGGAGGTTGCAGGTAGGGAGACTGACAAAAACCTCCGTAAACTTCCGGGAACCTTAGGTGGGACGCAAAGTCTCCAGAGGTTTCCGTTCAGGTTTCCTAAATTGGACAGGGGCATTATACTGCCAGAGACCCGGCTTTGATCCTGACTACAGATGCTGTCTGCACAAAGTTTGTATTTTCTTCCTGTGACCGCGTGGGTTTTCTCCGGCTGCTCCGGATTCCTCCCACACTCCAAAGATGTACAGGTTTGTAGATTAATCGGCTTTGGTAAAAAATGTAAAATGTTCCTAGTGTGTAGTGTGTACTAGTGTACTGAGATCACTGGTTGGTGAGGACTCGATGGGCCGAGGGGGCCGTGCTGTATCTCTAAACTAAAATATACGTCAAGATGTCTCTTTGCTTTCTTTTAAATTGCCTGCAATAAGAAGGAGCTAAACTTTTAAACTTGCACTGAACTATTTTGGCTGCTTAAATTGTCCCCTGTTTTTTATCGAAGTGCTCTGAGTCATACACTCCACTTTCCTTCCAAACCCTGGCTGTACCTGTCCCCTTTGGTCTGGTCCTTAATCACTGGAGCATTTCCATACACCAAATGCAAGGATTCATGGCCCTTTTCATGGGCTCTGGGCATTCACTTCGACAAATCAATAAGCATATAAATCCCAAACATTTCCATTTTGAGACTTAAATTAGAAACTTAAATGTCAGACCTAATCATTTGATAAAATCTGTGATGAGTGAAGCACTTGGAAATCCACTGAGGTTTTGTTCTTTGTCATTGCTGTTTGAACAGCGAGTGAAAGTTGTGTACTGTTTCGAGAGTGACTTGCATGTGACCATGTGGGTGATGTAGCACTTCTGGGAAATAGATTTGGGACAGAAGTTCATCTATGGACCTTAATCCATTGGCGATATGTCTATAATCTATTGATAAACCCGCCTGATCTATTGGAGGTTTAATTAAAGCACCATAGTAAAAAAGTAGTGATCACAATGACCTTCTTTTTACACAAATGTGGAATGTCCTAAGTTTTGCATACAGAGTGTGCTTGTCATACAAAGTGTACATAACTGGATAATGCAAATCAGCAAGGGTTCAAATTGCGACAGAGCTTCTAAATCTATTTAAAATAAAACAAAGATAGGGTCAGACCCTCAGTCTATCTTTAATCGGGCTCTTCTGTTTTTTATCTTGTACTAAACATTATTCCCTTTATCATGTATCTCTACACTCTGGATGCCGCCTTTGCTCGCTGGCTCAATTGTAATCATGTATAACCTTTCCGCTGACTGGTTAGCACGCAATAAAATGCTTTTCACTGTACCTCGGTACACGTTGACAATGAACTAAAGTAAACAATGCTTGCAGAGGGAGAATAGGTTAATAAACGTGTAAAGAGTAAAATGGCCAGATTGTACATATGATGCAGAGTGGGTTGTTATGGTGATTGCAACACCAAAGGTTCTCATCTTTTACATAACTTTGCATTGAATCTTCAGAAAGCCACAGATGCAAGGCTGCATTCAGTGTGGTTCTCTTTCTCTGTGAATTAATTATACTTATAAATTTAGCTTATAAATGTCATGCTAAATACCAAGCACAAACATACTTACTTCTGCATCTGCAAATGTCCAACACATCTTTAAAAAAATTCTGGTTTGTGGAATGGAGAGAAGTTACAGGACGGGACATTCTTCTGTCCTGTCCTGATTACCACAGAACGGAGCAGTTTACCAGGGTATTTTCGAGAATAGTTAAATGTCCAACACATCGATGGGTCTGGAGTTGCTCAATAGTACAGATGAGATAACAAAAAGGCAGGTTTCCTTCACTAAAATACATAGATTTTATAACCCATTCAGGAGTTTTACAGTCACCATTTTTGATTTGAGCTTGTTTTGAGTTTAAATTCTCCAGTTGCCTGATGCGATTTCAAATCACACCTCTAGATTAGTTATCTGTCCCTCTGGATACTAATCCACGAACGAACCTCTATGCTGCTGAGCTGTTTTGGGACTGCTTCTCTTTGTGAAGTTTTTAGTCCTCCACAAATCTCCTTCATGTTACTGAAGCGTTGGACAGTTGCTGTCCTGTTCAGCAATTTCCTCTACAAACTCTCACGATCTCCTACTCGGGGAACTCCAAGTGGATCAAGGGGATAGAAACAAACGGGACATTAGCTCAAAGATAAACACAAAAAGCTGGAGTAACTCAGTGGGACAGGCAGCATCTGTGGAGAGAAGGAATGGGTGACGTTTCGGGTCGAGACCCTTCTTCAGCTTCAACTCAGTTGTTCAGGAGCACGAGGCAAGCAGCTATAAATCTAAAGAGGTCGGGAAGCTAAAGGTGTTACAGGTGCCATTAAATATAGATCTTTTAATATAATTAATTTGAATATGAATGTCATCATTTCGGGTGGAACGGTGGTGCAGCGGTAGAGTTGCTGCCTTAAAGCGCCAGAGACCCGGGTGTGATCCTGACTACAGGTGCTGTCTGTACGAAGTTTGTATGTTTTTCCTGTGACCACCTGGGGTTTCTCCGGCTGCTCCGGTTTCCTCCCACACTCCAAAGACGTGCAGGTTTGTAGGTTAATTGGCTTAGTTCAAATTGTAAAATGTCACTAGGGTGTCGGATAGTGTTGGTGTATGGGGATCGCTGGTTGACGTGGACCCGGTGGGCCAAATGGCCTGTTTCTGTGCTGTATCTCTTCAGCCTAAATTCTAGTCTGAGTATAATTGGGACAGCATAGTAGTGCAGCTGGAAAAGCTGCTGTCCCACGGCACTAGAGACCCGGCTTTGATCCTGACTTCGGGTGTGGAGTTTGCACGTTTTCCCTGAGACCCAGTGTTTCCACTTGGTGCTCCGGTTTCTTCCCCCATCCCAAACATGTGTTGGTTTGTAGGTTAATTGACCTCTGTAAGTTGCCCTTAGTGTGCAGGGAGCAGGTGAGAAAGTTGGATAACATACTAAGGTTATCTAAGGTGAATAGGTGATCGATGGTCGGCGTGGACTGGGTAGGTGTTTCCATGTTGTATCTCTAATCTAATCTAACAACAATTGTATAAATCTACCATTTAATGAGTTGTGAGCTCTGCAAACAGAGTCTGCGATTACAAGCCTTGACTTTTTTGCAGAACAAGAACGGAAAGGGAATACTAAGATGGAATCCAGAGAAACCAAGAGCAAACAAACAAACGGGGCCACAGTGCAAAATTATGTGAAAGGAACTAAGAATGTTTAAAGCCAAACCTAAAAGCTGCAAGTTGTAATGTATAGAGCAAATTCATTAAAGTAGGTCAATTAATTGTGCTAACAGATGTAAACAGGTATGGTTTACTGGGCATTATGGCGACACGGCTGCAGGGAGACCAAGGAGTGGAATTGCAAATCGTGGTATATTCAATATTTAGGAGGGATAGGCAAAAAGGAAAATGAAGTGTGCAGCATTGCTGCTTAAAGAAGAGATGAATGCAACAATGGGGAAGGGTATTAGGTTAGATGATGTGGAATCTATAGGGGTGGAATTAAGAAGTGCCAAGTTAAGGTTGTGGTAGTGGAAGTTGTTTACCGATCCCCAAACGGTGACAGTGATGGTGGGAATGGCAATAAACATGCAAGGTGCATGCATTAAGGGTACAACTTAGAGACACATGCAATAAGGATGCAATTTTGAGATGCATCCTCTAATTGTACAACTTAGGGATGCATGCAATAAGGGTACAACTGTAATCACAGGTGACTTCAATCTGTGTCCAGGTTGGCTTGTGCAATTAGTAACAGGTAGATACCAGGAACTGCGTGCGGGTGCTGGTTTACGAAATAAAGACACAAAGTGCCAGAGTAACTCAGTGGGTCAGGTAGCATCGCTGGAGAAGATGGATTAGTGATGTTTTGGTTGGGACCTTTCTTCAGACTGAACGTGGGTGTGGGGGGGGGGGGGGGGGGGGGACAGGGGGAGGGGGTCCAGGGGGAAACCAGGGATGGTTTTCGGAACCAATATGCTGAGGAACTAACTGGAGAGTTGGCCATTCTAGACTGGGGGATTTCCAACCACCAGGGCAGAAGAGGCAGGTGATGTTTGTGGAATCAGGATAAACCCCATCAGTGGAACATCATAACCAGAGATCAGCATATCTCTGCTCACCTAACGAGGGAAGCATTTCATCAATGAAGAGCAGAGGAAAAAGATGAACAAATCCTATTCACCTGTTTTGGCTGAACTTGCTTGTGTGCGAGCACATTTTAAAGTTTGTGTTGCTGCTGGAATAACTACTATCTTGAAAGCAGCCTCCACTATTGACAGCACCGCGACAATGATGTTCCGGGAATTATTGCTTTAAGGGATTAAAAGGAGGATTTCTTCTTGTTTGTATTACTGGGGCAGCCTTTACTTTGAAAGAACATCAAACTGAGCAGATTAGAGCTACAGCGCTTCTGCTTATAGGTTGACCCAGTTTCACAGGCACATCGACAGGAGAACAGCTCATTGGCACGACTGCTGCTGGGTGTGTGAGGAGGCGGCATGTTGTGGAAGGAAACAGACACTTCAGTTGACAGGAACAAATGAACCATAACCTGTTAGGCAGAGTTTAACTCTTCTTTCACAGGATGCACTTAACATCAGATATATAACACGTGTTATGTGTTATTTTACTCCTGCAATAACAACATTAAAAATACATTTGGACACATACATGGATAGGAAAAGTTTAGGGGATATGAGCATTTTCTTTCTTTCTTTCAAAATCTTTTTATTGGTTTTCTTTTTCAAAGAAAACAAAAATAAAACATAAAAAACAGAGCAAAAAGAATAATGATAAACACAACAATGATATTGATACATAGGGATCGGGATTACATCAATAACAGGTATAACCTAATATGAGACCAGTGTCAAAATACATATTGAATATAGACCTCCCTGGTCTCTATGTAAATATAGTTAAATCTTTAAAAGAAAACTTATAAATGTAGAAAAAAACGCAAAGATAAAAAGATGAAAAGAAAAGGAAAAAAGGATAAAACCCAAACCCCGCTAAACTAAAGAAAAATAAATAAATAAATAAACGAGGTGAAAATTAAAAATAAATAAATAAATAAACAAAGCAAAGCAAAACAGAATCTGAACTGAGAATTTCAACAATTTAAGCATTTTCACATTTACTTTCACGTTGTTCTCCCTGTGACCGCGTGGATTTTCTCTGAGTGCTCCATTCCAAAGACGTGCGGGTTTGTAGGTTAATTGGTTTCCGTAACTTATCCTTGAAATGTAGGATTGAACTAGTGTAGGGGTGATTGTTGGTCGGCGCGGACTCGATGGGCCAAAGGGCCTGTTTCCACGCAGTACCTCAAAGCTAAATTAAAAATGAAACGACATTTTATGGTCAATTCCTCACAGGAGTTGTGGAGTGTCTATAGTACCTGGTCTGTCTAGAAGTTCATCATAGTTAGTACTAGTAAAGAGTCTCTTGGTTTCTCTACCAGAAGAAAAGGTAACTGGGTTGATGAAAGCAACTGGGAGGTTGAGGAACCAATTCATCCCAATCAAAGGGCAAACATCACCAACAGCTTGTCTTGGATCATCCATATTGAAGCAATGGCCAAGAAAGTACACCAATGCCTCGACTTCCTTAGCAGGCTTAGGAAGCTCGGCAAGTCCCCAACAACTCTCACCAACCTCTTCAGATGCACCATGGAAAGCATTTTATTGGGATACATCACAGCTTGGTTTGGGAACAGCTCCATCCAAGTCCGCAGGAAATTGCAGAGAATTGTGGACACAGCCCAGACCATCACACACGCCAACCTGCCTTCTTTGACTCCATTTATACCTCACGCTGCCTCGGCAAGGCCACCAGCATAATCAGGGACTTGTCGCACCCTGGCCACTCCCTCTTCTTTCATTTTCCATCAGGCAAGAGGTACAGAAGTGTGAAAACACACACCTCCAGATTTAGGGACAGTATCTTCCCAGCTGTTATCAGGCTGCTGAACCATCCTGTCAATAACTAGAGAGCAGTGCTGAGTTACCATCGACAGCCCTCAGAACATCTATGATTGGACTTTACTGAACTTTATCTTACACTCAACGTTATTCAGGTTATTCCCTTAATCTTGTATCTGTACACTGTGGACAGCCAGATTGTAATCATGTATGGTCTGTCCACTGACTGGTTAGCTCGCAACAAAAGCTTTTCACTGTAGCTCGGTACACGTGACAATATACTCAAACTCACTCCTGGACTGGAAGCAGTGGGGGAAAAAGCAGTTGCAGAGGCAACTGAAGGCCAAGGTCCAACAAAAACATCACCTAAAGTAGAGATGTAGAGAGCAGAACCAACCAATGTACATGGTATTTATTGACCTCACTGAAGCCTCCTACTTGGTCAACGGTGAGGGATTATGGAACATCCTTCTCAAATTTGAATGTACTCAGAAATTCAAAATGTCTGCTACATGACCACATGCAAGCCATGATCTTAACCAAAAGGTCCACCACAGTGTTCCAAACATGAGAATATCAACTAAAAGGATACTTGACATTGGTGTTTCTGACTCCTGTCATGTTATAAGCAGAGACCCCAGGGAAATACAGCGAGAGTGATGCACTAATGTGTAAACTCTTGGATGAAATGTTAAGCCGAGGCCAGGTTTGTCCTTTGAAGTGTCCCTGAAAAGTGCCAAGACACCAGTTCAAAGTACTGACAGGAAATATTCCCCTGCATCTGGGTCAATATTTATCCCGCATTCAGTTTAACCATAAGAAATGACACAACCATGACAATGCTGTTTATAAGATCTAGCTGTGTGTAAAATTGGTTGCCACAACAGTGACCATACTTCATTGAAGCTGTGAAAATAGCTGAATGAATACAAAAGGGATCGTTTATCAATCTGCAATCCACAGCAGCCAATGCACATTTCCTAGTTTCAATGTTATGAAGTAGTTCGGGCAGTGTATTACTAATTGGGTCTTCCACTAGAAATTAGTGTAGAATTACAATGAAGAAATGTGTTTGTAAGATCTTTCATTGTAATGTAATGGAAACTTGTCTTTTCCCAAGTTGGATATTTCTATGAAGGCTTCTCCAAGGAATTGAACCTGCCGAAATACTCACTGGTGCTGCAGTGTTAATCAGTGCTCATCGCGTTTTTGTATATCACAGGTTATACTTTGTCATTTTCTAATGGTGATTATGATTATTTTTCCAGCTCTATATGTCATGGCAGAAAAGGGAAAGGGAAATAGCATATATCTTGAAAGACAAATACAGATTTTTAGTCCTGTGCAACAGGGCATTGAAGTTTATGAATAGTGCCCACTATTCAAGGGCTACAGATTAAATGCAGCTCTTTCATGCTGTTGCTCCATTTTAAATACTTCCATTGTTTTTACCTTAAAATCATTAGTAATCACTCCTTAAAATCATTAGTAATCACTCCATCCTCCCAACCTGTTCCGTTCAACCCAGTGAAGGGCATATTTGCAGAGAGACCGAGAATTTATTTTATAAGAAAAAAAAAATTCTGTGCCTGGGCCAACTTTAGCTCGTGCTGTGTAGGACGTTCTTAGTCAGGGCACGGACACATGATGATCAGTTAGGCCTCTCGCCATTGCGTGGAGTCTTTATGTGTCACGTCAAGGAATTCCCACCACCCATCGCCTCTTCTCTGCCCTCATCAGGTCAATCAGAGTAACCCAGCAGGTTGCCTCTACTGACATCCGTGAGACTCTAGCCAAGAGGTGCTGTGTTAGAATTATTTTAAAAACAAAGCCCCTAGTCTGTATAAATATCACCGTCTCCGGAGTCTGGCAATCGTTTCCTGATTCTCTTTTCCGTCCACCTTTCATCAGAAGCCTCCTCAAAGCTAACTCTGTGTCCCATCACCTTCCCAAAGATGCGACCTACTCCCCCCAGCTGAGTTCCCATCACTATGCTGGTGGAGTGTCTCAGGAAGCCTTGCTGTGTGTTAAAGGTGCTGCACAACTGTCAAGTTGCTTTTGTTGACCAGCCGGGCCTTAATGGAAGACTTGTGGGAAGACATTTCAGGAGGAAACAAAGCTAAATATGCCATTGTGAGTGTGCATCCGCTGAGAGTTGGCAGTGTGAGGCTAGTGTTATTGGCAATTAGAAGTCGCAACAATAAACACTTGTATAATGGCTGGTTGACCACCCACCGACAGTGTGCAAGCAACAATTACACATGAGTTTCTTCGCCATTGTGCGGGTTTACTGAGAGCAGAGTGGCAGCTCTTTTTCCTCTCTCAACAAAGGGTTCTAGCAACTTAACAAGTTGCAAGTAAGACTTTGGGGTGAAGACAAAGAAGAGATGTTGAGGCCAGCCAGGCCTTGCTCTTCCCACAAAACAGTAATGGAGCTCACCTCGAAAGACACAAAGTGCTGGAGTAACTGAGCGGGTCAGGCAGCATCTCTGGAGTAAAGGGACAGGTGACTTTTCCGGTTGGGTCCCTTCTTCAGACTCGCCTATTAATGGGTTATAATTAATACTGAAATAATGGAATGTAATTAATACTAATGGACAGTAATTAGTTTAGAGATACATCGCGGAAACAGGCTCCTCGGCCCACCGAGTCCATCCCGACCAGTGACCCTCGCACACTAGCACTATCCTACACACTAGGGACAATGTACAATTTTACCAAAGCCAATTAACCTACAAACCTGTACGTCTTTGGAGTGTGGGTGGAAACTGGAGTACCTGAAGAAAACCCACGCGGTCACAGGGAGAACGGACAAACTCCGTATAGACAGTAAGTATAGTCAGGATTGAACTCTGGTGCTGTAAGGCAGCAGCTCTACTGCTGTGCCACTGTGCCACCCGTTTTCATTGTACCTGCCTCCAATACTTTGACAGGCAGTGCATTCCATATGCCCACCGCCATCTGCGGAGAAGGTTGTCTTTCATGTCGAACTGCGGGACAACTTCGAACTGAGGGACTGTCATTGTTGAACTGAGTAAAGCAACAGACTGAGAAGAGTGAGTGAGCGAATGACTTCTTGACTTCCCACAGGGAGTAACAGATCTCTGAAAGTCCACAGTGAATGCTGACAAGCCTCAACTTGCAGAGACGCTGTGGGTGGCACAGTGGTGCAGCGGCAGAGCTGCTGCCGTAGAGTGCGAGAGACTCTGGTTCGATCCTGGCTACAGGTGCTGTTTGTACGAAGTGTGTACGTTCTTCCTGTGACCGCATGTGGTTTTTTTTCCCGTTGCTCTGATTTCCTCCGACATTCCAAAGACGTGCAGGTTTGTTGGTTAATTGGCTTCTGTAAATTGTCCCTAGTGTGGAGGATAGAACTGGGTGACCGCTGGTCAGCATGGACTCGGTGGGGCAAAGGGCCTGTCTCAATGCTGTTATCTCTAAACTAACCTAAACTAAAAAAGAGGAAGCATATACGAAGTTTCTTTCTGACTATCTCCCCAAATCAAAAGGAACAGGGTAGGAACATACGAAGGCATAGTCACATAAAATGCAAATTCGGAATTAATCCATTTGGAGTTTGAATACACAGTTTTATTAAAATAAATTGACAGGCATAAACCAAGACAAACTTAGCTGCAGAAAGATATTTTTTTTATCTTTAGAATGCGCAGAGCTTGAGAAATCTCGGAAACTCTATCGTGTTCCGAATAAGAAAAATAAATTGTACTTAAAAAAAATGCTTGCAGCATTAATGGAAAGTAGATTCATGATGATTAGATGTTTGAGGTTGCATAGGAGGTCAAGGCCCATGCTGACATTGGTAGGCAAAAGCCATTTTGTGTTTAACGTATTTTTGAAAGAAAGTAAACAAACAGCTTCAGGCAAAGGTTGATAAGTGAGCGCCAATACTGCCCAGCGCTGGCGTCCGCTGGAATTCCAGCGCAGAGCAGGGAGATGGTCGCATCAGCACTTTGCCTTCGAAATATTCAGCTGCACACAGCGGTCTCTGTTCCCATGGCTTAACTCTGCAGAGAAGTATAATGGACACGCGGGAGTGTGAGTCACGGGGTTGAGATTTAATTGAGGGGTTCACTTGGGAAGTGGAGCAGTGGCATTCTCCCAGCAGTGGCGTTGACATCACAGGGCGTCATGGTCGGGGATGGAGCTGCTGATTTGCTATCTGATGGTTTGGCCACACGCATCTCCTCATTCAGCACTGAGGGAGTACAACACAGGAAGTATAGTCATCCTGACTCCACTGAGCAAGTACCACATGGAAACAGGCCATTTGTCCCATCTGGTCTGTGCTGGTTCCCAGTTTCTGCACAAGCTGTATCCAATCTACTACTTTTCACAATGTTCTTCCAATTCTTCTATCAATTCTTCTTGTTTAGATTCACCATAAATGCATCAATTGGATTCATGTGACAATTGGACCTAGAGAAAAACTACAAATTTTGTTTTTCCTGGAAGTGAAAACATATCGGGTTGTTGTCATATGATAACATATCAGCTTCCTTATTAAACCCTCTGTTATGTCCCATCCATGCATTAGTTCTCTGTTTCCTCTCTCCCTCTTCTTTCTTCCCCTTTGCCAACCCTGGATTTACATTCCACTCCTTATCCCCTCTTCTTATCTGACATCCAATTGTCTCTGTGTTACATTGGGCCTTTGTCGTTACGGCCATCTGTCTACCAATCAACCCCACCCTTACCTGTATCCACCTATCACTTCCTAAGCTTTGTCTCACCTTCACCTTTCTTTTCTAGCTTTCTCCTCCCAACTCCAATCAGTCTGAAGAAGTGTCCCGGCCCAAATTGTCATGTGTCCATTCCCTCCCCAGATGCTGCCTGAGCCACTGAGTTCCTCCAGCACTTTGTGTTTTGCTTAAGATTCCACCATCTTTGTATCTTGATTTGTTCTCCGTTGCCTTGTAGTTGCTTCCCTTTCACGTATTATTACTATTCTTTCCTGAATCACACAGTGAATCTGTCATCTATCTAGATCATAGCCACAAACAAATAGCTCCACATCACCTCGAGCACACATTGCAGACAAATGCTAGGCACCGGTTTCAAGTCTACTATCCTGTGAAGGCTAAAATTTACCTCCACATCTCTTAATCTAACTGTGGTCCTTGTAATATTTTATTTTCAGTGTCCATATTCTTTTGTGGGGAATAATGGTAGGAAAACTTTTGTGTGGGATATTAACTGTAATTAAACTAAACTTGTTAAAATTAAGACAATCTAACTTTGGAAAAAATACCTGTGAATGACTTAATTTCATAGAGTTGTGTATTGATGTTGTGTAATTATGCATTGTATAATGATATACGAGAACAGATTAAGAATCGGAGTAATAGAGTCATAGATCTAACACAGAAACAGGCCCTTCAGCCCTCCTTGTCCATGCCGGCCATGTTGGTAGAGTGGCTGAGTCCCATTTGCCTGTATTTGACCACATCCTCTAAACCGATCCTATCCATATATCTGTCCAAATGTCTTTTAAAAGTCGTAATTGTAGCCACGTAGGTCATAATTGTAAACCTATTCTAAGGTATGGATATCAGAGATCTGAAAGGGAGGTGCAGTCAAGTTCGTACTATTATTTGAAGCCTTTGGCCGGATGGTGGTCCTGTGACAAACCCTAGTGTTTGTCTGTAAAATGCAAGTGGCAAGGAGCATATACAGGTACCTGTGTTGGTCTCATCTGGAATGCACTGAAAGTGGTGTGGAAGCTGATTCAGCAGAAGTGAGGCACGCATGATGGAGATATGCCCCTGTCCCACTTAGGAAACCTGAACGGAAACCTCTGGAGACTTTGCGCCCCACCCAAGGTTTCCGTGCGGTTCCCGGAGGTTGCAGGTGGTTGCCGGAGGTTGCAGGTAGTGGAAGCAGGTAGGGAGACTGACAAAAACCTCCGGGAACCGCGCGGAAACCTTGGGTGGGGCGCAAAGTCTCCAGAGGTTTCCGTTCAGGTTTCCTAAGTGGGACAGGGGCAGTCAGGCAGCAACTCCGGAGAAAAGCAATAGGCGACATTTCGGTTCTGAACCCTTCTTCAGATCTGACCCGAAATGTCACCTATTCCTTTTCTCCCGAGTTACTCCAGCATTTTGTGTCTATCCTCGGTATAAACCAACATCTGTAGTTCCGTCTTACACACTCAGCTGAAGGGAATTGGATAACATTGCGTAAAGACTGTAAGATTATAGGGAATGAGCAGGGGGATGGGATTGACTAGATTTAGAACGCAGAACATAGAAAGATACAGCACAGACCTTGCCGAGCATAATAAACCACTCTGATCTTCCTTCACATAATAATAATAACTAATAATAATAACTATTTATAAAGCGCTTTTAGACAACATCAGTTACCACAAAGTGCTGTACATGGGAAATCAACAAAAAGTTATTACAAACTACTAAAACCATTAAGACGACAGGACTATAAAACAGTAAAAAATTAAAAGACATTAAAAGCACTAAAACAGGAACAATGTCTCAGCCAGTGTCGAAAGCCAGTGAATAAAAGTGAGTTTTTAGGGAGGATTTAAAGATGGACAGTGAAGGGGCCTGTCTGATCTGCAGCGGCAAGGTGTTCCAGAGTGCCATGATCCATTTCCCTCCTTTCCCTGCATATCCACGTGCTCATCTAAAAAACACTTAAACACCACGATTGTATCTGCCTCCACTACCACACCTGGCAGACCCTTCCAAACCCCAACACCCTCTGTGTAAAATAACTTGCCCCACATATCTCGTAGTCATAGAGTCATAGAGCATGGAAACATGCCCTTTGGTTCAACTTGCCCATGCTGATTAACTTTCCCCATCTACACTAGTCCCACCTGCCTGCATTTGTCTCATATCCTTCTAAACCGTTCCTATCCATGTACCTATTCAAATGTATTTTAAATGTTGTGACAGTACCTGCCTTAACTACCTCTTTGATCCACACCCTCACCCCACTCTGTGTGGACAAAGTTGCATCTCAGGTTCCTATTGAATCATTCCCCTCTCACCTTAAGCTTATGTCCTCTAATTCCTTTAAACGTTGCACCTCTCACCTTAAGGCTTTCTGTACAAAGAGGTAATATAGTCTCAAAGGGCTGAATGGTCTCTTTCACTGTTGCGATGGTGCTGATTTTACATGTGATCCAAAGTAGCATACAAGCATTCAGGGTCATGACTCTCAATGGCCCATTGTTAATCTTCCATGGTTCAGGAATTCATCGTCTATGGAATTGAAGTCCTTCCTTTCCTGCTCTCCCACCACATTCTCATCAGTTTCACAATTTGTATGTACAAATACTCTCCCATAAATTAAGCAAAAGAATGAGACAAAAGTGGTCTTTGAATGAAAGAAACTTCGACCTAAGCTAATTTTTCATTGTTAATTATTTGGTCCTGGAATGAGGTTGCTAGTTGATGTTTTCAGTAGTGGGAGAGGGCACAGAGGGCACAGCCTCGGAATAAAAGGACTTACCTTTAGAATGGAGACGGGGAGGAATTTCTTTAGCCAGAGGGTGGTGAATCTGAGGAATTCATTGCCACGGATGGCTGTGGAGGCCAAGTCATTGAGTATTTTTAAGGCGGAGATTGACAGGTTCTTGATTAGTAAGTGTGCCAAAGGTTACGCGGAGAAGGCAGGAGAATGTGGCTAAGATGGAAAACTAAGTCAGCCATGATTGAATGGTGGAGTAGACTCGATGGTCCAAAAATCCTAATTCTGCTCCTATGTCTCATGAACTTAGATGTGAGGGTTTTGACAACTTTATTACAAATGGTACAGACTTGCTGGGAACATGGTCCACATCTTTATATTGTCCTTCACTTTTCATTCGCCTCCATTTCCAGCTCCCAGCTGGTAAATTCTGCTCTCAATGCTGTAGGAATCTTTCACCCAATATCTTTCACACAGCAAACGCACACCCATAGCAATAAGATAATGACTGCATAATCTGTGTGGATTGATCGACTGAATGATACAGCACAGAAACAGGCCCTTCGGCCCACCGAGTCCATGCGACCATCGATCACCCGATCACACTAGTTCCACCTGAGCATCCACTCCTGACACACCAGGAGCAATTTACCGATGGCCAATTAACTTACAAACCCGCACATCTTTGGGAAGTGTGAGGAAACTGGAGCCACTCAGAGGAAACTCATGCGGTCACAGGGAGAACGTGCCAACTCCACATGGACAAGACCCAAGGGTCGAACTCTTAAAATGTGGGCTCGTCCGGGATTTGAACCCGGGACCTCTTGCACCCGAAGCGAGAATCATACCTCTAGACCAACGAGCCACTGCAATCAATGGGTGTTGATTGAGGGATGAGTACTCGGGGTAATTTTCCTGTTTTTCTGGAATCATTAATACCTTCCACAGAAGTCAGAATGTTGATTTAAAAGATTCTGTCAGAAGATTGCACTTCAATCAATACAACATTCCTTTGGTAAAGGATTCCAATGACAGCTCAACTAGATTCATGCCAACTCAGACGGCACAGTGGCACAGCAGTAGAGTTGCTGCCTTACAGCGCCAGAGACACAGATTTGAACCTGACTGTGGGTACCATCTGTACGGAGCTTGTACGTTCTCGCTGTGACCGCGTGGGTTTTCTCCGGTTGCTCCTATTTCCTCCCACTTTCCAAAGACGAGCATGTGTGTGGGATAATTGACTTCAAAATAAATTGTCCCTAGTGTATAGGGGGTACTAATGTACTAGTGTATGGGGGTAATTCTTGGATGCCGTGGACTCGGTGGGCTGTAGTTCATGTTTCCACACTATATCTCTAAACTATACTATACTAAACTCAACTCAGAGGGTCCTGAATTGACAAATTTCTGTCACAGAAACGGGCCCTACAACCCACCAAGTCCATGCCGCCAAATAGACCACTTTATTAAGATGAGACCTGGACCATTTGCTTTATTCTCGGGAGCAACCTTCCAATGAAGGCAGATACTAATCATTCCATTTCTACCGTGAAACAGATGTAAGATGGAGATGAATTTGTGCAGGCAAGTCTGTGGAGAGCGCTCCACAGACACTCCTAGTTGATAAGGTCAACGGGTTCAGTGAGGCTGAGAAAGCCTCACTGGTTGTTGCTGCTCTTGCGTTTCACTTGAAGTTGTCACAGGTCCATTGTGCTTCTAGATGGATGGAATCCTTCAGCAATTTTGCAAGCAGCACTTTGGACAATGGGAGGAGGGAGTTGATAGGACTCTGGCCATGGCTTCCCCTGTGGCAAACAGCAAGAATGAATGAGAAGTGGTATGGTAGGGATGTTAACAGTGAACATTCTCACTTGCAGGCAGCATGTCGGTGAGGAGAAGAGAAGTTGTCAGAAAATGGATGGTTGTGTGGGAAGGAACTGCAGATGCTGATTTATTCCAAAGAGAGACACAAAGTACTGGAGTAACTCAGCGGGTCAGGCAGCATCTCTGGTGAAAAAGGATGGATTACGTTTTGGGTTGGAACCCTTTTTCAGACTTTGTGTCTAGATTCAAGATTCAAGATTCAAGATAGATTTAATTGTCACGTGTGCCTGATGGCACAGTGAAATGAATTTCCATACAGCCATACAATAAAAATCAACAGGACACAACACACTATAGGGTTTGACATAAAACATCCCCACACAGCAGAATCAAAGTTCCCCACTGTGTGGGAAGACACCAAAGTCAGTGGCAAACACCAGGGGGCAAACAGCATGTCTATCCTACCCTAATAGATTTATGGAGATTTGTTTGTATTCTTCACCACCACACAATCATTCATTTTTATGTATGTAGTTCTTTGCTTCGGGTGACCGCACTCTTAGTCGAAGGTTTGTTAGTTCAATTCCCGCTCCAGAGACTTGATCCCAATAATCTAGTTGAATGGATTCAATAAAAGACCATTTTAATGTGACTTTTAACTCTACCTCATCTCCTACATTATCAAACAAAAAATTGGACTCGCAGAACATAAATCATAAATGCCTGCCTTTCCGACATTTTCTAATTTTGGTTTTCAACTAACAGTGGTCCAACCTCAAAATTGTGTTGCACATCTCTATGATTGTGAGGTCTTAAAAATATTGTGGCCTGTGATGGCAGGCAAGGAGCTGAGAATTCCTGATGTTCAGATTGTAAACCCAGCCCAAGTTGGCCTACTTCAACATACCTTAGCAACAGTAGACCAAGTACATGTTCTCCAGAGATGCTGCCTGATCCTCTGACTTGTGTCTATCTCAAGTACATCATATCAAGCTATGGGACCAATTGTTAGCACTCCAACTCTGAAGTGGTGGCACCATGAAAAGGTTGTGTCATTTATTGGTTTAATCTACAAAGCGGCGCAATTTTTAGTTTATTAATTTCTCAGGCGTTGCAGTTCCTTCCAATGTTCTACATGTAGTTGAGTTGAACACTTGTTGAACGGGATTTGAATGTATAATCCAACCAGGTAATCTGTTCTCCGCTCATAGTCATTGTGATAATTTGGTTTTGACAACTGTATTTATGCTATGAATTTCCTTAATTATACAGTCTATCGGGAGTAGTTTTCATAGACTGAAGACGAATGTAAGAAAAGATAAACTTTGAATAACAGGCAAGTGCAGATGTAAACACCAATCTTCCTTCAGGTTATTCTGCAAGTGAGGTTACCAGATACCAAACCTAAGCCCATCTACATGGTACACATTTATGACAAGTCAAGAACCTGAGGACATTGGTTTAAGATGAGGGGGGGAAAGATTTAATAGGATCCCGAGGGGCAACTTATTTACAAGAACGGTGGTAGGTACACGGAATGAGTTGCCGGAGGAGATGGTCGAGGCTGCTGCTATCACGATTTTTACAAAACATTTGGACAGGTACATGGATAGGATAGGTTTAGAAGGATAAGGGCCAAACACAGGCAGGTGGGACTAATGTAGATGGGGTCTGTTGGTCAACATGGCCAAGTTGGGCTGAAGGGCCAGTTTAGAGGCCGTATGACTTTATGACTCTATAACATGGATCTATCTGTGCACGCATTCTGAATCTCCTTCACTCACTTTAAAAGCACTGAAATTCTTCTCTAATGCGTGTAGTACATCTGAAGAGGCCAAGAAGTTTGTTGACTATAATTTTCAATAATGGTAAGAATGTAAGTGGAGGGGGAGGGGAAACGGGTGAAAACGGGTGCAGAAAGGTCACCGTTGCTTTACCTGCTCCCTGGTATTCAGATCCCCAGTAGAGGACACCAGACTGTTCACTCTTCCAGCCACAGCTCTTGATTGAAAGTCACAGTATGGACACAGGCCTTTGTCCTACCAAGTGCATGCTGACCATTGACCATCCGTTCACACTGGGTCTATTTTAGCCAACTTTCACGTTCTTGGAGTCCAATACATTAGGGAAAATTTTACAGAAGCCAATTAACGCATGTGTTTCGCTGAACACCTCCACTCAGTCCGCCTAAATCTACCTGATCTCCTGGTTGCAAAACGCTAACTCCCCCTTCCATTCCCACACTGACCTTTCTGTCCTGGGCCTCCTCCATTGTCAGAGTGAGGCCCAGCACTAATTGGAAGAACAACACCTCATATTTCAGGCTTAAACCCCAGCGGTATGAATTTTGACTTCTCTAACTTCAAGTAACTCTTGCCTTCCCTCGCTCTCCATCCTTCCCCCATTCCCAGTTCTCCGAGTAGTCTGACTGTCCTCGTTTACATTTTATCTCCGTTTGCTTTGTTGTTGCCGTCTCCTAGCTAACAATAATCTTCTACATTTTCCTTGATCTCCATTCCCCTTTGTCTTGTTTTCACATCTTACACTCCCTTATCTCTGTATCTCCCTCTCCCCTGACTCAGTCTGAAGAAGGGTCTCGACCTGAAATGTCACCCATTCCTTCTCTCCAGAGGTGCTGCCTGTCCCACTGAGTTACTCCAGCATTTTGTGTCCATCTTCGGTTTACACCCGCATCTGCAGTTCCTTCCTATAACCTATAAGCCTGTGCCTCTTTGGAGTGTGGGAGGTGGCCAGAGCACCCGGGGGAATCCCCCGCGGTCACAGGGAGAACACGCAAACTCCGTATAGACAGTACTCATAGTCAGGATTGAACCTGGGTCTGTGACACTGTGAGGCACGGCTCTACCACTGTGCTGCCTTTTTCCTAGTGCAGACGTCACAGTGCGGGCGGGTGACGAGGACTGCTCCCGTTGTCTACATATCATAGTCGTGAAACTGAGATCAATACTTTTCGTCAATATTTTATCTTTTTATTTGCAGTAACATCTCCACCCTCTTTGACAAGAAGTGAGACAACATGGAGTGTGTACAAGTAAATAAAGAGGCGGAAATGGTGGAGATTATTCCAAATGGGAATCATGTGGAAGATCTGACGGTGCCGATTAAAATCTCCACAGAGGAGGACAGGTGGGTGAATGATGACTTCTATCCTCATTGAACATGGGCAGGGGTTCTAGGTTTCTATGAAGAGTAATGGGTCACCAACCTGACACAATGGGCTCCATTGCTCAATGCCAGGAGTAACACACATTGGGATATATATGCTGTGCACTTTCTCTACTTCTTTCCATGGTACGCATCAGCGTCTGAGGGTAGAGATAGCACAGTCACAGGAAATATGTGGTGACTTGAGTAGAGAGGGCAATAATGCCAAGGGCTGCCCCTCCTTCAGTCTCGTCTCTTCTGCAGGAGATCGCAGAGTGATGCCTGGAGATCAAACAGAGGCCAAGTTACATAAAGCTAGTTGGAAAACAGAGCAGGCACACAAAATGCTGTGGCGGGAATCTGAAACGGAGATAGATGATGCTAGGACTCAGCGGTACAGGAGGGAGTAACAGTTGATATCGTAAAAAGACCACAAAATGCTGAACCAACTCAATGGGTCAGGCAGCATCTCTGGAGAACATGGATAGGTGACTTCTCAGTCTGACCAAGGGTCCCAGCCCGAAATATCACCTATACCTGTTCTCCAGAGATGCTGCCTGACCCGCTGAGTTACTCCAGGACTTTGTGTCCTTTTGTGTAAACCAGCATATGCAGTTCCACATTTCCTCTTTCTCCCCTCTACCATCGGGCAAAAGTTACAGAAGTGTGAAACACACATATCTCCAGTTTCTTCCCAGCTGTTACCAGGCAACTGAACCATCCTACCAACATTTAAAGAGTGGGCCTGAGCTACTATCTACCTTATTGGAGACCCTTGGACTATGTTTCATCCAGCTTTGCTGAACTTCATCTTGCACTAAACATTATTCACGTCATTCCCTTTGTCAACTATCTGTACACTGTGGACGGCTTGTTGTAATCATGTTTTGCCTTTCCGTTGACTGGTTGAAAGAAGCTTTTCACTGTACCGCAGTACATGTTGACAATAAACAAAATGAAACAACTTAATATCAAGTCAAGAGAGTTTGTTGTCATGTGTCACAGATAGGACAATGAAATTCTTGCTTGCTGCAGCACAACAGAATATTATAAGCATAAATACAGTACAGTTCATTGTGTCTATATAGCATAGACCATATGTATACACACATAAATAAGCAGATAAAGTGCAATAGTTCAGAGTTTGTTTGATGGCGAATTTAATAGCCTGATGGCTGTGGGAAAGAAGCTGTTCCTGAACCTGGATGTACCAGATTTCAGGCTCCTGTACCTTCTACCCGATGGCAGTGGAGAGATGAGTGTGTGGCCAGGATGGTGTGGGTCCTTGATGATGTTGGCAGCCTTTTCGAGGTAGCGACTGCGATAAATCCCTAGGTCAGAGCCGATGATGGACTGGGCAGTGGTCACAACTTTCTGCATTCTTTACCGCTCCTGGGCGCTCAAGTTGCCGAACCAAGCCACGCTGCAACCAGTCAGCATGCTCTCTACGGTGCACCTGTTGAAGTTCGAGGGAATCCTCTTTGACAAACCGACTAATCTTCTCATGGATTACTTCACGTCACAACTCGGACGTCATTCCACCAGACATACATCAACCTTGCGATGCATCTAAAGAGCATTTGGTAGAGCAGGTCTGTGCTGTGGTAGTCAGCATGGTTCCGAAGACATGCATGTTGCTTTCTTTAGTATGCAAAGTCACAGAATACAAGGATGGGCAGGTCATGCTAGAACTCTCTGACTTTCAATTGGATTTGGGGCCATTGTTAGATTGTGGAGATTTTTGTCAGCATTTACAGGAGAAATGCGATTGGACAAGAGAGGTATAAAAGAGATTTATGAGGAAGTTTCGAGAACTGGAACATTTTATCAATGAGGAATATTAAATAATCAGGGTTATTTTCTTTGGAATAGAAGTTTATGAGGGATCTAACATTATGAGGAGCCTCAATTGAGGATATAGAAAGAGCTTACTTCCCGTAGTTATATCAAAAACATGGGGCATGGGTTTAGCGGGAAGAGTTATAGAGCTGCATAGCATGAAAACTGGCCCTTTAGCCCAACAGGTCATGCTGGTCATATTGGCATTCTGGGCTAGTCCCATTTATTTGTGTTTGCCCCAAATCCCTCTGAACTGTTCCTATCCAATGTCTTTTAAATGTTGAAATTGTTAAATGTCATAGATGCGGACTAACCTTTGAGTTAAAAATTGCCTCTGTTAAATTTCTCTTCACTCACTTTACGCCTATGGTCTCTAGTTTTAGAGTCCTCTACCCTGGGAAAAAGACAGTAAGCGATCACGATTTTGCAGGAGGAAAGAGTGTTTTCACCTGCAGTTATTTGATGCTCGCTGTTTTAAAGGGCAGAAGTCCTCGACCTTTAGGAAGTAACCGGAGGTATACTTGAAGAGCAGTGACCACAGGAACACAGATCAAGTGTCGGGCAGTGGGATTGAGTGGATAGTTCTCAACTAGCACAGAGACAGTGGGCCAAATGGACTCCTCCATCTTGGTGTGATTCAGTGGCCTTTCGTCTGTCAACTCCAAGCTTGGAGGATCTTTCCTCGGAGATCCAGAGATTTATTTCTTAGATGAGAACGACTTGCTCAGAGTAGGGGAATCGAGAACCAGAGGACATGGGTTTAAGGTGAGGGGGGAATATTTAATAGAACCTGAGGGGCAACTTTTTCACACAAAGGTTGGTTGGTGGGTGTTTGGAACGAGATGCCGGAGGAGGTAGTTGAGGCAGGTACTATCGCAACATTTAAGAAACATTTAGACAGGTCGATGGATAGGGCAAGTTTAGATGGATGGATATGGGCCAAACGCAGGCAGGTGGAACTAGTGTAGATGGATATGTTGATCGGCGTGGGAAGTTGGGCTGAACAGCCTGTTTCCATAATCTATGACTCAATAACTCTCTGACTTTCAATTGGACCAGTACATTTTGGAAACCTTGGACTGCAGCTGAAATTGTGCTTCAATCACTTAGTGCTATATCTTTCTCGCGTATATCCAGCACATAACTGTTTTAGGCATTAAAGGCATCTGCAGAGCCCTCCATCCCAGCTACACTGAGATACAAGGCGTTCTTCACTTCTATTCAATTAGTTTGGAAACAATTCACTCTGAGATCATTTAGTTACAGTGGAACACACCAGCCCTTTTCATTTCTTTCATTAGAATTACACTTTCCTTGCATCTGCTCCAGAAAACCACTCGGACTATTTATTTTGGAAAGTATTATCGAAAATTGTGTCAATGAGCCAAAGTTAAAATTGACATTTTAAAGGATTTTGCTGCTCTATTTTAAAGTTCCTAACATAAATATTTATTCCTGTCCTTCAAAGAGTCACTTATGTAGAAATGTCGTATTTGAATAAATTTCCTTTTAAAAGCAAATGATTCTTTAAACTTTAGACTTTAGCGATACAGCACAGAAACAGGCCCTGCGGCCCGCCAACCTGCGCCAACCAGCAATCCCCATACGTTAGCACTGTCCTACACACTAGGGACAATTTACAATTTTACTGAAGCCAATTAACCAACAAGCCTGTGTGTCTTTGGAATGTGGGAGGAAACTGGAACACCCGGAGGAAACCCACGCGGTCACAGGGAGAATGTACAAAGTCCGTACAGACAGCACCTGTAGTCAGGATCAAACACGGGTGTCTGGCGCTGTAAGACAGCAACTCTACCGCTGTGCCACTGTGTTGTCCGTCCACTTGTTCTGTGAGTTTTCCCCTTGATTCAAACTCGAAGAATGTTCGTACCGGGTCCGTAGGAGGCCGTGGGAGTCCGTAGATATATCGTAGCGGCTCGTTATATCAGCCGTAGGTACTCGGGGCATTAAATGTTGTTTTCTTTTTGCCTCCTGACTATCTTTTTACTCGTGGACATTTTTTGTCATGCTGGAAAAAACGTCCTGACTTACCTGATACCCTGAGTACCTACGGCTGACATAACGAGCCGCTACGGTATATCTACGGACTCCTACGCACCCGTTACGAACATTCTCCGGGTTTGAATCAAGGGTAAAACTCGAGAGAATTTGTGAGCAGCTCGGGAAAGTGAGACATGCCCTTAAGTGTCTAGGGATTGTTTTTTCAACTGCTTGTGCTGTTCTCCTAATGAAGAATATATCACTGTGTGATTAGGAACTGTCAGTTCCTTCCAGGCTTCATGATAGCACACTAGTTTCTGAAGTGGAAGGTTGTGAGTTCACGTCTTGGTTCCATCGACTGGAACAAAGATTCCCAGCTGACATTCCCAGTGCAGTGTTGTGGGAGTGCTACAGTGTCACAGATGCAGCCAATTGGATGAGAGTCAAGCGTGTTTAATTATATGTACTGTCAACAGAACAATGAAATTCTTACTTTGCAGCAGCTTAATAGGTCCATCAACCTAATACACACAGATAATATATATAATTATTACAAAACGTTCAATAAGTTAATAGCTGTAAAACTGCTGCAAAAAACGAAGTTGTTAGTACAACCAAAGACAGTCGATAGTAGATCACAGATAGAGACAAAATGGTGGAGTAACTCAGCGGGCCAGGCAGCTTCTCTGGAGAAAACAAATAGGTGATGGTTCGAATTGAAACCTTGAAAGATGGAGCCCACAATGGGTCTATTGTTCGCTGCGGATGAGGTGATACCGAAGAGATATATGGATGCGAACAGTGGAACTGGCTAGGGCGGGGGAGGGGCGGCGATAGAACATCACAGTTGCTGAGGTTAGTGCGGTGTCCTGTTCGACAGCCTGATGGTTGTTGGGAAGAAGCTTTCCTTGAGCCAGTTGGTCACTGTTTTCAGGCTCTCTACCTTATTCCTGATGGTAGGAGCGTGGCCAGGGTGGTGTGGCTTGGATGATATTGGCTGCCTTTTGCCTACAGATCCCTTTGGTGGGGAGGACAGTACATGTGATGGCCCAGGGTGTGTCTACCAATTTCTGTAATCTCCTCTGTTTCTGGAGTTGATCTCTTAAATTCCTTTGAAGGAGAATTTTCCCTGAAACCCTGGCCAATACTTACCCTTGTCCAATAGACTCAAAGGAGGTTAGCTACAAGGCTGCATCACATGTTGGGGAGCTTAGAATTGGAACAGGTAATAGTAATGACCCTGAAATCCCAGCTTGACCCGTGGAGAAATTAAATTCAAATAATTAAATACAGTTTGAATAAAAAGCTGGAATCACTGGAGATGTAGCACATGAACAGGCCCTTCGGCCACCGAGTCTGCACTGACCATTAACTACCTATTTTTGAATTATTCTTATATTAACTATTGTATTGTATTGTATTGTATATCTTTATTGTCATTTTCCTGAGTGCTCACATACCCAGAGGAAACAAAAATACGTTGCTCAACCAGTGTCCATTCAGTGTGCAGTAAAAATAAATAGAAATAAAAATGCATATATCATGAACAAATTAACACTCTACTCTCTACTAAACATCAACAGGCGTTCCGATCGGCAGCGGCACGACAGTGGCTCTGCTGCAGTGTGTCCAGGTTGATGGCTGGTGCGCGATACTTTGGCAATACTTTGGCAGGGGGCAAAGTCCGTTTATCAGTCTTATATAACTATAACTAAATTTGAATAGTTGAATAAAGTAAGAATAAAAAGTTGGAAGCACCAGAGATATAGCACAGAAACAGGCCCTCAGCCAACTGAGTCTGCTGACTATCAACTACAGTATGCAGGAAGAAACTGCAGATGCTGGTTTAAATCGAAGATAGGCACAAAATGCTGGAGTAACTTAGCAGGGCAGGCAGACTGAAGTCTGAAGAAGGGTCTCAATCTGAAGCGATACCCATTGCTTTTCTTCAGAGATGCTGTTTGTCCCGCTGAGTTACTCCAGTGTTTTGTGTCTACCTTGTGACTATCGGCTACTATTTAGCTATTTTTACATTAATTCATGTAATTTATTCATGTTTTTCAGAGAAGTAAATTTGTCATCATTATGAAGTCTAGTCATGACGTGACTTTAGACCCAAACAAAATGGTTACTTAAAATAGTCGACACTCTGAAGTCTGAGATGACACTCTGATATGGCCAAACACATTGTTAATTTCAGATACAATTAGAAATAGTATCTTCCTAGCTTTCTCCTAATCCCACAAGTTTGGAGGTTGCCAGAAAAAAAACTAGTTTATAGACCTTTTAATATATTTTCTCATTGTGCGACCCGACAGGTATGAAGAAAATGAAGGCCATTCAGCCGAGTGTGATGAATTTCTGCCTCACTTGGATACCGAGAAGAAGCCAACTCGATTTACAGATGTAAGTTTCATTGGCGTTTGTCAAGAGAGCTGTGTTCCTTCCTGATTGTTGACTAGTACGGGTGTCAGGGTTTATGGGGAGAAGACAGGAGAATGGGGTCGAGAGGGAAAGATAGATCCGCCATGAATGAATGGCAGAGTAGACTCTAAGGGCCGAATGGCCTAACTCTGCTCCTGGAACTTATGGAAGTGCTGATGTGGTCAGTTGGATCGAAGCAGATCTTTAGTAAAAGTAGGTAGAAGATCTTAGGTAGAAGATTAACAATCAGTAGATTTGCTTTCCCTTTTGGTTCTCCATGCTTATGACACTTCTTCCATTGCAGTTTGAAGGAAAAACCTCCATTGGAATGTCAGTGTTCAACTTGAGTAATGCCATCATGGGTAGTGGTATCCTGGGACTGGCGTATGCGATGGCCAACACCGGCATTGTCCTCTTCCTGTAAGTACACCGTTCATCTATTTTAATATTTTTGCATGCTCGGGGTCACGTGCCGCCCATGCTAACGAGAATAGGCTGTTCTCCACTGTTTTGTGTATTGACTGTTCTAAGAACATTGTTATGTTTCCAACAATATGCTGTTGTAAAGTGTTCTTCTCCAAAGCGTAACTCTTCCTCTTTTCCGCTTCTTCCTGTGTGGAGAAACCTCACTACTTTCCACCAAAGTCAACAGCTCTATCCCCTGTCAGCCATAGGTCAGCGCTGCGTCAATGCCAAACATAATATTTTGAAGACTCAAGGAATTGTAGATGCTGGTTTTACAAAAAAGACACAAAGTACTGGAGTAACTCAGCATGCCAGGCAGCATCTCCAGAGAACACAGATAGATGGTGTTTCAGGTCTTCTTCAGGCTGAAAATGGGTCCTAACCCGAAATGTCACTCCAGAGATGCTGCCTCCCCCATTGAGTTATCCAGCACTTGCCTTCTGATATTTTGGGAGATTTTCTTAAAAAATGGAATGAATAATTGAACTGGATCTTTCAAGTTCACAAGTGAATCTAAAGCTTAATATAATAACAAGGAACTGCAGAAGCTGGTTTATAACAAAGATGGACACAAGGTGCTGGTGTAACTCAGCGGGTCAGACAGCATCTCTGGAGAACATGGATTGGTGATATTTCAGGTCGGGACCTTTAACTGCCACTATCATATCTTCCTCTGTCACCACCCCTTAACATTGCCCCTCTCAACTTAAAGCTATGCTCTCTAGTCTTTGAAATGTCCACACTGGGAAAGTGTTCTGACTATCTAACCTCGTGTTCTCAATACGATTCTTAAGGGGACCTTGTATCAGAAGATACAAAATGTTGGAACAGAAAGGTCTATCCCCTTGTATTTTGTGCAAGCAATGCTTAACCTGCCTCAGCGCTCTGTGTGTGTGTGTGTGTGCCTATGCCTTGCATTCGGACAACTGGAATGTAATGCAGCAAACCGCATGATCACAGATTCAATTATAAAGTCACAATACAGGGCGGCCACAATGGTGCAGCAGTAGAGTTGCTGCCTGACAGTGCTTGCAGCGCCGGAGACCCGGGATCGATCCCGACTATGGGTGCTGTCTGTACGTAGTCTGTACGTTCTCCCCGTGACCGCGTGGTTTTTCTCCGAGATCGGTTTCCTCCCACACTCCAAAGACGTACAGGTTTGTAGGTGAATTGGCTTGGTAAATGTAAAAATTGTCCCTAGTGTGTGTAGGATAGTGTTCATATGCCGGGATCGCTGGTTGGCGTGGACTCAGTGGGTCGAAGGGTCTGTTTCCGTATCTGTATCTTGAAACCAAACAAAACTAATCTAAACATGCAAGAATCTCTTGGCCTGTAATTTTGATGTTGAATGTCTGCTCCTATAGCAGTACACACGGCGTCAGTTTTGAATTCAGTGGCAGCATTTCAAACATTTGCTGTATTCTAAAAATGGGTCAGTCTCTAGTCTTGGAATGGATACAGTGTCAGATCGCCAGTTTGTCACAGTCAGCAGGGAATCTCTTCCAGAGGGAACAGTTGGCTTTTGCTTGGGTATCTTGGGAGGAGAGTCAGAGTAAGAAATTAACCAATAACAGATAGTGTCCTGTCCCATTGCAAGCCACCTGATTTACATCACAGTCTTTGAAGTATTATTGAGGTGCTTTAAGGACCAGTATACTTTAGTTTGGAGATACAGCGTGGAAACTGGTCCTTCAGCTCACCGAATCCACACTGCCTAGTGATCATGGTACATTAGCACTATCCTACACACAAGGGACAAATTACAATTTTTGCTCAAGCCAATTAGCCTACAAAACCTGTACGTCTTTGGAATGTGGGAGGAAACCGGAGTGCCTGGGGGAAAACCGTGCGGTAACAGGGAGAATGTACAAACTCTGTACAGACAGCACCCGTAGTCAGGATTGAACCCGTGACTCTGGCACTGGAAGGCAGCAACTCTACCGCTGTGCCTCCGTGCCTCTTCCAACAAAGACACCATGTAACTACAGAGGGAGAAATAAAGATACGATGAATTAAGAGCTGGTGCAACTTCTGTAAATCATATTTATCCACCGGCTTAGTTTATACAGGGCTGTACTTAAAAAAAACAGTACAGTGATCTCAATAATTCAGATTGATTGACAAACAGAAAAATACCAATTTACAATGGTACAATGGTGTTTTATTTCAAGTTTGTTCAAGTTCAAGTTCAAGTTCACATTTATTGTCACATGCACCGTGAAATTTGAGTTACCATCCAGCCATACGAATAAAAAGAACACAATACACAATATCATTTAACATAAACACCCACCACCGTGGAATCAACATTTCTAACTGTGATGGAAGGCAATACCATTCAGTCACTCTTCCTCCTTTGTTCACCGTGGTCGGGGGCCTTGAATCCTCCGCAGTCGCCGCTACGGATGGCCCAATGTACAAGCCCTCTCGTCGGGATGATCAAAACTCCGACGTTGGGACAGATACGATCACACTCTGTAGCTTGGAGTTCCCTAATCGGCCGCTTCTTACCGGAGACCGAGGCTTCGGATGTCCACAGGCCCCGCTGGACGGAGCTCCAACACTGGCGATCTTCGGCAAAAGATCCCAGGCTCCGCGATGTTAAAGTCAGCGCCGCGCCCGCAGCTAGAAGCTGTGCACATCGCAGCCCCATGTACCAAGCTACAGTGAAATTCATTTTTTTATACGGTTCAGCACGAGTATCACGTATCTTAGATACGCATCTCAGATACAGTACAAGTATATAGCAGTAGTACACTGAGACAGTATACAGAGTCACCAGATTTGGCACCAATATCAAGACCCCTCACATCTTAATTTAGTTTAGAGATTAGTTCAGCGCAGAAACAGGCCCTTCGCCCCTCCAAGTCCACGCCGACCTGCGATCTCCGTACACTAGCACTATCCTACGCACTAGGGGCAATTTACAATTTTTACTGAAGCCAATCAACAAATCTGTACGTCTTTGGAGTGTGGGAAGAAACGGAGCACCCGGGGAAAACCCACGCCGTCACTGGGAGCACATACAGACTCCGTACGGGCAGCACCTGTAGTCGGGATCAAACCTGAGTCGCTGGTGCTGTAAGGCAGCAACTCTACTGCTGCGCCACCGTGCCGTCACACATATCTCCAAATAGGTGTGTGCTGATTTAAATTGGCAACAAAAGATTTCGAAGCAGCTGTCTAGATTCTGAAATGTATTAAATGCAACAAACTGTCACCCATGAAAAATAGCAGGCAAAGTGTAATGTGCAGTGAAATGAAACTAGGTGCTTGGTTTTGTTCGAATCCCATTTGAAGTATGTTTGAATTGATGATACTCTAGCAAGAACAAAATTGGTTAAATGCGATTAGTGTCACGGGGTAAAATAGTCAGCATAAATGTTCATAAGTAATAGAAGAATAAGGCCATTCGGCCCATCATGGCTGATCTATCATTCCCTCTAAACTTCATTCTCCTGCCTTCGCCCTATAGCTCCTGACAACCGTACTAATCAACAATCTATCAACCTCTGCCTTAAATATATCCATTGACTAAATGGCCTCTGGTCCTAGACTCTCCCACAATGTGTTGGACTGAAGGCCCCATGTCTCTGCCGTACAGACCTGTGCCTGTGATGCTACGAAGGTCTTTGAGTTCAAACCACGGACGATGTTTCCTGAAGCGTTTACATTTTGCTAATGCCTTACAAATGGAATTAAAAATTACCAGCGGTGGGTCAATGAGTGTATTAATGTACGTTCATGTGATTCCAATCCAATTCCCATACAGAGATTCCAGTTTTAACACCATTTATACTGGTTCACGGTGCCGACCCCTTTAACAGTGCAACACAGAATAGAATAGGTCCTGTAAATAAGTTGTCATCAGAGAAGTCAGCAGCTGCTCTCCACATGAAACCTCTTTAGGACAGAAAGGATATGAATTAGTTCTGCCACAGAAACTATGATGCCTTTCAGTATAATAGCACTTAGTATTTTTTGTTTGCAGCTGAAGACAAGCCGTTCTATGAGAGGTGTATCAAAGGGATTACATTCCTGTCAAGTCCCAAGACTAAATAATTGGATTAGGGGAAATCTAAAGTCATTTTTGTTGTGTGCGTCAGTGTGATTTTCGGCTTGTTTTACACACATTTCTTAATGGGAAGTCCCATTAACAGATTCAGTTTAGTTCAGTTTAGTTTAGTTTATTGTCACGTGCACCGAGGTACAGCGAACAGCTTCTTTGTTGTGCGCTATCAGTCAGCGGAAAAACAATACGATTACAATCGAGCTGTCCACACTGTACAGATACAGGATGAAGGGAATAACGTGTGATGCCTGATAACATCCGATTAAAGATAATCTGAAGGTCTCCAATGAGGTAGATGGTCGCTCAGGAACGCTCTCTATTTGGTGATAGGATGGTTCAGTAGCCTGATAGCAGCTGGGAGGAAACTGTCCCCGAATCTGGAGGTGTGCAGGTATTTCACACATCTGTACCTCAGAATGACGGGGGTGAGACTGGCCCTTGGTTATGCTGGTGCCTTTGCTGAGGCAGCGTGAAGTGTGGATGGAGTAAATGGAAGAGAGGTTGGTTTTCGTGTGATGGTCTGGGCTGCGTCCACAATTCCTTGTAATTTCTTGCGCTCTTGTGTGATGCTGTTGTCAAACCATGCTGATTGGACTGAACACTTTGTGTGATGCACGCCACTCCTAATATCACCCTTGAGGTTTGTTTCACACCATCATTGGTGTGTACAGTCCATATTATTTACCAAACAGTAAAAGCTGGGTGAAAAGGTCTGGTTTACAGTTAGCGTTTTAACAGAGTTCACGTGAGTTTAGTTTAGAGATACAGTGCGGAAACAGGCCCTTTGGCCCACCAAGGCCGCACCAACCAACAATCCCCGTACACTTAACACTATCCTACACATACTAGGGACAATTTACAATTATTTACAAAGCCAATTAGCCTATAGACCTGCACGTCTTTGGAGTGTGGGAGGAAACGCACGAAGGTCACGGGGAGAACGTACAAACTGCACACAGACTGCACCCATAGTCAGGATCAAATCCGGGTCTCTGTCGCTGTGAGGCAGCAACTCTACCACTGCGCCACCGTGCTGCCCAGCAAGAGAACATCGGGCTTAAAATAGTGAAACCTGTGTGACTTTCTCCCCGTGACATTGTTTTCATGTGTTCATCTTGTGATCGGCATGTGCGTGATTTTTATTTTCATACAGGTCCATTGCTGGCAGCCACCAGTATTGGCCAAGGCATCTATGCACTGATTAGAGCTGTTAGTAGACCCCTTGAACTGACGCTGATTGTCAGGGTCTCGGGACCACCCACAGATTTGCTGCATGCATCTACGACATATGTGCTATCATCCAGCCACTGTGTCCCCTCTGCCTGTATTTTTCTACATCTCCCCCCCCCCCCCCCCCTCCCCCCCACTCCCATTTGACCTCATCTCCACGGCACTCCGAGGCTGCTATGGGGAAGTTAATTTAAATTTGCCAACCCGTTTCTCATGGGCCAGCGTGTGAATGATTTTGCTTCTGCCTGTTTACTATGCAGAAGTCTGTGTAAAACTTGCCAGTCACGTTTTAACCGGACAAAGCAGGCAAGCCATGAAAACGCTTTTTTAAAGCAAGGGACATCACAATATTGTAGCTTTTTTAGCGACTTAAAGTCACAGTGCGATAGGGTTACAGATAGATGCCCTCGGCCCAACTTGTCCTGCCAATCAAGTTGCCCCTCTACATCAGCCCCATTGGCACGATGGCGCAGTGGTAGAGTTGCTGCCTTACACAGCGCCAGAGACCCAGGTTCTGTCTTGACTACGGGCGCTGTCTGTGTGGAGTTTGTACAGTCTCCCCAAGACCCGCGTGGGATTTCTCTGGGTGCTCTGGTTTGAAGTTGACATAATGGGAAGAATAAAGAGCATCGATGAGTTAAATGGGTTTAAAATCCTCTTTTATTTTTCAATGGTTCTGTTATTATCACGTGTGCCAAGCTACAGTTTTTGCATACAGATCAGTAAGAATATTACCATACATAAGTACAATTCCCAATTAAATACCGTCTGCATAGAAACAGCCGACTAGTCGTAAGAATCATCAGGGTTTTGGCGCCATTTTCACACTCCCAGCTGCGGCTGGCCATTAAGGCCCGTTGCAGCCGTAGACTCCATCCGGCTCGTCCGTGAACCGTTGTCCCTCTCCTCGCCCGGCCACCTTCAGCATCGTGCCCCACGGACGTCGCCCGCAGCCGACCTTGAAGGCGTGGAAGGTAAGACCCCCAGTTCTCACTGGACCAGGGTCCACTGCCATTGCCGACTCTCTCCACCCCCTGGTTCCTGGTAGTGGGGTCAAGCAGGAGATTGTCATAAGTGATAGGAGTAGAATTAGGCCATTCAGCCCATCAAGCCAACTCCACCATTCAATCATGGCTGATCTATCTCTCCATCCTAACCCCATTCTTCTGACTTCTCAACATTGCGCCTTTTGGGAGCCCTTCCTATGTGATGTATAGAAAAGGAGAGATTCTGAGGTAGACACAAAATGCTGGAGAAACTCAGCGGGTGAGGCAGCATCTATGGAGAGAAGGAATTGGTGACATTTCAGGTCAAGACCCTTCTTTCAACTGATGTCAGGGGAGGGGGCGGAACAAAGAAAGAAAGTGGGCGGAGACAGTGGGACTAGTGGGAGGAGGGGAAGGGGGAGGGGAAGGAGAGAGAGAGCAAGGGCTACCTGAAGTTAGAGAATCAACGTTCATACCGCTGGGGTGTAAACTACCCAGTGAAATATGAGGTGCTGTTCCTCCAGTTTGCGGTGGGCCTCACTCTGACAATGGAGGAGGCCCAGGACAGAAAGGTCAGATTGGGAATGGGAGGGAGAGTTGAAGTGCTGAGCCACCGGGAGATCAGCTTGGATAAGACGGACTGAGCGGAGGTGTTCAGCAAAACGATTGCCGAGCCTGTGCTTGGTCTCGCCGATGTAGAGAAGATTCTGAGCGTTGATTTCAATGAGTGATTAGGTCTGATGAGTTTGGGCAGATTAATTAACGTCACCAAGCAAAGTAATACGTGTCACTGAATGTGAGGCTATTTAATTACCCAGTAGATCCCAACCTAATGGTGAAAAGAAAGGACACAAAGTGTTGAAGTAACTCAGTGGGTCAGGCAGCATCTCTGGAGAACAGTGACAGGTAACGTTTCGTGTCGGGACCCTCTTCACAAAAGGTGTCATTTGAAATTAAAGCCAAGGATATCTTTCCTGGGAGAAAGAAAACAAAAGATAGACACAAAATGCTGGAGTAACACAGCGGGACTTGTAGCATCTCTGGAGAGAAGGAATGGGTAACATTTAGTCCATTGAACTAAATTCTAGTCGTTGAAACTTCCAAACTAATTATGATTAATGGTGTGAGGCAAGTGAAAAAGCAAAACCTGTCAACGTTGTAGTAAAGGTTGAATTTGAGAAATGGCCAAATGTAGAAGATAGACACAAAACGCTGGAATAACCCATTCCTTCTCTCCAGAGATGCTGCCTGACCCGCTGAGTTACTCCAGCGTTTTGTGTCTATCTTCGGTGTAAACCAGCAACTGCAGTTCCTTCCTTCATGGCCAAATATAGAAGTTGCTTGTGGCTGTCGACATATCTTGACAAAGAGTGATCATGTAGAAATGATCCACACCAGGGAGGCACAAGTTGATGCCTCACAATGACAGAGATCCAGGTTCGATCCTGATCTTTAGTTTAGTTTAGTTTATCATCACATGTACTGAGGTACTTTGAAAGGCTTTTGTTGCTAACCAGTCAGTGAAAAGACTAGGTACACAAAAATGCTGGAGAAACTCAGCTGGAGAAACTCAGCGGGTGCAGTAGCATCTATGGAGCGAAGGAAATAGGTAACGTTTCGGGCCGAAACCCTTCTTCAGATCCTTCTTTCAGTGAAAAGACTAGTTTTGATTTGGACAAATCAGTGTAAAGGGAAGAATATTCATTGCAAGATTAAGTCCAGAAAAGTCTGATTAAAGATAGTCCCAGGGTCTCCAATGAGGTAGATAATAGCCCAGGACTGATTGTTGATAGGATCTAGAGTGCTGTCTGTGTGGAGTTTGCACGTTCTCCCTGTGACCACGTGGGTTTCCTCCAGGTGCTTTGGTTTCCTCCCACATCCCAAAGTCATGGGTTTTAGTAAGTTAATTGGCTGCTGTAAATTCCCCTTGGGAGAATGAATGAGAAAGTTGGGCAATGTAGAATTCACCTAAACGGGAGATCAATGTTTGGCATGGACTCAGTGGGCAGTAGAGCCTGTTTGCATATTGTATCTTTCAATGAGTCAGGGATTTTCAGAAGGGGTTTAATTGGTGCCAATAATCAGGTATAAACAGTACCAATTAGACTTCAAATTTCCTGATCTTTGTCAATAGAAGGCTCATACAAATTTTGATCAATTATGCGCAGAACCTTATTTGTGACCTGTTGACTTTCTTAACTAATTTCTCATTATTTAGTTTAGTTTAGTTTAGTTTTGTTTAGTTTATAGATACAGGGTGGAAACAGGCCCTAAGTCCCACCGAGTCTGCGCTGACCAGTGATCCCCGTACATTAGCACTATCCTACACACTAAGGACAATTGATAAACTTACAGAAGCCAATTGACCTACAAAACTGTACATCTTTAAAATTTGGGAGGAAATTGGAGCACCTGGGGAAAACCCGCGCAGCCACGGGGAGAACATGCAAACTCCGTACAGACTGCACCCGTAGTCAGGATCGAAACCGGGTCTCTGGTGTTGCAAGGCAACAACTCTACCACTGCACCACCGTGCCGCCTCTCATTTCTTTCCTACAATCTTTGAGGAAATGCTTTTAAAAATGGGGTGTAGGAGCACCAGCTGGATCAGGGCCAGTGGAGTATCAAGAAGGGAACCGAGTATCATATTTCTTTTTTCAGTATTAGAAGCAACTTGAATCAGTAGAAGACATTTATCAATAATAATGCATCTCTAGCAATTTCAAACAAAATTTGACACCAAACCAAATAAAGAGATTCGGGTGTAAAAAGGGACTGCAGATGCTGGTTTCTATTGAAGATAGACACAAAGTGCTGAAGTAACTGCAATATCTCTGGAGAAAAAGGATGGGTGATATTTCAGATTAGCACCCTTCTTCAGATTCAAAACGGTCACAGGGAGAATGTACAAACTGCGCACGGACAACACCCGAAGTCAGGATTGTACTAGACACTCCCGCTGTGCCACCATGCTGCCCAGTTCCTCCAGTACACTGTTTTGCTGGAGTTATGTTTATTATTTGGACTCAGATCTCGACCTGTCACATCTTTTGAAATCAATAGTTGTCATTGAACCATCTTCTCCAATATTGCCATCTGTTACTAAATCTGACAGCTGTTTTGAGTAGAAGAGTTCATAAGACAATTCTCTGGTGGGGGAAATTATTGACTTAATCTCTGCACTTCCTGTTAAACCTTTATTTTAATGCAGTGCTTCTCCAGCTAGATTCTATAGGAAGAGTTTAGGGCTAAGTCGCTAAGGGCCAAATGCAGGCGAAAGGGACTAGGATATGTTCTGGTGGACTCAGAATTCATTCCTCAAATCTTAAGCATTTGAACAGGGCAAAGATTGTTCGTACTTATGGGCTACGTGCATAGAACCTCGTCGTTAGCAGTGGTGGCATTGCTGTACAACTCAACAACACTTCTTTATGTAAAGCTACCTGTTCCAAGTCAGAGCAGACCCATGTTCAATATTAACCTGATTTAGAGGCATAGCGTCGTAGAGCTGTACAGCACAGAAACTGGCCCACCTCGTCTACGCCAACCAAGTCAGGACCCTTCTTCAGACTGAAGTCGCTGTCCCGACCCGAAACATCACCTGTCCTTTTTCTCCAGAGATGCTACCTACCTGATCCGCTGAGTTACTCCACCACTTTGTGTATCTACAGCACCAAGTATCGTCTGAAGAAGGGTCCCGACCCAAAACGTCACCTATCCACATTTTCCAGAGATGCTGCCAGACCTGCTCAGATACTCCAGCACTTTGTGCCTGATTCTGAATCTAGGGTAACATTTTCCTCTTCTACATTTCATGGAATCATTAACTTGGAAACTTTTATTAGGATTGTGCAACCGAGAATCAAATTTACAATGAAGCACTCCCGACTCCATTTGAAGCGTTGCCGTAGAACTTGTCCCGTGTTGTTCAGAAGCAACCACCACCATAATGTCCCAGAATATCCTGTCAAATTATCAGCATTTGAATGAACGGCTCAGTGGAATAACCGGTCAACAACACTGTAGAATATAATGTGGTTAAAATTTAAAAAGAACTGCAGATGCTGGAAATCTGAACGATGTGTGTGTGTCTACAGCTTCAGCTTTGAAATGGAGAAAGTGAATGGAGTTGAAGTTGGGCGGCGCAGTGCGCAGCAGTAGAGTTGCAGCTGACGGAGGATTTGTTCATTCCACACGAGTGACCCTGTGCATTCAGTACCTGCCCCTGTCATCCTCCATGCAACCTCCACTCTGACCTACGGCTTTTACCCTCCCACGCTGTTACAATGAAGTTTGGGGCCCGATCCTTACAAGGTTAATTCCCTGGATGGCGGGACTGTCATATGTTGAGAGAATGGAGCGGCTGGGCTTGTACACTCTGGAGTTTAGAAGGATGATAGGGGATCTTATTGAAACATATAAGATTATTAAGGGTTTGGACATGCTAGGGGCAAGGGGCCACTGTTTAAGATTAAGGGGTAAGCCATTTATGCTTTGAGGATATGCTTTTTCACACAGAGAGTTGTGAGTCTGTGGAATCCTCTGCCTCAGAGGGCGGTGGAGGCCGGTTCTCTGGATAGTTTCAAGAGGGAGCTCTTGAAGATAGCGGAGTCAGGGGATATAGTAGCTCTGGCATTTTCTGTTTTTATTAAGCATATTTTATTCTTCTCATTGATGTTGGTGGAAACTCGTGTACAAATTGTACCCATCACATTGTCTGGATGGCGTCAATGACTAAACTGAGAAGTGCATCTTAAAGGGAATCTCATGAACAATAATTTTTCGTGTAAAATTACAGCACATTCTTGACCAGCGAGGCACGTGGGCAGCGGAGCGGCAAAAGGTGTTTAATGCAAATAGGTGCGATGTGTTGCATTTTGGGAAGTCAGGCCGGGGCAGGACTTTCACAGTGAATGGCAGGCCCTGGGGTGTATTGTAGAGCAGAGAGATCTAGGAGTACAAAAAGCTGGGGTAACTCAGCGGGTCAGGCAGCGTCTCTGGGGAGCAGGAATGGGTGACGTTTCGGGTCAAGACCCTTTTTCAGATCTAGGAGTACAAGTACATAGTTCCCTGGAAGTGGTGCCACTGGTAGGTAAGGTCAAGAAAGATTGAGTATAGAAGTTGGACGTCATGTTACAGTTGTACAAACCTGAGCCAATATGCAGATGGATGACTTAAAGCAGAACTGGCCAATTTTCATACAGAGAAAACAACTTAGCTTATGTCATTAAGCTGGAAACGGTTCAGAGAAAATTTACGAGGATGTTGCCAGAACCCGAGGCTCTGAATTATAGGGAGAGGTTGAGCAGGCTGGGACACTAATTTTTGGAGCCCAAGGGGGTTGAGGCGTGAACTTGTAGAAGTGTACGTCATGAGAGGAATAGATAAGGTAGACGCACAGTCTCTTGATCAGATTAGGGCAATTGAGAACAAGAGGACATAGGTTTAAGGTGAGGGGGGGAAGATTTAATATGAACCTGAGGGATAACCGTTTTGTTTAAAGGATGGTGGGTATATAGAATGAGCTGCCAGAGGAGGTAGTTGACACAGGTACCATTGTTAAGTTTAAGGGACATTTGGACAGGTATATGGATACGACAGGTTTAGATGGTTATGGGTCAAGCGCGGGCAGGTGGGAGTAGTGTAGATGGGGGATGTTGGCTGGCGCGGGCTAGTTGGGCCGAAAGGCCTCTGTCCATGCTGTATGGCTCTATGACTCTAATAAGAGATAGATATGCATGGATGTACGTCAAACTGCCAGTGCGATGGGCAAGGTGACAGGATGCTAATTTAAGACCATGACTACACGAAAGGTTCCTGTACCCTGTGATGCTGTTGGATGGGACAACCACAGTTCAGGCCAGCTGCTGAGCCACAGGGTGCAGAAGAAGCACGAGGCCAGGCCATTTTAGGCAGTGGCAATATAACCTTGGCATGGGTCTGATGGGGGTGTGGTGGGGTCATCTGTGTCCCATTGGCTTGGCCCACAGATGGTGACTGAAGGGGGAAAATAATGACCTTCAAAAATAAAAAGCGACAGTCCATTTGCATGTGCCTTGTCAGGACTTCATAAAGTGCGGCATGACCATGTTCAGGCAGGTGAGAAGTCCTTGCCAGCAGAGCGGTGACACGGTAGCGCAGCGGTAGAGTTGCTGCCTCACAGCGCCAGAGACCCCGGGTTGATCCTGACTACTGGTGCTTGTCTGTATGGAGTTTGTATGTTCTCCCTGTGGTTGCGTGGGCTTTTCCTGGGTGCTCCGGTTTCCTCCCACACTCCAGGTTTGTAGGCTAATTGGCTTCTGTAAATTGTAAATTGTCCCTAGTGTGTAGGACAGTGGTTGTGTATGGGGTGATCACTGGTGGCGTGGACTTGGTGGGCCGAATGGCCTGTTTTCGCTTTGTATCTCTAAACAGTACTCTTTCCTGTGATTATCTTTGAATTTATTTAATTAGATCTAAAGCTCTCTTCCATACTGCAGAGGCTGCAAATGCATCTGTGCTAATTACTTAGAGATATAGTGTGGAAACAGGCCCTTCGGCCCACCAATTCCATGCCAACCTTCGATCACCTGTACACTCATTCTATGTTATCCCACTTTCTCATCTGCTCCCTACACACCAGGGGAAATTTACAGAGGCTAATTAACCTACAGGCCCACATTCCTTTGGGATGTGGTAGGAAACGGAAGCACCCGGAGGAAACCCACGCAGTCACAAGAAGAATGTGCAAACTCCACACTGACAGCATCCGAGGTCAGGATCAAACCCAGGTCTCTGGCGTGGTGAGTCAGCAGCTCAACCAACTGCCCCACCGTCTGTACATCTGTGTCTCTGTACTGGCCTGACAGGACACGTGAATCAACTGTTATTTCACAAATTATTGACTGGTCAAAGGTAGTGGGCTACACCAATGTTTGCCCAACATCCTGCAGGATTCTGCAGGTAAATTAGGGGCGAGGAAAGAAGCCAGGCCTCCCTTGCAAGGCAGACCACTGAAGAGGATATATATTTCTTATCTGGGTGCGTCAATGGCAAGGACCCACGGGTGCACGGAGAGAAGACAGAAGTTGTTTACCTCCACAAGCTGATCCTCATACTATTAAGCCGTGCCTACGTGCTTGGCTGATGTGTGTGTCTGTGTTGTGTGTCTGCAAGAGGAATGGGCAGGGATTCAAATCTGCACTGACGTCCTCCACCAGTCACCAGGTACAGTGCAGCCCTCTTTAGGTAATTGCATTAGCTAATCAGCTGAAATTAGCTGGAAGAAGAAGGGATTGACATCAGGCTAATGGTTCTTCGAAGGATTGCTTTAGAAACTTTACCCCTTCATTTATGAAGACTCTTGCTGTCCTTTTCCATCTCAGACTAATTCAATATGCAATATACACAAAGGTATCTTACTATTTACTGTTCTTATTGGTTGACTTTAGACTTTAGAGATACAGCGTGGAAACAGGCCCTTCGGCCCACTGAGTTCGTGCTGACCAACAATTACCCCGTACACCAGCACTATCCTACACATTAAAGACAATTTACAATTTATAGAAGATAGACACAAAAAGCTGGACTAACTCAACGGGCCAGGCAGCATCTCAGGAGAGAAAGAATGGGTGACGTTTCAGGTCGAGACCCTTCTTCAGACGAAGACAATTAACCTACAAACCTGTACGTCGTTGGACTGTGGGACGAAACCGGAGATCCCGGAGAAAACCCACACAGTTACAGGGAGAGCAGACAAACTGTGTACAGACAGCACCCATAGCCAGGATCAAGGCCGGGTCTCTGGCGCTGTGAGGCAACAACTCTACCGATGCGCTACTCTGCTACCCTTTTTTATTTTTGCACACTAGGGAATTTTTTTAACCGTTTGAATTGAAAGATACAACATGGAAAAGGGCCCTTTGGCCCACTGAGTCCATGCCAATCACTTTCCCATACACTCCCGACACACTCGGGGCAATTCACAGAGGCCAATAAATCTACAAATGCACTCGTCTTTATAATGTGAAGGAAACTGGAGAACCCTGAGGAAACCCATGCAGTCACAGGGAGAATGTAGAAACTCCACACAGACAGCATCTGAGGTCAGGATTGAACCTGGGTCTCTGGTACTGTGAGGGAGCGGCTAGACAAGCTGCATCACTCTGCCGCCTCTTACAGAAGCAGCGTGACGGTGAGCTATATGATACAATGTTACAATGATACAATTTATTTGTTGTCCTCATTGAGGTTCAAATGAAATTTGGTTTCTGCAGTCCGACACACAAGAAAAAGAACCAAGACACAACACAATTTACACAAACATCCATCTCAGTGAATCTCCTCCTCACTGTGATGGAAGGCAAAGTCTTATCTCTCCCCTGCACTTCTCATTCTCCTCCCGATGTCAGAGTCAAAGCCCCCAGCAGGCGATGGTAACTGTCCCGCGGCCATTAAAGCTGCGCCGGGCGATGCAAGGCCGCGTTCCGGGTCTTAGTGTTGGAGCCCCCGGCGGGCGCTAGCAAGTCCCGCGGCCATTTAAAGCCACGCTGGGCGGTGTAATGCCCTGCTCCAGGTACTTTTCAACCCCGCAACTCGGGCGGGAGAAGTCGCCGTTTCAGAAGCCCCGAAAAGCGGTCTCCCACCGGGGACCCGCGGGCTCCCGGTGTCACCGTCCACCAGACCTGCGGCTGGAGCTGCCGAATCTCCGGGGTCGGGTCGCAGCCGCGCGCCACCACCGCTCCTCCCGCCCTGAACTCGACCAGCTCCGCGATGGTGGGTAAGTCCGCAGGCTCCGCGACTGGAGCCCCCAGGTCGTTCCGGTTGGAGGCCGCCCACGGTGCTCGGCCCCAACAACAACGGAGACCCGACAGAGGAAAGGTCGGGTTCTCTGTACAGGGAAAAGATTTTAAAAGTCCCCCCCCCCCCACACACACACACATACCCAGTTAAAAAACACACTAAAAACTACATTCAAACGAGACAAAGAATAAAAAAAGACAGACGGACTGCAGAGGCCGCTGCGACGTGCCTCGCGCTGTCCACCCACCTATGTTCTCGAATGACCACATTTCCCTGGTGAAGATACTCTCTCTGCTTTTGGGTAAGGAGTTCAAAGATTTAAATCCAGTGATGATGAAGGACTGATATACAGTATACATTTCAAAATCAAATGAGGGCCCCACAGTGGCGCAGAGGTAGAGTTGCTGCCTTACAGCACCAGGGTTCGATCCTGACCACGGGTGCTGTCTGTGCAGAGTTTGGACCTTCTCCCCATGACCGCGTGGGTTTTCGAATGCTCCAAAGACATACACTTTTGTAGGTTAATTGGCTTCGGTAAAAATTGTAAAACTGCCACTAGTGTGTAGGATGGTGCTGGTGCACAGGGTGGTCGCTGGTCGGCACAAAACCGGTGGGCCGAAGGGCCGTTTTCAGCACTGTATCTCTAAAGACTAAGACTCCAGGTGGTGGTGTGTCGAAGCACTTGCCACTTTTGTCCTGGATGGCGATCAAGATGACTGGTTTAGGAGATGCTGTTATAGTGGATTTGTCTGTGGTAGGGCCATTTTAATTTGGGCACCGGTCACCAGATATTTATGAGGGTTGACTGGGCTCGGATCAACTTTGTCATGTCCATGTTTGGAGCCAGGGTTGATTTTCGGCCGTCTGCCCAGTTTTATTTCTTCGTTTCTTTGAGAATGTAGTGGCACTGGTACAATGAGTGAGTTGCCAGGTTATTTCAGACAGATGTGTCAATCTCATCGTGTGGGTCTGGAATTACATTTAGACCAGACAGGTTAGGGATGGCAAATGTTCTCCCTGGAAGAACATGATTCAACTTGATGGGGTTTTTTTGAATGAAAATCAGGTTATTTTTTGTGGTCATAATTACTGACTAGTTGTCTCTTTTTTTTTTCAAATTCTGCAATATTAACCTGTAATTAAATTCCTGCAGAAAAGGGCAGAGGAAAGGCAGATGGAGTTTAAGCCGGGCAAATGTAAGGTGTTGTACTTTGGGAGGTTGAATGGAATGGGAGACTGCAGTTAATGGCAAGACCCTTAACAGCATTAGTGTGCGGATGGACTTTGAAGTCCATGTTCATAGCTCAATAAAGGTAGCATCACAAGTAGATAGGGTGGTAATGAAGGCGTTGCTAGGAGCATTGGATATAAGAGATATAAGAGTCAAGAATTCCTGACGCAGCTCGATAGTACCTTGGTGAGACCCCATTATTGGAAGGCTTTGGAGAGGGTACAGAGGACTTTAACCAGAACGCTGCCTGGATTAGAGGGAGTCAGCTATAGGTTGGATAGACTATGATTGTTTTCTCTGGAGATGATAAAATTGTATTAAATTATGAAAATCATAGATAGGGTAGACAGCTATTACCCAGGGTGGAAATGTCCAACACTGGGGAGCACAGCTATATGGTGAGAGGGGGAAGGTTTAACGGAGATGTGTGGGGGCGAGCATTTTATATTGAGGGTAGTGGGGGCCTGTGTGTAGATGCTCGTTTATACCGAAGATAGACACAAAGTGCTCGAGTAACTCAGCAGGTCAGGCAGCATCTCTGGAGAAAAAGGAATGGGTGCCTTTTCAGATCGGGACCCTTCTTCCGACTGAATGTAGAGGGGAGGGAACTGGAGGTAAGAACAGGCCAGAACCCCTTTAATGCTTGGCATGGGTGTGGTGGAGGAAGATACAATAGTGGCGTTTAAGAGGCTTTGAGATAGGCACATGAAAGTGCAGGGTATAGAGGTTCGTGGATCACAAACAGACAGATGGGATCAATTTACATTTGGCATCATGTTCACTGCAAATATTGTGGACCAAAAGGCCCGTTCCTGTGCTGTACTGCTTTCTGTTCTATGTCATAGTTGCCATGGTGGGATTTCAACTCGGGTCTCTTGATTACGTTCAGTAATTTACCTCTGTGTCACTGCCAGGTGTAATTGCATCATATGGACATCTTTGTGTTTCGATAATAGAAGAACACCAGAAACAGAAGCAGGAATAGACCATACGTCATTCTGACTCATAGCTGATTTGAAGTGTACTTTTTCGTAGAGCTATATAGCATAGAAACTGGCCCTTTGGCCCAACTTGTCCATGCCAACCAAGTTGGCATTCTGAGCTGGTCCCATTTGCTTGCATTTGGCCCATATCCCTCTAAATCAGTGGTTCCCAACGTGGGGCGTACGCCCCACATTTGATTTTTAAGGGGGGCAATTGAGCGCGACTGAGGAGGTCTGGGTCCAAATTTTCGATTTTTATTTTTTAGGATTTTCCATCAGGTAAACATATGTAGTTTATGTTTCAGATGTTATTTTGAGTAAATAATTTTTTTGGGGGTAAAAAAGGTCTTTATTGTGTAGTTATTACAACCAAGGTATTGGCGTTTTAAGCTTCTTCAGCTGAAACGGAGTTCACTTTTTAAATGATAAGAATTATATATCACCACATGGGGGGGGGGGGGCATCAGGATTTTAGAGGTGATTAGGTGGGGCATGGCCAAAAAAAGGTTGGGAACCACTGCTCTAAATCCTTTCTATCCATATACTAGTACAAATGTATTTTGAAAGCCAGAATCATCTAATTTCTCTGTCCCTTGAGCACCCAAACATCTGTCTCTCTCATCCCTAAGTATTCTCAATGGTTGAGAATCTCAGACTAGATATACACAAATTACGTGACAGCCTCTGCTGCCCATTGATAGTTGCTCCAGGATTAAGCAGACATGCATGTGAGTGATACATCTGCATTATTTAATGTTGCCCTGCTGTCTGAACCCTACTGAAATCAAGGTGCATTTGGGACTCAAGACTCGAGAGTACCACACTGCCCAAGCTACTGACCTGAAACAATTCAGAATTAGGACAGCAGAAGGGACGAGTTACATAAAACACATTAAATACAGAGCAGGTTAGAAACTAAATGTACACGTTTTCAACTACTTTGCAATTTGCTTTTGTGATTTGGATTTAAGACATCTTTGCAATCCCGGGCTAATCAAAATATTTGCCAGATCAAAGGAATCGGAGACTATTACTTCCAATTTTGAAATATCTGGTTTTATTTGACAGGTGGGAGAATAGAATATTTACATCTTACCATAATAATAAATGCAAATTTCTCCAATGCAGAGATAGGCCTGACTAGCTCATATGTCGGCTTACCATAGTGGTAAGGAGCAGCTTTATACAGGATCTAGATGCAAGAAATAATCAAACAAGCTACTGTTGCACTCGGCATGAAATCTTTTCCCATGTCTCTAGCTGTTTTACAGGGTGAAGTGGAGATTTGCTATTTAAAGGCTGATGGGATTTAAATCCTCATTTTAGCTTTGAGTAAAGAGGGAGGATTTAATGATTATTTTCTCCTTCACTAATCCACGTCATTAATTCTCCCAGATGTTTCAGTCAGTCCAGTCTGTGATACACTGTGCTCAGTCCTTGCAGTATGTGAGTTGAGCTTATTGAATCAAGTTGAGTTTATTGATATGTGCACACATAAAGGTGAGGTACAGGTACGATGCCAATCTTGCTTGCAGCAACGTCACAGCCATTGGCACAGACAAACATGTTACACAAGACCGTGAAAAAGACTCTGGGCGGCACAGTGGCGCAGAGGTGGAGCTGCTGCCTCACAGTGCCAGAGACCCGGGTTCACTCCTCACCTCGGGTGCTGTCTGTGTGGAGTTTGCACGTTCTCTCTGTAACCGCGGGGGTTTCTTCCAGGTGCTCTGGTTTCCTCCCGTATTCCAAAGACGTACAGGTTTGTAGGTTAATTAGCTTTGGTAAATTGCCCCTAGTGTGCGGAATGCAAAAGTGGGATAACATGGAACTGGTGTATTGGTCAGCATGGACTTGGGGGTCGAAGGGTCTGTTTCAGCGCTGTATATCTAAATAAAATGAAACTAAACTGTGCAAAACAAGATAGTGCAAAAACACATTTAAAAATCAAGTCCAAGAGGTGGTCCATGATATTCCAGTGCCGAGGTGGGATTAGGGTTGTGCAGGTCAATTCAAGAACCTGATAGTTGTAGGAATGTAGATGGTCCTGGACCTGGTGGTGTGTGACTTCAGGCTTCTGTACCTCCTGCCTGATGGTAGCATCATGAAGAGGTAACCAAACATATGGGATCAGGTTCGATGTGGCAACAGGATAAGTTTCTAACAGTCAGCTTAGAAAAGTGTATACATAACACCTTAATAAATGGTTAAAAACATCTTGTGTCGTCTTAATGTCACAGTTGAAGATTAAAACGTTGAGTCAAATTTAGGAACAAAAATGTTCACCAGCATTAGGCTGGTAAAATACGAAGAAACACATATTGACGTAATATTTTCACAGCATTGCACAGCTTTTCACAGCCATTACAGTAGTCACTGTTCTATTCCAGGAAAAGTGGCAGCCAAACCTGTAGACAGCAAACACCCACAGACAGCAATGGAATAATGACTGGATGGGTTTATTTCAGTGACGTTTGTTCAGATATAAATATGTTTTAGACAGGATATCAGGGATAACTCCCCAACTATTAGGCAAAATAGTGCTGTGAGACTTTCTTTTAGATATGTGTGAGGGAAACTCATTAGGAAGGCAAGATTGTCTCACCATCAAAACTGCCTCACAAACCTCAGGAATACAAACCTTGATTGTTGTGCTTCATGGAATTGTACTTGCCTGCCTTCTGACTGTAGAAAGATCAGAATGTGTCCCAGTCACTGTACATGTACCTGTGCATGGGCCTATGCCTGTCTACCTTCGTTGAACCCCTCCCCACCTCTTTCTGCGGGAGCTAGCTGTGTATGGAAGATAGACATAAATTGCTGGAGTAACTCAGCGGGTCAGGCAGCATCTCTGGAGAAAAGGTGATGTTTCGGGTCGAGACCGTTCTTCAGACTGAGAGTCATGGGAGAGGGAAACTAACGTATGAAAAGGTACAGAGCAAATCAGAGCCGGCACCGATGACTCAGCTGTGCACGAGTTGTACCTCTGACCTTATCTAGAAGCAGGACTATGAATCTGAAAGCATCCCGTTCCCTTGTTCCGACATAGACAAAAGATGATCAGAATTAATATTTCACCCAGACCACTAAAGAGAAACTGCGACTGGAATGTGCTGATGTCTGAAATTATTATGAATGATGTTCCTACACTGCTGCTTTGTTTTACTGTGAGAAGGGACCTTTTATCAATGGAACCTTGTTGACAATCAGGCTGGCACCACAGTTACCTGGGTTTGATCCTGATCTCTGGCACTGACTGTGCGGAGTATGCATGTTATCCCCGTGTAAGCAGGATGTTTAGTTTAGTTTAGAGATGCATCGTGGAAACAGGCCCTGTGGCTCACTGAGCCGACCATTGATCCCCCACACGCTAGTTCTATGTTATGCCACTTTCACATGCTACACACTGGCGGCAATTTACAGAAGCCAATTACCTGCATGTCTTTGGAATGTGGGAGGAAATCGGAGTACCCGGAGAAAACCCACATGGTCACGGGGAGAACGTACAGGGGTGTGTGTAGCACTTCGCTTCCTGAAGTGACACACAATCTCCTTTGTCTTGCTGACATTGAGGGAACCACTCCAGCCCTACACCCACACGTCTTCATTTATTGACCAAAGATTCAGTGAAACAGGAAGTGGATAATGAAAGGAATTCAAATTAAGGAAATAACATTTGTTTTTCTGGAATTGGATTTGGTACAACATTCAAGAGCGGATTGGATGAATGCTTTCAGGTGAAGATATGTTAGGGCTTGGAATAGAATGCAGGGGGGTGCTGCTAATTTGGTCACTTTTTCATATAGCCAATAGAAGCGTAATAGGACAAATGACTTTCTCCTGATGGATTTCACACCTACACCCCCACAACTATCAATCTCCCACCCTGTCTGAGATAATTAGAGAGGGTTCCTGTGTCACTAGGGCAGTATGAACCCACAAGCACAGCAGACTAAATGTGTAGGAAGGAACTGCAAATGCTGGTGTGCACCCAAGATACACGGAAAATGCTGGGGTAACTCAGCGGGTCAGGCAGCATCTCTAGAGAAAAGGAAAAGGCGACATTTCGGGTCGAGACCCTTCTTCAGGCTGAGATTCAGGGGGAGAGGGAATCTAGAGGTACGAAGATGTACAAAGAAGAAACAACTGACCATTGGTGGTGGGAGAGAGACCAAAGTGGAATGGGGATCAGTAGACACACTTTTGGATAGATCAGAGCTCAATTGGACTCCACAGCCTCCATGACCTTCCTGTAATGGGGCGAACCAGAACTGTATGAAATACTCCAAATGGGGTCTAGCCAAAGTGTACCTCAATCTGTCCAGTTTTATCCACTAATCTGTCCGGCCTTTTTTTTCCGCTGGTCCGGAGTTATCCGTGGATCTCATGACAGCAGTATTCCGCATGCTTCAAAACACATGGGGCAAGTGATTCCAATTCAGAGAGCATTCCAGTGTCATCACAGCACAAACAGCTGGTTACAGACCACGCAGAAACATTACTCATGCTGGGGAATTCCTGCGATTAAGGGGCAATTCACAGATGTTATCTCCGAAACAGAATCCGCTCTGCTTCCCGATCTCACAGCTGTGCTCTCCGCGCCTCGAGCAGGCGGAGGAGGTGAAATTATTTCACTGAGGTTGAAAGTCAATTTCATTTGCTTAACAAGGGAACAACCTGACTTTGATGTGATGCTTCTGCTTCCTTAGAATGCTTAGGAGGTTCCTCACCAACTTCTACAGATGCGCCTTAGAAACCATGTCAGGGTCCATCACAGCCTGGCATGGGAACAGCTCAAAGGAGTTGTGGAAGCAGCTCAGACCATCATGCAAACCAACTTCCCTTCCACTGGCTCCATCTACTCTTCACACTGCCTCGGCATATCAAGGACCAGTCTCACCCCAGTCACACCCCAGTCACTCCCTCTTCTCCCCTCTCCTATCAGGCAAGAGGTAGAGAAATTTGTAAATGCATACCTCTAGATTCAGTGACAGTTCTTCCCGGCTGTCATCAGCCAATTGAACCGTCCTCTCATCAGCTAGAGTGCAGTCCTGACTCCACATCTACCTCATTGGATACCTTTGAATTATGTTTAGTAGAACTTTCTCTGACTTTTTCTTGTACTAAATGGTGCACACTTTATCCGTTATCTGTGCACTGTCAGCTTGATTGTAGTCATGTAGGTAGTCTTTTCTTTTACTGAATAGCACACAAACAATAGTTTTCACTGTACCTCTGTAATAAACTAAACTAAACTAAGCTAAACTCAGTAATACAGGAAAGACAGACATGTGGTGATTCAAAGGAAACTTCCAGGCTGTTATTACCAATCAACTGAGCTGAATAAGTTCATGTTCATTTCATAGACTGAATGGCCTAATTCTTCTCCTATCAAGTCTACTCCAACATTCAATCATGGCTCAACTATCTTTCCCTCTCAACACCATTCTCCTGCCCTCTCGCTATGACTCTTGACACCTTTACTAATCAAGTATCAGTCAATCTCTGCCTTAAATATACTCAATGACTTGGCTTCCACAGCCATTTGTGGCAATGAATTCCACAGCTTCACCATCCTCTGACTAAAGAAATTCCTTCTTATTTCCTTTCTAAAGATACAACCTTTTATTCTGAGGTTATGACCTCCAGGTTCACATTCTATACAGGCCTTTCACTATTCGGTAAGTTTCAATGAAGTCCCCCCTTATTCTTCTAAACTCCATCGAGTACAGACCCAATGCCCAGTGCCATCAAACGCTCATCATATGTTGATCAACGTCACCCATTCCTTCTCTCCAGAGATGCTGCCTGTCCCGCTGAGTTACTCCAGCTTTTGGTGTCTATCTCATCGTATGTTAACCCACTCATCCCCGGGATCATTCTCGTAAACCTCTTTTGGACCCTCCCCTCGTAAACCTCTTTTGGACCCTCCCCTACACCAGCACATCCTTCCTCAGATATGGGGCCCAAAACTGCTCACAATACTCGAGATGAGGTCTGAACAGGGCCTGAAAGCCTCAGCATTACATCCATGTTTTTTACAATCTAGCCCTCTCAAAACAAATGCTAATATTGCATTTGCCTTCCTTACTGCCGATTCAACTTGCAAATTAACATTTTGGAACCTGCACCAGCATTCCCAACTCCATTTGCGCATCCTCTCCCCATTTAGAAAATAGGCAACGCCTTTATTCCTACTACCGAAATACATGATGACTGCATGAATGGTGTTTTACGTGAGGTGGGTCCTGCTAGATTGTGTGAGAAAATGGGAAATTGAAAGAAGTAATTAATTAATGGATTGTTCTTACACTTTCAAATGGCCAGACCCAATACTCTGCTCAGACAACTACCTTGACAGGCATTCTGACAAAAGTGACTTGGTTGTCCACTTGGGTGTGAGGGGGCCAATAAACAAAGGACAGAACATTGACTCAGTGCTGTACAGCATTGATGAATACTGTTGCAGATGGTCGGTCATGCCGCCAACTAACTACCAGGCAGATGGCAGCAAAGCAGAGTGCACATTGGAATTTGAGTCTACTGAGCTTCATCATCCTCAATGATACCCTTACAGAAACTTATAATTCAGTGTGAGGGATACAATTCCAAAAATATTGGAAGATGGAACATCCGGAAATGGAAGATAGACACAAAATGCTGGAGTAACTCAGCGGGACAGGCAGCATCTCTGGAGAGAAGTAATGGGTGATATTTTGGGTTGCGACCCTTCTTCAGACTAGTTAGGAGAATGCGAAACGAGAGATACAGACAGTGATATAGAACAAATCAATGAAAAAAATGCAAAAAAGTAACGATGATAAAGGAAACAGGCCATTGTTGGCTGTTTGCTAGGTGAGAATGGGAACCTGGTGTGACTTGGGTGGGGGAGGGATGGGGAGAAAGGGAGTCCAGGGTTTGGAGAAATCAATATCATGCCACTGGGTTGTAAGCTGCCCAAGCAAAATATGAGGTGCTGTTCCTCCGATTTGCGATTAGCCTCACTCTGACTATGGAGGAGGCCTAGGACAGAAAGGTCAGTGTGGGAATGGGAAGGGGAATTAAAGTGTTTGGCAACCGGGAGACCAGGTTGGTCCAGGCGGACTGAGCGAAGGTGTCAGCGGAAAATCAGAAAATGAAACTTAATTGGGCACCTATTATGATTTCTGAAGGATATCCTCAAAAGGGACATGTTTCCAAAATCACCTTCTATTCCAGGCAAATCTCATGCTGCAGTGTGATTCCGTCAATTGTTATTTGAGTTTATTTTAAGTCTCAAAAACTCCTAATGAAGCCAGGAGTTAGTAAGTTAACACAATTGCTTAAACTTTCAACTGATCGGTTAAATTGATGATTTGTTGTTGAAGCTAATCATCTGCCTTTATCTTCTTTTGTTTCAGCTTTCTATTGTCAGCTGTGGCCCTCCTTTCCACCTATTCCATTCACTTGCTTCTGAAAGCCTCTGGAGTGGTTGGTAGGTGAAGTGGTTTCAGTACATTGTCCTTTCTGTGCTTTGCCTTGAACCATCTGTGCTTAGAGGGAATTCACTGAACAAATGCATTACTTTAATGCTTTGGGCATGGTCATGCTGAAATTTTCTGCTCTAGATATGCTAAACTCAAACACGTACATTGGAGATTGATGTTCCAGTCATGTTGAAAATGTTAAGACACCAGGATCAAAGGAAAATGACAAACCAAATAGATGGACATGGAAGGCCAACCTGACCATCAAGCCTTCCCCTCACTGAGAGAGAGAGGAACTGAGGTGGAGGGTGCTCAGAAGCTAGAGGGCACTGTGTCAAGATTAGGTGTCAGGGAGATAGGTAGGACTGGGAGGAGGGGGGTATTTATTTGCATTATGTGTCGTCAACTTTTGCCATTCTCTGTCTTGGATGGTTTTGGATCCTTAGTTATTGCTTGTTGAAGGCTGAGGTAGGCAGATTTCTAGAACTGAGGGTGACGGTGAGATGACACAAAAGGAGACATGAGATGGGTAGTCTTATTGAAAGTTGTAGTGGGTTTGAGGAGCTGTATGGCCAATTCTTGTTTTTGGTATGATGGACTGATTTTGTCCATTTTGGCTATCTTTGTGATTCGTACGGGATTAAACAGGGTCTTCAGACCACTATGTAGGCACTGGACTAAAGTGCTTATAGTCGGCATTGGCGTGACAGGTCGAGAACAATTTTCACCCTCATTGCGAAGAGTACAGCACATTAATAGGTCCGTTGATCCACAATGAATGTGCTGAACAGTGCAAAGATAACCTAATCTCCTCTGACTGCAAGTGATCCAAATCCCTTCATTCCCGGTCTATCCAAAAGCCTCTTGAACACCACTATCCTATATGCATCCACCACCACCCCTGGCAGCACGTTCCAGGCACCCACCAACCTCTGTTCACCTTAAAGCCATGCCCTCTAGTCTTTGACATTTCCAACCTGTGAAAAAAAGGTATCTCTCACAATCTCTTTGAAACCCAACGCTTTGCCCAATCTATTCATCAATGGCCCTACAATGGCCCAGCGCTTTGCCCAATCTATTCATCAATGGCCCTACTATAACATCATGCACTGCAAAGTAAACTTCTGTTTGTTGGCACTTCTGTAAAGCATGTTGGTGTGCCTCTGCTACGTTAAAGGTGACACTGAGCTGGTCCTGGTTGTTGTTAGTGTTTATTGGTCTTTAGTTTAGTGTATTGTCACGTGTACTGAGGTACACTGAAAAGCTTTTATTGCGAGCTAACCAGTCAGCGGAAAGACTGAGATTACATGATTACAATTGGGCCATCCGCAATGTGCAGATGCAGGATAATGTGTAGTGCAAGATAAAGTCCGATTAAAGATAGTCCGAGGGTCTTCAGCATGGTAGATAGTAGCTCAGGACCACTCTGATAGGATATTTCAGTTGCCTGATAACAACTGGGAAGAAACTGTCCCTGAATCTGGTGGTGCACGTTTTCACACGACAGTACCTCTTTCCTGATGGGAGAAGGGAGAAGAGGAAGTGACCGGGATGAGACGTCCTTGATTATGCTGGTAGCCTCGCTGAGGCAGTGTGAAGTGTAGATGGAGTCAATGGAAGGGAGGTTGGTTTGTGTGATGGTCTGGGCTGCGTCTACAATTCTCTGCTGTTTCTTGTGGTCTTGGATGGAGCTGTTGTTAATGGACGCTTTTAAGGTATCCAAATATTAACGTGAAAAATCTGGGATTCAACTCTAGTGACTGATATCTCCCTTTTCCCAACTCCCAGGAATCCGCGCTTATGAACAGCTCGGCTATAGGGCATTTGGAACCCCTGGGAAATTAGCAGCTGCTATGGCAATCACCCTGCAGAATATTGGAGGTAAGAAGTCAAACTGAAGATATGAAAACTGTTGTTTTTTTTAATGAAGTATTTACCTTTGATGGTGTTTGTTCTGGCATGGGCACTGTCCTTGAAGAGATCTGTGGGGAATACTGAAGGGATATACTGTTCTGCAATGACAGCATTAAAACTAGCTCACTTCAATTGTACCATTGTACACTGGGGATCCCTATAAACAGAAAGACAGGGTTCTGCCCGAGTCGACTGCTTGCCCCTTTTCCAGGGTTACGTCCAGGCCCGATGTCCCTTGAACAATAACACACGGTGTCCAATGACACTATGCGGGAGCTCATGGACCACTGTGCACTGCGATAGACTGACTGAATCCTATAGTAATTTGAAATTTAGTTAGATATTTGGCAGTCTGATCTTGTATTGGTAGGTGCTTTGTTATAGTACAATGTGTAAGTACTTCTATAAATCACTGAATAAATTCAATTTTGTTTATAAAAAAATACACGGAGAGCCAGTCCTAGGTAAACGGTACGATGCAAGAAAACCATTTTAATGTCGTCAGTGCAAAATGCCACTTTTCCCCAATGTGAACTGAGACCAGAAATCTATGAAAGTCTCTACTTCAGACGACTAATGGATCTCTAGTTACTGGGTTTACTCAAGATAAAGATTTTCAAGAACAGAGGATGTCAAGAGTAGAAACAAGGAATTGCAGATGCTGGTTTACACAAATTTTCACAGAGTGCTGGAGTAACTCAGCGGGTCAGGCAGCATCTCTGTAGACCATGGCCAGGTGATGTTTTGGGTTGGGACCATTCAAGTTTACTTTAGTTTACTTTATAGATACAGCATTGAAACAGGCCTGTGCACTAACCTATGCGCTAGGGACAATTTATTATTTACAGAAGCCAATTAACCTACAAACTTGTGCGTCTTTGGAGTGTGGGAGGAAACCAGAGCACCCGGAGAAAACCCACGTAGTCATGGGGAGAATGCACAAGCTCCATACAGACAGAACCCTGTAATGTGTAAGGCAGGAACTCTACCCCTGTGCCACCGTGCCGCCCTAAGTGTGATAGAAATTGGGAAGAGCGTGACGTTCAGCTATGAATGAGACTCAACATGAAGGCCACCAAGCCCTATTTCATACTCCTAATATGGGCTCTTGTTCTATTTATCCTTGTACCATTAAGGCATCACTGAAATTAAACCCCTGTCTCACGTTCCCGCTACGTTAATTCTACGTGATTACCACGAGTTTGATTTGTTTTAAACTCGGGATCATTCGTGGGTGGACTCGCACCGTGAGACAGGGCCATTAGCAAGATTAAAATGACTTTTGTTGAGAACACAATTTAAGGTAAACTTTTCCCAGGCTACTAAGCACAGGCACAAGAAAAAAATAACTTTGTTTAGTTAAAGGGACTATATTCTCAGTTCATAGAACCATTTCTTTTCCTCATATGGAGTTTAAATTACCACGTCTTAGATTAGTTAATAGTTAATAGGTCCAATAGTTATTTATAACTATTATAACTTTGGTAGGAAGCATTTCCTGGCATGAAATCCTGGTTTCCATGAAAAAATGCTCTATAATTGTTGATTTCCGTATGTATTTCTTTGGTTTTGTTAAGCTATCGGGCATTCCAGAGAAAAAAAACATTACCTTGTTTTTTTTTTAAATATGTGGGATTTGGACCTTTCTTCCCCCAGTGCAAAACTGTGCTTCCATCCTGTGATGCGCAAAATGTCTGTATAATCCTTGCCAGGGTATAACTGCATTGTTCCTGATGCAGTATAATGCCTGCACCCACTACATGCCCAGTCATTACTTTCAAGATACCTAAAGCTGACAAACATCTGCTCATTAGTGATTCATCGCATTTAATGCTCCCTCATTGGAGTGAGCCAACATCGCATTGCATCTGTGGCTTTCAAACATGAGTATAATTAATCTCAGTCTGATCACTGAATACCTATGTCCCTACCACATATTGGGGTGCCACGGTGGCATGCTGGTAGAGTTGCTGCATTACAACGCCAGAGACCCAGGTTCGATCCTGACCACGTGGACTTTCTCTGGAAGCTCCGGTTTCCTCCTACATTTCAGACGTACAAGTTTGTAGGTTAATTGGCTTTGGTAAAAATAGTATATTGTCCCTAGTGTGCAGGATAGTACCGGTGTACGGGGATCGCTGGTTGGCAGGGACTCGGTGGGCCGAATGGTTTGTTTCCACGCTGTATCTCTAAACTAAATTAAACTACATCCATTATAATTTTGTTTTGTTTACTCTCCCAGCCATGCATCATTAACAATGAACGTATTTAAGAATGCCAATGTTATCTTTCGACTCAGATTTGTGGGTGGCACAGGGACAGAGCTGGTGGAGCTGGAACCTAACTGCTCCATCATCCGTGGTTCAATCCGGACCTCTGGTGCTGTCTGTGTGGAGTTTGCAAGTTCTTAGAATCATCGCGTCATACAACATGAAAACAGGCCCATCTTGCCCACCATGCCCCATTTACTCTAGCCCCACCTGCCCCTCTAAACCTATCCTATCCACGTACCTGTCCAAATTTCTCTTAAATTTTATGATAGCTCCTGCCTCAACTAACTCCTCCGGCAGCTCATTTCATATACCCACCACCCTTTGTGTAAAAAAGTTACCCCGCAGGTACCTATTACATTTTTTCCCCCCTCACCATCTTCTGTGTTGGTTTCCCCAGAGTCCTCTGTTTTCCTCCTGCACCTCAACGATGCACAGATTGGCCACTGTAAATTGTCCCTACTGCGCAGGTGAGTGGAGGAATCGTGAGCTGGGAGTAGGGAGGTTGATGGAAATGTGAGAGAATCAAATAGGACGCTTGTGGGCTGAATGTGCTTCATTACCCAAGACTGTTTGTTGTAACCATCCACAGAAAGGATGTGTCAATGATATATAATTCTGTTGGATATTTCTAAATTAATAGAAAAAAAAAAGAAAGATTTGCAGTCATAAAATATCTTTCACAACCTCAGAGCGTCACAGTAGCAAAATATTGGAATAGGGAATACTCAGTAGGAAATAATCAATTCTGATGATGCTCAATGACCTGAAACATTGATTTCTCCCTCCACAGATGCTACCTGGCCTGCTGAGTATTTCCAACTATTCCTGTTCTATTTCAGGATTTTCTAAAGCACTTAACAAATAATTACACACGTCTGTCTGGCTTATTGTGACAGTTGTAATACAGGGACTAATGTTCCCAGAAATGTTTTGATATGGAACAATGTATTTGAAATGACCAGTCTCCACTCGAAGTTTCCAGATTGAAGATTTGTCCATTGTTGGGGTCGAATCTTTAATGATCCTCTTCTCCTTTCAGCCATGTCCAGTTACCTTTATATCGTGAAGTATGAACTCCCACTGGTGTTACAAGCCTTCCTCAACGTCGAGGAGAAATCTGGGTGAGTTGGAGCTCCTGTAAAGCAGAGCGGGTCCAATATTTGATATTGGGGAAGAGGTGGATCGAAATTTACAGAGCCTTTCCTCTTGACATTACTTTGGCTTGGTGGTCAGCCATTCATCCATTGGACCCAGCCAAGCAACCACCAGTAGTGATGGACATGCTCTCCGAGCATTTCTGGCCCCTGAATGCTCGAGTTAAAGCATTAAATATTGGTTACGCCAAGGGATATGTGATGGTATTTTCAAAACTATCACCATTTTGGTCGCAAACTGCACTAACACTGGCAATAGATGAAGTTTTAGAATCTTATTAGCAGCTTAACTGACTTAACCATACTGTACTTTGGACATACATAGATAGAAGACTGGAGGTAGAATTACCATGCGGTAATATCCAATGTCCCAAATTAATTTAGGTGGAATTAATAAAACTTGGACAAATTGCATGGGTCGGGGTAGGTGATCAGTGAATTTACTTTCATAGGAAGGCAGAAATTTGTCAACTATTTTTTTTGTATGTTTATTTTTGAGATATGGGTGTTGAAGAGCCAGTATATATTGTCCATCCCTAATTATCTTGAATAGGTAGTGGTGATATACATTCTTGAACTACTGCCGGCCTTGCGATCACCAACCCATTGATGAACAAAGCTACTGGGTGGGGAATTCCACCACTTACATTCAGCAACAACAAAACCGTCAATACTTTGCAAAATAAAGTACCCAGTACAACACACAATAGGTGCTGGAGTAGGCCATTTGGCCCTTTGAGCCCAGATCACTGTTATCATAGCTGATCATCCACAATCAGTACCCAGTACCAGACTTCTCCCCATATCCGTTAACTCCGCCATCTTTAAGAGCTCTATCTAACTCTCTCTTGAAAGCATCGGCTTCCAGTGCCTTCTGAGGCAGAAAATTCTACATTCACAACTTTCTGTGTGAAAAAGGTTTTCCTCCATATCCTTTCTAAATGGCTTATCCCTTATTCTTAAACTGTGGCCCCTGGTTCTACACTCCCCCAACATTGGGTACATCTAGCATGTCCAATCCCTTAATAATCTTATATGTTTCAATACGATACCCTCTCATCCTTCTAAATTCCAGTGCATACATGGCCAGTCGCTCCATTCATTTAACGTATGACAGTCCAGCTATCCCGAGAATTAACCTTGTGAACCTGCACTGCACTCCCTCAATAGCAAGAATGTCCTTCCTCAAATTTTGAGACCAAAACTGCACATAATACTCCAGGTGTGGTCTCACCAGGGCCTTGTACAACTTGCAGAAGGACCTCTTTGCTCCTATATTCAACTCCTCTTGTCATGAAGGCCAACATGCCATTAGCTTTCTTCACTATCTGCTGTACCTCCATGCTTACTTTCAGTGACTGATGTACAGGGACACCCAGATCTCATTGTACTTCCCCTTTTCCTAACTCGACAAAGTACTTTTCCAGTATTGGGAGAGTTTCGGACCAGAGGGCACAGCCTAAAAATAAAAGGACAACCCTTTAGAATGGCGATGAGCGGGAATTTCTTTATGCGTAGGGTGGTGAACCTGTGGAATTTATTGCCACAGATGCCTGGGAGGCTGTCATGGGTACTTTTAAAGCAGAAATTGATCGTTTTTTTGATTAGTAAGAGCTTCAAAGGTTTTGTAGAGAATGGGGCTGAGGGAAAAATAGAGGTACATGTTGTTCAGTGTGGGCAAGTTGGAAAGAAGGGCCTGTTTCAACGTTGTACAACATGACTCCATGATTCTATGTAGAAATTCTTAGAGAAAATGGTAGGAAAATTAAATGCTTCACACTTGACATCTGAATGAGTGAGATTTTAACAGAGCGAGGATTGTGCATAGTTTTTGTCCAGCGGATTGAGGGTTAGGCAATAATGCAATAGCTGGGAGCTGCTGTTGATTATCCAGGAGTGGGGTTATGCACTTTGCGACTGTGTTGATTTTGTGCGTGTTTAGCAGGTTGAGGGTCATGCACAGTTCATCCTTGGAGAACTTTTGCTTATTCACCAGAATGGAAATTAACGCAAGTATGGGTGAGGTTATGCAATTTTTCAAATGCAGATCCCTTGTTTTTTCAGCACTTTAACAGTTAAAGGAGAGTTACCGACGGTGGATGTGTCTTGGAGTTCCTGCAAGGGTTAGGAAAATGAAATATCAATCCCAGAGGGAGGCTCGGGGCTCCTGTTCATACATTTGTGAATGCAAGAAGAAACAGTGCCGCTCCGAAACATTTGTCAGTTGACCAGATGTACACAGAAGTTGCGCAATTGGCAGCAGGGCCTTGACAGTGAGGGGAAGAGGACAGCTGCAGGGATATAGAGGCCAGTCTATTTGCAGATGCTTCTGGCTGGAACTGGCTCAGGCACTTGGAAGCTTTCTGTTACAGCAAGGGTCTCCATTGGTGGACAATTACCGATCCCCATTGGTAGTTGCAGCCCGTCTGATTATATCGGAGGAACAAATATAGAACCCAGGAGTAACTCTTAATAAAGATTGCGTCGGGAAAGGGAGCGAAGTGCTACTCACAGCGTCTGTGCTATAGGTCATAATGCTAACAAGACTTTGTCCATTTGAATCCACTTCCTTAGGGATACACACTAGTATTTATGAAACGGTTGGAGCTGAACCGCTGTATGGTCAGAAGCTCACAATTAGAGCAACATTATTTTTATTTAATTTTTGTTCATTTTGTTCAGAATGAATGCACAGTGGCGCAGCGGTAAAGTTGCAGCCTTACAGCGCCAGAAACTCGGGTTCAATCCTGAATACGGGTGCTGTCTTGTACGAAGTTTGTACTTTCTCACTGTGACTACATGGGTTTTCTCCAGGTGCTCTGGTTTCCTCCCACACTCCAAAGGCGTAGAGGTTTGGAGGCTAATTGAGTTGAGTAAGAGTTGTAAATTGCCCTTGGTCTGTAGGATAGTGTTAGTGTACGTGGATCACCCGTCAGCACAGACTCCAAGGGCCTGTTTCCGCGCTGCATCTCTGAACTAAACTAACATTTGGTTATAGAATGGTATCAACACAATATATGGAAGATCTTTCCAGAAATGGGGGAAATCAATCAGGGGAAAGACCAAAATAATGTTTAGTTTTAGTTTATTACTAGACTAAGTGGGACTCGTTGGGTCCCAGTCACTGGCCTGGTCCCCCAACGCAACCCATTCCCCAATGCAATATTCCACCACTCACCTGTTCCCCAACAGCGGAAGCGTTCTGTAGCTGAGGGACAGGGACAGGGACAGCTTCAGGTGGGGCCAGGGGGTGTGGGGGAGGGGGGAGGGGGATGTGGGGGGGGGGGGGAGGGGAGATGTGGGGGGGAGGGACATGTGGGGGGAGGGGGGGTGTGTGGGGGAGGGACATGTGGGGGAGGGGGGTGTGTGGGGGGAGAGGGGGTGTGGGGGGGGAGGGGGTGTGGGGGAGGGGGCTGTATGGGGAGGGGGGGGTGTATGGGGAGGGGGGGGTCTGTATGGTCTGGGGGAGGGGGGCTGTATGGGGGGGAGGGGGTTGTATGGGGGAGGGGTGTGTGTGGGGGAGGTATTGTGTGGGAGAGGGGGTGTGGAGGAGGGGGGTGTGTGGGCTCACCGGATCCCAGCCCCAGCTCCGACCGCACTCACCGGCTCCAGGATCCGGCTCCGGACTCACTCAGCTGCTCCTGTCCCCAGCACCTTGGTATGCTTGGAGCAGAGGAGAACGGTGAGTAAGGTGGCAAAAAATCCTAGCGATATAACGTACAGTTTTTGCTGAAATTTTAAAATAACACAAACTGGAAGAGGACAAGATGAGAGTTTTAGTAATAGTATAGATTGTCACCTGTACTGAGATAATGAAAAACTTTTGTTTGTGTGCTATCCAGTCCAAGAAAAGGCTATACATGATTACATTAAGCTGTCCACAGTATACAGCTAAAAGATAAAGGGTACAACATTTAATACAAGATAAAGTCCAATTAAAGATAGCCAAACATCTCCAATTGGGTATATTCAGTTTTAATTTTAGAGATACACTAGACCAAGTGCAGACCCGTTGGGTCTGATCGCGCAACGTTCCCTCCCCGTAGCCCCCACGGGAGGCGTGGTCCTCCAACTCAAGCCGTTTCCGAACGTAAGATTTCAGCACTCCCCTTGCCTTCCTCGGCAGTGATTCAAAAAAAAATTCCAATTGCACCTTCCCTGCGTGATGCAATAGCAATTCACCCTCCTCCTGCTATTCGAGCCATTGTGACATCATCATTTGAAGCTGGCCGGTTTGAAATTCAAGGTAATTAATCAGTAATAAGTCGCGAAATAAAGCATAAAATGTTCGGTGAAAATGATCTCTGCCTCGAATGAAAACGTGTGAATCAGATTCAGAAAATCTTGGTAAGTTGGCATTTTTTAAGTTTTAATCTCGAATAACGTTTCAAATATAGGATGAATTCCTCACTGAGGCTCAGCACTGCTAGCTGAGCCATTGTGATGTCATCATTTGAAGCTGATGGATTTAATTTCAAAGTCTTTTGACTTTTCCAGTAATCAGTCGAGACTAAATCGAGAAATAAAGCATGAATGTTCAGATAAGGTGATCCTGGCCTCGACGGGATAAAGTCAACCGGAATATGTAAAAATGTAATCGTTACTGCATAGTGTGTTTGCAAAGATGTAAAGACAACCACATATACATATATACACACTAACAAGATCAGAGTTTTAATAAGTATATGATGGATGCATGGAAACAGGGCCTTCGGCCCACTGAATCCATGCCGATGAATGATCCTCATATACTAGCACTATCCTGCATACTAGGGACAATTTACAATATTTACAAGCCAATTAACCTACAAACCTGCGCGTCTTTGGAATGTGCGAGGAAACCGGAGCACCCGGACAAAACCCACGCAGTCACATCTAACCCATGCAAACTCCGTAAGTCAGGATCAAACCTGGGTTTCTGGCGCTGTAAGGCAACAACTCTACCGCTGTCCCACTGTGCCGCAGGGAGATGGAAGGCCAGTACTGCACTCTAGCTGATGAGGTCAGGAACGCACTAGCTGCATTTAATCTGATTTTTTACCCTATTCAAAATTTTAAAAGATTTTTGACAGCGAGAAACTCTTCCATATCAGAGGGCAAAAATTTAGGAGTTTGGGGGTTGTGCTGGGAATATGTGCCTTAAACTTCTCCTCCTCCAGCATCTGTTGCTGTTGGATGCAATGGATTGTAGGCAACAATGAGTTAATCAAGCAAACCAAACAATTCCATGGAAGTCACAGACCACCTATCACCGATCAGATTTTAACGTGTTTTTTTTTAAACATTTTGCTTATGCAAATTCAAGATTCCAATGTGCACAAGATCCTAAGGTAGAAGCTCAACAAATAACAAGAAAATAAAATGATTTTTTTTAAATGTTAAAACTCACTGAATTTTTGAAATATCGTAGAGAATGACACGTAAAATTGGTATTTTAAGAACAGGGAGTAAATCTAATTAAAAGCTCATTTATACCACATGCAACAGTGTTACGCTATCAGGATGTTTTTACTACAACATTAGTTTGCAACAGCCAGCCGTTTCTGCCAGTTCAATAATTTATAAAAGTTAAATGCGAGAAAGTTTCAAATCTGTTCACCCTGTGGCAGTTTGGCTTCATTGCAGCTGGAAAGAAAAGCCAAGTGGAGAAGATAACAAATATTTTAAACAACTCTGTAATAGTGCACTGCTTAAAAGAGATTTGACAAATGGACTGATAATTAATTCAATTGTAATTTTCATTTTTTTTAAATAGATGCATTTTGATAGGAAATGACAGTCTGTCGACTATTGCATATGGACTCAGTGGGTTGTGTTCATGCATGGGGTACTTAATCGGGGATTGTCTTTATGTATAGTAATAAGCGCACAGATCTATATGCAAAAAATGTACTTCACTGTACTTATGGTACATGGCCAATAAAAGAAGCATTGAACATTTTTCAGTATTTCGAGAAATAAGCAGGGAAGAAGTAATTAGTTGACTGCTTGTTTAGAAAACCTATATGGGCACAGTGGGCAATTGGCCTTGTTTTGCGGTGATAAAAACATTAATGGAAGAAATTACTATTGACACTAAAATAATCCTTGCCTATGTTTCAACGAGACATAATATTTAAAAATAGATTTAGACAACTACACACACACACACACACACACACACACACACACACACACACACACACACACACACACACACACACACACACACACACACACACACACACACACACACACACACACACACACACACACACACACACACAGTATTTTCCCCCTGCGTTCCTTCCTCGAGCTTCACAGTTTGTAACTCATCAATCCTTTTGTCTCACACCTTATATCTTTTCATCTCTGCTTTTGTCCAACCATTTGCCAATCAATCCCCCCCCCCCCCCCCCTCTCTCACCTTTTACAACCTGATTATATGTCAGGCCCCTCCTCTCCTCCAGCTTTCTGTCTCCCTCCCTGCAATCAGCCTTGAGAATGGTCCTGATCCATGTCCTCCAGAGATGCTGTCTGACCCGCTTAGTTTTATGTCCTTTGTTGTATTTAGATACACATCTCCCTGATGAATTAACTAACTTGCATGTCTTTGGGCTGTGGGAGGAAACCGGAGCACCCAGAGAAAACCAATGTGGTGACAGGGAGAGTGTGCAAACTCCACACAGACAGCACCCAAGGTCAGGATCGAACCCAAGGTCAGGATTGAACCTGGTTTTCTGGCGCTGCGGGGCAGCAGCTCTACTAATTGTGCCACTGTGCAGCCCTGTAACGGCCCAGTTATGGCAGCCTGAGGCAGGGGAATTACCAAACGGATTCCACTCTCATGTGGTAACGTTTTGGACTTAAAAAATGACCAAAACCACTGTATGTCAAATGATCATGATGCAGCTCATGTTAAAATTAGACAGCAGGAAGCAGAGGGATGTGCAGGAAGAAGCTGTGGATACTGGTTTAAAACGAAGACAGACACAACATGCTGGAGTAACTCAGCGGGACAGGTAGCATCTCTGGAGAGAAGGACTGGGTGACATTTCGGGTCGAGACCCTTCTTCAGACTGATGTCAGGGGAGAGGGGGATATATAGATAAGGACATGTAAGGTGTGAAAACAGGACAAAGGGAATAGAGATCTAGGAACATGTAGAATAGATCATTGTTAGCTGGGGGAAAGTAGCAACAAAGCAAACAGAGATAAAATGGTCAGAGAAATGGGAAGAGTTAGGGATGGAGGGAGAGGGATTACTTGAAGTTAGAGGTTAATTTTCATACCGCTGGGGTGTAATGTTGAACATGCATTCCTAATCCCACCCAGACCCTTTCTCATGTCTTCTGCTGCTGATGCAGCCTCAGTGTTTGACTTTTACTGGAGTGTGATTCTGCTGCATTTATATGGTGGTGTGACTCCCATAAACAAGTTAAGATGCTGATATTTTACTGGGAACTGCAGTGTCATTTAAACTGCCTTCATATCTTTAAAAATAATTTCTTTCCTATCTTCCCCACTCAACCTTTTGGGTTTTGAATATCTAAGTCAGGGGTCGGCAACCTACGGCCCCGAGGCCTAAACCGAAATCATCCGCCCTACCAAGCGCCCTGAGCAGCGGCCGAGCTCTGTCTGCACCGCATCCTGCGCAAAGCCGCCCGCACGGCCGCGCACCTTCTGTGAACACGTTTAAGAAAGAACTGCAGATGCTGGAAAAATGGAAGGTGGACAAAAATGATGAGAGGGATAGACAGAGTTAACGTGGATAAACTTTTCCCACTGAGAGTAGGAAGATTCAAACAAGGGGACATGACTTGAGAATTAAGGGACAGACATTTAGGGGTAACATGAGGGGGAACTTCTTTACTCAGAGAGTGGTGGCTGTGTGGAATGAGCTTCCAGTGAAGGTGGTGGAGGCAGGTTCGTTTTTATCATTTAAAAATAAATTGGATAGTTATATGGACGGGAAAGGTATGGAGCGTTATGGTCTGAACGCAGGTGTATGGGACTAGGGGAGAATACGTGTTTGGCACGGACTAGAAGGGTCGAGATGGCCTGTTTCCGTGCTGTAATTGTTATATGGTTATATGGAAATGCTGGAGAAACTCAGCGGGTGAGACATGCAAGGATTGAATGAGGCTGCCTCACCGCTGAGTTTCTCCAGCATTTTTGTCTACCTTCTGCGAACACGTGATATGATGCCTGCCATCCGGGGCGGGAAGGGGGCGGGATCCATGTGTACACGTGATGGATGTGGCCTGCCATCCGCTCACAGACATACGTCCCGGCCCCTAAACAGAACAAGGTTGTCGACCCCTGATCTAAGTAGAAGGAGATAGAGGGATTGGAACTTGCTTGAAAAGAGGAGTGCACCCATGTGCCTTACTGAAGTGGTTCACTAAAGACTGCGCTAATTCTTAGACCTAAAACGGACATTTAAAGAGGTCACAATGTAAGTGGAGTTTAGCTTAGTTTAGTTTTGAGATACAGCATTGAAACAGGCCCTTCAGCCCAATGTCCACGCCGACCATCGATCACCCGTTCACATTAGTTCTACATTAACCCACTTTCTCATCCACCTCCAATGAGAAATGAACCAATTAACATAATTGAGGCCAATTAACCCACAAACCTGTACATCTTTGGGTGTGAGAGGAAACCAGAGCGCCCGGAGGAAACCCATGCGGTCACCGAGAGAACATGCAAACTCCACAGAGACAGCAAATGAGGTCTGGATCAAACTGGGGTCTCTGGCGCTGTGCGGCAGCAGCTTTACCAGCTGCGCCACTGTGCCGCTCTGAATACCTCCTGCATTTATAGTGAAACCATATGTCTGTTTTATACAAAAGAACCTTTAGTTCTAGTACACTGAAAATGTTCCACTGGAATCTCAAAAATCCAAGAAATGAACACGGCACTTGGTGGAAACGATGGGTTTAAGGAATGAGCTGAGCGTGGCCGCAGACTGCCGTTAAAGACTCCATTCGAAGGTGTTGCAGATGCTGGCAACAGCAGCATCCATTCAGGGCCTGAGTCATAAAACTGAGCATCTGTAACAGGATCACGACGGCCAGTCCAAAGACTGCCACCGTCAGAGCCAGAGGGAATACTGCGTTCTTTCAGCCACGAAGATACTGAGAATGATTGCACAGTGGTGCATCGGTAGAGCTGCTTCCTAACAGCGCCAGAGACCTGGGTTTGATGCTAAGTACTGGGTGCTGTACGTACAGAGTTTGTACGTTCTCCCCACGATGGTGAGGTTTTTTCTGGGTGCCCCCGAATCCCCCCACATTCCAAAGACGGGGTTAATTGCCTTTTATTAATTGTCCCTAGTGTGTGGAATAGAACTACTGTACATGTGATCGTTGGTTGATGCGGACCCGTTGGGCTGTAGGGCCTGTTTCCACGCTATATTTCTAAAACAAAAAAAAGCAAACATTGGTGCCTCGATTCTTCCCTTGACCCCGAACAAGGCCGGCTTACCCCTCTTGGAGAGCGGCACGGTGTGCAGCAGTAGAGATGTAGCCTCACAGCCTCAGAGACCCGGGTTCAATCCAAGGTGCACTCAGTACACAGTTTGTACGTTCTCCCTGTGTCGGTAAGGTTTTTTCTGGGTGTTCCTGTTTCCTCCCACATTCCAAAGATGTGCCGGTTTGCAGGTTAATTGCCTCCTGTAAATTGATCCTAGTGTGTAGAATGCGAAACTGGGAAAACGTTGAACGAGTGTATAAGTGATCATTGGTCGGTGCAGACCCGGTGGGCTGAAGGGCCTGTTTCCGTGCTGTATCTCCAAACTAAACTAAACTAAACTAAATCCATGCAGTCACAGGGAGAACGTGGAAACTCCACACAGACAGCACCCGAGGGCTCTGACAATGTGAGGCAGCTCACAAACTTAAAAATCCATTATTAAGTTTGTAGACATCAATGGCAAGATCAACGTTTACCGTCCATCCCGGGTTGACCCAGAGCTGTAATTGAACTTCTTCTGGAACTGCTGTAGCATAGAGATGTAGTTCTTTAGACAATAGACAATAGACCAATAGGTGCAGGAGTAGGCCATTCGGCCCTTCGAGCCAGCACCACCATTCACTGTGATCATGGCTGATCATCCACACTCAGTACCCCGTTCCTGCCTTTTCCCCATATCCCCTGACTCCACTATTTTTAAGATCACTATCCAACTCTCTCTAGATCTGAAGGTACACAAAAATGTAGGAGAAACTCAGCGGGTGCAGCAGCATCTATGGAGCGAAGGAGAAAGGCAACGTTTCGGCCCAAAACGTTGCCTATCTCCTTCGCTCCATAGATACTGCTGCACCCGCTGAGTTTACCCCAGCATTTTTGTGTACCTTCGATTTTCCAGCATCTGCAGTTCCTTCTTAAACACTTTGTCTCTCTAGATCTGGGCAACTTCAGAGAGCAATGAGGGACTCATCAGATACAGGTTTGGAATAGTATCACGTGAAGCTCTGCTGGGGTAAAGCTAATAAGTTGCTTCCATTAAACAGACGGATTTATACGACAGTACATAACAAGGTATCCATTTTACACGGCAAAATGAAATCTATCCAACTGACCGATCATTCCAATACCTGACTCAATGGTCGTTTATTGTCACGTGTTCCTAGGTACTATGAAATTGTTTTTATATATACAAAATATATCCAAAAATTTGGATATGTTTCAGTAAAATCAGTAATATCTTCAGTAAAATCTTCAGTAAAAACAGGTTCAATGATTGCCGTGTAAAGAGGGTAAGATTCGTAGTTTACGCTGAGGCAGTACACAAGAGTCGACACGTTTCCGATGCCATCTTGTGTCCTTCAAGTTTTAAAGTTCGTAAAAATGTAGAATGTTAAATTGGCCTCAGAGGCCCGTTGTCCTGGCTGACACTGGGTCGGAGTTGCAGGGGTCGTCCTGGCCTGGCGAGGATGTCGGTGCCCTCCACCATCCCATCGTGTTGCTATAGGCCGCGTCCGATACGCCTGCTCGCCTGTCCTCTGAGGGGCCTCCAATGATCCCCTGGCTGCTGCTGGAACCTCCAGCAGGTCCTCTCCATATACGCAGCGAGCCGCGAACACGCCATCCCTCAGCTCCTGCGGCCATCGCTCCTTCTCCATGCCCCAGGGCATCTCCCACAGCCAACCTCAGAACACGCGGGGCATCTCCAAGGCCTTGTGTACTGATTCACTGGCACAACACTAGGTGGGCAACGGTGTGGGTGCTGCCTTTGTGATTCTATTCATTGCTATGTTTCAGCAGAAGTGATTTATATTTGCTCCATCAAGCATCCTATCTGCGATCATGCATCATTTAGTCTGTTAGAGGGGCAGTGAAAGGCAGACGAGTGCACATGTTAGCACAGATACACACACACACACACACATGCAACTGATGTTGCAAGTGTGCTTATCTGTAATTCTATTCAAACAAGGCAGGCAATTAAAAATACATCATAAAAATGCAAGAGTAAATATTAATTTGTGTAATGTTCTGTGCTAACTAATCGGTGTGCTCATATAACGTCACTACAAAGCTTGTTTGGTTTCCTCCACTTTCAGTCAAAAAGTCATCTCCATGAAAATATAAATAAATTGTTTAATTGACATTTCTGCTGTAATTTATAATTTCCCTCGGTTCTTTACAATCGGGTTTAAGCCGCTTTATCTAGTTCACCCTGCTTAGATGTGTTTAGGTTCACATGCTGATTATCACCTAGTTACTAGGAGACAGAAGGAAGTAAGCTACTAAGGACTCTTGTATCAATGTATTTGTTTTAACTGTGTCTGGTTAACTGTGGCTGTTGCTAAGACCATCTATGGTCAGTGAGATTTGGATGCTGTGTATCAGAACTTCTTTGGTGCTAGGAGAAATGTATTAAATACGCAGTGAATTATATGCCAACACATGCTTTGAAAAATCTATTGTGCATGGGACTCGACATGTTGTGTAGTTTAGTTTAGAGATACAGCGTGCAAGCAGGCCTTCCGGCCCACTGAGTCTGCGCCCACCAGCGATCACCTGTACACTAGTTCTATCCTAAACACTAGGGACAATTTACAGAAGCCAATTAACCTACAGACCTGCACATCTTTGGAAGGATAGTGGAGCACACGGAGAAAATCCACGTGGTCACACACAAACGTGCAAACTCCACACAGACAGCACCCAGTAGTCAGGATTGAACCTGGGTGTCTGGCACTGTAAGGCAGCAACTCTACCGCCGTGCCACTGTGCCAACCTGAAGAGACAACAATTCAGGACATGCACATTTAATCACAGCAATTGTAACATCTTCCCCTACAACTTCTCCCTCACCAGATCTAAACACTCCTCCAGGTGAAACAGGAGTTCATCTGGACCTCTTCCACCCTGGTCTATTGCATCCGGTGCTCGTAATATGGCCTCCTCGACCGGTATCCTTTGTCTTCTTGCACATTTAATGCTCAGAGATCTACTTTCAGCTCTGAAACCCACCACTGGTTGAACTGAGGAAGATAAATACACTCAGTGTGATGGTGGAGTGCGGGATTTGTGGTTGGAATTGATCCGTGCAGAGATAAAGATCAATGCTGAGACTATATTTAAAAGACACTTGGATGGATACTTGGATAGGGGAGATTTAGAGGGATACGGACCAAATGCAGGAAAATGGGTTGGCATGGATGATTTGGGCCAAAGGGCCTATTTCCGTGCTGTGTGACTCTATAAAGGAGGTGAGGGGCCAAGGATGGGTAAAATTCATACTCTCCACTCACTGACATTTCAACACCGTGTAGACGCAGAGATGAATAGAACAATGGGTTGGAGTTTGTGGAAGAACCGCTCTGCTCTTGGACTCTACCCAGTGTTGTTGGCTTGAGCTTACCAAGCTTTGGCCCTGAGCCAGGAACTCGTGGTTAGATTTCCAGTCGTGGATCTGCAGATGTAATCTAAGCATAGGGCAAGACCTTAAATCATGGGTTTGTCTATTCTTGTATTTCCATTGCATGTTGAATATTTCTAGACAACCCCAGCAGGAAATAGGTCAACTACTGGTTTGGCCAAAATGATTCCATGTTTCCTTATAGCATTGAAGGAAGCCATTTCATCTCATCATCAAGTCTATGCCAGTTCACAGCACAATCTTACTCTCTACTAATTTCTCCTCTAATTTATTCTCCCCATATTTCTCATAACTTCCCCTCAGAATCTACTATTCACCTGCACGTTAGAGACAATTTAGATTGACCAATTTTCTACCAACCCATAATCCTTGGGATGCAAGCGACTTTAGACTTTAGAGTTACACCGCGGAAACAGGCCCTTCGGCCCACCAAGTCCATGCCAACCAGTGATCACCAGTATTCTGGCACATACCAGGGACAATTTTCCCACTTTACCCAAGCCAATTAACCTACAAACTTGGACGTCCTTGGGATGTGGGTGGAAACCAGAGCACCTGGAGAAAACCCACGTGGTCACGGTGAGAATGTGCAATCTTTGTACAGACAGCACCTGCAGTCAGGATCGAACCCAGGTCTCTGGCGCTCTAAGGCAGCAACTCTACCGCTGTGCTACCGTGCCGCCTTAAAGAGTAAACTGGGCTGCCGAGGAAAACTCACAAGGTCACGGGGAGAACATGCAAACTCATGAAAGACAGCACTGGAGGTCAGAATTGAACGGGGTGCCTGGAGCTGTGGAAGCAACTCTGCTAGCTGCATCACTGTGCCGATGTAGGAAAGATTCTAGAACATTGATTGATTGAAGGATATAATTAATGAAGGCACAAGGAATTCACTGATTATGAAGTCCTCCGAGATATTTTTACATGTTACAGGAAACGGATAAATTATTTCTCAGACTGAATGTTGAAGCTCAAAAGTGTGCACCACCAGACTCCGGAACAGCCTCTTCCCCTCTGTTATCAGGCTTCTGAATGGTCCTTCCATAAGCTAGGTACTGTCCAATTCACCACCACCTCTTTGCAGGCATTGGACTTTGTCTATGGAACTGATGCTGAGACTGACATTCTGCACTCTGTATCTCCACCCTTTGCTCTGTTGTATCTGATCTATGATCTGATAAGATAGGATGCAAAACAAAGCTGTTCATTGTACCTCGGTATACATGACAACAATAAACCTAAACCTATTCGCATTGTGCCAAATGCCAATCGCTATTGTGTTGCACTGTTTCATTTATTTACAAGTGTTGTACAACCAACCTTAGCTTTTTGTGAACGATCAAAGTCCAATGCATCAGATCCCAGCAGGTCCCAATGCAAGGGTTCGATCATCTCTTTGCCTCTGCTGGACCTTCTGTCGAGGAAAGAGATAAAGAACGTTCCCCCCCCTCCACCCCCCACATAATACAAAACTAAAAGTACACTAATTTTTGGGGGATGAAGATAGGGAGGGGGAGATTTAATAGGAACCCGAGGGGTAACTTTTTTACACAAAGCATGTTAGGTGCATGGAACGAGCTGCCGGAGGAGATAGTTGAGGCAAGTACTATCACAACGTTAAAGAAGCATATAGATAGATAGAATAGGTTTAGAGGGATATGGGCCAAGTGCAGGCAGGGGAGACTAATGCTGATGGGACAAGTCAGTCGGTGTCAGCAAGTTGTGCGGAAGGGCCTGTTTCCACGCACTATGATTCTGAGTCCAAAACCGTAAATCACCCGTTCTTTAGGTTTAGATTTGCACTGAGGTACAATGAAAAGCCTTGTTTTGTTTGCAATCCAAAGAGATCAGATAAGACTATATCCAAATACAATCAAGTCAAACTCGAGTACAGTAAGTACAGCAAGGGAAAAGATACAGAGTGCAGAATATAGTTCTCAGCATTATAGAGCATCAATTCCACAGACAAAGTCCAATGTCCGCAATGGGGTAGAGGTGACTTGGGCAATGCCCCAGTTTATGGAAGGACCATTCAGTCACCTGATAACAGAGGGGATGAAGTTGTTCCTGAGTTCTGTTACCAAATGCTCTTCATTTTGTAGTAGAGTACTTCCTTGAATACAGAACAACCAGCCAACGTAGCCAGAGGCTGAACTACAGAAGACTGTGTCTCCAGACAAGAACTGCCAAAATATTTTCAAAGTTACTCACCTCTTGGCAAAGAGAACAGGCTTTCTGATCAGAACATGCCCAGAATAACATTTTATTGCCGCTGAAACAAAGTGCTTTTTCAAAAAATTTGATACGCAAGTTCAAATTTCCGCTACACAGCGATCAAATCAGTTCGTAAGATAGGTTTGAATAAGGGAGTGATTTTCATTTAATACTGATTTTCAGCAAAAAAGCAACACTTGGAGTGAGGAGCAAGACTGGGTTTGTGGACCATCTTACATCACATTCCAAAGTGCATAACAACCAACTAAGTACTGTTTGAAGTGCAGTCACGGTTTTAATGTGGGAAATAATTTGCACAGAGCCTGCTTCCTCAAGCGGCAACCTGTTAATGGAGCAGATAATCAGCCTTAGTGATGACTGAAAGAGAAACATGGGCTTTGACACAGTCCCTCCAATAGCGCTGTGAAATCTTTGAGCAAGAACCGTTCAGTTTGCAGTGGGATCTATTGTGAGCACGTTGAATGCTTCAGTAAGATGATGAAACCATTTAGAGACCTGGAAAACGTCACCAATTCGGTTAAAATCTAGTGGCAACCTTGCTTTCAATTCACTTTATGGCTGGACCCAGAACTCCTGGTCAGAACAGGAAGATATTTAAACAGTTTCGCTAAACACGTGCACATGGTCCAGCAAGCCCTACTGGATCTCCTAGTTGCCAACCATTTTAACTCCCTATAAGACTTCATGATCTTTTAGAGGTGTACAAAATCGGGAGAGGAGGAGATTGGGTAGAGCAGGATCGAGAACCAGAGGGCATAGGTTTAAGATGAGGGAGGAATGATTTAATAGGAACCCGAGGGGTAACCTTTTATACAGAAAGGGTGATGGGTGTATGGAACAAATTGCCAGAGGAGGTAGGAAAGAACTGCAGATGCTGGTTTAAATCAAAGGTAGTCACAAAATGCTGGAGTAACTTTTCTGTTACGGGACATACGCCAATAAAACATTCTTGGCTCTTTTGACTTGACTCTTGAGTCTTGATTGTTAATTTCCCACTGGAGTTTCCATGTTAACTTTTACTTGAATTCTATTTTATTTCAGAGAATGGTACCTGAATGGAAACTACCTGGTGATCATCGCCTCTGCCACTGTCGTGTTGCCTCTGGCCCTGATGAAACAACTCGGTTAGTTTTGGACACATTGTGATATTTCTGTGATAGAATGCGAGAGAAATTCACTTTTGTTGACTCGGGTTGATGCACCACTTTGTGATGCTGGAGGGGTAGGAATTGCCACTCCAGCAGTGATATTAGAGTTCAGGATCTGTGCAATATCCTTATGTTGCTCGTGCCATTTTTAGAGCATGAAATGCACTATTTTAAAGCATGTAATGGAATGTTGAAAGGTCTCAAGAACAAAAATCAGAGAAGAGGGTGGTTCTTCTTTTTTCTTATCGTGTCCATCTTGTTACAAATGTTGACATCGCTGTCATCGTCCGTCCTGAAAAGGACGCAAGCTTCCGGCGACAATCAGTGGAAGCCATCACTTGTTGCAGTTTTTATGGTGATAGCAGAATTAGCTCAGGATACATCCAGTTTCCAGTCCCGCGACGTGGACACTTCTGCTCTGGGGCCATGAAAGTGGTGAGGATAAGGAACAAGGTGCCAGAGGGACAGATACAAAATGCTGGAGTAACTCAGCGGGACAGACTGAAGGGCCCCGACCCAAAATGTCACCCATTCCTTCTCACCAGAGATGCTGCCTGTCCCGCTGAGTTACTCCAGCAATTTGTGTCTATCTTCTGTGTAAACCAGCTTCAGCAGTTCTATCCTACGCATTTTGAGCTGCCGGAGGAGGTAGTTGGGGCAGGTATTATAACAACATTGAAAAGACATTTGGACAGGTTCATGAGCAGCCATGATCATATTGGATGGCGGTGCAGGCTCGAAGGGCCAAATGGCCTACTCCTACACCTGTTTTCTATGTTTCTATGATAGGAAAGGTTTAGAGGGACCAAATCCAGACAGGTAGATATAATGTGGATGGGGCATCTTGATCGGCACGGTAAAGTTGGTCCTAAGGCCGTGTTTTTGTGCTGTATGACCATGACTCTAGATGGGCTGGTCTCCGTGGCAAAGGGTTTAGGGAACAAATAGACTCAATCTACTAGTTAGCAAGTGAAAAGCGGGAGAAAAGCACACAAAGCGGTCATGGAAACTGTGGAAAGTGCTGATCTCAATCCCGTGCTTTTAGCTGGATACCTAGCCTTAGCATAGAGACATTCTGGATAGTGTGGACCAAAACCAAAAACACTGTCATATGTAGAAACTCCATACACAGCACCCGGGGTCAGAATTGAGCCTGGGTCCCTGGCGCTGTGAGGCAGCTGCATCACCGCACCGCCCCTGCCAATGGCACAGTGATGGTGAACTATATTCTTGAATGACCATACTTCCCTGGTGAAGATACTCTCTCAGTGCTGTTGGGTGAGGAGTTCAAGGATTTAAATCCAGTGATGATGAAAGGACTGATATATACATTTCAGGATCAAATTAGGGTGGACAGTGGTGGTATACCCAATGACTTGGGCTCCACAGCCATCTAGGCAATTAATTTCCCAGATTCTCCACCCTCTGACAAAAAGAAAATCCTCCTCATGTCCTTTCCAACGGCACGTTCTTTTATTCTGAAGCTGTGCCCTCTGGTAGCAATGTTACAAAATTTTGAGATTAAAAAAATCAAGTCTGCAATTTATCCCATCAGATAAAGCATAAAAAGAAGTTTAATTTGACACCTAATTCACTTTCATATATTAAGTAATAAAAAAGTTATGGCCATTTTCATACTCGGAAATTAGCATCTTGTTCCCTATTGATTTTCTATGGACATAACAAAAAAGCTGTGATCATGGACAGTCAAAAGCCCATAACCTTCTTAAAAATTAAGAGAACTGAATGAAATTTTCAGTTATCATAGATTGAACCATTCTGAAACAAATATAAAATAATCTTACTTGGATGACCTGAAATTAACGCATATAATTAGTTAGTTACCCAATTGTAGCTAATTTCAAACTTCAATTACTAGATTTAAACATCTATCCATTTCTTAATAAATGATTAACATTTTTAAATAGCCTAAGTGTCCAAATAATATTCACAAATAATTCACAATAAAACATGATTTTTAAATCTCATTTACATCAATTTATAGGCCAAATGGAAGGAATTTAGTGTTCAATTGCTGTGAATTAAAGTCCATTTTAAATCAGCTTTCTAGTGGGTTCCTGTGAACGCGCTGGTTTAGAACGTTCACATTGTGCATTGTGCCCTCAAATGCCCAGAAAAATACCGCGGGATATAAAGAGCACAAAATGAACTATTCGCTATAGTAAACTTTGTATAAAGGGGTCTTAAGAAGCCCCTTTTAATGTAAAAATAAGGTACATACCTTTAATTGTTTGCTTTATAAAACCCTGGGGCTGCGAGAGGTCGCGGGTTGAGAGAGTGATTTTAAAACTATTATAACTATTATTCGAGGCCTATAAAACTAATATTACCTTTTGCGACGGGGTCTTTCAGCGATTTTTCGTTAATGATTTACTAGGCTGAACATCTTCGATTGGGACAGCCTAGTAAAAATCGCGTTTTAAACCCGCCCCCTCTAAACAGCGCCAAAATCGCGCACACGGGCTGGGGCAGATTCTCATCGACGATTTAGGTAGGTTTTGCAACATACCTACCTCTGGTCTTAGAATCCTCCACTAACAGAAACATCCTCCCCACATCCGCTCTATCCAGGCCTTTCACTATTCAGTAAATGTCAATGCGGTCCACCCTCATCTTGCGAAACTCCAATGAGTACAGGCCCAGTGCCGTCAAACTCTCATCATGTATTATGGTTATATATCTGCAAACCATACGGAAATCAATTGCAATTATCCTAAATAAACTCAGAAACCACCTCATAACCATCTTCTTATGATCATTAGTTTAGTTTAGAGATACAGCATGGAAACAGGCCCTTCAGCCCACCATGTCTGCATCGACCATCGATCCCCGTACACTCGCACTGTCCTACACACTAGAGACAATTTACAATACTTACTGAAGCCAATTAACCTACAAATCTTTGGAGTGTGGGAGAATACCGGAGCAATCGGAGAAAACTCAAGTGGACACAGGGAGAACGTACAAACTCCGTACAGACAGGACTCGTAGTCAGAATCAAACCAGGGTCTCTGCCGCAGTAAGGTAGCAATTCTACCGCTGCACCACCTTGCCTTGGTATCATAAGCCCGTGAGTTGCCAACTTGTTGAGTAAGCACTCTGTGCCCCTCCCTTCCCCCAACACCCATGCACGTCAAAACTCACTTTCAAAATCCTTGTGTGAAGCGACATTGGCTGCCCACTCTAAAGCCCTGGCATCAAGTTTGGCAAACTTGTAGCCGCGGGAAAGGTAATTGCCTCACAGCGAACAGTCCGAGTTTTGTCTGTCAGAACAAATGCTTGTTAATTATTGACGTACGGTGGACATGTGAAAGGTTGAATCAGGTTCAGTTTAAATTGCTAGTAATGAGAGAGACCAAAGAAATAGGTCATCGTCTTCTTTCTCATGGGTATTTGAAACCGTTATTAAGATAATCGCTCTTTATTTCTTGAGTTGTGAGTTTTGTGGATCGAATGTTGTAATGATTTTGCATCTGCACGTAATGATGTTTGATCTGATGTCCACAGCGTAGCAATTAGAAGGTGAAAATAATGTGAACTAGGTCAGTAAATTAGCACTCGTGTTTGTTGACGTCTCTATCACCCACCGCACGAGGGTATTCAGCTGGTAGCCAGGTTTATAGGTGACACAAGGAACTGCAGATGATGAAATCTTGGGTTGAACACAAAGTGCTGGAGTAACTCAGCGAGTCAGGCAGCATCCCTGGATGGAATGGACAGGTGACGTTTCAGGTCAGGGTCAGTTCTTCAGTGGGGGAGGAAAGATGGAAAAGGGCAAGCTTCATGAGCTTGCTTCTTCCGCCTCCCCTCAACTACGAGGTTGCATCAAGCTCGGTGGGCCGAAGGGCCTGTTTCCACGCTGTATCTCTAAACTAAACTAAACTAAGCAATATTGGGCAGAGCCACGGATGTCCGATATCAGAAACCAATGAATCAATTAATCTGGTGGAACTTGCCTTTCTAATTTATTATTTTTCAAGACTTTAGCATTATGGGCTCCCTCCCCTCCTCCCTCTCCTCCCGTTTTATCCTTTGGCCCATGAAGACCTGAGACTTGATGTGAGTGCAACTCAGTGACTTAAGGGCCTGTCCCACCTGGCCATCATTTGCACGCCATTTACGTGACCTGGTAGCGTGTGGGTAGCGTGTGGATAGCGCGGGACGGGCGCATGGGGTGGCGTGGAGGAGTGTGGAGTTGCGCGCGGTATTGCGCAGCACTCCAGGATTTCGTTCTCCACGAAATCTTTGCGCGCCACCGGCCTGTTGCGTAAATGATGGCTAAGTACGACACACCAACGCAACGTCTCACCTCCAACAGCAGCACAAGCAGGCAAGCGATCGCCGAGCTCGGCCTGGGGCTCACGGCCGTTGCGGATCCCGATCAGCCCCCATTCCTACTCCCAGAGCGGGGCCAAGACAATTGGAGACAGACACAAAATGCAGGAGTAACTCAGCGGGAACGGCCGCATATCTGGAGAGAAGCAATGGCTGACGTTTTGGGTCAAGACCCTTCTTCAGACTGAAGAAGAGTCTCGACCCGAAACATCATCCATTCCTTCTCTCCAGAGATGCTGCCGGTCCCGCTGAGTTACTCCAGCATTTTCAAGTGACGTCACGCGTTCCAGACAGCTGTGCGGACGCATGATGACGCTCGCCACCGTCGTGCGTCAATCACTACCGGCCTGTGGCGTATATGACAGCCAAGTGGGACAGGCTCTTCACTTACCATTTACTGCTCATAAACATTTTGAAAAGTCTTGCTAGGCGTGGGTTTGGGACGGGTATTATGGACGGTGGATATGGGTGGAGCAATTGCAGGACAGTTTGTCGATTCCATTGCACTGTTGACTGACCTGATCGGATCTGGCATTCAAGTCTAATGGGAAAGTGAGCAGGTATCTGCAGAATGATGTATGGACCTTCCTATATCCTGTGGCTTTAAGTATTAGAGTTGCCTGAAAGAAGTATGGATTTTCAGACCTTCCTCTTCGTGGTTTACCCCAGTTCTTGAAAGGACGATGCTGTACAACTATTGAGTGATGACCTAAATAAGACAGAAACAACAAATAAAGATGTAATAACAAGGAACTGGGGGTGCTGGTTTACACCAAAGATAGACATTAAACGCTGGAGTAACTCAGTGGGTCAGGCAGCATCTCTGGAGAAAATAGGTAAAGATAAATGTCCGAAGAAGGGTCCCAACCCGAAACATCACCTATCCATTTTCACCAGAGATGCTGCCTGACCCGCTGAGTTACTCCAGCACTTTGTGTCTATCAGCAGAATAATGGGTTGGCCATTCATGGGCAAAAGGCAGAGACTACGGATAAGGATATTAGAGTACACAAAATCTGTCTGGTTTATCTGACACGATTTTCTAAAAGAATGCTTCAGCCATGATTGCAATTCCTCTGCATTAACTTCACAAGGTTGGAGTTCTAATATACAATTTTTGCGGCATTCAGCAAAGTAATCCTTTCTCTCCATATTTTAATTGTAGGTTACCTGGGCTACACAAGTGGGTTCTCTCTCAGCTGCATGATTTTCTTCCTAATTGCGGTAAGTGTAGTAACATTAGCAGATTGCTCTGCAGTCTGTTTTGCTGCAGAATTAGGCCATTCAGCCCATCAAGTCTGACCTGCCATTTGATAATGGCTGATCTATTTTTTCCTCAACCTCATTTCCCTGTCTTTTCCCCATAAACCCTGACACCCTTACCAATCAAGAACCTACTACTTTAAAAATGCCCAATGACTTGGCCTCCGTACAGCCGTCTGTGGCAATGTCCTGTTCCAGCACAATGTCTCTCATTTCACAATAATTGTTTTTCGTTATTGTATTAAATGTATTGGGTGGCGTGATTAAGCCAGTTAGTGTTGCTGCTTCACAGATCCAGAGAACTGGGTTGATTTTGATCGTGCGTGCTGTCTATGTGGAGTTTGCATGTTCTGCCTGAGACTGTATGGGTTTTTGTCATGTGCTACAGTTTCTTCAGAGATTGGTTGGAAAATAGGCTATTGTAAATGACCCATTACTGCAGTCGTGGCAAAATAATCAAAGGGGTATATATTGGTGGGCATGTGAGAGAGAATAACGTGGCATGGTATAGGGAGATAAGGAAAGGGGAAATAAGACTGATAGAATTGTTATTTTGTGAGTTAACATGGATTTCATGGGCCCGAAGGACTCTTCCTTTACCATAGGAAGTAAGATTCCTACACCAGTATATAGTAGTAAATTATCCAGCTAGATTCATTTTATTCAGATTTTTTTTTAAACGACAAAGCATATTCTGTCATCAATGGTTTCTCTTTAGGAAGGATGTGTAGGTTCTGGAGAGAGTAGTGAAGAGATTTACGAGAATGGGGGGAGGGGGTTGGAACGCTGGTGGAACCAGGTTTAATCAGGATAAAATTGGGTGCGATTGGGAAAGAAATGGAACTGGGAATGAATTTGCACGGAGCTGGCATAGATTTGATGGGCTGAATGGCCATTCTGTCATAATTTTGTTATTCTATTAACTTTCTTAGTGCTCACGTGTTGATATGCTGTTTTCAAGCCGTACGTGTATTTCCAGGTGATCTACAAGAAGTTCCAGATTCCCTGCCCATTTACCAACATACATGCAAACAGCTCCTTTGCTGACAGCATTAACTATCAGAATAATACCTACAACAGCAGCAATGACATTCACACGGACACCGATGATCAATGCAGCCCGAGGTTGTTTACCCTGAACTCACAGGTAAAAACATGAGCAGAAGCATTAAGGGGCATGTTCTGTACAGATAAAGAAACCGTAACACAAATGTTCGGTTGATGTGGAAGGCATGTCAGCATTTGGTTTTCAGCATATTTGAGATCCTGATTAAAATGGACTTTATGATTGCATCAGGCTTTTTTTAGTTTAATTTAATTTAGTTTATTGCCACATGCAGTGAAAAGCTTTTTTCTTGCATGCTCTCCGGTCAGCAGAAAGACTATACATGATTACAGTTAAGCCATCCACTGTGAACAGATAAAGGATAAAGGGAATAACATTTAGTACAAGATAAAGTCCAGTAAAGTCTGATTAAAGATAGTCCAAGGATCTCCAGTGGGTTAGATGGTAGCTCAGGACCACTCTCAATTTGGTGAAAGGATGGTTCAGTTGCCTGATGACAGCTGGGAAGATAACTGCCCCTGTATCTGGAGGTGTGCGTTTTCACATTTCTGAACCTCTTGTCGAATGGGAGAGGGGAGACGCAGCAGTGATGAGACTGGTCCTTGATTATGCTGGTGGCCTTGTTGAGGCAGCGTGACATGTAAATGGAGTCAAGGGAAGGGAGGTTGGTTTGCTGCGTCCACAATTCTTTGCAATTTCTTGTGGTCTTGGATAGAGCCGTATATTTCAATTAGAGTTCAATTTTCTGACTCTCTCATTCACAGACTGCATACACCATTCCCATCCTGGCTTTTGCCTTTGTCTGCCATCCAGAAGTTCTTCCCATCTACACAGAGCTGAAAAAGTATGTATGAGTATCATTTTTAGTTGGAATTCCTTGCTTTGGAGCTGACCTACCGGGGGTTAATGTGTCTTGAGTTCTGAGGACATTGTAAATGCCGCAAGGCTGCTTTGTTCCTTGGGTTACAACACTGTATATACTCAGATGAGATTTTGTAATTCGATGAAAGTTATGTGTTTCTCAGCTTAACCATGCTTAAAATACGAATTCACAAATAGGTTATCGAGTTATTGAGGCAATCATTTAATAGGAACCTGATGGGCAATTCTTTCATACGGAGGCTGGTGAGTGTACGGAATGGGTTCTCAGAGGAGGTAGTTGAGTGAAGTACTATAACAACATTTAAAGACATTTGAACAGGTACATGGATAAGAATGTTTTAGAGGGATATAGACCAAATACGGGCAGGTGGGACTAGTGGCGATGGGCATCTTGATCTGCATGGGAAAGTTAGGCTGAAGGGCCTGTTTCCTTGCTGCTTCACTCTCTACTAAAGTAGAGTCCACTTTATGACTATTAATCCAACCTTCTTGATTTTATTTTATTATTCTGAATGTTAATCGACTTCATTCGCTCTAAAGGGAACACCCTGGCTTGTCAGGGTGTCAGTGGTCATGGGGAGAAGGCAGGAGAATGGGGTCTTCTTCTTGCGTATGGCGTGCACAGCCTAAAGTTGTAGGCCAACTTGTTCTATTTGATCTTACTTGATGGTGCACGCCAGGTTGATTGCATTCGTCGAAACAGGGCGGACAACGTGAAGGTTGCAATCTCCCACCCCGACAATGGGGTTAGGAGGGAGAGATAGATCAGCCATGATTGAATGGCGGAGTAAACTTGATGGGCCAAATGGCCTAATTCTACTCCTATTTCTTATGATCTTGTCCAACCTAACCCTGTAACTGGAACCCTTCAATGCCATTAAATATCCTCTGCACCCTCTCAATGACTCTTACTTCTATCTTAATTTGTGATTTGAGTATTGGAAGCAACATAATCGGACCATTTTATCATCACATATCTGGTATCATTGGTAGACCAGTATTTGTAATTGCCATTCTTCAGTGTTCAGTGATAGAGTGTAAGTTTTATTTCTTGATGATGACTCTAGATGCTGTTCAGTGCTTTATATTAAAATATATACCTTCCATTCCAGCCCAACCAAGCAGAAAATGCAACACGTGTCTAACGTCTCAATCGCGGTTATGTACGTCATGTATTTCCTCGCTGCTTTATTTGGATATTTGACATTTTATGGTGAGTCCAAAGAACGTATGTGTCACCATTTTATTTGTGAATGATATTGGGAAAACTGGAAAGACTGTTAGTATCTCACCCATCCTGTTAGTCTGAGCTAGATATAAGGCCCATAGGAACTCTCTCACACAGTGGCACTAACCTCATACTTTCCTGATGAAAGAACCATTTCATTGGAGACCACCAATTTAATTTAACTCAGCTGGCAGAAATGGTCACTGAATCTTTCCCCATCCTCTTCCCCAATTTTCTTTCACGTCTCTAAATAACTCGTTGGTTTGTTACACTTTTGGGGCCACTTCTGAACTCTGTGTGTCTTTTAGCAAATATTCTGGCCAAGACAAATCAGTGCCCTTGCCAATATCTTACAAAGATTCACCACAGCCTAGTTCTTGTGATCATCATGCCTCTTAACATTTAATGTTAAAAATTGTGCTAGCTGTTCTATACTGGAGTTTACCTGGCTACGTATCCCTTTGTGTGCTCTTATATTCTTTTGCTAATGTTTCATAGAAGCATTGTGTTACCATAAACTTCACAATATTAAACATATCATAAGCCCCACCTAAGGTTCTGTGGACCTTCAGTTTATACTGAACTTCCTTCCTCAGAATTTTCCAATGTCTGATAAATGACAGTGAGAAAACATAGTTGGCCAGTTTTGAATGTGTTCACAACCACGGGTTCAATGTTGACTTCTTGTGCTGTGTTGGGTAAATGGAAATGTTTGCGTCATTATGTCACTGCGGGAGACTTGCTAGGTAGATCATAGCAGTTCCTATCTTCCTCAAATCCTGGATAACATCAGCTTGGTAAGCAGCTCTTTATTTAAGCAGCCAAGCTGTAGAAGTACAGGTAAACAAAGAAAGATTTTATAGGAACCTGAGGGGTAACCTTTTCACACAAAGGCTCCGGGTGTATGAAACGAGCTGCCGAGGAGGTAGTCGAGGCAGCTACTAATGCAACGTTTAAGAAACAATTGGGCCGGTTTGGAGGGATATGGGCCAAACGCAGGCAGGTGGGACTAGTGTAGATAGGACATGCTGGTCGGAGTTGGTTTAAGTTGAGCAAGTTGGGCTGAAGGGCCTGTTTCCACGCTGTACGACTCTATAACAAGGGACAAGGGGTTTTGCAAATTTTGGAACATTGGAATAGTATACAAGTAAGCAATCGATGTTGTGGCAAACAGAGGAATGCAAAAAAAGGGGCCTTCCACTGAAAGGAAATCCCCACACATCAGCTGGTGGTGAAATTTGAAACACGTGACAAAAACAAGTTTGAAAACATTGGTAGAGTTGTTGGATGCCTTGCTGTCTCCTACATTAAGATGTCTTATTTTTGTGCCATTCCCAAGGTAGTTGTTTGTCTCCTTCTCTTTATTCAATTTGAGTTGTTCCTCTTTCAACATTTGCCCCGTTCACTTCCAGTAACACAGGCATTATTTGGTGTTCCTCTCATGGAGCTATAATGTCATACACATGGCAACAGGCCCTCGGCCCAACTTGCCCACTCCAACCAACAGGCCCCATCTATACTAGTCCCACCTGCCCATATTTGGGCCATATCCTCAAAATCTTTCCTATCCATATACCTGTCCAAATGTCTTTTAACTATGATTATTGTACCTGCCTATTACTCCCTCTGGCAGCTCATTCCACGTGCCTACCACCTTCTGTGTGAAAAAGTTGCCCCTAAAGTTCCTATTAAATTTTTCCCTTCTCTCCTTAATCCACTAATCCTATTTTCCTGCACTGGGACCATATCCTGCTATGCCTTCCCTATTTAAATGCCTGCATAAATGCGTCATAAATATAGAAATCCCACCACTATCTCTGGCAGCGTTTTCCTGGCATCAACCACAACGGTCGTTTGATGCTTGGCATTTGCCCGCAGGCTGATATCCCTGGCGTTTAGAAGAGAATAAAGCAACTGGACTGAAACACAAAATCCTGTGGAATCTTGACATGGGTGAAGAGGATGTTTCCTCTTGTAAGATAGAGATGAGGTGATTTTATGTTCTCATACAAGATCATAGAACTCCCTCCCTCAAAGGGCAGTGGAAGCAGATTCTTTGACATTTTTTTAAGAAATAAGTGGGTAGATTCTTAATTAAGGGAAGGGATGAAAAGTTACATTGAGTAGGCAGGAACATGGCGTATTATTAGTTTAATTGAGAGGCACAGTGAGGAAACAGGCCCTTCGGCCCACTGAGTCCATGCCAACCAGCGATCACCTATACACTAGTTCTATCCTAAACACTAGAAACAATTTACAGAAGACAATTAACCTACAAATCTGCACATCTTTTGGAAGGTGGGAGGAAATAGCACCCAGAGAAAACCCACGTGGTTACAGGGAGAATGTACAAACTCTGTACAGACAGGACCCATAGTCAGGATCGAACCTGGGTCTCTGGCACTGTAAGGCAGCAATTCTACCGCTGCGCCACTGTACCGCCCTTTGCGCCACTGTGCCGCCCTTCGTTTTGTCGCCTGTTCTCACTGATTGTGGTCTATGGATCAAAAAGTCAGGGCTAAAGTGGCAGAGGGGGTTGCTGACTCCTAGGTCTAGGAGTTTTGAGCTGGACTTTGTACGGGTTGTGGGCAGATAGTCCGATTGAAGGCGTGACCCAGACCAATGAGCCGACAGTCTCACTGAGGGAATGCTGCACATGGGACATTGAACCAAAACTCTGTTTCCTTTCTCAGGTCGGGGAAAGTGATCTTGTAGCATAATTTTGTTTTGTTTTTTTTTTAAATTAGGAGTAGTGTACATTACAGTGATATAAGCCAAAAATAACACCATATTTTTAAAATAACATAACATATTTTGCCCTGCCTGAAGTACTCGTGTAAGAGTTTAATTTGCCAGGAACAATAGACAATAGACAGGAGTAGGCCATTCGGCCCTTCGAGCCAGCACCGCCATTCAATGTGATCATGGCTGATCATCCCCAATCAGTACCCCGTAAACACACGTTAAACAAAGTATCTCAATACACGTGACAATAATAAACCAACCAGATTACCACAGTTATCTGGCCCTTTGCTATATATATATGTGGTATCTGACTCTGCATAAGCTAGATACATCCTTATTTACATTTCAATAGTATTTCATGGAGCGTAAAGCATGTTGGAATGCCCAGATGTTGTTAAAGGCATTACATAAGTTTTCTTTTCTTTTCCCTCCAATTAAGAGCAGGAATTTTAATGAGCCTCGTAAGCTCATTCAGAAGCCAGGGCCAGCTGTCCCCTTTCTGCTTGCATTGACACGGTGTTCATTGTTAGCATGGGCATGCAATGTGTATTCCTGAACCTGAAGGCATGACATTGTGTTTATCCGTTGCAGGGAGAGTTGAACCGGAGATGCTGCACACATATAGTAAGATTGACCCTTTCGACACTTTGATACTGTGTGTCCGTGTAGCCGTGCTGATCGCAGTAACCCTCACCGTGCCCATCGTACTGTTCCCGGTAAGTCCACGGGCCTGTGATGTCCCTGCAGCAGTGTTGAACAGCTGATACTATTTTCCCTGCCTTGTACTTTCCATTTATTTCATCCATCACTCATTCGAGGCCATGCCATCGTCTGCATTCAATATATAGTAACAAGATCACTATTAAAGAAGAATTAGAAGGTCGTGACCTGAAAAGTCATTTATGCTGCCTGACCCGCTGTGTTATTCCAGCACCCTATGTCGTTTTTTTGTAAACCAGCATCTGGAGTTCCTTGTACTTTCCTCTCTGGCACTTCTACGCTGAGATCCTCTCTTTTGCATTAAAATAAGAACAAATCTTTCCAACATTGTAATGTTACAGTTGTTGTAATAATGCCCCGGTGCAGACTGGCACTAAGCTGGCTATTTCTAATGCATTAGCAGAAAATAATCCCAGCTAGCATAAATTTAGTTGAAGATAAACACAAAACGTCACCCATTCCTCTCCAGAGATGCTGTCTGTCCCGCTGAGTTACTCCAGCATTTTGTGCCTATCTTCGGTGTAAACCAGCATCTGCAGTTCCTTCCTGCTATAAATCTAGTTGATGTTATTTGCTTCGAACTTGGCGACGATCAGAATAATACCATAGCTTTTGCTGTTGCACCCCCACAAATGGTTGGGATGAATGAATAATAGAGGGAGTGATGGCCAGGGAGGTGGTTCAACCTCAGGGGGGTGAAGAGATAAGGGGTACAAGGAGTGCATTGGAGTGAAACCAATCTTTCCCATAATTTTGTTTGGATGCAGGTGCGTCGTGCTATCCAGCAGATGCTGTTCCAGAACAAACCCTTTAGTTGGCTCAGGCACACCATCATTGCCATCATTCTTCTATCTGGCATCAACTTACTGGTTATCTTTGCACCCAACATACTTGACATCTTTGGAATTATCGGTAAGTAGGACGGAGCTCATTAGAAGGATTAGCCAACAGAGGGTGATGAAGTCTAGCGGTTTAAATGATAACCAATTCTAAGGTGATATGCTCCTTTCATTTAAGCAGCGCTAAACTCATGTTGTAAACCATAGAGGCCGCTATCAAATATGAACATTACCAAATTACTTTAAACATTGTGCCACGTAAAGTACGTTGCTATTACTTTCTTAATCATGAAGAAATTGTCTGAAACACAGTTCTAACAATGTTATTTCATAGAAAAGTTGCTGATACCTTTAATGACGACAATAAAACTATCCATCAACTTGTGGCGCAGTGGTAGAGATGGTGCCTCGCAGTGCTAGAGTCCAGGGTTTGATCCTGACTCTAGGTGCTGCCTGTATGGAGTTTGTACATTCTCCCTGTGACCTTGTGGGTTTTTCTCAGGCATTTCACACAAGAGGACGAGGACATATAACCCAGTTCGTGAAGCAGTTTTTAATATTTGATTGGAATATATGTCTGCCTCCTCTTGTGTGAAATGCCTGAGGCTTTCCGTGGGGACGGGATGAGGACATGACAGCTTTAAGACGGCTCCACTCTAGCCCGCCAACCCTCTGTGAACTCGTGTGCTGTGACCTTGACCGGGATAGCATGTGTTTGATGTCACGGGTTGTGTGTGATCCCGTGTCAGCATGTTTATTATTAGGAAAAGTCGATGTAGCCAATCCATGTTCCTGGACCCGAGGGCGGTGATCACAATCAAGATCAACTTACATTCTGTAGCTGTGTGACTTGTTATATTTATTTACGCTGCCTCCCTTCTCCCCGAGCTCTCTGTGATCCATGTTAAAGTCAAACTAAATGTTTGGAATGCCTACTGATTAAGGCACCAGGCACGGTCATGATATCCTGGCACTGTTGTCAAACTGTCAAAATAAAACTCCTTCGCTAAAAAGTGGCAGATTTACAGAATAATCCAGACTTTCTGACTTAATGGTGGCCTAACAGACAGCTCCATCTTCACTTCAAGAAACAGGTCACCAACACTGCCCTACGTCATATACCAGGCAGTGCCTGAACAGCCAAGGCCAGAAATATCACCTGAATCACCTGAAAGAAATCCCTTCAAGATTGTGCCAGCGACACTGAGCTGCTATCCCAATATTGAACAGTATGGTGTACGATCTTGTCCCAACCCACCCGGGTCAGGGGTCAGAGGCAAAGATCATAGAGCGGAGCTATCTTTGGTCAGAGGTATCATAGAATCATTGAGTCATACAGCATGGAGACAAGCCCTGTGGCCAAACTTGCCCATGCTGATCTAAATGCTCCATCTACGCTTGTCCTACTTGCCCATGTTTGGCCCATATCCCTCTAGACTAGACCTTTCCTGTCCATGAGCCTGTCAAAATGGCATTTAAATGTTGTTATAGTATCTGCTCAACTACCTCCTCTGACAGCTCATTCCACACACCCACCATCCTCTGTGTGAAAAAGTCGCCCCTCAGGTTCCTATTAAATCTTAACCCTCTCACCCGAAACCTATGCTCTCTGGTTCTTGATTCCCCTACTCTGTTTAGTTTAGTTTAGTTTCGTTTAGTTTAGAGATACAGTGCGGAAACAGGCCCTTTGACCCAATGAGTCCGCACCGACCAGCAATCCCAGCTCATTAGCATTATCCTACAGGGAAAATTTACACATACATCAAACCAATTAACCTACAAACCTGTACGTCTTCGAAGTGTGGGAGGAAACCGAAGATCTCGGAGAAAACCCACGTAGTCACGGGGAGAACGTACAAACTCCGTACAGACAGCACCTGGAGTCAGGATCGAACCCGGGTCTCTGGCGCTGCAAGCGCTGTAAGGCAGCAACCCTACTGCTGCGCCAACGAGCCGGGTAAAAGACTGTGTGTCTACCTTTTCCATTCCCCTCATGATCTTATACACCTCTGTATGATCACCCCTCATCCTCCAGTGCTCCAAGGAATAAAGTCCAAGCCTGCTCAACCTCTCCCTATAGAATGCTGTAGTAAGGAGGAGCCACGATCATTTCTCCATTCACTGAATACTACATTTGGAACAGAAGGACATCAGTAAGAAGCCACATCTGGATTATATTAGCGTGCGATTGTTTAATGGTCTAGTGAGAAGGATCAGGTTAGGTCATATACTGGATTGGCTATGCAACATCAAGGAATTCATTTCAGTTTTGAGAAAGGCTTAGTAAACCAGAGATACACGCAACCTGGGCCTCTGAAGACATTACTTCAGCTTTTCCACAATGCGACCTGCTGTATTGCCCAGACTGGGTGGTGATGCTTTTGTCACAGCGTGGAAACAGGCCCCTCAGCCCACCAAGTCTGCGCCGACCAGCGATCCCTGCACACTAACACTATCCTACACACAAGGGACAATTTGCCATTCGACTGAAGCCAATTAACCTCCAAACCTGTACGTCTTTGGAGTGTGGGAGGAAACCAGAGCTCCTGGAGAAAACCCGCGTAGGTCACGGTGAGAACATATAAATTCCGTACAGACAGCACCCGCAGTCAGGATCGAACCCGGGTCTCTGGCACTGTAAGGCGGCAACTCTGCTGCTGTATCACCGTGTTGCCCTGTGATTGTGATGCTGTTATCAATGTGCTGAACCCACTGAGTATGCAGTGGAGTCTGTCAGAGGTCTGTTAATGCTACTGTGTTGGTGACGCAGACGTCAGCCCAGGGGATGAATGTACTGACATTTCAGCTAGGTTGGCATTAGCTCTCCCAACTGAGCTATTTCGGCAGACATTAGTGCAGCTCTGCTTCCTACTGTGTTTACAAATTATTCTCAGCCTGTTTCTCTGACTGAGATTTAATCAAGCTCTAAGCGAAAATAACCAGAGTCTCAAACAGAAGTTTATTGGTTGCTGTACAATCCAACAAAAAAGGACAACACCTAAAAGACAAAGGTTACACAAAAAAGCTGGAGAAACTCAGCGGGTGCAGCAGCATCTATAGATGCTGCTGCACCCGCTAAGTTTCTCCAGCTTTTTTGTGTAACCTTCGATTCTCCAGCATCTGCAGTTCCCTCTTAAACACCTAAAAGACAAAGATGGGTCGATGTATGTTAGTGGGATCTTAGTTGGATAAACGACAAACACAAATGTGATGTGGTGATGTTGGTATAGTGTGGAGATGTATGGCCTTGTGGTGGCTTAGTGTGATCTAGTTAGGAAGTTGTTGCATATTCTGGTGTGGTAACGGATAAGGGTGTACATTGTAACGCAGTGACATGGTAAAGAATGGAGCTTATGGATGGCCTAGTACGGTGATGTGGGAGATGATGTCCAATGCAGTGACATATGATCTCGTGAGGCGAGGCAGGGTCTGCTGTGGTGCTTGCTGTATGTCTTAGTGTGCTGATGTATGTTCTAATGTGGGGATGTATTTTCTAGAATGGTCATAAAATCATATCGTAAGTGATAGGAGCAGAATTAGGCCATTCAGCCCATCAAGTCTACTCATGGCTGATCTATCTCTCCCTCCTAACCCCATTCTCCTGCCTTCTCCCCATAACCTCTGACACCCGGACTAATCAACCCGTCCATCAGTGGTGATGTAGAATTAGAGGATTTAATGCTCGTGGCATTGGGTCGGAAGCCACCCAGGCAGAATATGAGGGGCCGTTCCTCCAGTTCATGTGTGGTCTCACTCTGGCAATGGAGGAGGCCCAGGACAGGAAGGCTGTTATGGGCTAATCATCATTTAAAGAAAGACCACAAAGTGCTCATAGTAATTCAGCGGGTCAGGCAGCACCACTGGAGAATAAGGATAGGTGACGTTTCGGGTCGGGATCCTTCTTCAGTGATTGTATGGGGGGGCGGGAACGAAAGCCGGGAGAACGGAGGAGCAGGATCGAGCTTGGCTGATAATAGGTGAACACACAGGGGGGGGGGGGGGGGAGGGGAGGGGGAGGGGGAGGATAAACAGATTGAAGGACAAAGACCATGTTCCATCTTGACAATCTGCATCTCCCCTGCCCCCTACAGCACTGCAGACGCTGGATACAGGGCACATATTTAGCCAGTATTTGTATATATTTACATACATTTGACTTTTTTTTCCCCACATCTTGAGGACATGGTGCTGTTTGGCATAGAATTCCAATATGTTGCTCAGTCTAGAGTTGGGGAAGTCAGGTCAGTAAACAGTTGGTGCAGGGCTTGGACATTACAGCTGTTATCAACAGCCCGGGACCGCAGTGGGTGGCAGTCGGCTTAGGCAGTTTCTTCGGGGTATTGGCAGTGAGTCAATCTCCCTTGGTACTTCCTCCTTGTGCCGCCCAGTCAGAAACTGCACCCCCCCCCTCCTGAAGTAATGTTGAAGGAACCTGAAGTTGGTACATTTGGGAAGCTCGGTGGCACGACGGTAGAGTTGCTGCCTCACAGCACCACAGACCCGGGTTCGATCCTGACTACGGGTGCTGTCAGTATGGAGTTTGCACGTGCTCCATGTGACCACATGGGTTTCTCCAAGTGCTCCGGTTTCCACCCACACTCCAAAGACGTACAGGTTTGTAGGTTAATTGGCTTCAGTAAAATTGTCAAATGTCCCTAGTGTGTTAGTGTGCAGGGATTGCTGATCAGCGCAGATCCGCTGGGCCAAAGGGTCCGTTTACCACGATGTATCTCTGAAAACTTTTTTAAAATTCTCATTCCTTAGAGTTGCCACTTGTTTATAAAGTCCTTGTTTTTTTTAAAAAACACAACAAAATGTGGACTTTGGTGAAATAAAAAGCGTGTGAGAGAAAGGGTATTTTGTGCATCCCAAGCCCAGGTTGTGTGCTAATGCTCATTGGTTTCTCTTCCACCAGGTGCTACCTCCGCTCCGTGTTTAATTTTCATCTTCCCAGCTGTGTTCTACATACGGATAATGCCAAATGAAGAGGAGCCCATGTGCACGCTTCCAAAAATCCTGGTGCGTCTCGTCACATTTAAGTGTAAATTTAAGTATAAATCTCCCAACTCTGTTGCCTGGGGAAGGATGTAATCCCCTCCATTGCTATGTTAACAACACTTGACATGCAGTAATCTTAAGCCAACATTATGGAGAGTGGCAGAGATTCCAACAGCATCATTGTCAAGGTAGAAATGTAGTCAATATTGTGCACCATGTGTGAATTATCCAACGGATCCAACACAGGAGGTCAGTTGAGGCTGGGGTGTAGCTCTAGTGTCAGTCCACAATCCCATTGCCGGGTTGGGACCAATTAACATTAACAGTGAAGGGAGGTTTTGCAGGCAAACTGAGCACAGTAGCACAGTGGTCGCATTGCTGCCTTACAGCGCCAGAGCCCCGGGTTTGATCCTGACTAAGGGTACTGTCTGTATGGAGTCTGTATGTTCTCTCTATGGCTATGTTCCCTCCCACATTCCAAAGCAGTGCAGGTTTGTAGATCAATTGGCTTCTGTAAATTATCCTCAGTGTATTGGATAGGACTAGTGCATGGGTGATGGACACAAAATTCTGGAGTAACTCAGCAGGTCAGGCAGCATCTCTGGGGAAAAGGAATAGGTGATGTTTCGCATCAGTTTAAAGAAGGGTGGTGACCTGAAACATCACCTATTCACCTGCCTGACCCACTGAGTTACTCCAGCATTTCTTGTCTATCCGGTGAAACCAGCAGCTGCAATTCCTTCCGACACATAGTGTACGGGTGATCGTTGATCGGCGCAGACTCAGTGGGTCGAAGGGCCTGTTTCTGCACTGTATCTCTAAACTAAGCTAAATTAATAGAGGGTGCATAACACTGTCACAAGCATAAATGGGTGGCGCTGCAGTGGGACGCCTGAGACAATGATAAGGGAAGGGGCAGCTAATGTTAAAGCGGTGATTTCAACCCTTTTGAAAATTTTAATCAATGGGCTCCACACTTTGGAGTGAAATACACCAAATAATCCACAACTCAGGAGTCAAGAATGTTTTGTCATATGTTCCAAAGTGGACCAATGAAACTCTTACTTGCAGCAGCACAACTGGTATGTAAATATAGTACTCAGTGGATGCCATAATTAACACGAAACACAAAAAAATAAAATTTAAAAAACAATATAACGCAAAATCAAAAAGAAAGCTCAAAGTCCCTAATGCAATTGAGGCAGGTCATAGTTCATTGTTTGTAGATTAGTTGGCGATTGTAGCGTTCAATAAGCTGATGGTTATTGGGAATATGGTCTTACACCATATAAGGGAATTGAGCCCTTTAGTCAATAAGTTTCATTTAAAATTATGATTTAACTGTGCACAGGATGAGCTACAGTGCTTCTTAACCAAGGATGGCGTTGAGCTGCTGCCTCAGTTACGTAGGTAGCTAGCATCATACATGTGGTGCAGGGACTGGAATATAGAGTTGCTTTGTCGTCTCAGGCAGGAACACACTGCTGCCTTATCCTCAGAGCTGTGTGTGTACACAGGGTTTTACATTGAGCACAAAGTTGCAATTCAGTCCCAGTACCAGAAAACTAGGTTATTCGCCCAACCTTTAACTGGAATATGTAATGTCCATGAGCCAAACATGCCCTGGTGCATTATTATCATCAATGTCTCACCTCTTAAAGATGGCACAGTGGCGAAGCAGAAGAGTTGCTGTCTTACGGTGCCAGAGACCCGGGTCCGATCCTAACTATGGGTGCTGTCTGTGTGGAGTTTGTACGTTCTCCCTGTGACCACGTGTGTGTTCCCACGGGTGCCCCGGTTTCCTCCCACATCCCAAGGTTTGCAGGTTTATTGGCTTCAGTGAAAATGGTGAATTGTCCCTAGTGTGTAGTGCTAGTGCTGGTCGGCGTGGACTCGGTGGGCCAAAGGGCCTGTTTCCACGCTGTATCTCGAAACTCAACATTGTTAGTGTGTGTGTGCAATAGCAACATCAGAAAGAGATGCATTAAGATAGGCTTGATGGAACCAAATTGGATTTTAATCCTAGGAACCTGGAGGGAAAATATGTTTATAACTGGACTCCAGGCCAAGATGTGGTGATGGTACCAGCCCTGCTGGTATGACTGAAAGCCAGTCAGTCATCACCCCAAGGACAGAGTAAACATTTGTTATTTTCTGTACACCGATAAACAGTATGAACAGAGCACAACTTATTCACTGGTGTCACTGTCCACATACGGTACAGACACCCGTCTCCGATGGGCAGGGTACATTTATGGTCCCCTGTTCCTTCCTCTCGCTCGAAATGCAACACACGCTGTTATTACTGATGGGCTCCTGTTCCTTCGAGCTTCAGAAGAGATTCACTATTTTTTAAATGTTGTCACTTCCCAAAGTGGAGGAGGGAAGATGAAATTATCTCCAAGCTGATCTGGAATTCACTGCCTGAAAAGATGGTGGGAAAGGATTTGCTGGCAGCTTTCAAAAAAGTTACCAATTCTCTGCTTATAGAGGAATAATATGTATAGGCCCAGATGGGTGGAGCAGGTAAGAGGTCTAACTAAGGTGCAAGGGACTCAAAGACAATAGTTTAGTTTAGTGTACAGATACAGTGGGGAAACAGTCTCTTTGGCCCACCGAGTCCACACCGACCAGCGATCACCCGTAGTCACTAGTTCCATGTTATTTCACTTTGGCATCCACTCCCTGCACGCTATGGGCAAATTACAAAGCCAATTAACCTACAAACTTGCACGTATTTGGAACATGGGAGAAAACCAGAAACCCATGCAGTCACAGGGAGAACGTGCAAACTCCGTACAGACAGCACCCGAGGTCAAGAACGAACCGGGGTTTCTGGCACTGTGAGGCAGCAGCTGCGCCACTGTGCCACCCTGAATTAGTCAAGTCAAGAGTGTTTAATTGTCATACGTACTGCAATAGCCCCACTTCCCTTGGGTGCCTCTCCGATCCCTATCACTGGCTGACTGGCCAATAGAGGCCAATCCCCATCATCAGTACGTCCAATTAACTGGCATCGGATTGACCCACCTAAACCTTGTCAACCTACTGCTTAGTAATCCAGGCATTCTAGCCAGAGGGGAAGAAAGGAGGAAATGATGGAAAGGAGGGAAGAAGGAGAGAAGGAGGGCAGGAGAGAAAGAGATAAAGGGGGGGGGGGGGGGGGGGGGGGGGGGGGGGGGGGGGGGGGGGGGGGGGGCTATCTGCTAGTTGTTTACCCCTGTCGCAAGGTTGAGGAAGACCGAACAACCGGGACAAACCCGAGACGGATAATGCCACCTTGTGGTCAGGATTAAGTTGCCGGGAAGAAACCCAGCGCTCTACTGAGGCCACGATTGAGGGGCTGGGGCTAGCCTGAGATGCCGATGCCTCTTCCTCCCCATGGACAACCAGGGACTGTGTCCACACACAGAGGCAAAGGCTGAACCACCAGTATAGCCCAGGCCCCTTTATCAAGCCCAAAGCTGAGCTGCCAGGTAAACCCTGAGACTGCCAGCGCCTCCTCTCGAGGCAAGGGCGAACTGCAGGGATAGAGTCCTAGCCTGCCCAACCTCTCCCTTTAGCTCAGACCCTCAACTCCTGGCAACATCCTCACATGTCTTCTCCGTGCTCTTTCCAGCTTAAATGCCTAAACATAGGAAAGCAGTTTCCATTAGATGAGGAGATGGAGGATGATATTTTCCCCGTCTCAACCTGTTCTTCTGTTTTCTTTCCACAGGCTGCTTGTTTTGCAGGCCTGGGCTTTCTCTTCATGACCATGAGTCTGAGCTTCATCATCATCAGCTGGTCCACAGGAGGTGGCAACATTAACGGAGGCCACTAGATAAGGGAGTGCCTCGTCCGCTGAGAGCCAAGTGCCCCCCTCACCCTCAAGGAGCACGACCATTGCTGAAGAAAGTGGCTGATAAACCCAGAGCCCATGCTGAACCCTCCGATAATGAGACATGTAAAACAGACACACACATATATATATAGTTTATGCACACCTGCAATTTTTATACTGTGTTACTGTGTACTGAGTAGTCGATGCAAACACTTTGCACGGAATTTTATAAAACCACACCATTTCTAAGTTATTTTGTATAGAGCTAGGACATTCTCAGTGTTAATGCCTGTGAAATAGCGCAGGGACATCTGTGTTCGACTGACTGGGTTCTGAACTGAGGATTTGAGTTTTACTAGGAGAGGGGGTGGGGAGGGCTCTTGTTTTTTTATATGTATTTTATATTGCGCTCCTTTGGCACAATTGAACGCTAAATGACCGCATTGTTAAAGGTGGTTCAGAAGAATACAAACAAACAAAAAAATTTCAAACTACCATACACTATTTCCACCTCCAAACTCCTGCTTAGTGATGCGGGCACTTATCATAGTTCGGTTGTAGATAGCAGGGTCGTGCTGCATTGTGTTTCCTGAACAATTAATATTTCTTTGTTTTTAAAATAAAGCCAGATATTTCAGAAGGCTAAATGCATTACATGTTGTAGAGCCATACGTGCTGTTTGCAATTCCCATTCTGGGCTAAGGTGGCTGGTCTCAACCAGGGTGGGAGTTGGTTTACTTGGGGAGGGAAGAGATTAAAGCCAGCCAGGGCTCCACTACCTAGAGTTTTCCAACTCGAAGAGCAAGTATTGTAACAGTGGGCACAGGAGCTACTGTTTGGCCTCCCTGTTCCTGACTCATTGATAGTCCCAAATTAAGACCAGCCAAATTAGCCAATATCGAACCCCAATAATCCACAAATGTATATATTTTGTAGTAGATTCAGAGATAGAGCTGATCGGTAGAGCACTTTGGTTGATGCACGGTTTTGTACAGACTGTCCCTTGAGAAGATAAATGTCCTGTTTTGAGCCTCAGAGCTACGTTCTCCTCCTTCACCTCGCAAGCATTCTGAGCTCAATAATGTTTGGCCACCACAATTTTACAAAGCACTAGTTCCACTGTAACGTTAGTGAAACAAATGATTCTTTTTCTGCTTGCCATTTTAACAGCAAGTGAAAGTTGCTCACCATCCGAGCCATTGCTTCCAGGTTGCTGCTTTATTTAATTTGTAAAAACTTGCCCATAACCTGTCTTTGTGAAGCTTGGAAAGAGACTGCACTGTGCTCTAGTTTGGGAGACCAGGGTAGGAATCCTAGCGACTGCTTCTACAAGGTGAGTCATTTGAGCAACATACACTGGATTGTTTGCGCCACGTCTTGAGCTGAGACCGCAAGTATTTTCACCCATGGCCTTTCCCCCCCATCAACTCTGCTTCAACGCAGTATACCTTGCACAGTACCCAACAAAGAATGGATCTCAGCGTGGGGTAAAACAAAACAGATGGAACCTATGTCCATTCAAAGCAGGAGGAGGAAGCACCTAGATGACTTCCCACTGCAACTGTGTTCCTTCCTTCTGGCGGGACTGATCACACCGGTTGGTCAACAACGGGGAGGACAACCCAAGCCAGAGGGAAGGATTGTGGAGGCAGGGGACTGCTGGAAACTGCAAACGCATTCCTACCCCTGGGGATGGGACCCATCACAGTAGCAATCCAGGCCGCAGGGAAGGTGGATCACTGTATTAAATCCATCAGGCAGGTTACCCAGTCCATCGGGAAAGGGCAACTCAACAGGAATGCAGGGTATCCCATGCACCTTCCCAGAGGTGGATTAACATCTGTTTCAAGGGTGCACTGATCAGGGGGAAGAGGATCGATTCAACAAAGTAAAAAAAACATTTATACGAATGAAGATTTATTTTTACTAAACTAAAAAAAAATTCAAAAGAGTGGGAAGAAGTCATCTACTAATGACTTTAATGATTTAATTCTATGTCTGTGTTTTAATTATTAAATATAATGTCCTTTCTCATGAGGAACATAATACTGCCAATGGGGCCATGGGGCCACCCAGTGGAACTTGCCAACCTTGAACGTTGGTTTATTAACAGCACAGAGCATTTATAAAATAATAATTCTGGGGACAATGAATAGAAATGGTTTATTTGATGAAAGCAATATTTACAGCTGTGTTTAAATAAAATTTGCATTTTATTTTTGTCTTGTATTATAATATACAACATTGATCTGTTTTATTAGATTGCGCTACCGTGTTTTAGAAATGAAGCTTCTCAGATTCCGACACACAATATTTATATTTTATTAAATGTATAATTAAATTTTAATTTAATAGAAAATAAAAATCATAAAAGATTTTTAATATTTAATGTTCTGCTTGGCAGTGGAAAAAGCCTTATAGATCTGATCGGGGTGTGTAGGTAAAACCTTCTGTATGACTGCTACATCGCCCGAGATATTTGTGTCATGTATTAATCCTCTGTCTTACATTGTAAACCGTAACATAAAGTCTGCCTGATTGTGTGGTGACTCACATAAGATGTGTGTCACTGGGTACATTGAAGGGGGCACTAAAATAGGGCAGGGCCCGCTGCAATATGTTTCACTCACATGAGTTAGGGTCTTGTTTAACATTTGCCAGAGAGGCAGCTCAGTAGCTGATAGAAACCCCTTCAACCACTGTTTCTGATGCATTGGTGTATAAAATCCACAATCTTCAATCTTCCAATGTGTTGGGACATTTGCTGCCAATCCATTAATGTCCCTCCTGCTCTCTAGTCTCTGACTCATGAGTGTATCTCTCCGCTTCAACTATTCAGTATGCCGATGTTTAATTATTTTGTTTTCTCCTCTTGCTTCTCAACTTGTTCTTCCTTGGGTATTGATTCAGCCTTGCCTCATACCTCTGAATCAGGAAGGTTCAAGTCTCCCACTGTAGATATCGGGCTTGTACTATGCACTGTTGAGGGAACTGAAGAGCCATTGCTGCACCAAGGTCTGGGCTGCGGAAATATAGGATCTCATGGCACTACCTTCAAAGCTCTGTGCCGATTGCCAATATTTATTCTTCAGCCAACATCACTAATAAAAAAACAATGTGGTTGTTATCACAATGCTGAGCGTGGAATCTCACCATGTGTTAGAATGACAGGCAAGGTTCCTCGATTACAACAGTAACAATAATGCACCTGCTGGTGGACTGCTGAGAAAGTGCAGGATCTGCACAAATATATTTCATTTATTCTTCCAGGGTAGAATTGTCCAGCACTGGAGGCCAGAGCCATTAGATGACAAGGGGAAAGTTTAATGGAGATGTGCGGGGTAAGTTGTTTTACACAGAGAGTAGTGGGGGCTTGGAACACAATGCCAGGGGTGTGCTGGAGGTAGATGCGATAGTGGCGTTTAAGAGGTTTTTAGACAGGCACATGGAATAGAGGGATATGGATCATGTAAAGGCAGATGGGATCAGTTTAACTTGGCATCATGTTCGGCACCAACATTGTGGGCCGAAGGGCCTGTTCCTGTGTTACTATGTTTTATATCCTAATGGTGTGCATTTCAGCTACAAATCTAAAGAAAGCTTCATCATCCACATGGTAAGCCTCTAGTCATTACAGTCATACAGCACGGAAACTGGCCCCTCAGCCCAACTTGGCTAAGATGCCCCATCTACGTTAGTCCCACATGCCTGCGTTTGGCCCATAGCCCTCTAAACCTTCCCTATCCATGTATCAATCCAAATGTCTTTTAAAATCTGTTATAGTAGCTGCCTCAACTACTTCCCCTGCAACTCGTTTCAAATATCCACCTCGATTCAATGCTTAGTGCCGCCGCCTTTTGCTATTTGTTGTCAGATGTCAATTTCCAATACATTATTTGACAATTAGAGCAAGTAATTGTTCCCTATGTTGTCAAGTAACTTTTTATCCTATTTTCAAATCACTTTCAATTCAAATACCCTATTTTCAAATCACAAATCATTTTCAAAGGATGTAGCTCAATGAACATTTTTCGTTTTGTTTGGGGATATATTCTCTAACGTCAGTGATTGCAGCAGCCCTGCTCTCCAATTCCCAGCCATTCATCTGCTCTAGTGAGTATGTGCTTCTTGCACCTGGGGTTGAAACCATCCACATTTTTACTTCATTCTTGAGGCATTTGCATTTATAAGATCAAATTACTTTAGAGCTTGAGAAGTGGAGTCACTGTTAAAATGTTGGAAACACATCAGTCAGTTTGCATTTGATTTACCGATGTAGATCAAGGGATATATATCGCACGTTCTCCCTGTGACCACGTGCTCCGGTTTCCTCCCAATATCCAAAAGCCGTGCGTGTTTGTAGGTTAATTGGCCTCTGTAAATTGTAAATTTACAGTGTGCAGGTCGTAGATGAAAAAGTGGGGTAACATAGTGTGAACGGGTGATCGATGACAAGCGTGGACTCGGTCGACCTGTTTCCAGGTTGTATCTCTGAAAACTAAACATAAAAAAATTCTGGGGATAATTCCCATTCACTCCAGAAGACAACAATGGCATCTATTATCTCATCCCAGGAGAGCAGGTAGGACTTTGGCCTAATATCTCCTCCAAAAGACATGGCCTACATTAAGTAGTCCACCACTCCCTCCCTCAGTGTTGCCACTGGACAGCCAGCTTATGTTTTTTTCCTCAAGGTTCTGGAGTGGGGCTTGAAATCTTTTGATTCTTTTTTTGGGTGGCACAGTTGTGTAGCAGCTACACAGATCAAATAACCCGGGCTCAATCTGGATCACTTTCTCTCTATGATCTTGTGGGTTTCTTCTGGGTAGTCCGATTTCTTGCCACATCCCTGGGATGTGGCGGGAGGTTAATATAGGTACTACTATAAGTAGCCATTCGAGTGATTGGTTGGCAAGGGAAGGGGAGGCAGCTCAACGACATGGGAGAGGGAATAGATGACAGGAAACGTGTGGTGAAAGGAACCGATGGCAAAGCCAGTATAAACCCGATGAGCTGAATGGCCTCCCTCTATGTTGTAACATGACACTGTTTGAACTCTAATCCCTCCTAATGGATGTATGTACAACACACAGCTGCAGGCTGCTGGGGTGGGGAGCAAAATGTAAGTGGAAACAAGCAGTTGTGTGTTGATTTGTGACTGTGTACAAAACGAAGAGTTTATTTTAAAAAGTTAATTTCCTTGCCTGTTTGAGGTAATATTGATTTGTGTATTTAATCAAAGGGCAATCCTTTGATGGATTAAGTGGAGAAGGAAACATCTTTAAAAAAAAAATACTTTATTGCCTCCAAGTCTAGAGATTTGGTTCAGTCTGTTTTTGTAAGACCTCAGCATTCTGTACCTATTAAAGTCGAGTGGATCTGTAATATGTATGAACAAGAAATCATAAATATTAAACAATTTAAAACCTGATTTGCGTCTTCTCAATGTCTAGATTAAGCCAATGTGTTCAGGAACCAGAGGCACACGAGACTGCAGATGTGCACTAATCCATCCTCCTTTCCTAGATCCATCTATTACTTGTTGGCTCTTGGCCCCAATCCTTCCCCTCACTCCATTCTATCAACTATCTCCCCACCACTCCATCAGTCTAACGAAGGGTCCCGACCTGAAATGTCATCTTGTCCATTTCCCTCTACATATGCTGCCTGTCCCACTGAGTTTCTTGAACTGTTTCTGTGTTCAGAGATTATGTCTGCCCTGCTGCGTCTGTGTTAACGTTGATCTCATGGAAAAGTCGTAAAGAACCAATCGGGTAAATCACCAAAGGATGTCACAGATGAAGTGTACAATTGAGGGTTAATTTGCAAAGTTTGCATTGAGGAAATGAGCAGTTGGATAAATCAGGTGATTATCGCCTTGACGCATGTACGCATAAGGAAGCTTGGTCCCTGGTGACTTACAGGTTGTGGTGAAACAAAAACAGGCACGTGAAGAGTGAAAAGCCCAAAGCCATCTTTACACCCACATTTAAAAGGAAGAGTTAAAACCATTGTAATTCTGAACCCCAGAATATATTCAGTACATTGAAGGGAGAGAAAAATAACTTTATGGACACAGATGATCAAAGACTGCCTCACATCGAAAAAGACCCGGGTTCGATCCTGATCCTGGGTGCTGTCTGTGTGAAGTTTGCACATTCTCTCTGTAACCACATGTGGTTTCCTCCGAGTGCTCCAGTGTCCTCCCACATCCCAAAGACGTGTAGGTTTGTAGGTTAATTGGTTGCTGTAAATTCCCCTTTGTGTGTAGCTTTGGTTGCGTGTTAACCAGTCTGCGGAAAGACTGTACATCATTACAATCGAGCCATCCACAGTGTACAGATACATGATAAAGGTGATCGTTTTTAGAGCAAGAGAGAGTCCAGTAAAGTCTGATTAAAGATAGTCTGAGGTTCTCCAATTAGGCAGATTGGAGGCTAGCAGTGTGACCAAAACCGAGGACAATACTTCCAATGCCCCCTCACCAATGTCTTGATAAGTTGCAACTGGACTGGAGGACGGCATCTTCGGCCTGGATCGATCGCCTCAGCGCAGAGGGAGAACAAGGAGGGAAAGAGATGGAGGCTAAGACTTTGCCTCCATCACAGTGAGGATGTGCTTGGTGAGCTCACTGTGGTGGATGTTTAATTTGTGTTTATTGTATGTTTTGTTATTATTGATTCTGTGTATGACTGCAGGCAACATAATTTCGTTCAGACCGAAAGGCCTGAATGACAATAAAGGAATCTAATTCTAATTCTAATTCTAACATTAGGTCATAACTTCTGTAATTTATTTTCACACTTCTGCCATGATGATCTCCTTAATCAAAAATTCAACTCATCTCTTTCCTCTGCTTCAGTCCCATTTGTAGCACCTGTACTCGTGGAACAATGAGCTGTAAATCTGTCCCTTGCTTATCCCGGTTTCTGTAATGGCTATCATGTCCCAGTCTCATGTACCTATGAACCCTGGGTTCAACCAAATTCAAATCCAAATTCACATTTATTGTCACATGCACCAATTAAGGTACGGTGACATTGTGTTACCATGCAGCCATACAATTAAAAGAACACAACACAATTAAAAGAACGATAGAACTTAACATAAACATCCACCACAGTGATCATTGTGATAGAAGGCAATAAAGTTCAGTCAAGTCTTCCTCCATTTGTTCCACCTACCACCTTTACCTGTCATGCCTCATGAATTGAAATAAATGCAATTTAATCTAAAAGTCATTGCTCACTCCCTCCCATGCTCCAGCCTGTCCGGTCTTGTTCACTGAACATGCTGTCATTGAGTCCTGTATCAACATCCAGCCTGAATGGTCCCCCCCCCCCCCCGAACAGTATCCAAAGGGGCAGCAGTAGAGGCGTCAAAACAAGGGCAGCACAATGGGGCAAAGGGTGGCACTGTGGCGCATTGGTAGAGTTGCTGCCCTACAGCGCCAGAGACCCGGGTTCGTTCCGGACTACAGTTGTTGCACGTTTCTCCCTGTGACCGCGCGTCTTTTCTCCAGGTGCTTCTTTTTCCTCCCACTCTCCAAAGACGTACAGGTTTGCAGGTCAATTGGCTTTAGTAAAATTATAAATTGTCCCTAGTGTGTAGATTATAGTGCTGGTGGGCGGGCCGGTCGCAAGTCGTGAGCGGATTTAGTGAGCAAAGGGTTTGTTTCCGCGCTGTATCTCTAAATCTATAAAATCACAAAAAAGGTCCAAAAACCTGAATCTCCTCCCCAGGCTGCAACTCTTCAGCCACACATTCATCTGTCCTATCATATTTCAACCCTCACTAGTACGTGACATGAGATGTAACCAGAGATCAGTACCTCGCGACGTCCTGCTTTTTAACCTTTTGATTAACTCCCTGTATTCACACTGCAGGACCTCATCCCTTTTCCTTCCCATGTCACGTGTGCCAATGTGCACACCAATTTCTGGATGCTCACCCTCCCCTTTGAGAATGTTCTGCAGCTGTTCAGAGACATCTGGACGCTGGCTCCAGGGAGGCAACACACTATCCATGAGAGAGAGCACACATCCTTCATAGACACATTCATCTCTTCCTTCCACTCTGTACACACAAGGGGCAATTTACAGAGACCAATGAACCGACAAACCTGCACGTCTTTGGGATGTGGGAGGAAACTGGAGCACCCGGAGGAATCGCACGCGGTCACGGGGAGAACGTGCAAACTTTGCACAGATAGCACCCGAGGTCAGGATCAAACCTGGGTCTCTGGGGCTGTCAGGCAGTGGCTCTATGAGCTGCACCATCGTAACACCCTGTGAGAAGAGATGGAAGCAAAGCGAGACAAGGGTTGTACTTGTACGTTGAAACACCTTGCAGTCAGCAACAATAAAACAACAGTAATTGTCTATAATGGGCACAAGCAGCGATGAATCGGACATTTGTATTGAAATAAGTCTTTCATTATAATGATTCCGTTTCACGTCCTGGCCACAAGAAACCTCACACGAGTAACACTCCAATCATAACAAAGCTTGGTAAAATGACAGTTTGTATTCCATCACTCCCTTCCCCTCCAACCCTGCCATCTACATCCCTTCCTCTGGCTTTACATTTGAAACCTCTTTTCTCATTATTTCACAGCTTTTTGTCTCATTTTCATCTCTGGTCTTTGTCCACCCATGCGCCAATGAACCACCCTAACCTGTAAAGGGAGGAACTGCAGATGCTGGTTTAAACCAAAGATAGACACAAAATGCTGGAGTAACTCAGCAGGACAGGCAGCATCTCTGGCGAGAAGGATGGGTGACGTTTCGGGTCGAGACCCTTCTTCAGGCTCAATGGGTGACATTTTGGGTCGAGACCCTTTTTCGATCCGTCTGAAGGGTCTCGACTCAAAACGTCACCCATTCCTTCTCTCCAGAGATGCTCTCTGTCCTGCTGAGTTACTCCAGCATTTTGTGTCTATCACCCTCACCTGTATCCACCTGTCACTTGCCTAACTTTGTACACCCCCATCTCTCTTCCAGCTTACCCCCCCCCCTTTACTACAATGTCTAAAGAACAGTCCCGACCCGAAATCTCGCCTTTGCATGCCCTCCACAGATGCTGCCTGACCTGCTGAGTTACTTCAGCACTTTGTGGATTTTTTTTTTGCTGAACGATTCCAACATCTTCTGTTCCTTGTGTCTACTGTAGCTTTTGTTCAATGGTGTCTTCATCGTCCCCAATGCTCCACAGAGCCATTGTCAATAAAATTGGAGACTGAACTGCTCAATGACTAAAAACTTGTTCAACAAGTTGTGATGAAAAGTCATTGACCCAGAAACATTCATTCTGTTCATCCTTTTGTAGATGCTGTCTAACTACTGAAATACCTCCAGCAATGTCTGCTTTACATTAAAAAGGCATGCATTGAGCATGTTATCATTGTTAGAGCAAATGTAAATGTAAATGTAAATTATGTAGGTGACCCAGAAACTTGTAGTAGTTATCTTACTATGGAAGCGCAAATCCTACCCCGGCTGACTGAAAATACATTGAATTAATTAAATACATTTGGCATTAAAAAAGCCACAGTAAGGTTAGTGGGAATCTGCTAATTGTTACACAGTAATGTCCTTTGGAAAGGGAATCTGCCAGATTTGTCTCCCTTGTCCTACATCGAGTTGTCTTTAGACTCATCTCTGCAACTGTACTGAAAGCCACTAATTTATGACCACAAGAAAGAAGCTCACCGCCACATCTTTCCAAGGCCAATAATGGGGCTTGCTACAAATGCCTACAAACTTTGAATTACGGTATATTTTTTAAAAAGACAAGAGAAGAGGTAGAAATGAGTGACTTTCTCGAACTTGACAATAGACAATAGGTGCAGGAGTAGGCCATTCGGTCCTTCGAGCTAGCACCGCCATTCAATGTGATCATGGCTGATCATCCCCAATCAGTACCCCGTTCCTGCCTTCTCCCCATATCCCCTGTCTCCTCTATCTTTAAGGCTTTTGTTGTGAAGGAAGGTCCAAAGAGAAAGGAAAAGAATATTTTTAACATGTTCAAATTGTACTATAGAAAACCCTTATTTTAACCGACCGCGGGGGGAGGGGGAAGTTCTCTCTTATTGCCGATTGTACTCTTGTTTAGCTTAGAGATACAGTGTGGAAACAAGCCCTTTGGCCCACTGAGTCCGCACCGACTAGCGATCACCCATATTCTATCCTACACACCCGGGACAATTTATTTTACAGAAGTCAATTTCCTACAAACCTACATGTCTATGGGATGTGGGAGAAAACTAGAACACCCGGAGAAAACCCATTCGGTCACAGGGAGAATGTACAAACTCTGTACAGACAGCATCTGCAGTCAGGATCCAACCTGAGTCCCTGGTGCTCAAAGGCAGCAAATCTTCTGCTGCATCACTGGTGGTGTTAGTTCATATATTTCAAATGTTATGTATAAAATGGTAATTGAATGATAAAATAGATACTGAAAGCATGAAAATAAAGCCAACTTCCCACCGCAGAAATTCCATCATGAACATGATCATTGCTTTGTACTGTATTATAAAATAGCTTCGTATTAGCAGTGAGAGCCCTGTTGTTTGCAAAAAAATGACTATTGATTATCATAACTTCTAATTATTTATTTTACATCTTGTCAGACATTTCAGCATGGGGAGAGAGGATGGAAGTATAAACATTTATAAGAGGCATAGACAGTCTGAACCTTTTTCCCAGGGTGGAAATGTCAAAGACCAGAGGGCATTAGCTTTAAGATGAGAGGGGCAACATTTAAAGGAACTATGCAGAGAAAGTTTTTTTTTACACAGAGAGTAGTGGGTGCTTAGAAGGAGCTACCAGGGTTAGTGGTGGAGGCAGATACAATAGGATATTGGATAGGGACAAAGATACGCAGAGAATGGAAAATCACATACAGGCAGATGAGATTAGTTTAACTTGGCATCATGTTTTGCTTGGACATTGTAGGCCCAAGGGGCTGTTCATGTGTTGAATTGTTCTACATTCTGTTTTATTTGGTCTCCATTTAAACCCTCTTCACTCACACTGACACAATATAAAAAGTACTGGTTGTCTGTGGTAAATGTAAATAGACAATGTTGGCATTAGTCAGCAGGTCAGGTACCATCAATAGAGACAGAAGCAAAATTAATATTTCACATTGATGTCCTATTGACATGGTAAGAACCACCCTGAAACGTCAACTCTTTTCCTTTCCGCAGATGCTGCCTGACCTGCAGTGTTTTCAGCTTTTGGTTTTCCAGCGGCAGCAATATTGGTTCGGAAACCATCCTCAGTTCACTGGCTGGCCAATTTAACTAACACCATTCCACCCAGTTCCCTCTATGACTCACTGTGATAATTAAAACATGTTTAGGGTTTAGAGATACAGCATGGAAACAGGCCCTTCAGCCCACTGAGTCCATGCTGACCATCGATGACCCATTCACACTGGTTCTATGTTATCCCACTTTCGCATACACCCCATTCACACTAAGGTCCATTTACAGAGGCCAATTAACCCAAAGATACATGTCTTTGAGATGAGGAAGGAAACCGGGGTACTGGGAGGAAAGCCACACGGCCACAGGGAGACGTGCAAACTCCACACAGACAACATCCGAGGTCAGGATTGAACCAGGATCCCTGGCACTATGAAGTGGCAGCTCTACAAGCTGTATGTATGTGTGTGTATTGGAATATACTCATGCGAGCTGCCTGTACTGTAAAGTTTGCCTTTGATACACATCACTTTGATATACTAAGTTGTGAGCGCCCTCTGCTGGCAATGAAAGGTAGTTTAAAATAAGAATGAGAAAATGCAGCTGTTCAACAAATCATCATGTATTTATTAGCACTTATTGCTAACATTGTAGGTGCAATTATACAATCATTAAATCAATGGAAATATAAATCAGGACAGTTATAACAACACTCATTTATAACTCTCTCACTCAAATCTATCCCCGAAGGCACCGGTTAAGGGAGTGGTCTCTGTCCTTACGTTCTGTGTGATGTGTTAGATTCAACCTCCTGTGGATGTAGCAGCAATCTAGGTTAACAATCATTCTCCTCATCTAAAATAAACAGGGCCTCTTTCATTTATTCATAATTGAGTTGCGGATGTTGCTTTGAATGCTAGGATTTATCCCCTGCCTCAAATTGCCCAGAAATGAGCAGGCAGATGTCAAATTTTATAGAATCCGCCATGTTGGTGGTTCTGTATTGAGGGTAGACCAGACCAGGTAAAGATGCGATTTCTCTCCCGGAAGGGTATGAGTGAACCAGGTGAGTGCTTTCAACAATTCAGTAAATTTACACTTGCATAAGTGCAAACGTTCTCGGAGCAGAATTAGGCCATTCAGCCCATCAGCTCCACTCCGCCATTCAATCACGGCTGACTGATTAGGCCATCGTCAAAACAATTAATGTTTCAGGTTGGTGACCCTTCATTAGAACGGGAGAGTTAGAGGGCATGGTGAGTTCACTAGAAGTCATAGGAGTAGAATTATTCCATTCTGTCCATCAAGTCCATTCCACCATTTAATCATGGCTGACCTATCTTTCCCTCGCATTCCCATTCACCCGCCTTCTCCACATAACTCTGACACTAATCAAGAATCTGTCAATCTTCACCTTAAAAATATCCGTTGACTTGGCCACCACAGTGGTCCGTGGCAATTAATTGCACAGATTCACCGCCCTCTGACTAAAGAAATTCCTCCTCTCATCTCCTATCTAAATGTCTGTCCTTTAATTCTGAGGCTCTGGTCTCTGGTCCTAGACTCTCCCACTGGTAGAAACATCTTCTCCACATCCATTCCATCCAGGCCTTGTGATTACAACAAAAATTATATATTTTCAATTCTAGCTTTATTTAATTATTTTAAATCACATTCCATGGTGAGATTCAAACGCGTCTCCCAGGAGATACAAGAGACTGCACTTACTGGAATCTTTAGCAAAAAACTGCTGGAGGAACTCACCTTGCCCCCCCTTTGAATTCCCCCAGGTATTTGCTTTCTTCTCATCTCCCCAGATTAACGGAACATAACTCTAAGTGGAGTTCAGCAACTTCACTATTGTGGTAGCATATCACATATAGGTTTAATTTCTTTAGCAGATACTATTATGAGCCTTAAAAGACATTTGGACAAATAAGGGGGTAGGGAGGGTTTAGAGGGCTACGGGCCAAATGTGGACGAATGGGACTAGCCCAATGTGCCTACTTGGTCGACATGGACAAGGTGGGCTGAAAGGCCTGCTTCAGCGCTGAACAGTTCTGTGCCTCTAACTCAAACTTAAGTACCATTGCAATCAAAAGAGGCATTCCCTCAAAAGCTCACTTATGTTTCAACCATTTCAATATCTACTTTAATATACAACTCAAATTTTACTGTAAAAACACAATCCACAAATAGAAGATAATTAAGACATTTTTAAAAAGACTGCAACATTAAAAATACTTGACGTTACTTTTTTCAGTGAATTTTGAAGCTATAACATTATATCCCAAAGGCTTATTGTGATGTAATTTCAATCTGTCAGTGACTTCTGTGCAATAACTCACTCCTAATGGGACAATAGGAGTTAGAAACTATTAAGTCATACATTGCCAAGGCCTAAAGGTGAACTGGTGATTTAATCCCTCTCTGACATCTTCCGTCACCTATTCCTTTTCATCAGAGGTGCTGCCTGTCCTGCTGAGTTACTCCAGGATTTTGTGTCTATTTTCGGTGTAAACTCGCATCTGAAATTCCTTCCTGCGTTTCAACTCAGGCAAACTGAGTGATAAGGCAGAAGGGTGCCTGGAGTTGGCCAAAGCCCTTGCTCATCTCCACAAATGAGGTTGAAAGAGTGGAGGCTGACTCTGTGGATGGGTCAGGTCAACTATGCCGGTTCCAAACTGACTTTGCTGATGGCAGAGATACAGTGTGGGCTGGATGGAGCTGGCTCCGGTTCTAATATCCCCAAGATCAGGCTTAAAGTACGTCATGAGAAAGCAAGCCCTTTTGAGCGGATTAACACCCAAGACTTAGTAGCCCGTGTGAAGTGTAGGATGGCGATGTACAGGAAGCTATCAAATTACTTGTGGATCTTTGCAAATTTAATGAGGAAGTTGCTATTAAATCCTGTTCTGTGGGAGACCAGCTCATTAGAAGGCGATAATGTCCTCAGTGTCACAGCAGTCATCTGAGGCTTTTTATTTAATTTCAATTCCTTTAATTCTTAATTAGATTTCATTCCAGCAGGAACGACAGATTTTTGCTGTTAGCAATCCCGAAGAGACAGGCAAATATACCAAGCCAGTGACAATTCAAATAGATGTGGCATTGGCCTGATATTAACTTCCAAATCAAAGACATAACCTGATCGTTTCACAAAAGATTTTGCATCAGCTTTTGGTGGTAATGAGAGTGCCCTTGTAACCCCTGTCTCTTTAACTGGAAATAAAAGTAGCAATCATTATCACTTTCCAGATTCATTTCACGATCACAAGTTGGGCACTGTTCGGCTTAAAATAATTTTGTGAATAAATTTTCACTAAACTGTGATGGTAAAACTTTCACAGCCAGTTTTGACCTCAGTAGGCCTGTTGCCGTCAGCAATCAGTACTCCGCGGTAGAACATTTTCAAACAGCCCAGACACTGCAACATCAAGCTTGTCGCAAACATTCAGTTATTAACTAGAATGACTGATTGAAAAGGTACAGCATGAAAACAGGCCCTTTGGTCCACTGAGTCGACGCTGACCATGGGTCACCCGTACACACTCGTTCTGTTATCCCACATTCGCACCCATTCCCTACACACTAGGGGCAATTCACAGCGGCCAATTAAACTACAAGCCAGTATGTCTTTGGGATGAGGGAGGAAACAGAAGCTCCTGGAGGACACCCACCTAGTCACAGGGAGAACGTGCCAACTCCACACAGACAGCACCCGAGGTCAGATTGAACCCGGGTTTCTGGCATTGTGAGGCAGCGGCACATGCACCATTGTGCCATCAGACTGATTAATGAGATAGAACTGGGATAGGCACATTTTGTTTGTATAGGTCAGTGTTAGTCCTTTTCTCCAATCTTACTTCCATTTGCCTGTTTATTGCCAGCTGTTGCAGAGTTGTTCACCTTCTCATCGGGTCCTGGGTTCGAACTTTATTCTGAAGAATGGAATACAAAACCTGGCCTGATGCTGAGGGAGTGCGGCATTTCAGAGAGTGCTGTCTTTCAGATAAAGGTATGACATTGATATCCTGTCTGGTCTCTCGTGGAACACAACAATTACTCCATAATAGAGGCACAACAAACTGCAGATGTTGAAACATTGAGCAAAACACTAAGAGCTGGAGGAATTCAGCAGGTTAGATAATATCGAAGGTATAACATCACATCCAAAGACAGCAACGCCAACTGAATAGTACTCCCAGAAGGTACCAAGCTGGTTTTCTACATGTAAAAAGGAACTGCAGATGCTGATTTATACTGAAGATAGGCATAAAGAGCTGGAGTAACTCAGCAGGTCAGGCAGCATCTCTGGAGAAAAACAATGGGTGAATTTTCAGGTCAGAACTGAAAAAGGGTTCCAATCCGAAATGTCATCCATCCTTTTTCTCCAAAGATACAGCCTGACCCAATGAGTTACTCTAGCACTTTGATATTGATTTTCTCCTGAGAGGTGCCCAACAATTTATATTTTATACAGCACCTTAAATGCAGGAAAAAAATGACTCAAGGCACTATGCTGAGAGAGAATAAAAGGGATGCATACAATTGATATTTTCACCCTAACAAAGCCAGGGTTGGAGTGTAAATCGAGGCACGTTACTCGGACTTGCTTTGTTCCACTCAGTGCTTTTACAATCTTTTGTTTGTCCTTATCTAATACGCATTTCCCCTCAGTTTCTTTAAGGCATCATTTAAAAGAGCTCACTTGATATTCCCGTCTGAACGTATTGGTGAAACAAAACTCCTTCAGTCTTATCCTAAATGTGCTGAATAGCACCTGTGCAATTCATTCTGAACCAATATTTCGTCACTGGGAATACTCTGGCTGCTGTCTGTCCATGCTTTATAACTCCCCAACACCACTGATGCTGACGTTTCCATCAGTACCTGGGTAGTGTGGTGCAAAACAAAGTCATTTAAAATCGATAAAACAAAAATATCAGAATGATCATCGTTTGGTAGGGATTTGTGTAGTCTTCAGTGATCAAAAGGAATTTTCAAATAAAGTGCTGTTTCTTTTTCCTCCCCGACTTTGATTGGTCTGAGTTGGTGTAGGTTATTCAGCCCATAAAATTCAATAAATATCCAGCTCCTCCTTGAAACATCTGGCGTTAATCCACCTCTTAGTCACCAATGTTCCCTTCATGTGGTTACCATCCAAAGGGCTGTACAATTGGAGATGTTACTGGTGGCAAGATCAAGGTACTGGGACTGGGGCTCATGTCCAGTAAAGTACTGCTGGTAGGGAGTCCTCCCTCACACCATGCTCTCCAGCTGCAAGTACTCCTTCTTCGTGGAGGGACAGGGAGGGAGAACGTTCTCCTTGCTGGAGTCGCTGGAGTCGTCCTTGGTTCTTTCGTCGGCCTCCCTCGACACCTTGCGCTCAGCCAGTGGTACAAAGAACAAGATCACGAATGAGGCGAAGTAACAAGAGCCAGCCAACTGGAACGAGGCGTCGTAATTTTTGGTGAAGTCGTGAAGAGCACCTGGAACAAGAGAAATGGACATTGACGAACTGACAGAAAGTTTTGAAACCATTCCCACAAACCAAAAACCCCGCTCTTGCAATTCTGCAAGTCTCTGAAGATGATTTCTGAAGATTCAAATCGCTGGCTATAAGAACTGAACAGGAATGGGCCACCCAACCATTCTTGCTTGTTCTGACATTCAATAGGGTCTTGGTTGAACTGTACCTCAAATGCACAAACCCTCCATACCTCCAAATCCTTGATGGCCTTACCCAACCATCCATGGACAGAGAGGTCTTGGGATCCAAGTCCATAACCCCCTGAAAGTGACAGCACAAGTAGATCAAATGGTAAGGAAGAAAATGCAGATGCTGGTTTATACAGAAGATATAGACACACAATGCAGGAGTAACTCAGCAGGTCAGGCAGCACCCCTGGAGAAAAGGTATACGTGACGTTTCGGGTCCGGTCTGAAGAAGGGTTCCGACCCGAAACGTCACCCATTCCTTTTCTCCAGAGATGCCGCCTGTCCCGCTGGGTTACTCCAACATTTTGTGTCTATCTTCGGCACAAGTAGATAGACTGGTAAAGAAGGTGTATGGTAGGCTGACCTGCATTGGTTGGGGCATTGAGTACAAGTCAGGAAGTCATGATAAGACTTTGGTTGGCCATTGGCAATTTGGTGTATTGCGTACAGTTCTGGGTGCCCCAATGGAGGATGTGGAGCTTTGGAGAGGGTGCAGAGGAATTTTACCAGAATGCTGCCTGGATTAAGGAGCATTCATTACAAAGATAGGATGGACAAACTTGGACTGTTTTCTTTAGAATGCCAGAGATTGAGCAAGTACACAAAATGACGAGAGGCGTAGATAGGGTAGACAAACAGAGTCTTTCTCCCAGAGTGGAATTGTCAAAGACTAGAGGCTGTATCTGTAAGATGAAAGGGGCAGAGTTTAAAGGGGATGTGCAGGGCAGTTTTTTTTTTACACAGGGTGGTGGGTGTCTGGAACATGCTGCCAGGGAGTGTAGGACGGAACTGTAGATGCTGGTTTACATTGAAGATAGACAGAAAAAGCTGGAGTAACTCAGCAGGTCAGGCAGCGTCTCTGGAGAAAGGAAATAGGATGGACATTTCAGGTCGAGACCTGCAGGAGGCAGATAAGGCACGTTGATATGCAGGGAATGGTGGGAAATGGATTACATTCAGGCAGATGTAGGTGGTTGACTTGCAATTAGAATGTTCCTACCTCTTCTCCCTTCCCCTGTAAGCTTGTTCAACTTGCTATGTTACACAGGTTTCCAGCGGCACCTTGTATCTCAGTGAATAATTATCACCAGCAGTCCAATCTATTCTCATCCTACCTTTGTGTGATACCAGCAAGGATAACTGGAGAGCCATATGGGGTTGGCATCCCAGTTTTGCTTCATTAAATGAATGAGGTCGACCTAGTGCGGCATGGTGGCACAACGGTAGAGTTGCTGCCTCACAGCGCCAGAGACCTGGGTTCGATATTGACTATGGATTTTTTACGTTCTCCCTGTGACCTTGTGGGTTTTCTCCGGGTGCTCCAGTTTCCTCCCCCCCTCCAAAGACGTACAGGTTTGTTTGTTAATTGGCTTCGGTAAAATTGTAAATTGTCCCTGGTGTGTGAGATAGTGCTAGTGTACGGGAATCGCTGATCAGCGTGGTCCCTGTTGGCCGAAGGGCCTGTTTCCACGTTATATCTCTAAACTAATTTAAACATTAGTGCCACTAACATCCACCTCAGATTAAATAGAATCAAAGACCTCAGACCAATGTGATCTCTGTTCAACAACTTTACTGTTGGCCCCCTTCATAAATCATCGACACAACCTAACCACATTCCATTAAGCAACTATTCTAACACATGTATAAGTAAGCTTTTAGTTCTTTCTCAGTTAGGGTAGCACAGTGGCACAGTTGGTAGAGCTGCTGCCTCGTAGCGTCAGGGACCCAGGTTCGGTCCTGACCTCAGGTGCTGTCTGTGTGGAGTTTGCACGTTCTCACTGTGACCGCATGGATTTCCTTTGGGGCACTCCAGTTTCCTCCCACGTCTCACAGACGCGCGGGGTTGAAGGTTCATTGATTTCTGTAAATTGCCCCTTGTGTGTCGGGAGTGAATGAGAAAGTGGAATAACACATAACTATAGTTTATTGTGATGTGTACCGGAGTACAGTGAAAAGCTTTTGTTGCATGCTAATCAGTCAGCGGAGATGTCCTGGTTGGGTTGCTCCTGGGCCTGGCCAAGCTGGCCATCCGCGAGTCACGGCGCCAGGCGGCGGAGGGCTCTATAGCCAGCTGCCTCTTTTCCGGGGTTACGTCCGTGGGTGGGTAGAAAGGGAATACGGTCTGTGGGACCCTGAGGGAAAGTGGGACCGCTGGGCTCCGCAGGGTTTATTGTGATGTGTACCAATAAGGATTGTATCATAATGTAAAAGTTTAGTATGGATTTGTTGCATGGCTTTTATTGTATCAGTCAGTATTAAATAATATAAATTTTTTGATTGCCATCAGTCAGCGGAAAGAATATACAGTATGCAGAAGGGTTTCGGCCCGAAACGTCGCCTATTTCCTTCGCTCCATAAATGCTGCTGCACCCGCTGAGTTTCTCCATTAAGTCCAAAAGAATATAAGTCCATCGAGCATCTACAGTATGCAGTCCGATCAAGGGAAGATATTTAGTGCAAGGTCTCCAATAAAGTCGATTAAAGATAGTCAGTGGGTCTCCAATGAGGTCGATAGTAGCTCATGACCATTCTCTAGTTGGTTATAGGATGGTTCAGTTCCCACATCCAGGATCAATGGTCAGCATGGGCTTTATGGGCCGAAGGGCTGTATTTCTGAATCAAACTAAACTAATTCTGTTAATCAAATTTCTGAATCAGACTAAACTAGTTCTGTTCGATCTCTCACCTCCTGCACCAAGAGTTCTCTATATAACTTCATCCACTCAGATGTTAGGTGGGAACAAGAACACACCTGCATTTACACTTACCTGCTGCTGGTGGACCTATCAAACAGCCAATTCCCACAAAGAACTGGGAGAGACCCATTCCCTTCTGTATCTTATGATTTCCAATGAAATCAACCTAAAAGACAAAAAGAAACCTAGTCACAAAAGAATTTGAGCATAAAAATGCACTGAGTTTTCTGTCAATCTTAATAATGTATCATGAAGACAGTTTAATACCATTCATTAATGGAGAGGGAGGCTAAATCTATCAGATCCAGCCCTGGAACATTATCCTCATTCAGTTGGTGCTTATTGTTACATCCTTGCTAGGTCACTGATTAACCAACATATTGTTGTTTACATGGAATCATATTGCAGACTGCTGCAAAAGATCTCCCCTTTGTTGTATGCATTGATGATGCCTCCAGTAACCTGTGTTGAAGTCCCATTTTGAAATACAGTTCCATTGAATTCAACTTACATATGTTACTACATCTTGTCCAGCGCTTGTAACAGAAGATCATTTTTTATCTCCACCTCACACCCCTCTAATATATAGCGTAGGAATGGATTCTTCAGCTTTACATTCTGTGGAGGCATCTACATTTACTGAAGCCTCCTCCCATTCTCTCTTATTTATGAATTGAAAAATTGAAAGATACAGCATGGAAACAGGCCATTCAGCCCACCGAGTCCATGCTGACCATCGATCACCTGTTCACACTAGTTTTATGTTATCCCACTTTCGCATCCACTCCCGACACACTAGGGGCAATTTTACAGAGGCCAATTTATCTTTGGGATGTGGGAGAAAACCGGAGCAGAGGGGACGAGGTCACAGGGAGAACGTGGGAAACTCCGCACATGCAACACCCCAGGTCAGCATCAAAGTCAGGCTTTTGACACTATGAGGCAGTGACTCTACCAGCTGCGCCACTCTGCCACCCTGCAATACTATCCATCCCCTTTCCAATGCCTTCCTAATTGTGCAGTTTATTTGGGAGGCTGCAAGGAGATAAGAGACTATGATATAGAGTGATACGGCATGGGAACAGGCTCTTCGGCCCATCTCGTCCATGCCAACCAAGACACCCATCTATGCTAGACCCATTTGCTCACATTTGACCCATTTCCCTCTCTCTAACATTTCCATTCCAGTGCAGTGCAGCGTCTGCAGTGATCAGTTGGAAGAACCTAAATGGGGAGGAAAATAATAGACAAAAGGACAAGTAAATTCCCTCTCACCAGGACAGGCAGCAACAAGGTCAGATAACCCCCACAGAACATGGCAAAGAACACTATGTACACCATGAGTGTGGGGAAAGTTTTTGCTAGGGGTGCCAGAAGATTGATAGCTCCACAAAACAGAAGGTAGATTTTATGGTAATGATACTTCTTGATGAAGTTGCGGTCAGCGATATAGCCAGAGATGAGCTGAGCCACAATCTCAACGACTCCTGAAAGAAAAACTTGTACTTTAGGAAAGCGGCCCGTGACTGTGATGTATCTTAAGTCGGCAATGTCAATACATCAGTTAGCATCATAACGTAAGTGGCAAAATGGTACAAATGTAAAATGAAACAACAAATTATTCAGCTTTTCACACAGAACCTAGAACAGTACAGTGTGGGAACGGGTCTTTCAAACCTGTATTAACCTACAAACCTGGACGTCTTTTGGAATGTAGGAGGAAACCAGAGTGCCGGAGAAAGCCCACGCGGTTACAGGGTACAAACCCACGCGTTACAACGTTACAACGTACAAACTTCGTCCCGAACCCGGGACTCTGGCGCTATAAGGCAGCAGCTTTACCGATGTGCCTCAGTGCTGGCCCTTTGTGAGGGGGTTTTAAATGCAAGTCTCACGGAGCATTTAATTCTATTGACGATAGACACAAAATTCCAGAGATGATCGGGTTAACGTATGATAAGCATTTTATGGCTCTGGAACTGTACTCGCTGGAGTTTTGAAGGATGTGTGAAGGATGGAACTCAACGAATAGGCCTGGATAGAGTTGATGTAGAGAGGGTGTTACCAATAATGGGAGTGGCTCGGAGCAGAGCGCACAACCTCAGAATAAAAGGACGTACTTTTAGAAAGGAAATGAGGAAGAATTTCTTGCGCCAGAGGGTGGTGAATTTGTGGAATTAATTGCCACAGACAGTGGTGGAGGCCTAGTGCAGGTTATGGGGAGAAGGCAGAAGAATGATGAGGGAAAGATAGATCATCAATGATTAAATGGCGGAGCAGACTCGATGGGCCGAATGGCCTAATTCTGCTCCAATGATTTATGAACTTTTGAACTTATGAATTTAGAACTAGTGTGAACTAGTGATGGTTAGCATTGACTCGGGTGGGCCAAAGAGCATAGGTCCAGCCTATCTCAAATTGAATTCAATTCAACTGTGAAGTGTTATTTTGCATCCTGAGTTCCTAGCAATGATGGAATTGAATGCATGTTTTCTCTCGCTGAGTGCAAATCCACTTCTCACCACTGCATGGCATCAGGACTTTACTGCTTCTACATAAATTAATCAAAAATGAGACTGAGTGCTGCCAGCAAATAACCATCTAAACTCAGGTGGAGTTAAAGATAGGATACGATACGATAACCTCTCCCCATAACTTTTGACACCCATACTAATCAAGAACCTGTCAATCTCGCCTTAAAATACCCAAAGACAGCCTCCACAGCTGTCTGTTGCAATAAATTCCACAGATGAATCACCCACTGGCTAAAGAAATGCCTCCTCATCTCCAGTCCTTTTATTATGAGACTGTGCCCTCTGGTCCTACACTCGACACAATGACGCATCGATAGAGCGCTGCCTTACAGCGTCAGAGACCTGGGTTTTACCCTGATTACGGGTGCTGTCTGTTTGGAGTTTGTATGTTCTCCCCATGGCTACGTGGGTTTCCTCCGGGTGCTCCAGTTTCCTCTCACATTCCAAGTTTGTAGGTTAATTGGCCTCCGTAAATTGCGACTAGTTTCCCAGAGAGAACTAGTGTTCGGGTGAACGCTGGTCGGCGTGGTGTCGGAGGGCTGGAGGGCCTATTTCCATTCTGTGACACTGTGAAGGACGATGGGAGAACAAAGGTGGACCTGGTGTGGGGAAGAGTGGGGGGACGGGGGGGGGGGGGCATTCTAGTTTTAGAATCCTCTGCGCAGGGGATAAGTCTGCATTTGTTTCAATTGCTTGTTCAGGTTAAGGTGCTGCCCGCCAACACTCACTTGTCCTTTTCTATTTGTTTTCACTTTTAATTTTAAGTTTTTGTCTACCTTGTGTGTTTGTGACTGCCAATTTCCTTCTGGGGGAACAATAAAGTTTTATCGTATCGCATTGTATCATTAAACTGTATCTGTTGACTGTATCTGTAAACTAAACTAAATTAAATTAAGCTCTCCCACTATTAGAAACATCCTCTCCACATCAACTCTATCTAGATCTGGTCAACAATGCATCCTAACTAAACCATTGAGAAGCATCCCTTATGTGTGGATTATCCTGCAGGGCAGATCAGTGGTTCCTAATGGCCACGTGTGACAGAGTAGCTCACCCAGATGTAATTGGGGGAAGGGGATTGTTCTGAGAGCTGGTACAGACCCAATGAGCAAAATAATCTCCCATGTTATAAAGATATATGAAATATATAACTCCCTCTGATAACCAGCAGGGCATCTGAAAATGAAAAGCTCCTCAATCAAAAAGATTAAACACTTCTACCACATAATCTACCTTTGCTCATCAAAGTTCCCACAATTATCAATATGGTTTTCCACAGGTCCAGATGTACAATCAAAACATTTATTTTAAATGGAGAAAACTGTACCTTTGTCATTCTGGATCTGACCATTAAGCTGCAAAGCAAATATATTGGATTGTGAATCATTTGGATTTTCTAGATTAGGTGTTGGCTTGGATTCAGAAATCCAGCTTTTCTCAATCAGTTTAGAGAAAGAAATGAATAGATGTCAATAGAAATCCCATGCAAGATTAGTATTACTGTGGCTTTGGATATTAGCACCCTAACACCATAGGAGGAAGCAGCATATGCCATCTTACAACACTATGCAGTTAACGTGTATGAAGTTATCAGACATTTTGTTTAAGAAGGAACTGCAGATGCTGGAAAATCGAAGGTACACAAAAAAACTGGAGAAACACAGCGGGTGCAGCAGCATCTATGGAGCGAAGGAAAGGTTTCGGCCTGAAACGTTGTTTACTTCCTTCGCTCCATAGATGCTGCTGCACCCGCTGAGTTTCTCCAGACATTTTGTTTAGTTTAGTTTAGAGATACAGTGCGGAGAAAGACACTTTAGACTATCAAATCCACGCTGACCAGCGATCACCCGTATATTAGTTCTATCCTTCACACTAGGGACAATTTACAGAAGCCAATTAACCTTCAAACCCTCATGTCTTTGGAATGTGAAGGGAAACCGGAGCCCCCAGAGAAACCTCACGGGGTCACGGGGAGAACGTACAAACTCCGCACAGACAATACCCATAGTCAGGATTGAACGTGAGTTGAAGGCAGCAACTCTACTGCTGCACCACTGCGCCACCCTGCCGTCAGTATGTTCTCCTGACTTTCCATAGGGAGTGGGTCTTACATAGGGTGTGGATCACACTCCCTCATTCCAGTTAGATTGCCTGGATTCCAAATGCTGTACAATGCCAAGCATGTGAAAAATGCCCAAAGTGTCTCCGGAAAACACACTGGGCCTTGGGGCACAGCTTGTCCTGAACATCAGGTGTCCGGTAGAACAAGGGAGAATGGGATGACCAAATAAACATGGTTGAACAGATTAATTGGCCACCATTACAATGCTGCATGTGCAAGTTTGTTGTGGATACTCATTCATTTCTTATCTTAAAATAATTATCTGACTTCAATGGGTCTAAGGAGCCTTCATAGGTGCTGAGGTTGCGAAATACATTATAGAAATGTGACTTTTATTTTTTAAATAAAATTCTCTAATTGCAACCTATATCCAACATTATCATCTATGTAACAATGTGAGGAGGTCCAATTCACGTTACTAGGGATAAAAAAAAAGGCTCCTTGTGTTTACGATGTTAGTAGATATCTTGTGTGTTTTTGCATTTTGGCGCATGATAAGTCAAGAGGAGTTTTATTCTTGGAACCTTTCTTCAAACTCTCATGGAGAGTCTGAGGAAGGGTCTCAACCTGTAATGTCATCTGTTCATTCCCTCTCCAGATGCTGCCTGCCTTGCTAACTTCCTCCAGCATTGTGCTTTGCTCAAGATTCCTGCTTCTGCAGTACTTTGCATGATGAGTTTATTGTTATATGCACATCTACGGTGAGATTCAGGTACAATGCAAAATCTTATGTGTTTCCTATGTTCATCTAGAATCAACATTAGTTTTAGTTTTAGAGACAGTGTGGAAGCAGGCCCTCCACGCCACTGAGACGGCACCGACCAACAATCACCCCATACACTAGATCTATCCTACACTCTAGGGGAAATTTACGGAAGCCAATTAACCTACAAACCTGCATGTCTTTGGTATGTGGGAGGAAACCGGAGCACCTGGAGGAAACCCACGTGGTCACAGGGAGAACGTGCAAACTCTTTTCAATCAACACCCTTAGTCAGGATTGAACCCGGGCCTCTGCGCTGTAAGGCAGCAACTCTATCGCTGCACCACTGTGCCACTCACTGTTTAACAACATAGATATGCAACAAGTTACTCACCAGCAATAGAAATTAGTAAGGTGGCTTGGAATGGCTCAATGCCCAATGCCTTGGCCTTTCCAACTAGATGAAAATAAGGTATGAAGTAGGCCAATTGACTGAAGAAGGTGCATAAAGTGTAAATAATAAACATTGGGTTGGTGAGCAGAGTCAAATCAATGAGGTTTTTCACTTCGCCAAAAATGGACATCAGTTGGTCGCCCAGTTCTTTGCAGAAGCCTTTGTGTCCTGTATCAGTTGGCAGGCTGACTGTGGCCAGCAATTGATTTGAACTTCCGTTTATCACTTTGCAACTTGGCTGGGGAGTGGATTGCAACTGTCTTAATGAAGCAGGCTCCTGAGGCAAGAAGGACTCCCTGGGCTCCAAGACAGACAAGTCTTTGGGAGTGGAATGGTTTTGCTCATCAGCCTGTTTCCCGTTGCACAATAGAGCGTTAGGTTCCTCCAGTCCATTCCAAGTGGGCAGAGCGGGAACCGTCACAGACTTGCTGTTGTGACCGGTTGGAAACTGTGACCCTCCTGCAGTGACCTTGTCCTTTTTCTCTTCAAGGAGGCCTGGCTTCTTCTGCTGACCTTGCCTCCAGTCACGGCCCTCGGCCGCATCTTGCTTCAAATAAATTGGACGGTTCAACATGCCGAGTGGTATCAGGTGCAGCGTTAATCCGCACAGGATGAGAATTGCCCCTGAGGGATATGAGTAGTAAAGTAATTTTTAAAAAACAATCACTTGATCGGACGTAATATTAAATGCCTCTTTCTATTTACAAATGACAACAAAATACGTTTGGAATTGTGTAATTAAATCATAATTATCAAAATATATTTCCACGTTTCAGTGTTAGGTACGCACACCTTTGCAGAGTTGTCTGCAGTGAACTAATTCAATAGAGAGGGACAACGGTTCGCTGGACGATCTAGACGGAGGAGACTGCTCTAGGCCCTGCAGCTGCCTGGAGCTCGCCTGGATCAGGCGCTGCTCCAGGACAACGAGCGCGCGGAACGGACTGGACTTTAGAAACGGCGGCAAAATCTGTTAGGGATTTCTGAGTGTAAGTTCCTAAGAACTGGGTTGTAAGTGTTCTCCCCCTTTCAACTCCAAATTTACTTAACATTGAACTACTCCTGCCATGAAGAAAAAGAGCCAGGACACTGGGCTACATCCCAATGGATACTGTGTCTGAGATTAGACAACTGTGATAATGTTATGTATAGTAATAGACTCATAAAGTGTTAGAGCGCGGAAACAGGCCCTTTGGCCCAACTTGCTGACACCGGCCAATCTGTCCCACCTGCCTGCGTTTGGCCATATCCCTCTAAACCTGTCCTATCCATGCACCTGTCTAAATGTTTCTTAAACGTTGCTACAGTCCCTGTCTCAACTACCTCCTCCAGCAGCTCGTTCCATACACCCACCACCCTTAATGTGAAATAGTTACCCCTCAAGTTCCTATTAAATCTTTCCCCCAGCACCTTAAACCTTTGTCCTCTGGTTCTCGATTCCCCTACTATGGGCAAACGCCTCTGTGCATCTACCCGATCAATTCCTCTCATGATTTAGTACACCTCTTTAAAATACGGTTCGCTTTAATCTGATGGTTGCCACTTGACAATTAAAGCCTTGAGGTATATGATTTTGCTGAAGGATGAAATAAATCCAAGTTGTGTGTAAGTGAAAGTTTTAACAGTGAAGGAATGCAGAAGCATTTGGTTGACCACCTACCTTGCGAGCCATATTCATTGAGAAGGTACTGAAGGAATGGAGCGATGGCAAAGGTTAGCCCTGTACCCGAGCGGGAAATGGCACAGGCGGTGGTGAGCTTTCGACGGAAGTATCTGGTCGTGTTAAGAGCCGCAGCCTGGGACACGAAAGCAAATCCCGCTCCTGCAAAGGGAAAAGAAGGAAGACGCAGCCATTGAGTTTTAGATCAAGCAGATGGTTCCTTACCTGAGGGACTGGTTCCCTCACCAGCAGGAGTCTTATCATTAAGCAGAGCTGTGGAACAGCAGGTAGTTTTATCATTAATGTCTTATTATTATTAATGTTTAGTGTTTTCTGAGTCATTCGTAACTGTCACTGTATGTCATGTTGTTACTTATGGGCAGAGCACCAAGGCAAATTCCTTGTATGTGAATACTTGGCCAATAAACTCACTTACTTACTTAGTTGGATGGGCCACTGTGCTGGTAGGGACAGGTAAAGGCGGAGGCTACATTTCCCCGATACCGGTTTAGGTCTCTACCTCACAGTCTTCCTTTCGGCTTCTCCTTAAAATCGTCTTCTGTCTCCAAGCTTGTCCTAACAGCTCCTCTTGTGAATCTTATTTAACTCTCCTAGGAAGTGCCTTTTTGTGTGGGGGTGATGAGGGGAGGAACTCGACTCCAACAGATCAGGCAAAATAATAAAGGACAAGACTAGTCCAAAGCTTCGGGAATCAGACCTGGCACAGGGAGACTCCCATGAGGAAAGGGGAGGAGAAGTGGTGGAAATTAATTCCCCAAATGTGGCAATGACGTGGCTCTCTCCATCGGGTGGTCAGCACTGCTTTCCTCATGAACAGATGTTGTTCTAGGAGATTTCATCCACAACCTGTGTGTGAGTGATGGAAAGACTTCCTATTATGCACTGAGGCCTACTGTACACTATGCACAACTATACGCTATACACTACTGTACACTATACACTACTGTATGCTATACACTACTGTACACTATGCACTACTGTACACTATACACTACTGTATGCTATACACTACTGTACACTATGCACTACTGTACACTATACACTACTGTACTACTGTACACTATGCACTACTGTACACTATACACTACTGTACTATGCACTACTGTACACTATACACTGCTGTATGCTATACACTACTGTACACTATACACTACTGTACACGATGTACTGCTGTATGCTATACACTACTGTACACTATACACTACTGTACACTATACACTACTGTACACTATGCACTACTGTACACTATACACTACTGATTATTCAGCAGTGATCAGTGGTGGACCATGATTTTGAGCTGTCACCACTACTCTCAGCCTTGCTAATCAGTCTGCATGCCCTGAAATGTAATACTTACACTGCTTCGTTATTATTGTGGAATCTTCATACCCGGAGGACCAATCATCCCACTGTGGCTGTGCCCATTACACCGAGAAACAGAGGCAGAGGGGTTTGTAAACAAATCCTTGGGGATGCACGGTGGCGCAGCGATCGAGTTGCTGCCTTACAGCGCCAGAGATCTGGGTTCGATCCCGATTACAGATGCTGTCTATATAGAGTTTGTACATTCTCCCCGTGATCTGCGTGAGTTTTCTCCAGTCTCCTCCTACATTCCAGACATATTTTAGGTTGTGTAAGAAGGAACTGCAGATACTGGTTTAAACCGGAGATAGACACAAAAAGCTGGAGTAGTTCAGCGGGACAGGCAGCATCTCTGGAGAAAAGGAACGGGTGATGTTTCGGGGCAAGACCCTTCCTTCTCTCCAGAGATGCTGCCTGTCCCGCTAAGTTACTCCAGATTTTTGTGTCTATCTTAGGTTTGTAGGTTAATTGGTTTGGTAAAATTGTAAATTGTCTGTGGTGTGTGTAGGATTGTGTTAGTGTGTGGGGATCACTGGTCGGCAAGGATTTGGTGGGCCGAAGGGCCTGTTTCCACGCTGCATCTCTAAACTAAACTAAGTTCCGGCTCTAAGTAAAGACAATAGAAGGGACATTTCTCATGTACGTTTCAGTAAGTACTGCCCTCACCTGCCAACAAGCCAAGGCTGAAGTACAGATAGGAAACTTGTTCAGAGTACCAGCTTAAGAACAATCCAATGGAGACCATGACTCCTCCCAAAATTCCGGTCTGCTTCTCACCAATCTTTGCACAGAATATAGCAGCAAATGGACCTGGAACAAACACATAACAAACATCCAGAATGAAGGGGGGAGGGTACATTTGGGCCACATCACCTGGTTCATTTAGCTGTGGCTCAGACAAGATAGGTCAAAGAATGCTGGAGTAACGCGGAGGGTGATGCACAGTGGCACAGCAGCAGAGTTGCTGCCGCCTTACAGCAGCAGAGACCTGGGTTCAATCCTGACTACGGGTGCAGTGTACGGAGTTTGCCCGCTCTCCCCGTGACCGCGTGGGATTTCTGCGGGGGCTCTGGTTTCCCTGCACATTTCAAAAGACACGCACGGTAAAATTGTAAATTGTCCCTTGTGTGCAGAATGGTGTACAGGGTGACCGCTGGTCGGCGTGGAATTGGAGGGGGCCAAAGGGCCTGTTTCTGCGATTTATCTCTAAAGTCGAAGTAAAGTTAATGCAGCATCTCTGGAGAATATGGATAGGTGACTCTGGAGAAGGGTTCCGACCCACAACGTCACTATCCATGTTCTCCAGGGTGGGAAAGGTCGGGACCTTTCTTCATGTTCCGGACTGACATTCCAGTTTAGGACTGAGGGCAAACTACAGTGTTAAAGTGTCATCTTTTGATTGAGGCCACTTCTGCTTTCTAAGGTGTCTGTTGAAAATCCCATGACACTTTGAAGATGATTGTTCCTGGTCCAATATTTATGCTTCAATCCACAAATTAGTAAAGAGAAAGTCTGGACATCAATGGACTGCTGTTGGTGGAAGCTTGCTGCGTGTGAGTTGGCTGCTTTGTCACCATTAACACAATTCAGATGTATCTCACTGGCTAGAAAGGTTTTTGGCAGCTTTTGAAAGGGACATGAAAGGAGGTTTATCAATGCATGCCTATTCTTTGTCTTCTGTTAAAAAGTGATTCAAATGTATTTGCAGCGGCAATGCTGATTGTTGAAAATACAACGAGACCTTCTCCCACAACACAAATGGATCCCAATGCCAGGTAGAACAGAAAGATGACCCGGGGAGGAGAGGGTCGGTTCTGGTCGAGGGTGACGGTGGAAAGGCCCTACAGGAGCCTGGAGGTTACCAGGATCGGGAACTGGAATGGGTGCAGAGAAGATTTACGAGAATGTTGCCAAGACACGAGGGCCTGAGCTATAGGGAGAGGTTGAGTAGGCTGGGACTCTATTCCTTGGAGCACAGGAGGATGAGGGGTGATCTTACAGAGGTGTATAAGATCATGAGAGGAATAGATTCGGTAGACGCATAGAGTCTCTTGCCCAGAGTAAGGGAATCGAGAACCAGAGGACATGGGTTTAAGGCGAAAGGGGAGAGATTTAATAGGAACATGAGGGATATCCTTTTCACACAGTGGGTGGTGGGTGCATGGAGCAAACTATCAGAGGAGGTAGTTTAGGCAGGTAGTATCGCAATGTTTAGGAAACATTTTGACAGCTACTTGGATAGACAGAGGGATATGGGCCAAGCACAGACAGATGGGGCTAGTGTAGATGGGGCCTGTTGGTCAGTGTGGGCAAGTTGGGCCAAGGGGCCTGTTTCTGTGCTATGGCCCTCTCTATGGCTGTCAGGATCAGGAACCGCTCCAGTAAACCGAGTACGTGAGCGAACCAGACTTTGGACTTGTGGAAATGGCGCCAAAACATGTCGGTGCCTGCATGTGTAAATATGCAACAAGAATTTCACTGCGCAGTTGCACGCGTGGCAATTAAAGCAGCATTGTTAGAAATAGAAGCAGCCGTCCATGGTGAAAACACTGTTATAGGTGGAGACAGGCAGCATGGTAACATCAACCAACCAATCTTAAACTAATCCAATGTTATCCTCCTCACATCCACTTCAAATGCCCCCCCCCCCCTCCTCCCTCTCACTTACAAGGGGAAATTTACAGTGGCCAATAATCTACCAATTGATGTGTTTTAGACGTGGGAAGAAAGGTAGAGCACCCAGAGAGAAACCAAAAGCCACATGGACAAAGGGCAGCACAGTGGTGCAGTGGTAGAGTTGCTGCCTTACAATGCCAGTGATCTGGGTTTGATCCTGACTACGGGTGCTGTCTGTATGGAGTTTGTACAGTCCCTCTGTTACCGCGTGGGTTTTCTCCTGGGTGCCCCAGTTTCCTCCCATGCTACAAAGACGTGTGCCTTTGTAAATTGTGCAGGATAGAACTAGTGTGTAGGTAATCACTGGTCTGTTTCCATGTTGTATCTCTAAATTGTGGCAAGTCAGTTCCATGTCCACAATATCCACAAGTCCACAAAGTGATAGAGATGAGTCGGACAGTACCCTATCCTTATGTTGTTTTCATCAATATTCAATTGATTTCTTAACTTCAAGTCAATCTTGCATTCCCTCTCTCTCAGTCCCTCCTCCACCCTAGCTGTTTTGCTAATTTCACCATTTCTATTCCTTTGTTATCACCTCGTCCCCATCCAACAATGGACCATTGTGGGCTCCACCTTTCCTGAATCATCGATGCAGGCTCTGCTTTGTTTTGAGTCTTCCCATACCTCTAGTTTCGCCCTCCCTCACTCTCAGACTGGCGAAGGGTCTCGACGCGAAATGTCACCCATTCCTTCTATCCAGAGATGCTGCCTGTCCCGCTGAGTTACTCCAGCATTTTGTGTCTCTCTTATATTTAGATACTCTTTATAATTGCCATTACAGTTTAAAACAGGAAAAAGTAGACATATAATGTGACAGGAATATGACAAAATGTCTAGCAGTTAGCAAGTGCACACAAATCTATTTTTGCAGTTAAATAAGCTATGTGTCATATTTTGTACAGCATATGGCAATGCTTTAAGTTTTGATGGTACCTGCTGTTAATCGGACGCATGACATAATAGATCCAATCCAGCTGATCTGTTCCATAGATGCATCAAATGTTTCCTGTAGTGCTATAGATAAGAATCCAAATGATTTCAGTATTCCCATGACCAGCACATTTATCTGCGAGAATCAATGAGAAGGAACAAACTTTAATCTGGTGCCTACCTCATGGCCACCCATTGCTAAGCAACACATTATGTAGTGTGCGACTACCCAGGCAGACTGACCGTCAAAGCCCCATGCACCACAGACCATTGTTACGCCAGTGAGGCACATCACCTCCTCACAGTTTTGTACAACAATGCTTTTAGTTGCCATCAGTGTTAGTGTTGCTCCATTGGGCACTAGTGTTGTGCCACATGCCTTCCAAATTACACGGGTCATTTGCCTGGAATTACAATACCAGTGGCAACAACATGTTTGCCTTGCATCTTTAATGTCTCGATGCACTTTGCAGAGGTGCATGCAATCGCACACAAAAAATAAACTCTGGGCCAATGGAGTGGATAATGGAAAGAGTTGCAGAAAAAAAAAACCTTAACCCAGAAGACCGGTTTAAAGAGCAGGAGACGGGAGAAGGATCATAGCAAGAGATTAAGGGAGACCAGAGAGGTAATGAGAGAGCTGCCTATATAAGGGGTGGGGAAAGTGCTCTTTTGCCCCAACTTAGTTTAATTTAGTTTAGAGTTTAGTTTAGAGAAACAGCGCAGAAACAGGCTTTGGCCCACCAAGTCCGTGCCAACCAGCAATGCCTGTACACTAGCATTATCCTACACACCAGGGACAATTTACAATGTCTACCGAAGCCAATTCATCTACAGACCTGTGCATTTTTGGAGTGTGGCAGGAAACCGGAGCACCCGAAGAAAACCCACGCGGTCACAGGGAGAATGTACAAACTCCATACAGACATATACACCCATAGTTGGGATTAAACCCTGGTCTCTGGCGCTGTAATGCAGCAATTCTACCGCTGCGCCACCGTGCCGCCCTGCTCACTAGTGTGTTATGCTCCACACTAACAGTGAGAAATGTATCATTTGTTTTTGAACTGTGATTTGCACTAATGTCTTACTTTTTAGCACACACTTTTTCTTACCACTTTCTTGTAGAATTGATGTGTATATTGTGTACCGCCTGTGATGCTGCAAGGGTTTTCATTGCTCCTGTACCTCACTGTACATTTACACATGGCAATAAATGCAACTAGATTTACAGATGGGATTTGTAATTTAGATGCCATCTGTACATCACTGAAAGCCCATTAAAGGCCAAGGAATATTGTCACTCACTTTAGAGCTCCTGCTACTATTCACCCTAATTTATCTGTTTGAATAGGAGAGAGCGAGAGAAACAGAAGCAAGGATTAAGTTGTTAAGAAAAAGTCATGGAAGTCCAAAGATAGATTGATTGATCAGCTTAGAAACAGGCCCATCGACCCACCGAGTCCATACTGACTATCGATCACTCGTTCATACTAGCTCCAGGTTATCCAACTTTCACACCTACACCCGACACGCTGGCCGCAATTTACAGAGGTAAAACCTGCACATCTTTGGGATGTGGGAGGAAACCCACGAGGTCACAGGGAGAATGTGCAAACTCCACACAGACAGCACCCGAGGTCAGGATTGAACCTGGGTCTCTGATGTTGTGAGGTAGCAACTCTACTAGGGCAACTTGACTAGGGAGGCACTATATGGGGTTTACTTCGTCGGCTTGCTTGTAACAACCTGGCAAACATTTCTGATAGTTTCATGTTATTAAGCTATAGGAGCAGAATTAGGCCACTCAGCCCATCAAGTCAATTCCGCCATTCAATCACGGCTGATCTATCTTTCCCCTTCAACCCCATTCTCCTGCTAATCTGAGCCCCATAACCCCTGCTGATCAAGAATCTATCAATCTCTGCCTTAAAAATATTGATTGACTTGGCCTCCGCTGCCTTATGTGGCAATGAATTCCACAGATTCACCACCCTCTGTCTAAAGAAATTCCTCCTCATCTCCTTTCTTAAGGTACATCCTTTTATTCTGAGGCTAAGGCCTCTGATCCTAGACTTTCCGACTAGTGGAAACATCCTCTACATGTCCACTCTATCCAGGCTTGAGCTTTCAACACAACATGCTTGAAACCGGCCAAACCACTAAAAATGATCAAGAAACTTCAAATATAAATTAGGTTCCATGGAAAACGTGATTCCGATTTTAAAATCACTGTGACAAAAGCCAGTCCTGCCCACAACATTGGCCACAAACCCAGAGAGCTTTAATCAGATGGACAGTGTTTGCTAGTTGTCTCCATTTGTGGGCTCTGAGTCACGACAAATTAATATCTTCCAGAGACAAGGAAACCAGGATTCTCGTTTTAAAACCATTTAAATACTTCTCAATTAATTACATTGCGCCACTATAATTATTAAATAGACCAGGTTTGTTTTTTGAAGTCATATTCAATTAATTAAAGCCAAGTGAATAATACATGGCGGATGAGACAATCCGATTAAATATGTTTGTTTCTTTGTGTAATGAACCTTTCGCAACTAACTTCATAAACCCATCCCAGCACATCCTTGTTAAATGCATTTAAATGCCAAAATAACAGTTATATAAAAAGCTTTCTCTTCTGAGGCTGTCCCCCAAGGTTGAGGGAGATTGGTTTCTACTCTGAGGAGGCTGATGAGGCTAACGTGACTTCTGCAAACTCTGAGGTGAGTGGATGGACAGTTTGCTTGGAGGAGATGAGATCCCAAGGAGATTTGCCAGTGTGGGTGGTAGCACCTTTCTCACTGGGCTTCCACTTGTTCCCAACAAAGAGACAAGAAAATCGCTGTCCCATCCCAAATGCGTCATCTTCATTTTGAGGGATCCATCCGCCAGAGATCCCGTGAGGATAATACATTTATTTCCATGGAAGCTTTGAGAACGTCCTTGAAACAATCTCCCTGTCCTCCTGACATTCTCTTGAACGTCCAATTCAGGAGTTGGGATGAGAACGATGGGACCTGCTCACCAAAGTCGGTTGTGTGTGATTAGTGTTTAAGAAGGAACTACAGATGCTGGAAAATGCTGGAGAAACTCAGCGGGTGCAGCAGCATCTATGGAGCGAAGGAGATAGGCAACGTTTCGGGCCAAAACCCTTCTGAAGAAACCGCACATGGTGGCTAAAGATAACAGGGGGAAAGTGGATAAAGAATAGTATAAAAATAATGTATGCATCCGCCCTAGATACATAGCTACATAGAAAATAGGTGCAGGAGTAGGCCATTCGGCCCTCCGAGCCTGCACCGCCATTAAATATGATCATGGCTGATCATCCAACTCAGTATCCCGTACCTGCCTTCTCTCCATACCCCCGATCCCTTTAGCCACAAGGGCCACATCTAACGCCCTCTTAAATATAGCCAATGAACTGGCCTCAACTACCCTATGTGGCAGAGAGTTCCAGAGATTCACCACTCTCTGTGTGAAAAATGTTTTTCTCATCTCGGTCTTAAAGGATTTCCCCTCTATCCTTAAGCTGTGACCCCTTGTCCTGGACTTCCCCAACATTGGGAACAATCTTCCTGCATCTAGCTTGTCCAACCCCTTAAGAATTTTGTAAGTTTCTATAAGATTCCCCCTCAATCTCCTAAATTCTATCGAGTACAAGCCGAGTCTATCCAGTCTTTCTTCATATGAAAGTCCCGACATCCCAGGAATCAGTCTGGTGAACCTTCTCTGCACTCCCTCTATGGCAATAATGTCCTTCCTCAGATTTGGAGACCAAAACTGTACGCAATACTCCAGGTGTGGTCTCACCAAGACCCTGTACAACTGCAGTAGAACCTCCCTGCTCCTATACTCAAATCCTTTTGCTATGAATGCTAACATACCATTTGCTTTCTTCACTGCCTGCTGCACCTGCATGCCTACTTTCAATGACTGGTGTACCATGACACCCAGGTCTCGCTGCATCTTCCCTTTCCTAATTGCCACCATTTAGATAATAGTCTGCTTTCCTGTTTTTGCCACCAAAGTGGATAACCTCACATTTATCCACATTATACTGCATCTGCCATACATTTGCCCACTCACCCAGCCTATCCAAGTCACCTTGCAGCCTCCTAGCATCCTCCTCACAGCTAACACTGCCTCCCAGCTTAGTGTCATCCGCAAACTTGGAGATGTTGCATTCAATTCCCTCGTCCAAATCATTAATATATATTGTAAATAGCTGGGGTCCCAGCACTGAGCCTTGCGGTACCCCACTAGTCACTGCCTGCCATTGTGAAAAGGACCCGTTTACTCCTACTCTTTGCTTCCTGTTTGCCAGCCAGTTCTCTATCCACATCAATACTGAACCCCCAATACCGTTCAGACACTAGACCAGGTGTCTCCCATGTTGGCCAACCTGTAATCAAGAGAAGATAGACACAAAAACCTGGAGTAACCCAGCATCTCTGGAGAAAAGGAATAGGTGACGTTTCGGGTCGTGACCCTCCTTCAGACAATAAAGAGAATTTGTTCTGAAGTGAAGCCATGTGAATTATTTCTATCTCCAACATCCACCATCCTGCCCTCATTATTCCTCTCGGTTATATCCTCAAAAACCCAAATAGATTACAGAAAAACACTATTTCTTATGCACATGGCAATGCTAACTATCCAAATGCTGATAGGTCCTGTCTACCTATCTACCACTGACATCACCCTCACTGGCTGGTAGTTCTCTGGCTTGTCCTTGCTACCATTCTTAAGCAAAGGGACAACACAAGCCAGCCTCCAGTCAGTCTAACTTGGCTCATGTTGGCTAAAGATGAGGCAAATATCTCTGCCAAAACATCTGCAATTTCTTCCCTAGATTCTCACAAAGTCCAAGGCTGTGTTTGGTCAGAGTCTGTGGATTTATCCACCTTAATGCACTGTGAGACTATACCTGCTCTTTGTTCATTTGTATCTGGTCCAAAACGTCACAACTCATATTCCTTAGCTTCCATGATCTCCATGAGACTAATGGGATAAACTCATTAAAAATCTCACCCATCTCTTGTGGCTCCATATTACTGTAGATAACCATGCTGATTGGTAAAGGAGACCCATTCTACCCCTAACCATCCTTTCACTCTTGACATACCTACTCTTGGGATTTCCCTTCACATTGCCTGACAGATCCAGACCACTTTTTGCATTCCCGTATCCCCTTGTAATTATCTCCTACACTTCTTATGCTCATTGAGGGTTTTGCTTGATCCCGACTGCCTAAATCTGGTTATGCCTCCTTTTTTCCTGACCAGGATGTCTATATCTCTCGTCAACCAGGGTTCCCTAAACTCGCCAGCTTTACCCTTCACTCTATCAGGAACGTTCAGTCCCGTAACTCTTGCTATCGCATTTTTAAAAGCCTTCTGTGTCAGACTATCAGAAAAGGACTCAGATGTAACAAAGTCCAAAGTCATACATTCACACTGATAAAGTTACAAGGTCGCAGTCGCAGTCCCACTCACCACCTTCAACACATTCCATGCTAATGGATATTGTTCATATGCAGATTGAAATCTATTCATGAAGAATTCTGAGGAATTTGGCTGAGTTCTGACCAATGGAGATTATAAGATTATGATCAATGGAGTTTAAAGGAGACCCATTCTCCTTTCACTGTTCAGTGAAATTCTTTTTGCAAAGCTCACATATGCACGAGTCGCCATAGTTTAGCGCCATTTACAAAAGTCCAAATTTCAGTCCACGTGCTCGATGTACTGGAGCAGTCCCAGGCTGCTGCAGGGCCTCCTCCATTGCCCTCGAACAACTCGGCCCACGAACCGACGTCCCCTCCTCATCGGGCCGCCTCTGAGTCCCGGGGGATGCCTCCCGCAGCCGACCTTGAAGGCGCTGGAGGCAATACCCCGATCCCTCTCCTACCAGCCCACTCCTCGCGTCTGTCATTCCCAAACCCTCCCTCCTCCTCGACTCTCTGGTCTTGGGGGTCGAGCTCGACAACTCCCGAGCTTCCCCCCTGAAGTGAGCGGCCCGCCGGGTCCTACATCACGGCAGCGAGCCAGGCCTATTGCCCCCTGTGAGCGCGGGTGGACCACTGGGCCTTCTGCCCTTGAAGATCCTACTCATGTGTTCCAATGTACTATGATTAACACTTGTACTCATGGGTAGTATTCGATGCTCTGTCACATTCTTCTTTACGTTTTGAAAATATATTTGTTACACGTAATTAAACATAAGGAAGGAAAAATACAGCTGTCCATCTGCCCCAATATTCCCTGCATCATTGAGATTTGCCAATCCTACCCATGTATTGGTGGGAACATGTTTATGTGAACCAATTACCCATTCACCAAAAGAAGTAGGAGTGCTTAACATTTTTTTATCTCATCACAAATTAAGAGCAGCAGAGCATTGCAGCTGGTAGAGATACTACATCACAACACCAGAGACTCAGGATCGATCCTGACCTCGGGTGCTGTCGGTGTGGAGTTTGCATGTTCTTCCTGTGACCATGTCCGTTTCCTCCGGATGCTCCGGTTTCTTCCCACTTACCGAAGACGTGCGGATTTGCAGGTTAAATGGCCTCTGTAAATTGTCCCCAGTATGTAGGAAGTGGATGAGAAAGTGGGATAACATAGAACTAGTGTGAATGGATGATCGAGGGTCGGCGTGGACTCGGTGGGCCGAATGGCCTGTTTCCATGCTGTATCTTTCAATCAATTGGTGTATATATATTTTACACACATGTTCCTTTACGTTTGCTTGTCTGATGAACTGTTATCAGGACACCTCACTGACAATTTGGTTTTATCTCATTCAAATAGAAGTAGGGAGTTTAGTTGAGTTCGGAGTCATAGCATGGCAACAGGCCCTTCAGCCCATCGAGTCCACGCCAACCAGCAATCCCCGTAAGCTAGCACAATTTGCATCAAAGCCAATTAACCTACAAACCTGCACGTCTTTGAGATGTGGGAGGAAACCGGAGCACCCAACTGATGTGGCCTCAGGGACAACGTACAAACTCCATATAGACAGCACCCGTAGTCAGGATCGAACCCGGGTCTCTGGTGCTCTAAAGGCAGCAACTCTACCACTGCATCACGGTGCCACCCATCCTTTATTAAAAAGCAAATTTTCTTAGAAGGGGACAAAGAAAGAAAGAGCAGTGTATTATACAGGCAAGTAAAACACAGCATGGGCAGCTAATCTGTTTATCTAAGTATGCCACATGGGTTGTTTTATCTCAGATGTATATTCCATGACCTCCACACCTGGCACAGACAAGGATCACATTTTAAGAAAGATTATCCTGCAATCACATAACAAATATTTGATCATACAGTACATGATTTTCTGATGTTCCCAGCTTGCGCCAGCAGGGGGAAGAATGAATCCTTTAAATGCAATGTTCAGAATGGAAACAGAATCTCTTGGCAGATCTGATGCCGTCTGTTGAAGCAGAAACTAAGTTAACTTTTCAGGTCAAAGACTCTTTGTCAGAACTGAGAAAAAAAAGAATAAGTTAGAAGTGGATAAGGGAAAAGAGGATGTCTCTGAAATTTAGTTTAGTTTAGTTTTTGTCACGTGTACTGAGGTACAGTGAAAAGCTTTTGTTGCATGCTAACCAACCAGTGGTAAGACTACATGATTACAATCGAGCCATCCACAGTGTACAGATACATAATAAAGGGAATCAAGATTAGTGCAAGATAAAGTTTGATTAAAGAGAGTCCAAGGGTCCCCAATGAGATAGATAGCAGTTCAGGACTGCTCTATTGACGTTGGTAGGATGGTTCAGTTGCACAATAACACATAATAATCTGGAGGTGTGCATTTTGGCACTTGCCTGATGGGGGAGGGGAGAAGAGGGAGCGACCAGGGTGAAACTCCTCCTTGATTATGCTGGTGGCCAAAGATCCTATAGCGAGCAAGATAATCCACTCGACGAAAAAGACATAGTACAGTCAAGGGCAGATTCATGGGTAATTTAAGGCCCCATTTCCATAACCGGCTTCCGTCTCCGCACCAAAGATCCCGTAGGATAATAGTGTAGAGACGGAAGCCGGTTACGGAAACATCCTTGTAAAAATAAAAGTTATTTGGGAAAAATCTTCTCATTTTCAGAATTATAATTTATTAACACAAACTGTTCCCCCGCAACGCTGATTACGCTGCGAGTCGGGTCTGGTTACTGAAATGGATGAAAAAAAGGCCCACGTTCCGCTCCGTTGCATACTACACGTCAGCCCATTGCATTTAGCAGGAGTGGACTATCTTGCTCCGCTATAGGATCTTTGCTGGTGGCCTTTACACTCCATTATGAAGTGTAAATGGAGACAATGGAAGGGAGGTTGGTTTGTGTGATGGTCTGGGCAGCGTCCACAATTCCCTGCAATTTATTGCGGTCTTGAGGCCAGGGTGGTGGTAATAATAATTTGTTGTTAATGAGTTCATGCCTGTGGTAATAAGAACAAAGGGTTAGGAAAAAGAACACAAAGTTCTGGAGTAACTCAGCAGGTCAGGCAGCATCCCTGGACAACATGGATAGGTGACGTTTCGGGTCAGAACCCTTTTTCAGATTGTAGGAATGATGGGGGGGGGGGGGGTTGGGGGAGAGAGAGAGAATAAAGCTGGGAGAGCAGAGAGGCAGGACAAAGAACGGCTTGGAATTGGTCGACACAGGAGAGGGTTTTATTTTACCGGCAGATGGTTTGAACAAAGGCCAGAGATAAGAACTGAAGGTGTGACACAGGTTTAAAGAGTCGCGGATTGTGAAACCAGGGGGAGGAGAGTGGTGGGGGAGGGGGGGAGAATGGTGGTGGGGGGGGGAGGGAAATACATGGGAATCCAAGTGGGGCCCGGGGGGGGGGGGGGGGGGGGGGGGATATTGAAAAAATGTGAGATAAGCCTGGCGGGTTAGAGGCTTTTAAATAGGGGGATAAGTGAGCTAATACAGAAATGTGAGAGAAGGGTCCTGACCAGAAACATCACCTTCTCCAGAGATGCTGTCCGACACACTGAGTTACTCCAGCACTTGGGCCTTTTTTTTCTAACACAGGTTCTCCCTGGGTTATGAGCACCATGCTCTCCATGCACTAGTTCACTGCAATTTTACCCACGCACTAGTTCTGTCTATTCTACACGTTACAAAATTCTAGCCACAGCAGGGAGACCAAAACTAAAGACAACATTCTAAATGCAGTCTCACCAATTTATGTTGATTTTATTAAACATTTTTAAACATGAAAGGTTAAGAACTAATGAAGAACTGTGTCCTTGGGGGCTGCTTGTGTATGTGCTTCAGGTCATGTACAAAGTACATCTTAAATATATCTGCTTGTTATCTTAAGTTGCTTCCATTTATGCAGACAAAGCTTGTGATTTAGCAGCTATCCACCAGTGAGAAAAGCATGTGTAGGAAGGAACCGCAGATGCTGGTTTAAACCGAAGATAGACACAAAAAGCTGGAGTTACTCAGCGGGTCGGACAGCATCTCTGGAGAAAAGGAATAGGTGACGTTTCGGTGACCCGAATAGGTGACCTGAAACGTCACCTATTCCTTTTCTCCAGAGATGCTGTCCGACCCGCTGAGTTACTCCAGCTTTTTTGTGTCTGTCTTCAGTGAGAAAAGCAGTTCTGTTTAAAACTCTACACAATCAACGTGTTAAAAAAAACGCAACTTAATATAAGCTCAAAAGCCACTTTAACAATAGTAATCTTAAAAATAAATAAATAAATAAATGCCATCAGGGCCTGGTAACAGGAGGCAAAACAACAAAAACAGACTTGGTTGGTAGTCCCCTTTCTGCGGAGTTTAATGTTATAATAGAGCGATTGTTCCTACTTTCTTTTTCTTTCTTTTCTAGGGTCTACTTTCTCACTTTACTTCCTTCTCTAACTTCTTTTCTAAGGGGCTTTCTTTTCCCAACACTCTTGCACTTCACGACTCTTGCGCACTTTCTTTACTTTCCTTAATTCTATCTTTTTCTTAAAGCTCAAAAAAAATGAAGCGGTACAAAAAATGTATTAAGATATATGTGTTGTGTAGGATTGTAATTTACCGTACTTCTAATTTAAAAAATTTTTTTTTTTTAAAAAGCCACTTTAAGACTGAATCATAGAGCCCGGGCTTGGTCTTTATTGTCATTTGGACTACTTTGTGCCAAAGAAGACAAAACACAGCCAAATGCCTCGTTGCCACACTGTAAGGTATACATGCGTCTGTTTGTTTGATACTTCTATAATAGTTGTCCTTGATGTTCTGCAAGTTACACTGAGGCATACATTGTGCTCTTCATATCAAGATGATTGCTAGACCGAGTCAGGATATTGGAATAGACATTCCTCACATAACGTTCTAGTGCTAATCTTTCCTTTATCAAGCTTGAAGTATAATAAATTCTATTTTAATATGCTTAGATAACCAGCTTATGATAGAATTGTCAAAATAAATTCCATTGCTTCATTTCCATTAATGTAACCACCAAATAAACTTCAGAGAATAAACACTGAATAGTTTAGGTGGTTAGTTTTAAAGCATTTGAACTTAAACCCTTGGTCAATGAACACAAAGTGCTGGAGTAATGCAGCAGGTCAGGCAGCATCTCTGGTGGGCTTGGATAGGCAACGTTTCAGGTCATGACCCGTCTCAGTCTGATGAAGGATCCTGACCCGAGGCTTCAACCATCCATGTTCTCCAGAGATGCTGCCTGACCCACTGAGTTACTCCAGCACTTTGTGTTCTACGCATGATTCCAGCATCTGCAGTTCCTTGTTTCCCCTTGGTCGACATCATCTTTGACTAAGTCTTCAAATGACTGATTACACTGGCACAGTGATGCAGCTGTGGAGCTGCTGCCTCACAGCACTGGATACCCGATACCCAGTTTGATCCTGACCTGGGGTACTGTCTGTGTGGAGTTTGCAAATTTCTCCCTGTGACCATGTGGGTTTCCTCCAGCTGCTCTGATTTCTTCCCAAATCCCAAAGACGTGCAGGTTTGCAAGCTAATTGGTCTCTGTATAATTGCCCTTGGTGTGCAGAGGGTGAATGAGAATGTGGGATAACAGGGCTTGAGGGTCAGCATGGACCCGGTGGGCTGAAGGCCCTGTTTCCATACTGAAGTTCCACAGTCAATATATGTACATGTGACAACAATCTCCAACATGTAGCAGTATGATAATGACTTGATCATCTGTTCGTAGTAATGTTGACTGACTGTTGATGCTCTGGCTAATTTTCTAGAGACACAAAGAACTGCAGGTGCTGATGTACAAAATAAGACACAAAGTGCTGGAGTAACTCAGCGGGTCAGGCAGCATTCTGGAGAAAATGGATAGGTGATGTTTCAGGTCGGGATCCTTCGTCAGACTGATTGTGGTGGTGGGGGAGGGGGGGAAGCTATAAGAGAGGTGGGGGCAGGTCAGAACCAGGCGAGTGATAAGTTAATAAGGGTGAGAGAGATTTATTTGCTTGGCAGATGGTTGGACGAAGGTCAGGGATTAAAAGGTTTAAAAGTGTGAGATAAGGACAGAAGAGGAGCCAGAACTTGTAATATAGCTGGAAGGGGAAGGGGAAGGGGATAATATCCTGGTCCATTAGGCAGGCATACTGAAAGAGCAGCTCGGGAAAGATTTGGCCTTCATAAATTAATGCATATCTTACAAGAGCTGGGAAGTTATGTTGAATCTCATGTATGAGGTTATGTTAGTACACTGGTTACACCGTGACTGGAACAAGGCATCCAACTTTGGTACCCTCTCTTTAAGAAGGATGCGAGAGTCCTTGACGGGGTGCAGAGAGGAATGATTCTGAGAAATATGCATTTTAGTTAATGCAGCTTAAATTTGCTCATTATCTTCAGAGCCATCACACTGTTGGCAAGAGGTTTGAGGGGAATTAAAACAGATCCCTGATATTTACCTTGCGATGCATTTGCCATTGATCCTGACCTCTGGCAGCCTCTGTTGAACGTTTCAATACATTAGTTGAAGAACGGTTGCTATGAGCAAGTATCTTCGAGACAGTACCAGTTAATGATTACACCACTGACCACAAGATACGGGTGCTTCACTGTTATGTTATCATGGAATTAGAGCATTTCTCTTTAGTCCATGTACAATATCTTTCTTTGGCCAATTTTTCACACTTCTCTCTCTAGCAAATAGCCAATGACAAAAATGGCTCAATGATCCCTCTTCAAAATCCTATCATGTGTCTAGCTTGCAACATCAACCTTTTAGTCTCTTCCAACCTCATCTATTGCGTCCGCTGCTCTAGATGCCAGCAGATCTATATCGGTGAGACCAAGCGGAGGTTGGGCGATCGTTTCGCCGAACACCTCCGCTCGGTCCGCAATAACCAAGCGACCTCCCGGTGGCTCAGCACTTCAACTCCCCCTCCCACTCCGCCTCCGACCTCTCTGTCCTGGGTCTCCTCCATGGCCACAGCGAGCAGCACCGGAAATTGGAGGAACAGCACCTCATATTATGTTTTTGGAGTGTACATCACCCCGGGGGAGGAAACCGAAGATCTTGCTGTCTCCTCCCCCACAGCTCCCCTGCTGTCTCCCTCCCACCCTCAGCCGGGGCTACTCCTCCTTTTGCTTTCTTGTCCCCACCAGACCCCACCCCCGTCAGTCTGAAGAAGGGATCGGCCCGAACCCGGGATTTCCTCGCTCCATAGATGCTGCTGCACCGCTGAGTTTCTCCAGCTTTTCTGTGTAACCTTAGATAGATAGGTAGATGCATTGATCAGTGTGTTTAGTTTACTTCAGTTTAGTTTAGTTTAGAGATACGGCACGGAAACAGGCCCTTCGGCCCACCGAGTCAGCTTCGACCAGCGATCCCTGCACATAACACGGTCCTACACACATAGGGACAATTTAACATACGCCAAAAGGGTGTACATACCTGTACGTTTTGGGAGTGTGGGAGGAAACCCAATTCTTGAAAACCACAAGGTCAACGGGGAGACAGGTGCAAACTCCGTACAGACAGCACCCGTAGTCAGGATCAAACCCGGGACCCTGGCGCTGCAAGACAGCAACTCTACTGCTGTGCCACCACAAATTAAAAGACACTTGGACTGGTACATGGATAGCAAAGGTTTAGGGGGATAGGTGCATCAAATCCAGGACAAACAGACTCAGGAATAGCTGCTTCCCGAGAATTATATCTACCATAAATTCAAATCCACACATGCAATATAAAGAATTTTGGAGTGGTTTGAAATTATATATGTATATATGTATGTAGCGCCGTAGAATTTGTGCACCTATTCCCCCCCCCCCCATCTCCCTTCTGTTTTGTTTTTCTGTTTCTTGTTTTTTGTGTAAAATTGTATGTATGCACTGAGTACGAGCAGCTTTCAGTTTCACTGTACATGTATAGTGACAATAAATGGCATATCATATCATATGAGGAGGCACGGGTGAATGGGACTAGCTTTGAAGGGGCATCTTGGTCTGCGTCGTCTAATTGGGCCAAAGGGTGTGATACCGTATTGTATGAGACTGTATGAACTAGTTATTGAAACCATGAACCAACATCTCACAGGCATTATATTGAAGAACAATCATGAATGATGGTGTCCTTAGCATCTCTAAATCAACATTCCCTAAATCAGACTAACATATTATTTTTGAATGCCTGCTAAACATAAACAAGCTATTATATAAACATGTGGTGAATATAAAGAATTTTGGAGTGGTTTGAAATTCAGATGTTAGAGATACAGCGCGGAAACAGGCCCTTCGCTGACCACTCCGCTCAGTCAGCCTTAATCTATCTGATCTCCCAGTGGCTCAGCACTTCAACCCTCCCTCCCATTCCCAATCTGACCTTTTTGTCCTGGACCTCTTCCATTGTCAGAGTGAGGCAAAGCGCAAATTGGAGGAACAGCACCTCATATTTTGCTTGGGTAGTTTAGACTCCAACTAGTCTTACTGTCTCTGCCTACAGTCTATCTTTGCCCCGCCCCCTCTCCTGACATCAGTCTGAAGAAGGGTCTCGACCCGAAACGTCGCCCATTCCTTCTCTCCAGAGATGCTGCCTCACCCGCTGAGTTACTCCAGCATTTTGTGTCCACCTTCGAGAAAGTACAAACTCCGTACATGAAGCATCCATAGTCAGGATCAAACCCAGGTCTCTGCCACTGTGCTGCCCTAAATCAGACTATCATATTACTTTTGAAAATGCTTATTATACACAAATAGGCCATTATATGAATATGTGTTGACTATAAAGAATTTTGGGGGATGACGCGAGATTGTGAATGGTGGTTTAGAAATGCACGTCTCATTCTTACTCTCCATTGAACTGTATATTAAATATTTTATTATATACAGAGGCGAAATGAAACAATCCATTCTGTGGAGATTTACTCACCTGTGTGAACACTTGTCTCGTGTGAACTGCTTTGCACCTAAGTCACTGACTACTAAATTGCCCCTTTGTATATTTCATCAATTTGCAATATTTTAGCAAAAGTAAACATTGCCTTCCAAGCAAACACTATGCTGGGTTGCTAATTAATCATCCTGTTCCATTGCCATTTATTAGTTGCATATAGCCTTTTGTCTCTATTTGTACATAGACCTTTTGTCTACAATTTAAGGGGATTGGAGACACAAGGAACTGTGGATGCTGGTTTACAGAAAAAGACACAAAGTGCTGGAGTAACTCAGCGGGCCAGGCAGTGTCTCTGGAGAACATGGATAAGGTGACGGTTCTGGTCGGAACCTTTCATCAGACATTGTATGGGGGTGGGAGGGGGGGGATGGGGCAGGAAATAGCCTGGCAAATGATAGGTGAATGCAGGTGATTTTGGTTGGCAGATGGTAGGACAAAGGCCAGAGATAAAAAGAAGAAAAGTGTGAGATAAGGATAGAAGAGGACCGAATTGTGAAGCCAGAGGAAGGAATATAAGTGCAAGGGAACGGGGGGGGGGGGGGGGGTAGAGGGGGAGGGGGAGGGGGAAGCGGATACTTCCTTGATCCAGCAGCTAAGGAAACATCCAAACTTTATAAATCAATGCATCTGGTACAAGAGCAGGGAAGTTATGTTGAATCTCATGTATAGCTTTGAGGTTATGTTAAAAACTGAATAGACCATGACTGGAACAAAGCATCTAACTCTGGTACCCGCTCTTTAGGAAGGATGCGAGGGTCCTTGATTGGGTGTAGTTTTGTTTAGGGTGTAGTTTTACTTTAGGTGTAGAAAGGAATGATTCTGGGAAAAAGACATTTAAGTTAACACTGCTACACTGACCAGCAACTGATCAAATTTGAACTTGTTGAACTTGGCTCTGTTGAACTTTTCGACACATTAGCTGAACAACTGTTGCTAAGAGAAAGTATCTTCGAGAGAGTAAGAGTTAATGATTACTCACTGATCCTTCTAATGATCTCACTGATCCTTCCTGAAACATTACCTATCCATGTTCTCCACAGATGTTGCGTGACCCCCCCCAAGTTACTCCAGCACTCGTGTCTTTTTAAGGGGATTAATGGGTTGGACAGGCTAAATGCAGGAAGATTGCTCCCGATGTTGGGGAAGTCCAGGACAAGGGGTCACAGCTTAAGGATAAGGGGGAAATCTTTTAAAACCGAGATGAGAAGAACTTTTTTCACACAGAGAGTGGTGAATCTCTGGAACTCTCTGCCACAGAGGGTAGTCGAGGCCAGTTCATTGGCTATATTTAAGAGGGAGCTAGATGTGGCCCTTGTGGCTAAGGGGATCAGGGGGTATGGAGAGAAGGCAGGTACGGGATACTGAGTTGGACGATCAGCCATGATCATATTGAATGGCAGTGCAGGCTCGAAGGGCCGAATGGCCTACTCCTGCACCTAATTTCTATGTTTCTATGTTTCTATGTTAATGCTTCGGAGGGGGGGTGGGGGATGGGGGAGATTGCAACCTTCACGTGATCCGCCTTGTTTCAATGAATGCAATCAACCTGGTGTGCACAATCAAATAAGATCAAATAGAACAAGTTGTCCTACAGCTTTAGGCTGTGCACGCCATACGCAACAAGAAGACTGCTTTGGTGGGAGTGGAGCTGGCGTGTGGAATTAGAGGCAATCTGCAGCAAATTATACGCACTGTACTTGTGCTGCCATCATATGTTGCAACCACCAGGGAAACATTTAAGGCCAGAAAGCGGATGTCTGCTGTAATCAGACACAATGCCAAATGAAAACTCCAGGGACAAAATAATGGCAGGATTGGACTAAAGCCCATTATTGGGGTTTTGGAAGTGCTTTGAATATTGAATTGTGCACTGAGACAAGACTGGGGTTGTCAGTGGCATGTGGTCACATGCAGAGCACACTGTTGCTTTTGACATTGGATAGCTGCAGAAAAAGCTGTAATGAAGGCGAGGGAATCGGTGGGAAGGGAAATGTGATGCTCTCAATAGACAATAGACAATAGGTGCAGGAGTAGGCCATTTGGCCCTTTGAGCCAGCACCGCCATTCAATGTGATCTTGGCTGATCATCCCCAATCAGTACCCCGTTCCTGCCTTCTAGACTCCCCCAACATCGGGAACATGTTTCCTGCCTCTAGCGTGAACAAGCCCTTAACAATCTTATATATTTCAATGCTGCTCCATTCTCTCAGCATATGACAGTCCCGCCATCCCAGGAATTAACCTTGTAAACCTACCCTGCACTCCCTCAAGAATGTCCTTCCTCAATTTAGGGGACCAAAACTGCACACAATACTCCAGGTGCAGTCTCACTAGTGCTCTGTACAACTGCTTCATGACCATGACTGGGCTCAATTGACTTCCATGACTTCCATCCTGGGAGTGCACGAGAATGAGGGGTGATCTTATAAAGGTGTACAAAATCATGCGAGGAATAAATTGGATAGACGCACAGGGCCTCTTGCCCAGAGAAGGGGAATTGAGAACCAGAGGATATGGGTTTAAGGCGATGCGGGAATTATTTAATAGGAACCTGAGGGGTAACTTTTTCACACAAAGAGTGGTGGGTGTATGGAATGTGCTGTCGGAAGAGATAGTTGAGGCAGGTACCATCACAATGTTTAAGAAACATTTAGACAGGTACATGGATAGGTCAGGTTTAGAAGGATATGGGCCAAACGCAGGTGGGTGGGACTAGTGTAGAAGGGACATGTTGATCGGTGTGGGCAAGTTGGGCCAAAGAGCATGTTTCCACACCAAGACTCTATGGCTATGTCTCTATGTGTCTATGTCATGTGTTTCTCCGAGCCTCTGCAAGTGATCAAGGGCCAGTGGCCTCAATGTAGGCAAAGAGATGATGTGATAAAGAGGACACAATCGGTGAAGGGAGTCACTTTTGCACATCACTAATGTGCACGTGGCAAGTCTAGAACATGTGGGCATGACGTGGAAGTGACACCGTGGACCCTGTAATGAATCCAGGTTGGATATGGAGACTGGTTGGGTGCAATGCAAAGACCAGGGGAACTCTATCCCTGCTCTATAGTTCAATGGTTTATTTATTGTCACCTGTACCAGGTACAGTGAAATCCATTTTTTGCATATAGCTCAACAAGACTATCCCCGTACATCAGCACAATGCCCCCAGTTGGTACATAATGTTCGGAACAGCCCACTGAGCTCACAGGAAAGATGAGCCATTTTGGTGCTATTCTACAGCCCCAACTGCAACTGGCCACGAAGGTCCATTGCAGCTGTGGCCTCCATTCAGTCGTCCCATGAACCGATGTCCCTCTCCACGCCTAATGTCTTAGGGAATGGGGGGGAGGTTAGAGCAGAACTATGGGAAACTATGAGGTGTTTAGACATATAGATAGGTACATGGATAGGATAGGTTTAGATATGGGCCAAACATAGGCAGGGGGAAGGGGCATGATGGTTGGCAGGGACAAGTTGGGCTGCAGGGCGTGCCTGACTCATTCTCTAACCAACCCCCCCTTACCTGGATCCACATCACCTGCCAGCTCTTGCCCCCACCCTTTTCCCTCACCTCATTCTACCAACTAGCTCCTCTCTACTCCTGAAGTATGGTCCTGACCCTAAACATCATCTATCGATTTCCCTCCGCAGCTGCTGCCTGACCCGCTGAGTTCCTCTATCAGTTAGTTGTTTGTTTAGTATTTCCAGAACTCTATTTGTTTTTTAGTATCGATTACCTGTAGTTTAAAACAAAATCATTTTCATTGTCCTTTGTGTTCATTTTTATTCATCATCTGCAAGAAAATACTTGCATCTTGGTGACACTACACAGAAGAAGTATTCAGCTGACATCCACAGATTGAGTTGTGTGGAAAGATTTTAGAAACTGGACACCTAAGGCTTGTAGGAAACATGTCGGAAGAATTTCTTCCAATCAAGGGATATGATTTCCACATTCATTCAAGAATGTATTTGTATAAAGATATCACACAGAACATGGCAGGATGGAAGAACCAAGATAAATAACTTGCTCAACAAACAGAGATAAACTAAATGACCGGCTTCATTCTCAAGGGGTCTTTTCATGATTTCATAAAAACATAGTTGAAAATCTTGGTAAGAATTTCAGAATCCGCAACAATTCAGAGAGGCGGGAGACAAAAAAGGCTTCAGATGGTGGAATCTGGAGCAAAAAGAAACTGCTGAGGAGCTCAGTGGGTCAGGCAGCATTTGTGGAGCCAAATGGACACTTGACTTTTCTGGTCCAGAAGAAGAATCCCAATACCACGGAGAAAGGCACAAAGTTCTGAAATAACTCAGCGGGTCAGGCAGCATCTCTGGAGAAAAAGGATGGGTAATGTTTCGGGTCGGGACCATTCTTCAGATGCCACCCCCTACTTTCAGTCAGAAGAAGTGTCCTGACACGAAACGTCACCCATCCTTTCTTTCCAGAGATGCTGCCTGACCCGCTGAGTTACTCCAGCACTTTGTGCTTTTTTTTTAGAGCAAACCAGCATCTACATTTCCTTGTTTCTACAGACAATGTATATTTTAGCACTGTTTCAAATACCCCCCCCCCCCCCCCCCTAAATTGTGGTGGTGAAAGAATGCAATAATAACAAAGGCAGAAAGGGAATCTTTTTAGCAGTGATGCATTCGTAAAATGTTAAACCGAGGTGAAATAATATTCTTATGCATATCCAAGAAGTACTTCACTGGTTACAGATCAAGGCTAGAAACGATACACATTGTGCATTTCTTTGCTGAAGAGAAAGCTATTGTCCAGAAAACTGGATTGTCCTGGATGGTCATTGCTTTAAGAATAGATAGGCACAGGTTTTTTCCTATTAGCAGCCAGTTCAAGGCACAGTTTGGGGCAAACAATACATGGCGGAAATGGAGGAAATCCTTCTTAAGCAGAGAGTATTACAATCTTAAAATCACTCCTAGTGAAGATTTTGGAAACAGAGTCAATTATTTGTCTTCAAAGGGAATTGGAAAGGAATTTGAAGAATAATGCAAGGCAATGAGAAAGGACATGATGAGATTGCTTCAACAGGAGACAGCATAGACTCAGAACATAGAACATAGAACAATACAGCACAAGAACAGGCCAGTCGGCCCATAATGTCTATGCCGAACACAATGCCAAGTTAAACTAATCTACTCTGCTTACACATGATACATATCTCTCCTGTCCTGCAAATCCATGTGCCTATCTAAAAGCCTCTTAAATTCCACAATTGCCCCTGCCTCCATCACCCCCCCTAGCAGTGTGTTCCAGACACCCAGTACTCTCTCTGTAAAAAAAACATTACAAATATTTGACATTTCCACCCTGGGGGAAAAGGTTTGGACTGTCCAACTTATATATGTCTCTCAACATGTTATATATTTCTCTCAGGTCATCTCGCAGTCTCCAGTGTAGGTCACACTCTCTAATCCAGACAGCATTCTAGTAAACCTCAGAATGTGAGGAGAAACATAGTAACTTGATGGGCCAAATGGCCTTCATAAATTCATAAGGCATGGGAACAGCAGTAGGTCATTCTACACATTGAGTCTACTCCGCCGTTCAATCATGGCTAATCTATTTTTCCTTCTCCACCCCATTCTCCTGCCTTCACCCCGCAACCTTACTCTGTCCCATCAACATTTAATCAGTGGGTGGGGAAGGCAGTCGATGGGGGAGGTGGAAAGAATATAATATGAGGAGATTTTTTTAAAAATTAAGGAATGGAAAGTTAATGAATGAAAATCTTTGTGATTTTATCAAGAGTTGCAGCTTCAGTTGAGAATGTATAAACACATTATTAGATACAATAAGAGGTGAGTGCAGACTTACTGTGGTCAATCTGTTATTGTCAGGGGAAATCGACACGTACTTGCAGGGAACATTTACACCAGAGATTGAGCTGCCAACAGAAAGCCCTTTTGTTTAAAGAATAGATCTCCTTTGCTGGGCTGGTAATGAAAAGTTTTAGTAACTCAGCAGATGGAAATCTGATGCAAAACTGGAATATGGCATAAAAGAATTCCGCATGTATCAAGATTCAGTGAAAATGCTGCTATGCTTTCTTGATTAGCTTACTGATACTCCTTCTCAGTAGAATCCAGGCTCCCTTTCAGTCTAAAGTCAATCCATAAGGCCTCTCATGGAAATCCGTCCTAATCTCGTTTTTATGTGAACTAACTGTGATGGATTCCCGGGAATAATGGTTAGGAATAATAATTCAAGAAAGGAGCGAGAGAAAAAAGGGGAATCATAGGCCACTTAGTCTGACATCAGAGGTGGGAAAGATGCTGGAGTCAATTATTTAAAAAGTAATAATGATGCATTTGGATAGCAGTAAAAGGATTGCTCCAAGTCGGCATGGATTATTGAAGGGGAAATCCTGCTTGACTAATCTTCTGGAATTTTTTGAGGATGTGACAAGTAAAATGGATGAAGGAGAGCCAGTGGATGTAGTGTATCTGGACTTTCAGAATCTTTGATAAGGTGGAATTTTTGAGGATGTGGACAAGTAAAATGGATGAAGGGTCCCAATGTAGGTGCAATGCATGGACTAAGGAATTTCATGGAGGAATTCCTTTGAGGGTGTATTGGGGATTTCAGAATGGATAGAGTGGGGATAAGGCCCACACAAGGAGATAGGAATTGGGTATCTGGACTTTCAAAATTGATAAGGTCCCACACAGGAAATGATTGGGCAAAATTAGAGCACATGGTATTGGGGGTAGGGTATGGACATGGATAGAGAATTGGTTGGCAGGCAGGAAACAAAGAGTAGGAATAAACGGGTCCCTGTCAGAATGGCAGGCAGTGGCGAGTGGAGTGCCGCAAGGCTCGTTGTTGGGGCCGCAACTATTTACTATATATATTAATGATTTAGGTGATGGGATTAAAAGTAACACTAGCAAATTTGCAGATGGCACAAAGCTGGGTGGCAGTGTGAACCGCGAAGAGGATGCTAGGAGGTTGCAGGGTGACTTAAACAGGTTGAGTGAGTGGGCAGATGCATGGCAGATGCAGTATAATGTAGATAAATGTGATAATGTAGATATTCTGAATCCTGCCCAGGATTTTAAAGTTAAAAGTTAATGCTAAAAAAAAACATTTTATGAATGTAACAAGAGAACAGAAGTTAACAATGCAGAGTACAAAGGATAGATTCAGTGTGGTGCTGAGTCTGAATGGACGTCTTATTACAAAAACAAGGAAATGCAAATGCTATTCTACAAATAAAAACACAAAGTCCTGGAGTAACCCAGCGGGATTCAGACAGCATTCAGACTGAGAAGGGTTCTCACCCGAAGCGTCACTTATCCATATCCTTCAGGGATACTGCCTGACCTGCTGAGTTACACCAGCACTGTGTGTTCTATCCAAGATTCCAGCAACTGCAATTCCTTGTGTGACCAGAAATGTACTGGCTCCATTAGCCTTTTAGGGTTGGAAACAAAGGTCACCAAAGAAAAGGGCACTGACAATTGTATGGGAGATACAATCCGTACAGAGAGCACTCGTAGTCAGGATCAAACCCAGGTCCTTGGCTCAGTAAGCTGCAACTCTACCGCTGCGCCACTGTGCCATCCAGAGAAAACCCATGTGACCATAGGAGGAACATGCAAACTCCATTTAGACAGCATTTTGGAACAAACCCAGATCGACGGAGCTGTTCAAGTTCAAGTTATATTTCTTGTCACATGCACCAATTGGTACAGTGAGATTTGAGTTACCGTACAGCCCTATGAATAAAATAACACAATACACAATAGGATTTAATATGAACATCCCCCACAGCAGAATCAACGTTTCCCACTGTGAGGGAAAGCAATAATGTTCAGTCATCTTCCTCTTTGTTCACCCGTGGTTGGGGCTTTGAGCCCTCCGCAGTCGCCGCTACGGGCGGCCCGATGTTCAGGCCCTCTCGCCGGGATGATCAGAGCTCTGACATCGGAACGGAAGAACACTCTCAGCGGTATGGAGTTTCCGAATCGGCCACTTCTTACCGGAGGATGCGGCTCCGAAAGTCCACAGGCCGAGCTGGGCGGAGAAAGTCCACAGACCGATGCGACTCAGAGAAAAGACACATCTCCGACCTGGAGATGTATGGGAGATACAATCCGTACAGGAGATCCGTGAGAGGTAGCAGTTCCATTAGCAGTGTACCATCCCCGTTCCTAACGCTGCATCTGTATTTACCATGGAAGAGGATGCTGCCTTCGTCTTAATCAGAGGGTAGATAGTATAGATCAGTGATTCAGTGGGCTAGTCTGAAGAAGCGTCCCGACCCAACACATCACCCATACATGTTCTCCAGGGATGCTGCATGACCCGCTGAGTATAGTTTTTTAGTTTAGTTTAGATATAGCGTAGAAACAAGCCCTTTGGCCCGCCGAGTCTGCACCGACCAGCAATCCCCGCACATTAACACGTTCCTACACTAGGGACAATGTTTACATTTATACCAAGCCACTTATACCTACAAACCTGTACGTCTTTGGAGCATGGGAGGAAACCAAAGTTTTCGGAGAAAACCCACGCATATCACGGGGAGAAAGTGCAAACTCCATACATACAAGTACCCATAGCCAGGATCAAACCCAGGTCTCTGGCGTTGTAAGCGATGTAAGGCAACATCTTTACCACCGTACAACCCAACTAGTTACTTCTAGCATGGGTGTCAGAGGTTATGGGGAGAAGGCAGGAGAATGGGGTTAGGAGGGAGAGATAGATCAGCCATGATTGAATGGTGAAGTAGACTTGATGGATCGAATGGCCTAATTCTACTCCTATTCCTTATGCCCATATGACCTTTTTTTGTAAACCAGCATTTGCAGTTTCTTATTTCAGCAAGATAATTGAGATACTGGGTGGAATGAATAATATGCAGTCGGGGTTCTGGAAAAGCAGGCTGGGTAAGTCAGTCTTTGTAGATAGGATGCCGGGCTGCATACAGTAGGAATGGGAATTGCATATGGACTGGCCATGTTTCTTCCATTCTCCACGGACACTCGGATGTACCGGAGAGATGGAGAATAACAACAAGAAGTGTAGAGACTAACCAGTCCACAAAAGGCTTGTAACTTTAACATCATTGATGGGGGAACATTAAGAAAGATAAACAAAGAAAAACTGATCAGTCACTTTGCAAAAAGTCTGAGTTAATAAACAACAGCCCATGCTGTTTTAAAAAGGACATTTTTTACTGACTAAACTGACAGGTATTTTTACAGGTAACTGAGGAAACTATCCACGGATTTCCAGAATCAGACGCAAAAGACTGGAAAGTTAAATTGAGGCCCGAGGAATAAAAGGATCAGTAAGGGTGTAGATAAGAAAGTAAGTCAAGGGTAAGAGATAAGAAAATCATGGTAAATAATGAATTTCAGACTGAGGGAAGATAGATGACGATGCAGTTTCTAAAACCACACCTATTTGTAACATTTGCAGCACGGTCCCTACAACTTATGGACATGAACTCTCTCAAATTTATTGTCAGAGTATCATGCAGGCATTTTATTGCTTGAGCCAGTGCCATCTTTGTGCCCAGCAGTTTGCTTTCCCCTCGGCTCCTTCTAATATTTATCCAATTCGCTTTGGCAAGCCACAAATGAATTTGCATCCGCCACTTTGAAACGGCGCATCCCATTTCACAAGCGCAACACTCCCAATCAATGGTTCGAGGCTCTGGAGGACAAATCATTAACTTAACCACAATGTCACTGTTCCCAAAGACTGGTCTTCAAAGGACCAAATGATGAATTTATATAATGCAGAGGTGGAGGGCAGAATCGACCTGGCTTGTCACCATTGTTTAATTATATCCTGTCACACAGTTTGTAACTTTCCATGTCATTTGTAGATCATCTTGATATGAGGATTAGGTTAGATTAATTTATTGCCTCATATATCCGGATACAACAAGATTCCCTTATCCTATATGGAATACTGTATACAGAAACAATTAATGACCTTTTGCATTTACATTCTTCAACAACCTTTACCCATAGTCAGTAATTGCACAATCCATAAAACTGTCTCACTATGACAACATAAAAAGACCTTTCTCTACCGAGCAAATAGTATCTCATGTTCTCCAATGATGCAACTCATATTATGTAAGCTTACATTCTATCTTCAAAGCCACAATACTGCCCTGCTCTACATCTATTTACTCGAATACTCTGATTGCAACACAGAACATTTATAATTAACAGATATTAAGCAAAATCCCTTCAGAATAATTTCTACATTACTGGGTGAAACGGATCACATACCTCAGGAACAGGAAATAATGAGTCATGACTCAGTGATGAGTCAGTCCAGAACAAGGGGTCACAGATAAAGGATAAGAGGGAAGTATTTTAGGACCGAGATGAGAAAATCATTTTTCACACAGAGAGTGGTGAATCTGTGGAATTCTCTGCCATAGAATGTAGTTGAGGCCAGTTCATTGGCTATATTTAAGAGGGAGTTAGATGTGGCCCTTGTGGCTAAAGGGATCAGGAGGATTGGTGAGAAGGCAGGTACAGGATACTGAGTTGGATGATCAGCCATGATCATATTGAATGGCGGTGCAGGCTCGAAGGGCCGAATGGCCTACTCCTGCACCTATTTTCTATGTTTCCATGACAAAACCTGCAGACTCTCTCACTGGGGCCATTGGACTGTGATAGAATTGAATTGAATGATACAGCAAGGAAACAAGTTCTTCGGCACATTGAGTCCACGTTGACCATCGATCACCCGATCGCACTGGTTCTATGTTTTCTGACTTTCAACATAGAAAAACGTAAAATAGGTGCAGGAGGAGACCATTTAGCCCTTCGAGCCAACATCCACTTCCCACACACTAGAGGGGAAGTTGTCAGTTTAAAGGGGTGGAGGGTGGGGGAGTGGGGAGAAGCGGGGCAAGAGCTAGAGCTGGAGTAACTCAGCAGGTCAGGCGGCATCCCTGCAGAACATTGATGGGTGAGGTGGCCTCAGGGGCTGTAGCCACCTAGCCTGCTCAACCTCTCCCTACAGCTTAGCCCTCGAGTCCTGGCAACATCCTCGTAAATCTTCTCTGCACCCTTTCCAGCTTGACACCATCTTTCCTATAACATGGTGCTCAAAATTGAACATAATACTCTAGATGTTGTTGAGAGAGACACTGATGTTGGTTCCCTAACGCTGCCAGTGGATCTGGAGGATTGTCTGGAAGGCTCGTTGGACCGTGAAAACAGGAGGAAGTTGGAGATGTCAGACATGAGGAGTAAGTGCCAGTAGGAGGGTGAACTGGGGTAATGCCTTCAGCGCCTTTAAGATCGGCTGCAGGAGGCGTCACCGGGTCACCAAGATGGCCGGGCAAGGAGAGGAGAGGGATATCGGTTCACGGGAACTGCCCCAGTAAATCTAGCGTGCGGGCCGACCGGATTTTGAACAATGGTGACAAAAGTGGCGATGCTTGCACGTGTGATAATGCAAAAAGAAATTCAATGCGCAGTTGCATGTGTGACAAATAAAGCACTATTGAACCACTGAACCTTTTGATAGAAACAGCGGTGGTGTTTCTCCAGTGTTTCAATGTGCCTGCTGTAGGCAGCCCATACATTAGACCCCAGGTCTGTGATGTCCAGACGTTTCTGCAGGGTTTGACGTTTTGATCTTCACATACCTTTTTCTTCAGAAGCCAATTATTGTGTTGGCACACTTAAGGCAATGTTTAATTTCATCAATATCTGCCCGCATTGGTTTGGTTTGGTTTAGTTTTGGGACACTGCGTGGAAACAGGCCCTTCCGCTCACCAAGTCTGCGTCGACCAGCGATCACCCGCTGACTCGTTCTATATTATCCCTGTTTCACATCCTACACACTAGGGTATTCCGACTGCGCATGGCCAGGTCAAAGGTTACTATGCATAAACATTGCTGGAAAGCAGTGGAGTTGTGTACATACACCTTCATTTCTTCTGTTTTTTCCAGCTTTGATTCTTCTAGGTAAGTAACTATACCACTACATCACTTCACCGCCCTTTAGTAAATAGCTTTAAGATATGGTAAGTGGTGTACATTTTCTTGGACCTTCATTATCAGAGGGTGGTGTTGTACAACAAGCCACGGTGGTACAGCACCTTTGTTTTGCATGCATTGAGAGTAAGGTCCTTTTCACTTGTATGTTTCAGTGAATGTGATAACAATTACTTTGGGCCTGGCTTCATGTACCTAGGCAAGTATTATTTGTAATTTAATGACTGAGGTTAAATTTACTTTGGGTCTGGACTGGATCGGTTGCATAGATTGAATGTTTGTTTTTGTTTAGTTTGACCTGTACATTGTATGGAAGTTTATTCGAGGTAACGTGTAATATTGCAGCACAAAAAAGAAAAAAAAGGGAAACTTGCTGGGCAGTAATGCAGCTTTGCTCAATATTATTGTACACAGAGATTAACTCAGTTCTGGATCCATTTGATATAATCATTCATTATAATTTGATGTGTCAGAGAGGACTCTCTTGAACTTCTGCCTGTGTACAGTAGAGAGCATATTGACTGGTTGCATCACGGCAATTTCTGTTAGAAGGTCCATCGTTGTCAAAGTGGACTTCAAGATAGCCCAGATGTTGAAGGCAATCAGCAGGTTGTTGAGGATCAGGACAGAAGTCTCCTCGTGGCGATCTCCGGAAACGACAATACGATGCACTCTGTGACTCGTCGGGCGACTAATTCTGTCAACATGTTGGACGACGACAGAAGCCAACAGCGAACTACACGAGCGAATGAGAAGTTTGTTTGGGGCTGCTGCCAATGGTCAAGTTGTTGGAGGTAACAGAGCAACAATTGGCTGAAGAAGGGTCTCGACCCAAAACGTCATCTACTCCTTCGCTCCATAGATGCTGCCTCACTCGCTGAGTTTCTCCAGCATTTTTGTCTACCTTTGATTATTCCAGCATCTGCAGTTCTTTTTAAAAAATAATTCAAAGGTCATCGCTGCCTATAATGGGTAGGTGATGTAGACATCCATGTCCTTTCTGCTCGGATAGGATATAATCTCGAACAAATGTCCAGATCATGGGTGATGTCATGTAATCTTGTGCTAGTCTCTCCGATAAAACAGCACGTTGGTTATGACAAGACTCTGCCCCAAGCATTTTGTCAGGAGTAGGACACCATTGGAGTTAACCTATCTTGCTTTCTCCTTTCCAGTTATACCTTGCCAGAGTATTGTACCTTTGCCGAGGCTGGAACTGAAGTTGCCCAGAAGGATCAGTTTGTCGCAGATAGGCAAGGCACGGTTCTTTTTTTAAGGTCAGAGTGAAGTTTTGTCTTTGCATTGTCCACGGCTTTCAGGTTTGGCCTTCCCACGCTGTATGACTGTAGTGTGCTGATTCTGCATTAGAGCGAGGTGGAAGGTCAGGCGATGTTCACTTGTTTAGTTTAGTTTAGAGATACAGCGGGAGGAAACTGGAGCAGCTGGAGGAAATCCACCCAGTGACAGTCGATCCATTCTTTCATCATATTGCATTTCTAGAACACGGGGGGTTGAGGCGAGACCTGACTGAGGATTACGAGAGGAACAGATAGGGTGGACTGTCAGGACTTTTTTTCCCCACGGTGGAAATATCAGGATAGCATAGCTTTAGGGTGGGAGGGGAAAAGCTTAAAGGAATTGTGTGGGACAAGTTTTTTACACAGTGGGTGGTGAGTTCCTGGAATGTGCTGCCATGGAGGCTGATACAATAGTGGTGTTTAAGAGGCTTTTAGATAGGCATATATATATATACAGGGAATGGAGGGATATGGATCACATGCAGGCAGAGGGGATTAGTTTCATTTGGCAATGTGCCCGCCACTAACATTGGATGGAATGTACCAGACATATAGAACATAGCACAGTACAGCACAGGAATGGGCTCATTATGCCAACAATGTTTGTGCTGACAGAACTGATCTCATCTGCCTGTACATGATCCCTGTCCCTATAGTCACTGCATTTCCATGTGCCTATTCAAAAGCCTCTATCGTATATGCCTCCTCCACCCACTCCCCGCCCCCCCCCAACCACTCTCTGTGTAAACAAACTGCCCCACACGTCTCCATTCAACATTTTCCATGTCACCTTAAAGCTATGCTCTCTTGACATTTCATCTCCATTAAACTTTCCCCCTTCTCACCTTGTGGCTAAGGGGATCAGAGGGCATGGAGAGAAGGCAGGTACGGGATACTGAGTTGGATGATCAGCCATGATCATATTGAATGGCGGTGCAGGCTCGAAGGGCCGAATGGCCTACTCCTGCACCTAATTTCTATGTTTCTATGTCTATGTTTCTATACCTATGCCCTCTGCTGTTGGACATTTCCACCCTGGGGACAAAGGTTCTGACTCTCTATCCTATCTATACCTATTATATACTTCTATCAAGTCTCCCCTCAACCACTAACGTTCCAGTGGTCTAGGACGAGTCGCACCCTGGCCACTCCCTCTTCTCCCCTCGCCCATCAGGCAAAAGGTATAGAAGTGTGAAAACACACAACTCCAGATTCAGGGTCAGTTTCCTCCCAGCTGTTATCAGGCGACCGAATCATCCTACAACAAACAGAGAGTAGTGCTGAACTACTCTCTACCTCATTGGCGACCCTTGGACTATCCTTGCTTGGACTTTGCTGGCTTTACCTTGCACTAAACGTTATTCCCTTATGAATCTATACACAGTGAATGGCTTAACTATTAATCATGATTTATCTTTCTGCTGACTGGTTCGCATGCAACAAAAGTTTTTCACTGTACCTCAGTAGGCGTGACAATAAACAAAACTGAACATGTTTGATGTTCTATCAATAAACATGGCAAATGATACTTCATGCCATCAGCCAAATCCTGATGGAGATCGAGCTGGGGCCATCCCTGTGGCACCAAATTAGTAGACCACCCCTGAAACCAATTAGTCATCCGTTTATTAAATCTCTGCTTTGTCTCTGACAACCAATTTTCCATCCACATCAATACGTTATCCCTAATTCCATATTAAGGTTTATCAAAAGCCTCATCAATTCCAAATTTACCACATTCCGCTTGCCTATTCTGCTGGATACATGACAAAGTCCAGTAGATCAGTCCAGTATGGTTTTTCTTTGTGAAGTCCATGCTGACTTTGCTGGATCCCATTATTATTTTCAAGGTTAGGCACAAAATGCTCGAGTAGCGGAGCTGGCAGCATTTCTTTTAAGGTGTTCTATATTTACATTATTTTGTAAAAGATTCCAGCGTTCGCCCTATTACCGACGACTTGTGGAGGCCCTTAATGTGTTGGCATCGACTCAGTTACACAGTGACCATCAGAAGGTGCAATACCTTGCAGGGTAACTGGCGTAACCAGGTCGCTAGGAGTGGCCGTACCCATTTTGCCCGGACCAAAAAACAAATGGAAAAACCATCACACAAAGGGTACAGTGCGAACGGAACCAATGCACATTACCGGCGGAGTATTTAGAGTGTGTATCTGTTTAGATTATATTTGGACCCAATAGAAGAGTAAACACACGACTTCCGACGACCCTGTGTCGCCAAAGATATTTTCTCTGCACAAAACATAAAGCTGGAATTGCCAGATTTGAACAGCCTGAACAACAAATCAAAAATCTCTCTTCTGTTGTTGACTTCATAGACTTTTGTTTCAGATTGTTGCCAAACGAACATCCTTAAACTCTACCAAAGAAGCTCTCTTCCTGGTTATTTGTGGCCCACGGACTTTAAATAAATGTACCCCCACCACCAGAGGCGATTATCGCCCCAGGGCATGAAACTAGACAAGGTGGTTTCCAGCGTCTAGTTGCTGGTGCCAAACCGCCTCGCTAGGTGCCCCGTTTTGTTGCAACAGGTCGCTCCTGCTGCAATTCTCACTTTCTTCTCTCAAGCTGCAAAACTTTCCACTAACCATAAAGAGATAGAAGACGATTATCCATCCCCAGCCACCTTCCGGGGGATCCACCAGTTTCCGACTTTGGGCTCCGTTTGGTCTCGACATGGTAAGGTTTCTTGCTTTGATTTTGTTTCGGTTACCTCCCGGGGTCGCCGTTTCCACTGCCTCTCTAATCCCGTGCACCTCCCGCCTCTCCCTCTCTGGGTTGTCTCCAAGCATTGCGTGCTGCCTTTTACCAAGTCACACGGACACAACCTACCCCTAGCGGCCGGGGTTGACAAGTTCAATTCAAACTATCTGGCTTTGCTGAGCACCAGAGCGTTGCGGGACAAGGCTCACTTTGGAAGTCAGAGCGAATAAAAATGACTCCCAAACTCACCCGTGGGAAGAGACTGGGAGAAACATCACATATGATTATATGAATGGGCAATATAGTTAGAGAAGACAGAGTGCTGGAGTAACTCAGCAGGTCAGGCAGAATCTCGAGAGAAGTAGAAACTAAGAACTGCAGATACTGGTTTATGCCAAAGATAGACAAAAAAAGAATGGAGTGACTCAGTAGGTCAGGCAGTTTCTATGGGGAACATGAATAGGTGATGTTTCGGGTAGACACACTTCTTCAGACTCTGAAGTCCGAAGAAGGGTCTCTGAAGTCTGAAGAAGTATCTTGACCCGAAACGTCACCCATCCATGTTCTCCAGAGATGATGCCTGACCTGCTCAATTACTCCAGCACTTTGTATCCTTTTGCGTAAACCAACGTCTGCAATTCCTAGAAAGGTCTCTGCAATAAAGTTAGTGAATGCTCAAATTACCCGGAGAGTGAAACAGTCATGAAGTCGCATAGCACGAAAACAGGCCATTTGACCCTCATCACCATGCTAACCAGTGGACACCCACCTGTATTGATCCCACCTTCCATCACTTGGCCCACAAACTTCTATACCTGGGCAATTTAAATTGTGTGTCTAACATGTCTTAAATTTTGAAGATGGACACAAAATGCTGGAGTAACTCAGCGAGACAGGCAGCATCTCTGGATGGAAGGAATGGGTGACGTTTTGGGTCGAGACCCTTCTTAAACGCTGACAGCATCTCAATCAGCAGCTTCCACCACATTCACCAGCAGTTCCAGGTACTCACCTTGAGCGATAAAGATCTCCTTCAGATCCCCTCTTCTTTTAAATTAATGCAAAAAAACAAAACCATAGGGACTAAATAAAGATATTTCTCAAAAATATATATTTAGGAACTGCCACTAAATACTGGGATGGCATCACAGATCAACACCATCCCAGAATGTATTGGCAATTCCTAAGCATCTTTATTGAACCATGTTTTGCCATCCAACTGGTAAAAGCACTCCCCAAGGAGCTGTTAAGTTGGAACATAGAAACATAGAAAAATAGGTGCAAGAGAAAGCCATTCGGCCCTTCGAGCCATTCAATATGATCATGGCTGATCATCCAAAATTAGTACCCCATTCCTGCTTTTTCCCCATATCCCTTGATTCCTTTAGCCCTAAGACCTAGATCTAACTCTCTCTTGATAGGAAATCGCAACACAAGTAAACCTTATGGCCACCAAACCTGTTTCACCATTCAGTAAGATTATGGTCAGACTAATCTTAGAATTAGCTGTACACTCCCACCAGCTCTCTGATGCCCTTGAATCTTCCATAGACCAAAAATATGTTTCCCTTCACCAGGAATATATCCAGTGATTCAGCTTTCCCAGCATCTGGGGTAAAAAATGTCAAAGATTCGCAAGAAATTCCTCTGCATCCCTATTTTAATGGACAATCCCTTATTCAGGAACCCAGTTCTTGATTTCCACGAGATGCTGCCTGAACTGCTGCGCTGCTTCAGTTTTTAGTGTCTAAATAGGTCATTTTCAGATTACAAGCTATTGGGGTGTCATTGTGATCAGTGCAAGGGACTTTAGTGTTGGGAATCTATGAAGCTTTGGACAATAACAACATATTGTAACTATCACAGTCATTATGATTCCAGACAAAGGACATTTGTTCCAAGGGACTTTAGAGTTGGGAGTTCCAGGTTTTAAACCCAACAGCAATGAAGAAATGTCTACATATTTCTAAATCAGAATAATATGTTTGCAGGTGAAGTGCCTCAAATGCACCAGCTGCATGTTATTCTACAAGGTAGAACTTATAGTTTAGGAAAGTTTTAATTTATTTTAGTTTAATTTAGTTTAGTTTAGTTATACAGCATGGAAACAGAACCGTGATGCCTATCTATGCACATCTCATTCATTGATGCCATTTGACTTCTATCTTCAGGTTTATCCTTATGTTGGGTCAACCACCATCTACTGCAAACACAATTAGGCTTTGTCCAACAGGAATTAGTCAGTTTGGTCAGGGATGATGTATATTTCAAACAAAAGACCCCAATTAACGGGGCAGCAGGGTGGCACAGAGGTAGAGTTGCTGCCTCACAGCGCCAGAGACCTGGGTTTGATCCTGATACGGATGCTGTCTGTATGGAGTGTGTACGCTCTCCCTGTGACCATGTGGGTTTTCTCTGGGTGCTCCGGTTTCCTCCCACGTTCCAAAGACATACAGGTTTGTAGGTTAATTGGCTTTGGGGGAAAAATTGTAAATTGTTCCTAGTGGGTAGGATAGTGCCAGTGTGTGGGGTGACTGTTGATCAGCAGGGACACGATGGGCTGAAGGGCCAGTTTCTGCACTGTATCTCTAAAGTAAAGTCAACTGAATAGACTCGGAGAACTATTTTCAAATGGTGTTCTGTTTAGTATTATCATAATTACATTAAAAAATGATATGATTACAGTAACACAATAATTATTCCTCTCGAATCTTTTTTGTACAGTGCTCCAAGGATATTTATTTCTACCTCGTACTGAAAATTACGATTGAGAAACGGATAATGTTAGGAAGTATTCTGCACAGTCAACTTTGTTGCATTGAATTCTTTGCTCGATCTTGCTAAGTTCACCATATTCAATCAAAAACTACCAATGGATCTAGTAAATGATAAATAATAAGAACAACATTATATCATTAGCAGCTGGACTGCACAGGGCATTTCACTCACTTCATGTCAGTATTTAGGTGTAAAATGCTATCAGTTTAAGTGAAAAGCTAGACAAGGCAACTAAGGTAGACAAAAATGCTGGAGAAACTCAGCGGGTGCAGCAGCATCTATGGAGCGAAGGAAATAGGCAACGTTTCGGCCCGAAACGTTGCCTATTTCCTTCGCTCCATAGATGCTGCTGCACCCGCTGAGTTTCTCCAGCAGTTTTGTCTACCTTCGATTTTCCAGCATCTGCAGTTCCTTCTTAAAGGCAAATAACTAATCTGACGAGTGCATTTAATTTAGTTTTAGTTTAGAAATACAGGGTGGAAACATGCTTTTTGGCCCACCGAGTCCATGCCAACTGTCAATCACCCGTACACTAGTTCTATTCTACACACTAGGGGCAATTTACAGAAGCCAATTAAATTACAAACCTGCGCGTCTTTGGAATGTGGGAGGAAACCGGAGTACCCCGAGGAAAACGTTCTCAGGGAGAACACACAAACTCCGTCCAGGCAGCACCCGTAGTCAGCATCGAACCCGGGTCTCTGGCACTGTAAGGCAGCATCTCTACTGCTGCGCCATTGTGCCACCATTGGTAAGATCAATATTCTTCCCCCTTGTTCTATCTAGTATACTTGATTGTATTTATGTACGGTATATCTAATTTGTTGCAAAATATAATGATCCACTGGTTTACCTTCAGCTTGTGGGGGATGGCATGAGGGGGAATTTTCTGATGGGCAACACAAAAAGAAATATACTTGTTGCATTCCTTTCAAAATAATTCAGCATGTTATTGTTGATGTGATTACCTTCAGAACTGACGGTGGGCTCTTCAACTTTAACAGGTTGAAGGCCAAGAGCAAAGTCAGTAACACCGCCATCATGGTGCTTCAGTACGCAGACAACTGTGCCGTTGCAGCACACTCTGCAGAAGACCTCCAGGGCATCCTGAATACCTTTATCAAGAAGGCCCAGGTCCTACATCAACCTCCACCCAACCAGCCGTCTACCCAGCCCACTATAAAAGTGGACGACACCACTCTTGGAAACGTTGATCACTTCCCCAACCTTGGCAGCATTCTTTCCTCAAAAGCTGCCATTGACTCTGAGGTCGACCATCGGCTGAGTTGTGCCAGTGGAGCCTATGCCAGACTCAGGAAAAGAGTCTTTGAAGACCGAGACCTAAAGGCTCAAACAAAACTTCTGGTCTACAGAGCCGTTGTCCTCTCCACCCTGTTGTATGGAGCCGAGTCATGCACCTGAGAGCCCTGGAACAATACCAATAAAGATCCTTACGAAAGATTCTGAGGTTCAGCTGGGAGGACAAACGCACCAACATCAGCGTTTTGGAGGAAGCCAACATGACCAGCATCACCACCACAATAATGCAGCACCAACTTCGATGGACTGGCCATGTCATCCGCATGTCCAACGCACGTCTATCTAAACAAATCCTGTTCTCTCAATTGAAGGAAGGTCGGCGAGCCCCCGGCGAGCCAAAGAAACGCTTCAAGGACATCATCAAGAACAGTTTGAAGAAATTCCACATCACATCGAGCAACTGGGAGCACGTTGTACTGGACAGGCACTCCTGGAGGAAATCCATGCAGGAAGGAGTTGCACGTCATGAAACGGAACTACGCCATGTCGCAGAGACAAAGCGACAGCACCGTAAGGAGAGAGAGAAGGGGGCTCGACGACTACCAGCCACCGCCAGTCTCCACTGCCCACGTTGCACCAAGGTTGCGGATCGGCCTCTGCAGACATCTGCAGACTCAGAAGTAGACGACCCTATAGAGAGGAGAGGACAGTCATACTCGTTTCGAGGGACCGCTGATGATGACTGATGGCAAAACAACTCATCTTAAAAATGTATACATTGTGATTTGTACAAATCATATCTACCTGTGCTGCTGAGCACAATCATTAACATTGATATTTCATAAATTAAAATAAATTAATATGTTATAAACTGGCATTAAAATTGGGATTTTTCGCTTTTTGGGGATTAGGCATAAAAGGACATGCAAGGGAGAGCTATGATGTTATTGAAAAACATATTAGATTTATGAAGACGATTCAGCAACAGACTGGTTTGATTAACAGGCCAGAGGTCTGGGCTATTGATTGAGAGATACGAGTTCAAATGGCAGGTGGGAAATTTAAATTCATGTAATTAAATAAATCCTGAATCAAAACAAAAGACACATCATGGTATTGGTAGTCATGGATCTAATAGATTGTTGTTAAAAACCCATTATGTTTGCTAATATCATTCATGAAATGAAATCTTCCATCCTAACCAGGTCTGGCCTATATATAACTCCAGAATGACCAATTCCATTAATTCTTAACTGCCTCCTCAGTTCAGAAGCAATTGGGGACGAACAATAAGCTGCAGGTTATCTCCACATTCCAAAGATGAATACATTTTAAATGGGGAGAAATCCTGTTTCTTATGTTTCACATTAGACTGGGCAGAACAGTCTAGATAATGTCACATGACCCTGATGTTTGTAGAATGAAAACAATTCCAAGATTCCTTCCCTAAGATTCTATACACAAAGGACTGTATTTGGGTTCAAAGACTATCTTTCCGAGAAGCTCGTTACAAGGTCACACTTGTTTTTCCCTCTCTCGTAAACAGTGAACCAACCGCTGGTAACCTTGTGTTCTGACCACAGAAGTGGCCATAAATCAGCACACGCTAGCAGGCCAGCTCAGAGGCAATTCTCCTTCTTCCTTGGCAGTCTCTTGGGAGATGAAGACCACTGAACCTACGGCATCTTGCTCGGCCAGGCCGACCCCTTCGATCCAGAGCTGCCAGCAGGGACGGAAAACCCGGGGGGGCCAGAGGGGACACGTCCCTTTTGATAGCGAGTTCTGCTCTTGGCTGCCAGGACACCTGGCCTTAAAGTGAGAAAATCTGAAATTACATCCAGATTCAGGGTCAGTTTCTTGCCAGCTGTAATCAGGCAACTGAATGGTCCTCTCATCAGCTTAGTGGCGTCCTGACCTCCCATCTACCTCATCGGAGACCTTTGAACTATCTTTAATTGGACTTTACCTTGCACTAAATGTTGTGCCCTTTTTCCTTTATATGTACACTGGTATCTGTATACATGGTTGTAATCATGTTTGGTTTTAGTTTAGTTTAGTTTAGTTTAGAGATACAGCGTGGAAACAGGCCCATTCGCCCACCGAGTCCGCGCCGACCAGTGATCCCCGCAATGTAACAATTTACAATTTTACCAAAGCAGTTTATAAAATATTAATTTATTTTAATTTATAAAATATCAATGTTAATGATTGTGCTCAGCAGCACAGGTAGACAGCTGCAGGTGACCAAAGCAGTAAACTTACAAGCCTGTACATGTTCGGAGTGTGGGAAGAAACCAGAACTCCCGGAGAAAACCCACGCAGGTCATGGGGAGAACGTACAAACTCCATACAGACAGCACCCATAATCAGGGTTGAACCTGGGTCTCTGGCGTTGTAAGGCTGCAACTTTACCGTGCCAACCAACTTTCTTTGACTGGATAGCACACACTAAAAGCATCTTACTGTATCGCAAAACATGTGACAATAATAAACCAAGCTAAATTAAAATGATCTCCTTGGGCTAAGATTGGACTTTTCATAGACTTGGAAGTTGCAAGACAATGCTGGAACTTAGTGACTATCTGCGTGCTGTTCCAGATGATGATCTCTTGTACTTGTGTATGTTATGGTTTGACTGGTTAGCATGCAAAACAATCTTGTCACTATATCTCTGTACACGCGACACAGGGTGGGTGTATTGAACAAGCTGCCAGAGGAGGTAGTTGAGGCTGGGACTATCCCATTATTTAAGAAAGTTACATGGTACATGGATAGGACATGTTTGGAGGGATATGGACCAAGTGCAGGCAAATGGGACTAGTGTAGCTGGGACATTGTTGGCCAGTAGGGGCGAGTTAGGCCGAAGGGCCTGTTTCCACACTGTATCACTCTATGATTCTACTAATCAACTAAATTAAACTGAATAAAAAATGTCATCCACTCCAGCTTTGTGGGTTCTAAGGTAGCTAATGAGGCCAATGTGGGAACAGCAAACTCTTCTGTTGATGGGGTAGACGATGTTTGATGGGGTGGATGAAGGGGCACAAACTGGCCCTTTGGCCTATCACACTATTTCTATGTTATCTCACGTTTGCATCAACTCCCTGCACAATAGGGATAATTTACAGTAGTCAGTTAACCTACAAACCCACATGTCTTTAGAATGTGCGAGGAAGCCAGAGCACCTGGAGGAAACCCACTTGGTCACATGGAGAAAGTGCAAACCAAAGATCCTATAGTGGAGCAAGAGAGCCCACTCGACGAAAGAGCCGTAATAGGGTCATGGGTAATCTTCAGCACCATTTCAGTAACCGGCTCCCGTCTCCACCTTCAGCACCATTTCAGTAACCGGCTACCGTCTCCACCTTCAGCACCATTTCAGTAACCGGCTACCGTCTCCGCTCTAGTATCTTTGGGTCATGGCGTCTTCATAAACAAATCATCTTTTTGTTTCTCAGCTGCAGGTGATCATTTTGATATTCCTGCCTAGTCCTCCTCCTTAACTTTGAACATACAAAATATTGCCATTAGGAAATCCTGCACCCACTCAAGTTATCCTCCCCCTTCCCCTTCCCTCCGACACGGACATGGAGCGATCCATGGCCCCATTATTTTTGTTAAATATCTATTTCCTTCGTGTGCTTTTTAAAAATTTCCCCCTTACCATTTCCGTACTTTTTCGATAGCTGCCATGACCCGTTTGATGTCATCCTTCGCCCTGCTCCTGGTCTCGGCCCGCACCGACCTGCCGGACATGCTGTGTGTGTGTGTGTGTGTGTTTGTTTGGTGTGTGTGTGTGTTTGTTTGGCGGAGTCTGAGGGGAGAAGCGCCGGCACCAAGAGCGAGCAAACGCGCGGACAGACGGACGAAAGCAACGATCAGAGAGCGGAATAGGTGACATTTCAGGTCGAGACCCTTCTTCAGACTGATAGTCAAGGGAAAGGGAAACAGGAGATATAGGCATATCTTCTATTCATTTGTCCTTAGTACCGTCTATATCTCATGTTTCTCTTTCCCCTGACTCGGTCTGAAGAAGGGTCTCGACCCGAAATGTCATCTATTCCGCTCTATGATCGGTGCTTTCGTCCGTCTGTCCGCTCGTTCACTCGCCCTTGGATTAACTAGCACAGGATAAAGCTGCAAATTCACGCACAGGATGTGTTTGCGAGAGGGAGAGAGAGAGAGATCTCCTGACACTTGCCCATCCCTGTTTATTCCCCCTTCCCAGGAATGTTGCATTTATTTTGTAGGTCAAACACAGCTTTCTAAAAACTAAGTGCCTGAACAAGGGTCTCGGCCCGAAACGCCACCCATTCCTTCTCTCCAGAGATGCTGCCTGTCCTGCTGAGTTACTCCAGTATTTTGAGACTACCTTCTTTCTAAAAACAAACCCTGGACCCGCAATGTTTTAAAACACACAAAAAAAAAGATTACGTATTTTGCAGCATTCGGGGAAATAAAAGTGTTTATTTTTGTAGAAAAGGAGGGAGGAGGGTGAAATCGCTCAGTAATGGGTCATGGCAGCTATCGAAAAAGTTGACCCAAAATATCACCTATTCCTTCTCTCCAGAGATGCTGCCTGATCTGCTGAGTTACTCCAGCCTTTTGTGTCTGTCTTCGGTTTAAACCAAAGATCCTATAGCAGTTTTCTTCAGTTTAACCCAAAGATTCTCCGTTATAGGATCTTTGGTTTAAACCAGCATCTGCAGTTCCTCCCTGCACAAGGTATGTCCCATTTTAACTGAATACATAACTGAAGTCGGGTCGGGTCAAAGACAGGGTTGGGTTACTGAAATGCCGGAAGTTACGCTCCATTGCGTACTACAGGTCAGTCCATTGGATTTTTCAGGAATGGTCTATCTTGCTCTGCTATAGGATCGTTGGTGCAAACTCCACACAGACAGCACCCGAGGTCAGGATCGAACCTGAATCTCTGGCGCTGTGAGGCAGCAAACTCTACCGCTGCGCCATTGTGCTGGTGATTTCAGTCAATTGTCAGTAACTAGGGCTTCAATATGTAGTTAGTTTGCTTAGAAAATGACACTGAAGGTCTATGTATCCTTGTTGTGAATGTGGTAGGTTTTACCAAGATAGAAGAGGCAGTAAGCTGCTTTAAGTTTGACGTTGGGTCTGACCTTCTCATCCCAATCCAATTTGCAGAAAATTCCAGTATTAATTTGGTTTGTCCTCTCACTGTGGTAGTTGAGATAAGAATCATAAAGAAAACATGAGTGCAAACACCTTCTCACCACTTGAAGTAACTATCCATTCTACAACAGCGCACGCCTACATCCTAACCTCATCACCTTCAGCTTTATCTGAATGTCAAATCTAAGATTAGACCTAAGTGCAAGTGATGTTACGTGATTGTACAATGTGGACTCTTGCCTATCACATGTCCACATTCAGACGTAGCTTTCAGACTATTAATAACTGGAGCAGATTTCCGATAACCAAAAGAATATTCACACTCACCTTTGTGTCTTCATTGTTAAAGCTGAACGCCGCAGGATCTATAAAAATAATGGCCAAACCTATCTTTATATCTTCAGAAAAAACATCTCCCAACCCATTAACTAACAGATGAATTTGGGGGTCTGACAGGTGGAAACTTCAGAGCACAGTGCAGTGAATCGCACTGAAATGTCAATTCTAATTAACCTTGCTGAGTGACAAATGGAAGATTAGAAAATTCCTTTCTTAATTTGATAACATTTTACATTGTTGCTCTAAGAATTTAATAAATATTTGACTGATACAAAATAAGATGACTTTGCATTCTGCCACCTTGAATCAAGACTGACTGCTGTGGTGTATATTTATTGGATTTCAATATTTCATATTAATATTACTAAAAACCATAACATAGAACATAACAGTGCAGGAATGGGCCCTTCGCCTCACGATGTTTGTGCTGAACATGATGCCACATCAAACTGATCGCATCTACATGATCCATATCCCTCTATTCCCTGCCCTCCCATGTGCCGATCCCAAAGTCTCTTGAATGGCACTATTGTATCTGCCTCCACCACCACCTCCGGCAATGTGTTCCAGGCCGCTACCACTCTTGTAAATAAGAACAACTTACCCTACACATTTACATGAAACCTTGCCCATCTCACTTCATAACTATGCCCTCTAGTGTTGGACATTTCCACCCTGGAAAAATGTCTACCCTATCTACGCCTCTCATCATTTCATTCATGCACTTCTATCGTTTCCCCTCAACCTCCGATATTCCAGAGAAAATAATCTAAGTCTATCCAACCTCTCCCTGTAGCCGAACCTCAAATCCAGGCACCTGATCTGCACCCTCTCCAAAACCTAGTTTAGTTTAGTTTATTATTGTCATGTGTACCACAGTACCGTGAAAAGCTTTTTTGTTGCGTGCTATCCAGTCAGCAAAAAGACCAGGGTACACAAAAATGCTGGAGAAACTCAGCGGGTGCAGCAGCATCTATGGAGCGAAGGAAATAGGTAATAGCCAAAAGACTATATGTGATCACAATCAAGCTATCCACAGTGTACAGATACAGGGTACAGGGTAAAGGGTATCCTTTACTTTAGTGCAAGATGCACTCCAGTAAAATCCGATTAAAGATGTAGAAGTATAGTCTGATTAAAGAGAGTCTTCACAACTTTCCTGTAATGAGGCAACCAGAACTGCCCGCAATACTCCAAATGTGATCTAACCAAAGTCCTATGGAAGTACATCTAAAGTTAAAGTAACTTAGCCTGATCAATAACAATCTCCAGTACCCCTAACTAACTCAGATGTTCAAAGTGCAGCATAAATGACCCACACCCTCTCTGCTTTGGTATCCCAGTGAATAAATCCTTAGTAAGTCAGAAGAATGGCCCTGACCCAAGATGTCAAGAGAGTTTTATTGTCATGTGTCCGATATGTCAAGAGAGTTTTATTGTCATGTGTCCCAGACATATCTTACTTGCTGCAGCACTACCCCCTAGTCCCATACCCCTGCGTTCAGACCACGGTGAAATGAGTGTGGGTCTTTTGTCCATTCCCTCCACAGATGCTGCCTGACCCAGTGTGTTCCTCCAGCACTTTGTGTTTTTTGCTCCTTGTACACCAATGTCACGTTAGTACTTCTTATTTTCTGTGTTGTCCATTTAAAATGTTACACAAGTCCATGTCATAGGAACAGAATTAAATCAAATCAACTCCCCGCCTCCCCCTCCATCCCATTCTCCTGCCTTCACTTTGACGGGTAAATGACTCACTTCAATCCACAGAAAAACAGTGTCCTGAGCTGCCAGCCTGTGCAAGTGAAAAATGATGTTTTAAATTTTGTTTAACCACAGACACTCATCCTTGGGCAATTGAGGGGCTTATCACGAGAAAGTACACATTTACAATAATATTACTTGAATGAATATTACACTCAAACTGACCCTGGCAAGCTTCTGTACAGCGCCAGAGACCCGGGTTCAAATTCTGTACGAAGTTTGTAGTCCCCATGTCCCCGTTGTTTTTCCGAGATTTTCGGTTTCCTCCCATACTCCGAAGACTGTCAGGTTTGTAGGTTAATTGGGTGTGTGTGTGTGAGTGTGAGTGTGAGTGTGTGTGTGTGTGTGTGTGTGTGTGATCGATCGCTGGTCAGTGTGGACTCGGTGGGCCGATGGGTCTGTTTCTGCACTGTCTCTAAACTCAAGTGCATTCATATTTGATAGATAAGTTACATCAGTGTTTTTCACGTGTCCAACTAGATTTCTTCTCCGTTTGTTTTGTCTCCCCCTTCCCCAACCTGTTTCCATCATGCGCTCCCCCCCACCCCCAAACCCCCCTGCATCAGGTTCCACCTTTAACCCACCTGCCTCTTTCCCGCCCCTAAACTGACGTTTTCTTTTCCCATTTTAGTCCTGATGCAGGGTCTAAATTTTAAAAAAATCTACATTTTGGCACTACAGTTGCTGCTTGACCTATTGAGTTTTTCCTGACTTTGCTAACAAAATGAGGAACATGCTGCCAGAGGGGGTAGTTGAGTTACAGTAGGTACTATAACCATATTTAACACACATTTAGACAGATCCTCTGATTTACATATAATCTCTCAATTTTTGGCTGAACATCCCCTAGTCCCATACACCTGCGTTCAGATAATTATGATGAAAAACTGCCTCCAACCTTCTGGAAGCTCATTCCACACAGCCACCTTCTCTGAGTAACGATTTTCCCCCTCATGTTAACTCCCTAAATGATGTCCCTTAATTCTCAAGTCATGTGCCCCGTGTTTTGAATCGTCCCTACTCTCCAACCTCCGTGTCTTTTCCACCCCCGTCTCCATGCTTCATTTCCAGTTGTACACCATAGTCCCAAAATTGGCCTCACCAATGCCATGTTGTTACAATATCCACGTCAACTATCCCTTACATAAAGACCTCCAAGTCCCCCCTTCTATTCTGAGCCTTTACTTAGTTGCTGATACAGGCAACATTCTAGTAAATCTCCTCTGTACTTCTTTTGTTGACATCCAGATAATTAGGCGATCAAATTGTACACCAGTCTCAATTTTGTCTTAACATACATCCCAACTTCTATTGAGCCTTTACAGCCGATACAGGCCTTTTCGTTCTTTTGTTCCAGATTTCATCATCCACAGTCTCTTTTGTCTTCATTAATTACCTGCTGTTTTGTAGCCCTTGTTCTTATTAAAACATTGCATGCTTTTTAGTGTATTTTACATGATTGCAAAACATGCCTTGGGATTAATGGCAACAGACAAATGAACAATCAAAATGTTCAATTAATTTAAGAGAAAAGTCATTAATGGCAAAAAATAATGATCCCATCCTAGTTACACAGTTGTCTGTAACATGGCCTGCTCCTAATAACATTCAAACTGGATGCTGAAGTCCGATTTATGCACTTTATTTTACAATGAATAAAAATAACAAAGTGTCAAACTTTGTTAACCAGTAACAAAGATGCAAGATGCATTGACAGTAATAAATGCTAAGGAAAAAAAATCTAAAAACAATGTCAAAATAATGCATTGCAAAAATAATAGTAATAAACTGCTGGAAGTTACACAATGAATCACAAAGTACTTGTGCAGAGAGAAACAGAGATAATATTTCAAATGTGCGATCTTATGTCTGAAGAAGGGTCTCACCCCAAAACCCATGTCCAGGGATGCTGCCTGTCCCACTGAGTTACTCCAGCTTTTTGTGTCTATCTTTGATCTTATATCAGAGTTGAAAGGTACTAGAGCATTAGTATTTTATTCATAGAGGCAAATAACAGCAAACAGACCCTTCGGCCCAACTCGTTCATGCTGACCAAGATGTCCCTTTTATCCTTGTCCCATTTGCATTTGGCCCATATACAGGACCTCTGAATCTTGGAAACACAAGGAAGTGCAGACACTGGTTTACAAAACAAGGTATAATATGCTGGAGTAACACAGCGGGTCAGGCATCATCTCTGAAGAACATAGATGTTCCATGTTTCTCCAGAGATACTGCCTGGCCCGCTAAGTTACTCCAGTACTTTGTGTCCTTCTAAACCTTTCCCATTCATGTACTTGTCCATGTATCTGTTAAAGTACCTGTAATAGTACCTGTTTCAATTACCTCCTCTGGCAGCTTGTCCGTTAAAATTGGGTGTGGGAGGGCACTTTTATCCAGATTTCACCTCATTTCACCCATAGCCTCACTCCTCCCTGCCCCTTCCTCAGCTAAATTTGCCTATAACTTCTCTAAACCCATCTCACCATTTGTTTCTACATTGGTGCGATTAACACCCTATTTTGACTCCCATCATGGTTCCTTCTATCACGCAGTCACTCCTACTTTCTACCAGATCCTTTGTGCCTCCTTTGACCATTTGCCACCCACCCCCTAACAAAAGTAAAATCCCCTTTCCCTAACTTTAAAAACAATGTCCATCTTCTACATTCTTCACTTCTGACCATGTAATCAACCTGAAGAATGGTTGTTTCTCTCTTCACATATGCTGCCTGACATGCAGAGTGTTTTTCCAGCAGTTTATAGTTGTAGAAATTACTCTACTTGGAGCCACGTGTAACTAATGCAAAAGAAAAGAAAAATAAATGATAGCCTTGTTTGCCATGTTAAATGGAAAACAATGTGAAAGCAGGGTTACGGTGACATGCTATTTTTCACTTACGTAATCTCGCTGACAAAATCTGTGATTAATTCATGGTCGTATACATATCAGTCAACTAGTTTTGTGTGGTTATTGTGCAGCTTAGGCATTCATTTTGTACCCAAAGCATTCATTCAGAACATTCATTGCTGCATTCAAAACACACCAGAATCACATATATCCAAGAGGAATGAGCTTTCTTTCAAAGCTAACTCATATATTGTTGATTGGATCCATGTTCTCTGTGAAGTTCATTTGATTTTGTAACAGGTAGCCTGCAAAATTCATCTGTTTCACACTCTGGTCCAAGACATCCAGATAATGGGAAACCTCCTTCAATTCTTTGTTCATTTTCCCTGAAAGGATTAATTAAAAAATAATAATAATCGGAACCCGAGGGGTAGCATTGTTTACATTAATTGCCTGTGGGTGCATGGAATGAGCTGCCAGAGGAGGTAGTTGAGGCAGAACTATCATAACATTTAAGAAACATTTGGACAGGTGCATGGATAGGACAGGTTTAGAGGGATATATGGGTGGTGGACCTGAAGTAGTTTGAGAAAATAAGATGCTAATAATATAGTACAACATTAGATTGGGAAGAGAATTCCCATGCTTAAGAGTACCCCCAAATGTCTCAATTCCATCAATGATGACTACACATTCAATCATCCAGGCTCACTTTCCTAAATCTTTACATGTCCCTCTCTCTTTTCTCATTTATCATAGTCCTTAGTCAATTGATCCATTTCCCCATAAATCATAAGGAACAGGTGCAGAAATAGCCCAGCGGGGGGATCAGTAAGTTCAAGACAGATCTAATCTTAGACTCAAATTTCCAAACCTATTCTCAAAATGCTTCACTACTGTCCATAATCTATCTCCGCCTTGAATATAATCAGTGACACAGCGTCCCCAGCTCTCTGGAGCAGTGGATTCTAAAGATTTATGAGCCTTCAGGAGAATAAGTTCCTCCAGTGATTAATTATTCCAGAACAATAGGAACACACTAACATAAACACAGGAGCAAAGTAGGCTCAATCTGCTCTGCCTTTCAACAAAATCATCATTGATCTAATATTTGGTTCAACTTTAGTTCCATTCTCGTTTGTCCTAATATTTGAATTTGTCAATGGTGTCAAATATACCTCTCCATACACCCCACTTCAGAACCAGTTTTGCATTGGCCCATGTTACCTGAATTAAAGTTAAATCTTCGGCTACACGTGATAAGACACTAAGTGCTGGAGTAACTTTGCGGGCTGTGTCCAGTTTTTTAGTTTACAGATACAGCGAGTCACAGAGACTGGCGCACTGAGTCTGCGCCGACCAGTGATCACCACATATACCAGCAATATCCTCCACACACTAGCGACAATTTACGATATTTTATTGTAGCCAATTATTGTACCTACAAACCTGTAAGTCTTTGCAATTTAGTTTCGTTTAGAGATACAGTGCAGAACCAGGTCCTTCGACCCACTGAGTCTGCACCGACCAGTGATCCCCACACATTAACATTAGCCTACACACAATAGGGACAATTTACATTTATAGGGTGATTTCACCAAAGGTCAAATGAGCGTAGATCCCCCCTCACGTGACCGAAAATCTTAACTGGAGGACATATCTCACTTCGGTACATGTCAGCGAATGGGGAAACACGCACTTTCCCACCCGTTAAAAACATGGAAAACGGCCGATTTTTGAGCTGAAATTTTCTGTGCTAGTCGGGGTGACCGTGAAGCACAGCGACCTAAATTTTCAGGCAAAAAAAAAAGATAGAAAGTGAGGTAATTACAAGAGGGAACTGAAGGTAGAAAGCGGCGGAAGTGAACAGCCGACATTTGCCGTGGAGATTTAAAGATCCAAAATATCGGGAATTATCGCGTTTGCTCGCTGAATTTCATCAAAAGTAAGGCATTATTGACTTACTTTTGATGAAATTCAGCGAGCAAACGCGATAATTCCCGATATACCAAGCCAATTAACTTACAAACATGTACGTCTTTGGAATGCGGGAAGAAACCAAAGATCTTGGAGAAAACATATGCAGGTCATGAGGAAAACGTACAAACTCTGTACAGACAGCACCCGTAGTCGGGATCAAACCCTGATCTCTGGCACTGTAAGGCTGGTGAATCTGTGGAATTAATTGCCGCAGACGGCTGTGGAGGACAAGTCAATGGATATTTTTAAGGTGCTGATTGATACAGTAGATTCTTGATTAATACAGAAGTCATGGGTCATGGGGAGAAGGCAGAAGAATAGGGTGGAGAGAGAAAGATTGAAAGACGATGGGCTGAATGGCCTAAATCGGCTCCTACAACTTTTGACCTACTAATGAAATTAAATGATTTGAGAGTTCAAACGTACCTGAGTAGTAAACCGTGAGCAGGCCTATGGTGATGCTGACCAGCATGAGCAGAAGTACTACAGCATAGAAAACATTATTTCGACAGGTTGGCTGGCAACAGGTGCAGCTGCATTCACACCGATCTTGAGGCACGTGAGATGGATCCAGCGCATGAGTTAATGTTGCCTGGCCCTGCCCTTGCTCCAGTAACGGAGCAGTCGCCAGTCCGTTCGCAGACCTTTCCCGACCTGTAAAGTTGGCTGAAGGCCTCGTCTGGCTGCGATCTGCAAAGTGAGCATTGCAACAGTGTTTGTGGGCTGCAATCATCTTTAGAAAGCTGCAAAAACTTTCTGAAGACAGGTTGCCTGTCAGTTGAGATGCTTGCTAATTTAAAAAAAAATTATACTTATAAAGGGAATATTTATATATTGTATGTGTAGCCAGGTGGTAAAGAGGATGTTGATCACCATGTGTCAGAGGAACCAACTACAGTCATGAAAGGACTTAAACTGCTGGAGTAACTCAGCAGGTCAGGCAGCATCTCTGGAGGACATAGATAAGTATGTTTCAGGTCGAGACCCATTGTCAGACTGAACCTTGACTAACAATGCTGCCAAAGCAAATTATTCTTCCCTCAGAGATTATCCTTCCCTCAGAGGTTACAGAGGTCAAAGCACTGCACACCTCTCTAAGTGTGACCTCAACAAAACCCTGTACAAATGCAACAACCCTTCCCAACACGTGTTTTGCAATCCTTTTGTAAATGGAAGCTAGCCTGCCACTTGCCTTCCTAAATCCTTGCTGCAAACCACTTCACTGTGATTCATTCACAGCATCACCAAAATCCCTCCGAATACAGTTGCCATTGAATAATCTTGAAAACAAAACCTGCTGTTGCATTCTTCCTCAGGCCCGATTATATTTTTCTTCATCTATCATTTTCCTGCAGATTCACTTAACGTACTGATATCTCTTTGCAGCTTCTGTATGTCTCCCTAAAAGTTTAAGGTTTCTGTATCAATAAAAAAAATCTCCCCAAATCGATTGATGTTAGTTGCAGCCAAAAATACAGTATATTCATAAACTATGTCCCTCATCCCTGTTAAGAGGATAAAAGAGTTTCTCTTTTCCAGTTACGTCATTTGAGATGCTGGCAATTAGTAACTGGGTTTCAAAATCTATTCTGTTTGGCATTAATAAAACTAGACTAAACTAATTCCAGGATAACGGAAGCAAATCTGAGAGGAGTCGGGATGTCTAAATATCATGCAGGAAGGAACTGCAGATACTGGTTTAAACTGAATATAGACACAAAATGCTGGAGTAACTCAGCGGGACAGGCAGCATCTCTGGAAAGAAGGAATGGGTGACATTTCGTGTCGGGACCCTTCTTATCTAAATATCATATACTTTCAAATAAACAAGCTACTGGAGGATCAGACAACATCTGTGGAGGGAAATAGAGAGATGATGTTTTGAGTCCCCTGTAAAGCTTGGATTTTTTCTTTCCTTTTCATTTTAAGGATCTGGGCACCCCTGGGAAGACCAGCATTTACTTCTCATTCCTAATTGCTCTTGTGGAGATGGTGTCGAGTTAACATTCTGAACTGTTGGAATCCTTCTGGTGGAGGTGGTTCCTCAATACATGTGGGAAAAGAGTTCTTGGATTTAGACCCAAGAAACAATTGTGTTATTTTAAAAAGGCATAAATTAATGACATGTGAAAAATGTGATGTGCCTGTTCTCTGTTGCTCCAGCTGCCAATATCTTGCACAGATTCACGAGCATCCTTCCTTTTGTGCTCATTGTCATGTACGTAAAAACACATACAGCCTTTATATAGATATGATTTTCAATCTCCTCAGATCTTTGTTTGTCTGCTCCATTGCAGTGTACGTGATCAACATTTCAAGTGATTTCATTTATTGCTTTCACCAAAAGTATATTAGATGGTCAAAAATCTTCTCTGCTTTTCCCCAACTGGTGCAAGAACTTTTAAATCATCAGGCCCATGTTGCTATTCTCACTCTCTAGAACTACCTGTTCATTTTGTGACGATATAATGGGTGTTAATCCTCGACATAAATCCTGATTGTAGGATTGCATTAGATCCATCAAGCCACAGAATGTCAATGCTGTAGTTACCCAAGTCAGGCTTAGCGGCCTCCTGGTTGGAGTTGGTGCAATGCAAGTCATTAATGGACTCCACGGCATGGAGCTCAATCTCGTGCAGCTCACTATTGCTCTGCATTGAGGATCGGAATGAACTGGAAGGTGCCACTTTCAATATCTGCGTTAAAAACAACAACAAAACACCAGAGAGGAATTAGATTGCAGTGAAAGCTGATTAAACAGCAGAGAACCTTTTCAGGCTGTTAGCTTACGTGAATGAGGGCAGTGCCTGATCCGTAGAAAGGTGAGAGGCAGCTGTGTGCAGATTCGTATGAAGCAGCTGCTCACCTTGACACTTAGCTGGATAATTAATACCCATTTATTACGTCATTGAAAACATAATCTAAGGAAGTGCTCACCTCATACATTGTCAATAGATACACCAAGTCAAGCCAATTTAACTCAGGAACCCTGGTCAGTCGACCCACTGAAGTTAAATCCACATATTCCCCCTTCCCGCAGTGATATATTGTTCCATGCATTATTTCTGCCTCAGGCAAAACAAAAGATAGACACAAAAAGCTGGAGTAACTCAGTCGGACAGGCAGCATCTCTGGAGAGAAGGAATGGGTGACATTTTGGGTCGAGACCCTTCTTCAGACTGACGTCAGGGAGGAGGGAGATACATAGATAAGGAAGTATGAAGGTGTGAAAACAGGGCAAAGGGAATGGAGATCTGGGAAAATGTAGAATAGATCATTGTTAGCTAGGTGAAGTTAACAACAAAGCAAACAGAGATAAAATGTAGTTGGAGACAGTAAGACTGGTCGGACAACTGGGAAGAGGGAGGGAGGGAGAGAGAGAGGGAAAGCAAGGGTCACTTGAAGTTAGAGAAGTCAATGTTCATACTGCAGGGGTGTAAGCTGCCCAAGCAAAATATGAGCTGCTGTTCCTCCAATTTGCGCTGGGCCTCACTCTGACAATGGGGGAGGCCCAGGACAGAAAGGTCAGTGCGGGAATGGGAGGGGGAGTTAAAGTGTCCAGCAACCAGAAGATCAGGTAGGTTCATGCGGACTGAGCGGAAGTGTTCAGTGAAACGATCACCAAGCCATTGTCAGGGTGAAAACATAGACGTAGAACTAACAGTACAGGTAGTTACAATGTGCTGGAGTAACTCAGCGGGTCAGGCAGCATCTCTGGAGTAAAAGGATGGGTGACGTTTCACCTTTCGGAAAGAAAGCTGGAAGAGAGGAGGGAAGGAGAAAGCATGGCAGGTGGCAACTATTTCCAACAAAATTCGACAGGAAATGAAATGTCTTAGCTCAAAGTATATAAAAGGAGAAATTCATCGCAACAGAAATGTTGTGATGAAATAGGCCACCGTCAACAGAATACTTGATGATTTCATGAATGAAAATTGGATAGAAAGGCAAGATGGACAGCTGGGATCAAACGGATAAAATGTGTGAAATTTAACAGCAAAGGGTAATTGTATTGAATGGCCTGTCCAATGAGGTAATTTTTAGGTGCGATTCTATGATATAAAGAGTTTTCTCAGGCCGTGGCCAGTTCATAATCTCCTCACTTTCCAAGAAAAATGTGGAAGGATTTTATTCTTGACGTATCACTTTTGGAAACCGAGTCAAGCAATTATATGAAAATTAGAATGGGAGAATAAATAGTCAATAACAACTTACGTAATACATTTACTGGGGCAAAATATTTCAGGTTCTACACAGAAACACATCATTGACAATGAGCCAAAGTAGACATCAGCAGGCCTGTTTAAAACCCTGGTCAAAGAAGTTCTTTCACAAAGATATTAAGCACATTAAAAGATTGACCCACAGTAATAGTTAATCACATGATTATTTATGCATGGTGAGATTAAATACAGGGCTATTCATTCTTGGCCTTGAAGTTTTCACAGTATGTGTTAGCCCTCAGGACTTTATAGTTCTAAGTAAAAGGGTAGTCTTGCTGCAACAGAAAGAAGTTTAGTTTAGTTTAGAGATACATCATAAAAACAGGCCCTTCGGCCCATTGAGCTCATGCCCATCCTTGATCACGCATTCACACTTATTCTGCGTTTTCCCACATTCTCACCCACTCCCTACACACTAGAGGCAATTTTACAGAGGCCAATCAACCTACACACCTGCACATGTTTGGGAAGTGAGAGGAAACCGGAGAACCCAGAGGAAACCCGTGCCGTCACAGGAAGAACATGCAAACTCCATGCAGACAGCACTGAGGTCAGGATCAAACCCAGATCTCTGGCACAGCGAGGCAGCAATTCTACCAGTTGTGCCACTGTGCTGCCCTTTAATGAGCATGTTATATTTTAGAATAGGTTTATCTTTCTTCAGTTAATTTGCAGTTTGTTATACGGCAAGTATAAAATATAGAAAAATACAGGCATTTTGGTCCATGATATCTGTGTGCAAAAAAACGAATCCCATCTGCTGTGACATGGTCAGTATCATTCTAAACCCTGCCTGTTTCTAAACATTACCAACATATCCACTTTCACCACTTACCCTGGGCAACTCATACCAGGAACCTACCACTCACTGCATAAAAATGTAGTCTTGCAAATCTCCTTTTACCTTTCCCTCTCACAACTTAAACCTATGCCAGAGTGTCTGAAGAAGGGTTTAAACCTATGCCATTTTGTTTCCAGCTTTTCTGTGTAACCTTAAACCTATGCCATTTTGTTTAGGAAGGAACTGCAGATGCTGATTTAAACTGAAGATAGACACAGAATGGTGGAGTAAAGGGCCTGTCCCACTTGGCCGTCATTTATGCGACAGGCCAGTAGTGACTGTCGCACGCGTCTTCATGCGTCAGCACAGCCTTCTGGAGCGCGTGATGTCGAATACCCAGTTTATGATATTTATGGTGATTTTCTAAAATGTTCCAGTTTCTTGAGTGGTGCTAGCAATTGGAACACTGCAGGTGTAATGCCCCATTCAAAAAAAGAGGTGAATGAAAAGTAGCAAGCTGCCGACCAAATTAATCTGTAGGAAGGAACTGCAGATGCTGGTTTAGATTTAAGATAGACACAAAATGCAGGGGTAACTCAGCAGGACAGGCAGCATCTCTGGAGAGAAGGGATGGATGATGTTTCGGGTCGAGACTCTTCTTCAGTCTGAAGAAGGGTCTCGACCCGAAATGTCACCCATTGCTTCTCTCCAGAGATGCTGCCGGTCCCGCTGAGTTACTCCAGCATTTTGTATCACTTATCTGGTTTGCTCTTCCATTTCTACCAACTGCACCCCTTCTCATGTCATTTGTTCATCCAGCTGTAGGAGATACAACATTTGTCTTTTAAACCTCCTCCTTCCCCACAATCCAGGGACCCAAGAAGTCATTGCTAGTGAAGCATCAATTCACTTTTGCACTTTCTGGTTTAGTGTATTTTGGTGTTCGCCATGTCGTTTTCTCTACGAAACTGTGAAAATTTCTTAATCGCGCATGCACTTATATCCATGACGCGTAAAAGGTGGGCTGACTGCGTATGGGCGGCGCATGGTTACGCACAGTAACGTAATCATGCGTCACCACGCACTATAGGTACGAGGTCAGGACGTCAGCGTGCGACCGCAGTACGTCCGCGTGCAGCACGAAACCCTGGAGCGCCGCGCGATACCGCGCGCAACTCCACACTCCTCCACGCACCCATGTGCCCGTCCTGTGCTACCCACACGCTACCCGTGTGTCATAACACGACAACCACATTTTTGGAGGTCGCGCAAATGACGGCAAGTGGGACAGGCCCTTAACTCAGCAGGACAGGCAGCATCTCTGTAGAGAAGGAATGGGTGACGGTTTGTGTCAAAACCCTTCTTTAGACACAGTCTCAACTTCTCGACTCGAAACATCACCCATTCTTCTCCAGAGATGCTGCCTGCCCCGCTGAGTTGCTCCAGCACTTTGTGCCATTTTGTTTAGTTTAGTTTAAAGATACTGCGTGGAAACAGGCCCTTCAGCCACTTAGTCTGCACTGACCAACAATCACCCATGTCATATAATATATGTCATAGGTATATATGTTAACACGACATTGTATTGAATGCTCACCCAATTAGCATCTGCCGTGAGTCATGCAGAATGGAACCCTTTCTTTAACTAATCAGAAGGAACTTGACTCATTTTTAATTGGATTAAAATAGCAGGTCTTTAAAAAAAAAAAATCGAACTAGACATACTATGTATGGTTTCTATACACTGTCATTGAGGAAGATCACTGATACAAATGGAAAAGAATTGAAATAAATTTCTGTGGCAAACAGCATGCACCATTTGATGTTTCGATCTTCAATTTGACCAAATTTAACACATGGCGACATGGAAAGATCTTTGTGATACAAAACAAAACTTTAGAATTAACCCACATCATCCTTTAAAGAAATTATTGTTTCATGTACATTATAGTCTTTCCACAATCGCTTATTTGCACCTCAGTACAAAGCAATAAATATCTAAAGCTAAACTAATCTAATGTGATTGTAAAAATCAGGCGGTAGGCGGTTCGGTAGGCGGCGCGGCTCTGGCCAGCAGCGGCCTCTGCAGCCTGTGTATATTTTTTGTCTGTGTTTTTTTTGTAGTTTTTCGGGGGTGGGGTGGGGGGGGGGGGGAAACTTCTGCAACAAAACCCGACCTTTTCTCGTCGGGTCTCAGTTTTTACTGCCGGGGACTCTGGTGCCGACTCCTCAGTAGCTGGCCGAGAAATGACAATAAACTGCGAAGGCTGCTATCTGAACGGCTAATCCCTGGGGGGAGACCGCTTTTCGGGGCTCCTGCAACGGCGAAATGCGGGGTGAAGAACTAAACTGCCCCGCGCGGCTTGGGAATGGCCGCGGGACTTTTGAACCTCAACCATCAATATCAGCCGGGGGCTTTGACTTTGACTTATTTGAGAATTTTTTCTGGCCTTCCATGCTATGTGATGGATATCTATGTAAAAAAACTAGGGTCTATTTGTGTGTAATGTATTCCATAGTTTGGACCTCCAGGGGAAAACTCTTACTCTTGAATTATCAGGAAATTTATTCTGCATTATCATAAAAAAACAGGGTTGTTTTCCAAGTGAAAAAAATATGAAAAAATTTTAGAACATTTTAAAATTTAAACATTTTAGAAATTTGAGGGAATTAAAAAGCATTTTTTAAATAGGGCCTGAGAGCTTGCTAAACATTAATAAACGACCAGAGGGATGACCAAAAATCGGAACGTGCCCCAGTAGGCGCACTCGCCCCACAGGCCTCCCAGGGGACTGCGGAGAAGCCGGGCGGTGAGGCCTGCTTGGGTCGAAGGAGCCTCCGCGGCAGTGGCGATGGGAGCCTTGGCCATGGCAGCAGGAGACTCGGTGGCAGCTTGAGCCTCGACGGGCAATGGGAGCCTCGGAGTTGATTGGGCCTCAGCAGCAACGGGAGCCTCGGCGGCGGTGGGAACCTCAGTGGCGGTGGAACGTGAGGGGGTGGCGGGGAAGACAATGGGGACCCGGCGTTCATTCTAGTTTTAGAATCCTCTGCCCAGGGGATAAGCCTGTGTTAGTTTGTTTGTTTGTTGTTCGTTCCGGTTTCAGCGCTGTGCACACGGCAGCCAGCCAACAGTCGCTTGTTCTTTTCTTTTTTCTAATTTCATGTTTTTGTCTACCTTGTGTGTTGTGACTGTTGACAGGCGAATTTCCCTCCGGGGATGAATAAAGTTTTATCGTATCGTACAAAGGCTTAGAACACTATTAAAAACTCACTTAAATCTCATGCTGCAAAACAGGATAAGTTACAGAAAGAATAGCTTGTAAATAGATGAAGCCTTTGACAATTTAATGATTTCCTAAAATTGCGAACAGTGAACACCACAGAGATGCAGGAAATTACTGCGAGGAACTTCTGAATTTTAACAATTAACAGCCAATTTGTATGCTTGAATGGTGCTACCAATTTCATTCAAGTACGATGACAGATACATAATATCTTCATGACAACTGCATGAACTAGGCCTTGATCCATTAAACCGCATCTTAACATTTAAACCCACTTACCTTAGATTTAAAATGCCAGGATTAAAATAAAGCAGGTCATAGAATTCCTTTTGTAATTTCTTCACCCTCATCCACAGCGTGGCCCTGTAGCTCGGACTTAATTGAGGAAAACAACCCAATGGATGAAACCGCTCTGATAGCTCAGTGCTAAAGGCGCTCTAAATATTTTTTTTCTCTCTGTGGCAAATGCCCAGCTGTCAGGACCCAGCCATTCACTAAATGAATTCTTTTCTAAAATAGGAGGGATCCAAAGATAAACACTAGTTAAAAATAGCCCTTAGTTCTATGTTCAAGGCACAAGTTAACAGTACAGCTGTGGGTAGAGCAGGATAGGGAGACAAGGGGAACAGCTGTCACTGTTCTGCCAAGCAGCCCATATTCACTGAGCAGTTCAACAGTGAATACTTAGTGGATGAGTCAGGACTTAGAGTTATTGGTGCAGTAAAGACTCATGTCTATAATTATTGTTAAATCTGCAACATGGAAAGTGTGCAGGAAAAGCAAGGCAGTTGGAGTGATTGTTCTTTTCAAAATGATGGCACAATTATAAAGAATGCCAAATGTTCACGATGTCTATGGGATGTGCCGTGAATTTAACCAACAATTATATAATGAGTCAAGGAGGAATTTCTTTAGTCAGAGGTTGAGGAACCTGTGGAATTCATTACCACAGATGGCAGTGCAGGGAAAGTCATTGCGTATTTTTAAAGCGGGGCTTGATAGGTTCTTGATTAGTGAGGGTGTCAGGGGTTATTGGGAGAAGGCAGGAGAATGGGGTTGAGAGTGAAAAATAGATCAGCCATGATCAAATGATGGAGCAGACTCAGGGCCAAATGGCCTCATTCTATTCCTATGAATATGATCTATGGACCACCTCCTACACTACCATGGACTTGTTTTCTAATTGTTTTGGCATTCATGTCTTTAATTAATTGATTGAAAGATACACCGTGGAAATGGGCCCTTTAGAACAACGATCCCACGCTCACCATAGATCACCCATTCATACAAGTTCTATGTTATCCCACCTTCACATCTACTTCCTATATTCTAGGAGCAATTTTCTGAGACCGATTAACCTGAAATGTCGACAACTCCCTTCCTCCATAGATGCTGATCGATTTGCTGAGTCTAGCGACATGTTTGTAGCTTCAGATTCCAGCACCTGAAGTCTTGGGTCTCCTTATGTACTGCAGAATTCCACAATTCTTTTACGAAATTTTTTGCTAACTGCATTTTGATGGCACTTTGCAGTTCCGATTTAGTTTTTCTTACTGACTTTTGCTGGCAACTTCCTGGATTCTGGAATTATTTGTAAACTTTTTTTTTCAGTTGTCACCTAATGAGTCAAAGAGATATCCTCTGGGAAAATAGGATTATATCATGATGTAACTTTGATATGGGAATTGGGCTATGAATATTTGATAAGGGATATGGGGAGAAGGCAGGCACAGGTTATTGATTGGGGACGATCAGCCATGATCACAATGAATGGCGGTGCTGGCTCGGGGCCGAATGGCCTCCTCCTGCACCTATTTTCTATGTTTCTATGCACTGAGCGTGAAAGTGGTAAACTTAACTTAAGCTGGGACATCAAATAAGATGATGACAGATACAAAGGGAAGCTTGCACAAAAACATGTTGCAAAACAAGACATAGTGGACTAAATAACATGATCTTGTGCTATACTATAATTAAAATAATAAAGATGGATAAAGTGCCAGCTATTTAAAGTTTTATTATTCTCAAGAGCATACAATTGTGGGAAATAGAAATTCAACAGGAAAATAAATCCAAACTCAGCTAAATAGTAATCAGATTGAAGCACTGCAGTAGTAGCGGGAAAGAATAGTTAAAACTGATGGAGGGAGAAATAGAATGAAACTGACAAATAAATAATTATTAGGCCTTTGGAGGCCAAAGTAGGGAATTATTAACTGGGAATAAGGAAATGGATGAAATTATTTTGCTTCCATCTTTAAAGTGGAAACAATAAAAGACATTAACAACAAAAAAAAAAGATACAATCAGGCAAAACTGTGAAGATCTTAAAATAATTAACATCACAGGAGAAACGTGACTAGGTCATAGTCAGAATATGGAAACAACCCCTTCAGTCCAACACACCCAAGCTGACCAAGGAATCTACCCGAGCTAATCTCATCTGTCTGTTTGACATATATCCCTCTCAACCTATCCAAAAGTCTTATACATTGTAATTGTGCCCACTTCCTCGGTTTTCTCTAGTTGTTCATTCCATATATACACCATCCTCTCTGTGAAAAAGCTGCCCCAAAAGTCACTTAAATCTATCACCTCTCACATTAAATCTATGCCCTTTAGACTGCTTTACCCTGGGGAAAAAGACTGTGACCAACCACTTTATTTATGCCCCTTGTGATTTTATATGCTGTTTATAAGGTTAGTCCGCAACCCGCTGAGGTCCAGGACAGATTGTCCCAGATTATCCAACTTCTCCTTATAACTTAAGCCCTCCAGCTTAGTGACATCCTTCCAATAGTTTCTTCTCAGCTTTTATCAGGCAACTGAAACATCCTATCACCAACTAGAGATGCGGTCCTGACCTCATTGGAGACCCTTGGACTATCTTTAATCGGTTTTTACTAGACTTTACCGTGCTTTAAACGTCATTCTCTTTATCCTGTACCTGCACACTGTGGACAACTAGATTGTAATCATGATTAAGAAGGAACTACAGATGCTGGAAAATCGAAGGTAGACAAAAATGCTGGAGAAACTCAGCGGGTGAGGCAGCATCTATGGAGCGAAGGAAATAGGCAACGTTTTGGGTCGAAACCCTTCGTCAGACTCATTGTAATCATGTAGTCTTATGGCCCTGTCCCACTGTACGAGTTCATTCATGTGCTCTCCCGAGTTTAAAAAAAAAAATTACATTCGTGGAAAGCACGTAGAATGAACGTAGCGGGGAGGTCGGAGCTCGGGGACGTCTCTTAGTGGCTCGTAACGCTAACGGCAGGTACTCGGGAAGACTCGCTAACGGCAGGTAAGCTCGGGAAGACTCGTGAAGATTTTTCAACATGTTGAAAAATGTCCACGAGAGCCACGAGTACTTACGAGCGACCATTACTGTAAATCTCAGAGTTCGAATCAAGGCAAACTCGGGGAGAACTCTTGAATGAACTCGTACAGTGGAACAGGGCTTATGTCACTGACTGGATAGCTCACAACAAAGATTTTCACTGTACCTCAGTACACATGACAATAATAAACTATACATTAATAATAGTTGGGGCACCAGGACTATGCACAATAGTCCCAAGTGCAGCCTCATGAACAACTTGTACATTAGTGGGCATGACATACTTATTCCTGGACTCAATGCCATGACTAATAAAGGTAAGCATGCCAAACGTCTTCTTCACTACCCTAGTCACCATTTTCAGGGAATGATGTACCTATGCCCCTAGGTCTCTCTTGTTCCATAAGACTCTCCAGGTCCCTGCCATTTATTATCCAAGTTCTACCCTGGTTTAACTTACCAATATGTAACACCTTCCACTTGTCCAAGTTAAATTCCATCTGCCATTGCTTGACCCACTTCCTGTTCATCTAGATTCTGTTGTAGCCTTACATGACCTTCTTCCCTGATTATCATACCACCAATTTTAATGTAATCGACAAACTCACTAACTATTCTATCTACATTTGCATCAGATTCATTAATATAGATGACAGTGGACTCAGCACCAATTTGTGTTGGTCACAGGTATCCAATCTGAATAACAACCTTCCACCACCATCCTTGGATTACTTCACCTACGGCAATTTTGTCTCCAATTGGGTTGCTAACCCGAAGACCCATGTGTCTACTCTGCCAGACTAGCTTACCATGCAGCACACAAATGGGACAAAGGGGTGACAAATCCTTGGAATGCTGATGTGCAGCAAATGGAACTGAACATTGATGATTCTTCTAATCTTATGACGGAAGGAGCATCATGAAGCAGCAATTGAAGATGGGAGCTTCAGCATCATATATTGCTGATTAATGTACACAGCCAAAAAAACATGGAATTGTTACAGCACATTTGGCCTGTTGACTACGCCGGAGAAATCAAAATTGGAAAGGCCGAAATTGAGAAATCAAAAACAAGGTTAGTGGATTCTGAACAACTAATAAGCTAATATTGTTAAGTTAAAAAAAAAACTGAAAAAAAAGCATTGGCGTGGAAGGTTGAAAACAAATGTATCAATTTTACCCATTGAATAAATCATTAGCAAAAGCTTCAATAAGCTTCAGGGAATAGAGTTGTCACTCCGAAACCTGTTAATGTAGGCTTTTCCTGCTTGTGGTGGCTGGTTTCTGAGTTGCAGGGAAAGGTGTTTTCCCTCATTCTGAGAATTTTAAGTTTGGATTTATAAAAATATTTTGATACACAAAGTGCCACATTTATAACTATATTTTCTACAATAAAATGGCTTGCTTCATCAACATGTAATTCATGGAAGCTGCAATTAATTTTTAGATGGGAAATATTATATACATTGTGCTTAATTGTTGGTAATCTCTTCTATGTAATTTGGTTCCATGCAAATACACTTTTAAGAGGTTTTGAGTTATATATTAATCAGAACTATATTTTGGTTTAAAAGGCAATTAAAACATATTTTCAATGGACCATATTTGGTCCTCATGTTTTCTTTAAAACAAAAAAGGAACTACATGTGTGTTTTAAGATATTTTCATTTTTTGGTATACAGTTCACTATTTACAGGCAGTAAAATGAAGGGACAAATGAATGATCTACAGACCAGAAGTAAAAAGATTATAGGCTGCTGCTCCCAAGGGCAGCAGAGTAGCACAGTGGTAGAGTTGCTGACTCTTAGTGCCAGTGACCCGGTTTCGATCCCGACTACTGGTGCTGTCTGTACGGAGTTTGTACGTTCTCCCTGTGACCGTGTGGGTTTTCGCTGGGTGCTCCAGTTTCCTCCCACATTCCAAGGACGTGCAGGTTTTGTAGGTTAATTGGTTTCTGTAAATTGTCCCTAGTGTGTAGAATAATGTTCGGGTGATAATTGGTCAGTGCGATCCCGGTAGGTCGAAGGGCCTGTTTCTACGCTGTATCTCTAAACCAAAAAGCATCCGTCCCCTCAAATATTCCTGCTTCGCACTTTAAAATCCTCTCTGTTTTAACATCAACATTAACAAAACAAATTATTTTCACAATATTTAATAAGCTCTTTCAGATACAGCGTACATAATGCAAAGGCACATATACAGAATTATTTCCTCATTTTTTAAAGCTTGAAAGAATTTGGTTGTCACAAATATCCGTGCATCATCGAAGAAGCAAAAACCATCAAATTGGTGTACAGATCCCTAGGAATTCCAAATGCACTCTATCCCACACCAATCTACTGGGGAATGAAGGGGAGGGGGGAGGGCGAGGAGAGTGGGGTGAAGTCAGATGTATTTGTAAGATTTTTTTTCACCTGACATTTGGCTGTTGGCAACTCAGATATGAGGTGCATGTGCACTGCAGACAAGCCAAACCACCTAGATATAGATGAAACTATAACAAGGCTCAAAACAGCCAACTGCAGGTGACACATCAATATGCTTGGACCAATGCTGCTTTATTCTTCTCTCCAATTGGACTTTGATGAAAATTGATCAGCAAATGTTATGAACACTGGTTAAGAATACCAAAAAACATTAATTATTTTAGGTCCACGAGGTACAGAAGATTTTTAAAAAAAGAGACACTTTCAAACTGGCAGTGGGAGAAATGAAGATGACAGTTGCAGAACTGGTAGCACCAATAACATAATATAAAACCTGGTATGATAATGTAAACAAGTCAGTATCTTTGGCCAAGATAACCAAATATGAAAATTCTGACAACTCTACAGAAATTTGCAACTAGCTCCTGGGCCACTACATTGTGATACGGTCAAGAGCAAACTCTTTGTAGAAAGGGGCACTATGACAAAAAAAAAAACTTTTTAGGGGAGCACACAAATGTCGAGAGCCGTATACCTTGTTTAAATATGTGTTGATGGATCAAAGCATCACTAAGCAGATGGACTGGTCAAATGGTAGTTTGAATATAATTATTCAAGAGAAGTCACACTACAAAATGGTAGGCACGTGGTTAAATTCAATACTGTTACCTGGTGAATATCTACTTTCCCTTATGCACACTGCCCGAAGGAAGAATCGTCACTGCACAGATAACAGATAAAGCGTCTGACTGTCAAGAAAAGGAGAATCTCTCTCAGTCAGCACTCAGGTCATCGAGCCATACTGGTAAAACCTTCAAAATCTACCCATCCTGAGGTTACAAAAGGTGTAAGATTTATAAACAAAATTAAAGATAGATATCATTATGAAGCACCTATTGTTTTATAACAACTGGAATTAATGAAAAGCTTGTTTCCCTTCACTAAATCTTTGACATATATTGAATGTACAATATTTCAGATACAAGTCTGTTGTAAATCTATTTGGCCTAAATAAATACCTTTCAGATTAAAGTACTACAAATACAGAAATGAATTACAAAACTGCTTATGTACAAAAGAAGCTGACGTCTGAAATTTATGCAAGAAGACATCAGCAGTTCCTGGCAAGGCAAAAGCGTGCATTTTCAAGTAACCCAAACGAAATGTAAACAGTTCCTTTTGGTACACGATTTCAATTAAGAACAAAGGTCTTGGAAACCACAAGGCCAAAAATAGTTGACAAAGTCCATGAGAACTTGAAAGTTTGGAGTTTAAACTTACAGAAGCAATTAGCAACAATTATCATTCCATAATCAAAATCATATATATCTTATGTTTCGTTACCAAATCAAATGTACACATCTTCTTTAAACCCAACCCCTGTACCAGCTGATCTCACAATTCTGTATCATATTTAAAAAGCAGATACCTGCTGGTACAAAATGTAGGTAGAAAAATAGAAGACAACCCACTTTTATTTTTATGATTTTCTTTTTTTTTTGTAAAATTAAATACTTTGAAATATTTAATCAATTTCTCCACTAATATATTTTGAATGAAATGATTAAATTTGCAAGTTCAGTTTGCAAGGCAAAAGATCAAATGGAGAAAAAGTAATTTTACTTTTACCGACGGCTGTATCGGTCGGTCTGCAGTAACATAATTTTTGTGAATCAATCCTACAGATTATATGTTTATTTTTAAACATAATTTTAAAATGCAGATTCAGTGAAATGACAGTTAAAGCAAACACAGCAACAAGAGTGATGCGTGCATGCAGCATTAAAAGGCCCCATGATTGCTTGTACAGTTCATAAAACCTGGTTGAATGTATTTTATAATCACAGTGACCAGGAACAATAAAATTTACAGAGAGGTCTGACACGATGGCAGCTTTGGTTTCTCAAAGTACATCAGCTCTTTTATCCCGGACTTTGTTTCTTGCCTTTGTCCTTGCTTTGAATACAGCAGAGTTGTAGTGATGCTGTTTCAGGGAAGAGATAAACAAAGAGTTATTTTTTATTTCTAACAAAAAAATTATAAAATATCCAATAGCCATGACCATGAAAGGCCATGGTAGCCTTTAGAATTTTCCTCAGTACAGCAGAAGAACAGGCTGTGGGGCCCATGATAATTGGCACTGACCATGATACTAATTTAAACCGCACAGGGAGGCACAATAGACAATAGGTGCAGGGGTAGGCCATTCGGCCCTTCATGCCAGCACCGCCAATCAATGTGATCATGGCTGATCATCCACAATCAGTACCCCGTTCCTGCCTTCTCCCCATATCCCCCGACTCTGCTATCTTTAAGAGCACTATCTAGCTCTCTCTTGAAAGTGTCCAGAGAACCGGCCTCCACCGCCCTCTGAGGCAGAGAATTCCACGGATTCAAAACTCTCTGTGTGAAAGAGCGTTTCCTCGCCTCCGTTCTAAATGGCCTACCCCTTATACTTAAACTGTGGCCCCTGGTTCTGGACTCCCCCAACATCGGTAACATGTTTCCTGCCTCTAGCGTGTCGAAACCCTTAATAATCTTATATGTTTCAATAACATCCCCTCCCATCCTTCTGAATTCCAGAGTATACAAGCCCAGCCGCTCCATTCTCTCAGCATATGACTGTCCCGCCATCGCGGGAATTAACCTTGTAAACCTACGCTGCACTCCTTCAATAGCAAGAATGTCCTTCCTCAATTTAGGGGACCAGAACTGCACACAATACTCCAGGTGTGGTCTCACTAGGGCTCTGTACAACTGCTGAAGGACCTCTTTGCTCCTATACTCAACTCCTCTTGTTACGAAGGCCAACATGCCATTCGCTTTCTTCACTGCCCGATGTACCTTCATGCCTTCATTGACTGATGAACAAGGACCCCCAGAACCCGTTGTACTTCCCCTTTTTCCAACTTAACACCATTTAATAATAATAATAATAATAATAAACTTTATTACGGACTCAAGGTCCAGACAAGGGGCAACATTACATTAAAAATGCATGCATATCAAAGATCATAAATATATATAAAATCATGGTATATCACATAAAAACATCATAATTTATATTTAACAAAAACCCACAATACTTAAGTTAAAAATCCAGATTAAAAGATGATCAATGTCCTACAACGAGACAACGATACCAGTGTCTTAACAGTGTTCTCATGGCATCGTTATATGCCACCTTTAGTCTCTGCGTACTTGTCTTTAAATAGTTCGACCACAGGTGCGCAGTGTAGAGGGGCGTGCAGTATGCTCTAAATAGCGACATCTTCACCACATTTGCACACGCACCTTATCATTTAGATTATCTGCCTTCCTTTTTTTGCTACCAAGGTGGATAACCTCACATTTATCCACATTAAACTGCATCTGTCCACTCACCCAACCTGTCCAAGTCATCCTGCATTCTCATAACATTCTCCTCACAGTTCACACTGGCACCAAGCTTTGTGTAATCTGTAAATTTGCTAATGTTACCTTGAATCCCTTCATCTAATTCATTGATGTATATTGTAAATAGCTGCGGCACATCAGTAGTTGCTGCCTTACAGCACCAGAGACCCAGATTCAATCCTGACTACGGGTGCTGTCTGTACAGAGTTTGTACGTTCTCCCTGTGATTGCGTGGGGTTTCCGTGGGTGCTCCGGTTTCCTCCCACACCCCATAGATGTACAGGTTTGTAGGTTAATTTGCTTTGGTAAAAATGGCAAATTGTCTCTAGCGTGTAGTATAGTACCAGTGCATGGGGATCGCTGGTTGGCGCGGATCCGTTAGGCTGGAGGGCCTGTCTCCACGTTGTATCTCTGAATTAAAATTTGCCTACACGTGATCTACGTTCCACAATTCATGCGTCATTCTAAATGTCTCTCCAAAACTTCCATCACTTCCCATTGGATTCTGAGAATTTCAGGGAGCTATGGACTTGCAGCCCAAGATCCCTCTGTACACAGGTCCTCCTTAGGGTCCAGCAACTTATTGTATAATTTCCCCCTACTTGTGACCTCCAAAGTGCAGCACCTTACACTTGTCCAGATTAAACTCTACCTGCCATTTCTCTGACTACCTTTCCAAATGATCTATACATCCTGTTAACACTTTCCTCACTATCCACAATGCCAATAAAGTAAGAGGTGGAGGTAAATAATTCAATCGCAAATGCCCATCTAAACCAGTGCACTTTGCAGGATAGGATCAGCTTCACGCAAGAATTGCAAGTATTCCTCAGCTGGTCTGTATTCATCCTGCCAACACAATGTATTGGGCGACAGAAAATTAATATACTACAGATCGTGAAATAAAAACAAAATCCTGGGCACACTTTGTTGACAGACTTTCTCTGCAGAGAGAAACAATCTGTCTTTTGGCCTGCTTTTTGCTGTTTCATTTCAATGTATAAAGACTCAACTGGACTAAAAGTGCTTTTCATTCCACGAATAATGTTTGCACAAATGTACACACACTATTTTGTTTGGGCTAATGGTAAGTATAGTTCCAGTAAAACAGTAACAGTCATCAAATACAAAGGGAAAAGAACAATAATTTACTGACAGGTTCACAAACAAGTGCTGAAGTGACCATTTTAATTATAAAAGGCTTCAGAATATGCAAGACAAAAAGTAAAACACGAGACGGCTATTCAGCAGTGGACCATATCCTCATTATAATTTGTTTACTGGAAGCAAATGGAACATGATTTAAGATAAGTTCTCACAAAAGTCCTGAACAATGATTTAATTTGAACAGCTTCATAAAGGTTTAGTTTAGTTTAGAGATACAGAGTGGAAACATTGGCCCTCCAGGTCCGCAGCGCAGCGATTACCCGTACAGTTTATTCAACACACTAGGGGCAATTTACAGAAACCAATCAACCTACAATCTTGCACATCTTTGGGATATGGGAGGAAACTGGAGCATCCGGAAAAAATCTCCTCGGTTACAGGGGAACGTACAAACTCTGTATAGACTGCACCCGTAGTCAAGATCGAACCTAGGTCTCTGGCACCGTGAGGCAGCAACTCTTCCTCTGCATCACTGTGTTGCCCAAAAGGTGGAAGAGGAATAAAAGTGAGAATGCCACCCTACAAGTAGCTGATGGGTACTCTAGTCAATTATACAATGCCTTTAATGAGACAAAATGCAAGCCTTGCGTTAACCATTAACGGTTCAAAATTCCTACAATGGAGAGCTCTAAGGTAGTCACATCAATCCTCCACCATCTTAGTAGAGGAAGAGGGGGAAAGAATGAGGAAAATCACAATACCATCACAAACATTTCAAGTAACATACTTAAATGTGTAGTACATTTCAAATCAATTTACATTTCAGTCAGAGTTCAGAAATACTTACTTTTTCAAATCTTGAAATTTTATTGGCCTTGATAGCAGCAGCATCCAGCACGAGAGGAGAACCCAGTTCAAAGATATCTCGCAGCAATTCATTGTGCTACAGAAACAGTACAAGTTGAAGAAAATTAATGCTGAGCCATTGCCAGCATAATGTTATCAAGTTCCAATTTAAAAATGCAATTTTATCTTGGCAAATGGTTGGTAGAAAAAAAACTTTGTCAAAGATCAGGTGGGGCATGGATAGGGTGAATACTTAATAGCACTTTTTCCAGGGTTGGGAATCAAGAAGTGGAGTCCTTGGCTGATGTTGAGAGGAGAAAGACTTAATAGGAACCCGAGGGACAACGTTTTCACACTTTGATCAATTAAATGGTTGAAAATTGGAAAGCATAGTCTTCTTAGTAAAGATTTGACAATTGCACACCCTCCTGCAGACTGATAGAAAGGATGGCCCAACTGTTGCCACTTTCTCTTTAACAGCGAAACCAAAACCAATAGAGAATTATCAACTCATAAATTGGTGGGATTGGGGATGTCGTCCCAAAAGACTATGAAAGCCATGGATTTAACCGGGTCTTTGGGAAGTCAGATGGACTTAGCCAGTGTGGGAGAGACCCGCAGGGATGTTGACAGGAAAATAAAGAGGAAAATTAGAATGTTCCTCCTTGCAATCTGTTGTGGGTAACTGCACCTGTTCCAACAGATGCAGACGAAGAGGAGTTTTTTTTCAACCAACTTAGTTTTACTAAATTATTTGCATTGGTGCTCGTCGCTTTTACCTGCAGGTGGTGTCTGACACCAGATCCAAGAACGTCTTTGAAGACATCATAGGCTCTTCTTCTGACCCAGCTGTCTATGTAAAGGCACTCAATCCCAAACTTAACCGTTTCCTCTGGACATTCTTCATCCTGCAGTCATAGAAACAGGATGTGAGCATTACTGGCAAGGTCAACAATTGTCCATCCTTAATTGCCCTTAAGCTGACACGGATCACTTAAGAGTCAACCAGAAAAATGGCGTCGCACATTGGGCAGACTGGGTAAAGATGGCAAGTTTCTTATCATGAAGGATATCAAACAACTAGATGGGTAAAAATCTTGTAATTTTTACTGGTCAACATTACTATTGATATGGTTTTTTTTTTTAAATTCCAGAATTCAAATTCCACATATTAGGATTTGAAGTTGGGTGTCTGCGTTGCTGTCCAGGCCTCTCAATTACTGGTCTGGTAACATAACTGCTGCAAAGCCCACAAGCCCAATAAATACCATGCATCAACCAGGTAAATAGTGGGCCTAGAATGTTACTCACTCAATGGCACACCAAAACATTCCCACCATCTTGCCAGGACCATCACGGTTTTCAACCTCCTCACTTTTGAAGGGAACTACAGGAAGCGCTGCGTCAAGGAGGTAGGCATTAGCAAAGACCTGCACCATCTTGGCCACTTGGCATCTTGCTGCTGCCTTCAAGAAGGTGGCAGAGGAGCCCGAAAACCGTGACCTCCAGCTTCTGTCCATCAATCACCAAGCTCTTGAATCACACTGTACAACCATAAGCACAACCCTACCTCAGCAACGATCTACTACGGACGTTGTTTAGTTTGCAATACATACTTTTCAATATTATGTTCTAGTTGCCTAGCATTACGGATAATTTATTCTATTATTAATTTTGTATATTTATTTGCTGCATTGTTGTGTTAATGTGCTTGTAAAGCTGCAGAAGGTAAGAATTCCATTGTTGCAATCCTGGTGCATATGACAATTAAACACACTTGATTACTTTAACTATTTGTCAGGATGAGTACAGCTCCAACAATCAAAATTATCAACATCAAAGACAAAGTACCCTGTTGACGACATATCCGCCAACACCGTAAGTGTTCACTCCACCATCAGTAAACCGTGGTTGCAGTGTTTCATATCTACAGAATGATCTGCAATTGACTGTCTCAACTGCTCCTCCCAAACAGAGAGGCAGAGTGATGCAGCATTGGAAACAAGCCCTTCTGACCAACTTACCCACACCGTCCAACATGGCCCAGCTACACTAGTCGCACGTGCCTACATTTGGTCCATATCCCTTTAAACCTGTCCTTTCCATGTTTCTTAAATGTTGGGATAGTCCCTGCCTCAACTACCTCCTCTGGCAGCTGGTTCCTCACACCAACCACCCTTTGTGTGCAAGGGTAATAAGCGCATCAGAAATTCAATACCTGCATATTCTTCTCCAATGTCCTGATTTGGAATTTACATTGCCACCCCTTCATTCTCAATGTGTTGCAATCCTGGAACTCCTAACCCCACAGCACTGTGAGAGAACCTTCACAAGATGGACTGTGACAGTTGTAGAATATGGCTAACCATCACTTTTTTAATGACAATTATTAACGGTTAATAAATGCTGCCTTTGCCAGTGATGCCCACAGACCCCTAAAAATATATTAAAAATTCAGCCATCTCTAAAGAGAAATCCTCAGTCTATCCAAGCTTTCTCCACTGTTAAAATTCTCTAACCTGGGCAGCATGTTTGTAAATCTCTCGTGTACCCACAACCATATCCTTCCTTCAATGTGGTAACCACAACAGTGGGCAGCGACCAAACTCTAAACATTCATTGGTATGTAACAAAGATTCCAATCTCTGCTCAAGTTCAGAAAACAATCAAGCTTTGCACCACATACTACATTATTAAAACTATTTGATCATGGTGTAGATATATAATTCAGTTCCTGCTACTGATTTTACAATTTACTTGAGCACTAATATCAATTAGAGCCTTTAAGGTTTAATTAGACTTGAATATTAGCACAATTAAAAAGCCCACTTTGTCCGGCCCTGACGTTTTCCCCAATCAATCATTCTTATCAGCTCAACAGGTATTTTATATTTAAGAAATGAATAAATCTCAGCTAGGGATTCCACATCATAATTTAACCCATTAAAAAACTACGCCTGTGTAGGAAAGAACTGCAGAGGCTGGTTTAAATCAAAGGTAGACACAAAATGCTGGAGTAATTCAGTGGGTCAGGCAGCATCTCTGGAGAGAAGGAATAGGTGACGTTTCGGGTCGAGACCCTTCTACAGACTGAAGAACTAAGCTGGTTCCAAATGTAATAAAGTTTCCCAACTTCCCTAAACAGGTACAGCTGCTGCTCGACCTATGATGGGGTTAAGTTCCAGTAAACCCATCATAAACCGAAAATATCGCAAGTCGAAAACGCATTTAATACATCGCGATCACGTGACCAGAAGTGCCGTGCAGCTCGCTGCCGTTGCCGAGCTTTTGCCGAACGTAAAGTCGAAATATTGCAAGTCAAAGCATCGTAAATCGGGAAGCACCTGTACTCCTGTACTCATGCCTCCTGTATGTCGGCAAGACCAAGCGCAGGCTCAGCGATCGTTTCGCTGAACACCTCCGCTCGGTCTGCCTAAACCTACCTGATCTCCCGGTTGCTCAACACTTCAACTCCTCCTCCCATTCCCAATCTGACGTATCTGTCCTGGGCCTCCTCCATTGTCAGTGTGAGGCTAAACGCAAATTGGAGGAACAGCATCTCATATTTCACTTGGGTAGCTTGCACCCCAGCGGTATGAACATTGAGTTCTCTAACTTCAAGAAGCCTTGCTTTCCCCCTCTCCCTTCATCCCCTCCCCTTCCCAGTTCTCCTACCAGTCTTACTGTCTCCGACTGATTTGATTTGATTTAATTGATTGTCATTGTCTTCAATGAAGAGACAACAAAATTATTTTTCCCTTAGTCATACAAAATAAAAAACACAGAACACAGTAGTTCACAACACAAACATCCCCACAGCAGCACCAAAGTTCCCCACTGTGAGGGAAGGAACCAAAGTCCAGTCAACCTCCTCGCCGATGTTCCCCAATGTTCACCCGTGGTCGGGGCCTCCCGAACACCCCGTAGTCGCTGCTACGGGCGGCCGATGTTCAGGCCCTCTCTCCGGGAACCTCTCGTCGGCCACCTTCCACCGGAGTCCGCGGCTCCCGATGTCCACAGGCCGCGCTGGGCGGAGATTCGCGCTGGCGACCCCCGGCAAAGGGTCCCACGAAGTTAAAGTCAGCGCCGCCCGCGTTGGGAGCTCCGTGATGTTGGAGCAGCGGCCCAGCACTCCGGAGCTCCAAGCGACGATCTCAGGAAGGCCTCGCCTGCTCCGTGATGTTTCCAGCGTTTCGCTGCTGCTGCCGACGCTCTGGTCCGGTCCGGGCAGGTCCAGCTGGTAGGCCGCGAGGGGGGCGAGGACACGACTCGGATAATAGCCGCATCTTCGCCAGGAAGTGACTGAAGGACGGTTTCCCCATTACCCTACCCGCTTCCCCCACATAAAATACCGAAAAAAAACTAAAAAACGCACGCTAAACATAACAAAATAAAAAAAGACAGCCAGACCGTGGGCGGAGGCAGCTCGCAACAGCGCCACCGGATGTCCAGGTGCAAGTGTGAATGGGTGCGAATGTGGGATAACATAGAACTAGTGTGAACTGGTAATCAATTATTGGCGTGAACTTGGTGGACTGAAGGGCCTGTTTTCATGCTGTATCTTTCAATCAGCCATTCTAGTTAATAACTGAATGGTTAGAACAAGCTTGACCCAGGTTCGATCTTGACTATAGGTGCAGTCTGTAGAGTTTGTATGTTCTCCCTATGACAGCATGGGTTTTCTCTGCGTATTCCGGTTTTCTCCTACGATGTAAAGATATACAGGTTTGTAAGTTGATTGGTTTCTGTTAATTGTAAATTATCCCTGGTGTGTAGGATAGTGCTAGTGTATGGGGTTATCGCTGGTTAATGTGCCACTCGGTGGGCTGAAGGGCCCGTTTCCACACTGTATCTCTAAATTGATGTTAAGGTGAGGGGTTTAAAGACTTGGATTTGTATTAACTCTGTTCTATTCCCATTTCAAGGCATCTTAAAATGTATTTTTGTTGCACTGTCATGGCTGTAATATAGGAAACACGTCAACCAATATGTGCACAGCAAGCTCTCACATGATAACAACCAAATTATCTATATAACTGTGTTGTGTTATTGGATTTGTAGTGTCATAGGATTTTTTTTGTTCGTCCATCTAGGAGAGGGAAAGGAACTTGGTTTAACATATCAAAGAGGGAACCTCACAGTGCACCAGTTCAACATTACACGTTGGCCTAGATTTGTATTTAATCCTCTGGAGAGCGTCTGCTGCTTCAATTTGCATCAACAATAAAGCTTCCTACTTTCAAAAGTACGTCCAATAAAACTACCTCGATGGAATGCAAGACATCTCGGAAAATGGACCGCTGCTTTCGCCGATCGTTTTTGGCTCTGTGTTTATTACCGTCTGTCGCCAATGCCTTTAACTTTTCACAAAGCTGGCCAGTGTCTTCATAGAAGTAGTCCTTAAAAAAAAAAAAAAATAGGAAGATGCGATTAGATAACAGAATTAGCATAAAATTGAAAACTAATCACTAGTTCAGAGTAAAGTATGGTAGAATATTTGGCTTTTCATAGTGTAACATAATTCAACACTTTGTATCCATTTTTCAGGTTTAACCCAACACATTTATTATTGGTTTATTAGTGTGTTATCCAGGCAAGTTGCTTCTGTCATGAGTAGATCAGGCAGTGCAAATAGAAAAAAATGAGCAAAGTGCATAATATAGAGTTATAGCCACAGAGAAAGTACAAATACAAGATATGTAGAAGGATCACAATGAAATAGATTGGGAAATTTATGTAACAAATGGCACTGCGGTAGAGCTGTTGCCATACAGCGTCAGAGACTCGGGTTCCATCCTGTCCTCGGGTGCTGTCTGTACAGAATATGTACGTTTTCCCTGTGACCACTTGGGCTTTCTACCGGCGCTCTGGTTTCCTCCCACATTCTAAAAAGCCTGCTCTGCAAAATTGCAGGTTTGTCAGTTAATTGGCCTTTGTAAATTGCCCCTTGTGCGTAACATATAATTAGTGTAAGGGTGATTGTTGGTTGGCATGGACTCACTGGGCCGAAGGGCCTGTTTCCATGCTTTATCTCTAATCAATAAGCTACTGCTGCTGAAATTAGTACAGTTTTCCATTCAATTATCTGGAATCAATGACTATGATGACAAATACACAAGAACCTCAGTGCCATATGTTCACAAGGAATGAGGCAAGATTCTTCATAAATACATATATAATTTAAATTTTGCTGCAAATCTGGAAATACTACATAGGCTTTACTTAATAAATTAAGCACCGAGTGCTGGAGGTCTGAATGCTTCCAGATACTGAAACATTACTTTTGTAAGTGCTCATCAAAGTAATTGGTGACAAAAGAGTCAAGTTGTAGTCTTTGACTTAAAATGAAAGAAAGGAAGGAAACTAAAGAAAGAAGTAAAGAAGTAGTTTCACAACAATAAAAATCTTAAATATACACACGGCACTTCCAATTCCCACAAGATGATTTGATACCTGATGAGATGGCAGTGGAAAAATGTCAATCCCTTCAATTTTTTATATATTTTCCCCACAAACATATTGTAAACTTTTTCTATAAGTTTGAGTCACTTCTCTCTCATAAGGGACACAAAGGGGCTCCTTACTTGATCAGTCCTGCGTGCCAACTCAAACAGAAGTGCTATCGTTTCCCCAGCTGCTATTCGCAAACTCACATTGTCACTACACAGGAGGCCAGGTAATTTGGGCATATGACTGGAAAATAAGATTAATAATTCATTAGTACATTGCCACATCAAATCAGTGGCACACTTAAGGTAAGTTTCCTTTCAATAAAGCTGATTTTCACTATACAGAACTAGCTACAGCTACAATGATCAATGGCACAGATGCAAAAGAAATGTAGGAATTAGCAGGTACACAAAATTGCTGGAGAAACACAGCAGGTGCAGCAGCATCTATGGAGCGAAGGAAATCGGCAACATTTCGGGCCGAAACCCTTCTTCAGACTGATGAAGGAATTAGCACTTGGGGCAACTTGTCACTCCTCACCATGTAAATGTTCTAATTTCACTTGAGGAACGCAGCCTGCAATTTGACTGGTGCTCAATTAAAAACTGACAAGCTCACTCACTGCCTGCAGCATCTGCTGATTGGATATTTTCAAAATCTCAGGTATGCAAGAGGGTGCAATTAAGCAACGCAAATTCTAATTTCAGTTAAGTAATTAGCTGTGGCACATTAACTCGATGAAAGTGCAAAGAAATTCAATACACAGTGTAATTGAGCAACAAAGCTTAAACAAACATTTCTAAATGCATGGATGGGTTATTCTCACTCAGATCAAGAAGTTATGGGATGCAAAAGACGGGGGATTTTATAAACGGGCAATCCAAGATGCTCTTCCTAAAGCTAATGGCACAATCCTAAAAGCCTTTAACAGTTGTAATACTGCTAATTGCTGATCAGTCTCAAGGTTTCATTGTAAAGTGGCATGGAATAAAACACATTAAAATGCAATTAATGGCAGCACACCAATAGAAGTGGTCATTTCGAATTATATTTACACTTACTTTTCCAAGAACTTTTGGATTTTCGAGGGTGGACAGATAGTAACCAGTAAGGACCAGGATTGCAGAGCATTGCAGTGAAGGATTTGAGTCTGAGAATTGTGGGAGGGCACAGATCCATCTCCCTTTATGTACGAAGCACTAAAGACACTCTCCAAGCACGTCAGGCAAGATGCAAGGTCCTGATAGAGGAATAATAGATAGAAGCAAACACGTTATATGAAACATATAATGTATTATGATGCAAATGCACAAACCATACATCATATAGAACACTGGCGCAGAAAAATGTTACAGTATTTGGTGATTTGCTACTCTTTTCTCATCCCAATATTTCATGCACTTAACAAGTGTTGAACACTTCTTATTTTGGATCAGGGCCTACGGAGAAGCTGGCACTGAGCGAGTTGTCGAAGCGACATGGTCGATCGGAGCCCCGAGGTTGGGTCGGAGCCTCGAACGGAATCGGGCTGAGGATGGATCCTCGGTAACGGGCCACGTCAACGAGAACAAAGGGCGACCCAGTGGGAGGGAAGAAGGGATGAGTACTTTGTGTAACTTTGTCGGTGCCTTTGTGGCAGCTCTTTTTACGCAAAAACAAAGAATTTCACTGCAACCTAGCCAGGTTGAAGTGACAATAAAGATCATCATCATAACTTGTTACGGCCTTACAGATACACAACATTTAAAGCGGATAATAATTAGTATCAGCTGATTTAAATGACAATTCCTGAGCAGCCATAAGAACTGTATTTCATTATCAGCTTCCTAAGGTCAATACATGAAGAATCTAAATTGGCAGCAATTTTGAAAACATTTCTATCACAAAAATAATGTAATTATGAATTCCTTGTTAAGGCTAGTCACTGGAAACTTAGCTAATCCACTAAGCTAACCATGTCTGATAGATTTTAGTTACGGTGGAATAGTGCATTGAAGTGCTGAAACTTGGATCGCTGTGTTCTGAAGTACATTTTTATGGGAGTTATAGAAGAATGCAACTTTCACATGGCGGAGTGACAGGAACTATATGTCTTGTGTACAAGAACTCAGTGTCCTTAGACATATAATTCAACCCTAAGGCACGTTAAACTAATCAGGGTCAGCCTGAAAAAACTCAGCAAGGCCAAAGGTATTTAATAAAATCTATCACATGTTCATTGGATTAGATGACATAAAAGTGTCGTCTAATGTCAAAGGTACCACTCAAATGCTCTATTGTGGTAAAATTAGCTGTTCTGTAACCTATAATTGCACTTTCATGCATTAATTATAATTTATGTACATTTAGTTATTGCAACGTTCCCAATAGAAGTTAACTTGGCAGCGAAGTGACAGTCAGCACATTGTCTTGGTCAACTTGGAATTCAAAGAAATAGAAAGGTATAAACAATGGGCAAAAGATAGAGATGATATCTCAACTGGGAGATGAACTGGGTAGTGCTTCTGTCAAAAGACAGAATTGTTGGTGAGTGTACTTTTCATCCTAAAGGGGCTGTCCCACTTGGGCAACCAAATTGGAGAGTTTAGAAGAGTTTGAAAAAAATCACAAAATCACAGACCTCCTTTGACTATGTTGAAGACTAGCTTCGACTATCTACGATTAACTTCGGGAAGATTGGACACTGAATATGTGGAGCGTGAAGACGACCTTCGACTATGATGAAGATTATCTACGACTACCTTCGACTACCCTCGATTACCTACGACTAACATGCCGACCTACTACGACTAAACCTATGAGCTAAAATGTATCGATTTTTTCCATGGCGACCTTTTTTTTTTACTCGCGGGCATTTTTTAACATATTGAAAAAAAACACCTCGGCCTAGCTGAGGCCTCGAGTATGCAGAGACCACTCTCGAGCATGAAGGAGAGTTACGAAGACCCCCAACCTACGAGTCGAGGGCAAACTCGCCAGAACTTGCGGATTAGGTCGCCCAAGTTGGACAGGCCCTTGTGTTTAAGAAGGAACTACAGATGCTGGAAAATCGAAGGTACACAAAAAAAAATGCTGGAGAAACTCAGCGGGTGCAGTAGCATCTATGGAGCGAAGGAAATAGGGAACGTTTCGGGCCGAAACACTTCTTCATCTTTAAGGGACAGGCCCTTTAAGGGTTGGTAGATTTTGAGGGATAGAAATTTATCGTTTTTTTGTACACACTTAGCAGGTGATGTATTAAACGATGGCTGGTTCTATTGACGTCAATGGCAAATGTAATCATCATATATTTAACATCCACAAAAGGCGGCAAATTTCAGCACATATATTTTGATTTTCTCTATTTCTTACCTACGAGAGTCGAGTCCCACAGCGTGGAAACAGGCTCTTCGGCCTAACTTGCCAACACCGACCAACACGCCAGATATACATTTGTTCCACCTGCCCTTACAGGGCCCATATCCCTCTAACCCTATCCTATCCACGTACCTGTCACAATGTCTCTTAAATGTCACAATGGCACCACCTGAACTACCTTCTCTGGCAGCTTGTTCCATACACTCACTATACTTTATGTAAAAAACGTACTCGTCAGGTTCCTGTCACATCTCCCCCCCCCTTACCTTAAACCCATGTCCTCTGGATCTTGTTTCCTCTACTCTGGCCAAAAGACTGCGCATTTACCAGATTTATTCCTCTCATGACTTTGTTCACCTCTATTAAGATCACTGCTCATCCTCCTGCGCTCCAAGGAATAAAGTCCTAGCCTGCTCAGCCTCTCCCTATAGCTCAGGCACTCGAGTCCTGGTAACACCCTTGTACATCTTCTCTGCACCCATTCCAGCTCGACATCTTTCCGATAACATGGCGACCAAAACAACACAATGCTCTAAAATGCAGCCTCGCCAATGTCATGGACCTCCTGAACATCTCACCACTGAATTTTCAAGCTTTCTAAATTGGGTTCTGAGGAATACCCAGGACCTGAAAAGCTTTTTTTTTTTTGTTTAATCTTAATTGGCATATCTCCCGATCCTCCCATTCTAAGCCAAATAGCCCAAAGGTCAGTTACGTATCCATCGTTCATTTCTGAATGACACATATTTTGAATAGCTAGGTACTCCAAAATCTTTTTTGCCAGGCAAGAAAGTGCAAAAGATCCACCAGAGTATTTTTCCAATTGCTTCTAAGCTTTGATTTTATTTTTTAAACTGCTTTGGCTAATGTGCACATATGTTAATGAAAACCTTTCAGCAATAGGATCTCACAATTAGTTCAAAGCAACTATAATCCATTTAACTACTACAGAATATCAAGTTTGTATTGATAAAAAAACGTCGTCTCAAAATGACTCAAGAATTATCATAGTTGATTATTTTGGAAAAATATCTACCATACGGAATATCTACATCTGTGGGGAACAAGTAGCAATTCTTTAATAAAAGCGCAAATGTTATTATGTTCCATTTTAAGACTCACCTCTTCTTCATTAGCAGCTACATAGCAGCATGTTCCCAGAGCAGTGGCACACTAAACATAAGTAATAAAAGACCTTTAGATACACAAATGTAAAAGCTGGGTAGATGATATTTAGAAGGTTTAGGCCATTAAACATTCCTGAAATTTGGTAGATACTCCTAAATTATTAATATAAGAAATTAGCAAAACACTCTCCACAGTGTATTTTTTCCCCATCACTCTTAACGTTTTGATAATTTTTACTGCTTTGGCTAATATGCTCCTTTGTCAATTATAACTCTGATGGCTTCACAGCATAGGATTTTTTCATAATCAGTTCAACGCAACATTAAACCAACAAGAATTTGTATTGAATCAGAAAAAAAACATTTTGGAAAGGCAAATGGAGCAGAATGTTGTTTCCATCTGATTAATCTCATCTATTTGCAGAGAGGCTGCAACTGTGTCCAGATCCTCTGTAATGAATGTTTTGGGTCTTGTTAATGAAACATCAGACTGACCATTATTTCCATCCGTTTGAAAAAAATAATTGAGGTGGACCTTATGCATCTGGAACAAGTTAAATTCTTGGAACAATTGAGCATTCCTTCCTTTGAACACATCAATACGTTGTTGTTGGTAGCAGTAAGGGGATTGATGGGTAGAGGTGAAGTTGATACCATCTCCAGATAATGTGTCTAGAACCAGAAGTCATGGTCTAAAAAACATGTTGTCCATTCAAGACACAAATGAGGAAAAATGTCTTCACCTTCACGCTGGCATTTCTCTACTAAAGAGATCCTGTCACTGAGTACAATGGCAAATCATTGTATTTATATTTAGGGAATCGGAGGATAGAAGTTGAGTATAGGAATGTGGTAGAGGCAAAAGATCAGCCATATTACTGAATGGTGAATTAATACACAGGGCTGGATAATCTTGTTTCTTTTTCTGATGTTCTTATAAATTCAGTGCCAATGAATATAAAAGCATAATAAGCTTAATTACCTTGGTTGGCTATTGCAATTTGTACCTAGCACCAAATAGTATTTTTTACCGTTGGCACTGTAAAATATTTGATCACCAGAGTGGTAATGATTTTGTTTTTGTACATGCCTTAAATTATATGCCTTCCTTGAAAATGATACAGACAAAAGACTTTCATGGGCATGCCTCGTGAACATGAGGCACATGAACATCACGCTTGGGAACAGGAGTTTTGATAATTATTTGATATTATGCTAAATCATCTTATACTATACTATAAGTATACTATACATGTATTTTTTTTCTCTACTTGCAAAACTTGAAGACAGTGGGAGGGCAGCCATCTTGCTGAACGCAAGATGAAGTTGCAGAGTGTTTTTGAGTACATGCATGATAATAGGCCAAAGTCAGCATGGTTTTGTGAAAGGGAGATCTTGCCTGACAAACCTGTTGGAATTCTTTGAGGAAGTAAATAGCAGGACAGACAAAAGAGAGTCACCAACGTGCTGCCTGACGTGGTGGTGGATGCACATACAATAGTGGCATTTAGGAAGCTATTAGATTGATACATGGATATGCAGGGAATGGTGCGCAAGCAGATTAGTTTAACTTGGCATCTATTTCAGCACAGACATTGTGGGCCGAAGAACCTGTGCTGTACTGTTCTATGTCCCAACGTGTTTGGTTGCCATTTTGACCTGGTACAATACAATTCAATCCTGCACATGTATCGCATAAAAGTAATACTCACATTGTGTCGGGCAGCCAAGCTAGCCGATTTGTCAGTAAGGATATTAATTAGAATAGATTTCAGAGCTTGGAAAACATCTTCAGCCTCTTTGCTCGATCCCAGCTGAATACACAATAAGATTGCAACAACAGCTGCAAGTGCTTGTTCTTCACTCTTACCTTTTGAGAGAAAAGTTAAAATAAAATTGTAGCTGCTTCATGTCATTCTATAGCCATCTCTTCTGGACTCTTGTTTCCATGAACTGTATCCTACAAAATCCTTTGAATGTTTTTTCTTTCCAAGACTTTGCGCAAGCACAATGGTACAGCGATTAGCACAGTTCTCCCACATCTAAAGGGACCTTGGTTTGATCTGAACAAGCACTATGTATGTGGAGTCTGAACCTTTAGATTTCCACCATGTTCACTGGCTTCCTCCCACATCCCAAAGTTGCGGTTGTAGATTAAATGACCACTGTAAATTACTCCTCAGTAAAAGATATAATGAGGTAAAAAATTAAAGTGGATGTGAGTGAATAAAGTTGCAGGGCTACAGGGAAATTGAGGGTGGGGGAGGGGGGGGGGGGGACATTGCTGACAAGCTGCAACCGTTAACATTTAAAAAAATCTTCAGCCCGAAATAATACCTCAATTGGTCTCTCCAGAAGTTGAAACTTTAGAATATAATCCAGAACTGATCTTGATAATTATAAACCATGCAAATAAGGAACAACCATCCACTTTCTAAGACTGAAGGCACTTTCACCTCATTATTCAGATTACAAAGATGCACAGACCTTTTTTCAAGCAACGTTCCAAGCAATCAGTGAGGGTCACTCTTCTATCCAATAAAAATTCTGATAGGATTTTGGATGAGAATGCCAGCTTGAGGCTTTCAAGTGCATTTTGTCTGGTTTTAGCACTGAAAACAAAAGGTTCAAAGTAACACCAACAAAACACTGTAACACGTGAATTTAACTACTATGTAATCCTAAATACATTTTTGGTGTTCTGAAGTCTTCCTCACCTTTTGTGCATTGTATTATCAATACATTCCTTCAATTTATCTTCAGCTTCCTCTTGGGCCATCTGCTCATTAATGGTATCATTAACTGCTGAACAATATTAAAGAAAGCAAACATGTGCATTTATTAGCTTTCCTTCATCCATTTGGAAATTCATAAGAAAAATGCAGGAGCAGCACAACCTTGGAAAACTTCTTCTAAAATATAAAACATCTTATAGAAACTGCTGCTGAAGGGAGCCATCTGGATCAGTGGCTTTCAAGCATTTTTTTTAGGTAAACCACATCAGTGACATGATATAAAAATCATAACAAATCCTGCAACAAATACAGAAATGTGCGAGATGAAGGCCCCCCCCCCAAGAGGAGAGTTAAGGGGGGGGGGGGGGGGGGGGGGGGGGGGGGGGGGGGGGAGGAAAAGCAAGGTCAACTGGAGTTGTGGCAAGTGTTGGATCAGTTACACCAGGGGAGGATGGTAATGCTGTTCTTAGTGCTAGGTTCCCTGATATGTGAAGTACCGTCAGAAGATATAAAGCATTCTCCCACAGGGTTGAAAAAGAGGGTAAAAAATAGTAGCTTGTCTCAAAGCTTTTACTACAAATTGGGAACAAATGTAGTTTAATTGTAAATCTTGTTTCAAGCAAACCATGTCCATTACAGGAGGAATCACTGAAAAATGTACCAAAGGCAATTACTGACTTAAGATCACAAGCTTACAATGTTGGTTCAATACAAGTGGTAAATTTGCTTAACCTTCCTTTGTTCTCCTAACTAAGCTGTACCAGTACTGCAATGGCATTATCAAAAATGTAGCTATATTCTTGCCAGCAAAAAAAAGGACAAATCTAAGGTGACATAACATGAAGCTCATTACCATCAGCAGACGTAGATAGTGGATATACACTGAACCCAAACTCCCACCAGTCACCACTTTGCCACTGAAAATCCCCAAATCACCACAATCCCACCACTCTATTCCTATTAATATTCTGGATGTATATCTCACCATCAGCTTCTCAGGCCAAATGGGAATGGATAGTGCCCATCATATCCCAAATGTAAAGAAAGTTTTTTCAAACAAAGTAACTTTTTTTGAACAAATATATTGTTTGAAATACTCAGTAATCAATATGCCATGCTGTACATAAGAAATAAAAGTGGGAAGGATGGTCCCTTATGCCTGCACCATCAATCAGTAAAACTATCTGATCTTTCATCAAAGTGTAGTAACCTCGCATCCCTTGATTCCTTTTATATCTAAAGCTCCTTTGATCTCTTGCCTTGAATAGTGTCTGAACCTCCACAACCTTCTTTGGATGAAAAGTTTAAGATTCCTACCATTTGGGTGTAGACATTTTACCTCAACTAAATCCTGAATAGTCAAACTGGTTATTTTGAGATTATTCTAATTGAGGTTATTCTAAACTCCACTATACACACTGTCTGCTTAATTTCCCTCGTAAAATAATCGTAATGATGGTACATAATTAATGAGAGATATACATGCCACACTGTGACAAATCTTTACAGGTTGAAATACAGATGGCCCATGTCAGATCCATATCTTAATATTATTCAAGAGCTCTTTTGAACAATAGTTTTGTTTTAGTATTGTATATATTTCTTCCTGAAGTATAATAAAACACTATATTCTTTTCGAAGTAATCGTGGGAGTTGAGGTAGTTGTTAAATATTGTTGCATTTTTTAATTAATGTCAAACAATTACTTGTTGCAACAAAATACATTTCCTGGAAAGGATGGAGGCATTTAAGAATATCAAATGATTGTGCAATTAGCATTGCTTGAAATGTATTTTCAAATACAACTATGAGGTAATCCGCACAAACTGCAGAATGTGTATAAAGCTGGGTGTCTACAACTTTCATCCCAGGAGTGGCTGAATAGTGGGAATAGTCTACTGAAGAAGTTGCCAAAGAGAGAAATGCTGAATATGTCATTCGAAAGCATGGTGATCACAACAGATACATTACATCGGGTGGCAACGTGCGCGGCAGCCTTGCCGGCAGTCTGTCCGACCTTTCACCCTTTTTGTTATTTTTAGTCTTTAAAAAGGATGTTTTTGGAGGTTTCTTAGTCTTTTTTATGTGGGGGAGGTGGGGAGGGGGAAACCGTTTCCAGTCACTTCCTGGTCGAGGATGCGTGCTTTCTCCGAGTCGCATCTTCCCCCCCCCTCGCGGACTACCAACTGGATTGGTGCAGCCTTTCCTGCCGGAGACCGGCCAGAGTTTCAGCAGCAGCGCAGCACTGAATTACCATGGCGGAGCAGGAGATGCCTTACCGAGGATCGCCGTGTTGAGGCTCTGGAGTGTTGGGCCACCTGCTTTAACATCGTGAAGCTGCGGTTTGCGGAGCTTCTAGCCGCAGGCAGCACTGCCTGTGACATCGCGGAGTCCTGGGACCCCTTGCCGGGGGTTGCCAGTGATGGAGCTCCGTCCAGCTCGGCCTGTGGACTTCGGGGGCCGCGGTCTCCGGTAGGAAGCGGCCGACTCGGAAGCTCCAAGCTGCTGAGAGTGATCTTTCGTTCCGACGTCGGAGTTCTGATCATCCCGGCGAGAGGGCCTGAACATCGTGCCGTCCGTAGCTGCGACTGCTGAGGGCTCAAAGGCCCCGACCACAGGTGAACAATGAGGAAGATAACTGAACTTTATTGCCTTCCCTCACAGTGGGAACATTGATTCCGCTGCGTGGGGATATTTATGTTAAACTCTATCGTGTATTGTGTTCTTTTTATTCGTATGGCTGTATGGTAACTCAAATCTCACTGTGCCAATTGGTGCATGTGACAATAAATGTAACCTGAACTTGAACTGTTGGTTAAAATTCTCTTTGGCATCTGCTTGATGATTACCAGAGAGTAGGGGAAAAAAGCCCTCTCCTATTAGAAGACTCCATTATTCAGTTCAAATATTGTTTTTATCTTTCATGTGGAGGGAAAAATAGTTGTAGCATATCATCTGATGGCCCATTTTGTCCAGGATACATATCGGCAGACATTATTCAATCAATCAATCAAATGTTATTTATATAGCCACATTTAAATCAACTTGCGTTGAACCAGTGCTGTACATAGAAGAATTTGGGTTGCCATACATCCATAGAAATAAAAAGAAAATACAGCACACTATAGAATTTAACATGAAACGTCCCCCCCCACAGCGGAATCAATGCTTTCTACTGTGAGAGAAGGCAGTAAAAGTCCAGTCCTCTTCCTCTGTGTTCACCAGCGAACGGGGCCTATTTCAGGCCTCCGTAGTCGCCGCAGCAGAGGCCCGGTGTTTCAGGCCCTCTCGCCGGATGATGGAGCTCCGGCTTCGGAAAGAACAGTTCCAGCGGCTTGGAGTTCTGAATCGGCCGCTTCCTACCGGAGATCGCGGCTTCCAAAGTCCACAGGCTGAGCTGGGCGGAGATTCACACTGGCGACCTCGGCGAAAGATCCCAGGCCTCCGCGATGCAAAGTCAGAGCCGCCAGCAGCTGGATGGTCCGCAACCACAGCTCCCCGATATTGGAGTCGGCGGTCTCAGCACTCCGGAGCTTACCATACGGCGATCCTCGGTCAGGCATCACCCGCTCCGCGCTGGTACTTCAGCACTGCGCCACCGCCGAAGCTGAAGTTCTGGCCGGTCTCCGGCAGTAGGCCGCATGAAGAGAGCGAAGATGCACCTCAGAGGAAAGACGCATCTCCGACCAGGTAGGGCCTGGGAAAAAACAGTTTCCCCCTCCCCCCCCCCACATAAAAGACTAGAAGACCCCCATAGCAAACTTTTTAACACACTGAAAATAAGAAAAAAAGAGTGAAAAGACAACTGAAGGCAGGGCAGCCATACACAACAGCACCCCCCTCCGACAGCTGCCCCTGTACATCACATACATTTTTTCCCAAAGGATCATGCAATATTAACACCATTAACAACATTTATAACCATCTGAAACATTGGTACTAGGTAGTACAGTTCATTCATACCTTCCTCAGGAACACTAGCAGTCTCACTGGTACTGCTGTAATGACTGAGTACTTCACTGGAGACGTCATCGTCACTGGCCTGAGTCTCCTTTTTAGCTCCATTCCGTCCTCCTGCAAAGTACAGTAAAGTGAACAATGGCATTTGCGTGGAGGTAGCAGTGTTGCAGTTCCAAATCAAGTGTGCATCTCTGCTTTGTGCATCACCAGAAACACGACTTCTTGTGGAATTACACAATCTACCATAAATCACCCTTTTGCAATTTGTTACGCAGTGTTCAGAAATTTGAGATATACCTACAAAATACTGCAGAAGTGAATAAAAATATGTTGAGGCGTTAATAGCATGTAATGATCTGGAACATCTGTCAGCCTGACACTACCAAATCTGCCAGGCATGCTGGGTTTATTACAAAACTAATTCCCATCCCTTGCAAAGCTAATAGCTACATGGTGGGGGGGGGGCTTGCTCCATCCAACTGAAGGGCACTAAGAACCATTTTCAGTCATTTCCTCAACCTTGCTGTAATTTGCCCAGTTCCTCCAACTAGGCTTTGTGTTATTACCTTTAAAAGATAAAACAATTTTTTGAAATAATTTGGGGAATTCCAATTAATACAAAACTGCAAAACAAACAGATTTAATAATATTTTAAACACTTTGAATAGGTATTGTGTCTAAGTTTCTTTAAAACAGCACAGGCTAATAAAAAAATGCATTAGTGCAGATTATAGCAATGCTGACAGAAGTAGTTTGTGATACAGACAAAAAACTGTCTCTTCTAGATGAATCAGCGAGAAAATAGTCTGAACTCTTTTTGTGATACTCAAAATATATAGATATTTTATAATACCAAAGCTTTTATACATGTCATTCAGAACTATAATAGACATCAATCATATGGATCATCCCTTTTTGAATATACTTCTCATTTTAAGAAGGGTGTGCCAAATTTTATGACAGAAACAAACAAGAATAATGTATAAAATATTCATAGCACTTTATTTGATGCAAAACAACTTTTGGGTTTCTTGCTTCTGTTTGAAAAACATTTCTGTGATTAATATGGAACTGAAAAAGAGGAAACAGCAACAATGACAAGTGGAACTGGGAGCCTCCCTCTAGGTGCCCCCAGTCTACAAGCAGTGGACTGCAAGACTCTGGTAAAAACACACATTGTACTTAACGAACGATATTTACTGTGCTTGTTTCCTGAAAGCTTCTGATAAGATGCCATATAGTGCCACCAAGAAGAATAGTATTTTTTTTTAAATTAAAGAACTTTTGATTAGTGTGGCTATAAAAGGTTTACAAAACGCTGGGTAAGCTACATCTACACTACAGTTTATAGTTCTGCATAATCACATTTTAGAAAAGGGAATACAGGCTTTTGAAGGAAATTATCTGACATTGAATAAGGGCAGGACCAACAGAGTAAATGGTAGGCCTCTGAGTAGTGTTGTGGAGCAGAGGAATCTCTGAGTACAAGTGCATGGTTCCATGAAGGTTGAGTCACGGGTAGATAAAGTGGTCAAAAAGGTTTTGGCACTTTGGCCTTCATCAGTCAGTATTGAGTATAGAAGTTGGGAGGCCATGTTGCAGTTGTATAAGACATTGTTGGACAGCATTTAGAATAGTGTGTTCGGTTATGGGCACCATGTTATAGGAAAGATATTGTCAAGCTTGAAAGGGTTCAGAAAAGATTTACAAGGATGCTGCCAGGACTAGATGGTGTGAGCTATAGGGAGAGGTTGAGTAGGCTATTCCATGGAGCGTGGGGGATGAGGGGAGATCTTATAGAGGTATACAAAATCATGAGAGGAATAGATCGGGAAGATGCACAGTCTTTTACCCAGAGTAGGGGAATCGAGGACCAGAGGACATAGGTTCCAGGTGAAGGGGAAAAGATTTAATAGGAATCCGAGGGGTAACTTTATCACACTGAGGGTGGTGGGTGTATGGAACAAGCTGCCAGAGCAGGTAGCTGGGGCTGGGACTATCCCATTGTTTAAGAAACAGTTGGACAGGTACATGGGTAGGACAGGTTTGGAGGGTTATGGCCCAAGCGCAGGCAAGTGTGACTAGGGTAGATGGGACATTGAGTTGAGCCGAAGGGCCTGTTTCCAAGGGCCATTGTATTACTCCATGACTCATCTGAATGTTACCAAGAGGCATTTTATGAGAATATTACATAAGACAGGCTTCTGTGGAACTGGGATGATTACATTCTTTACAACTTGAAAGGGGAGGTGGTCAAGGACCAAGCAAGAGAGATTTTACGTAGGCAGCCAAGAGCCCATTAAAGAGACATCTATCTATCTATCTATCTATCTATAAAACTCTGTGCCTGACGACTGGCTGCCTTTCTGCCTTTTGATTCGTGCCCAATACTCGCAGATGTCCAATCGGAATGGTCGATGCTCGCAGATGTCCAATCGGAATGGCCGATGCTCGCAGATGTACAATCGGAATGGATCCTTTTACTTTCTTCCTTTGATTCACTGCCACGCCGAATCTAGACGCACAATCTCCCACATCTTTTCCATTTCGATGGGAGATTTCGCTTTTCTTTCTAAGTATCTGCTCCTCATTACATTTCGTCCCCTTTAAGTACACGTTTTTAATCAAATCCTTCTCCCCCCCCCCCCCCCCACTCACTCATTTTGTCGACTCCTGCTGGCCAGCGACCATAACGGCTGCTGGCGCCCGCATTTCAACCTCAAGAGACGCCATTTAATTTGGCCTTTCAAGGACGGCTTCAGTTCGAGGACCACGTCTCCCATGGGGGCTGCGGGTAGGGAACGGCTACGGGTAGGGAACGGCTGCGTTGGGGGAGCAGACCCAACGGGTCTGCCATTGGTCTAGTTACTTTTAAAATTGTACCCAACCGATTAAACAAAGAGTGATAGACGGCTGAAACTCATTCTGAGCCAAAACTATATACAATAAATATATTAATTCGTTTTTAATTTTTGTTTACCAAAAGGTGTTGAGATACATAGTGATCTGAGATCAGCAGAACAAACTCAGAGGGCCAAGCAGCCAACTCCTATTCCTGAGTTGAATATGAATTAGCTCCTCTTAAACACCCATTATAATACGCTAACTACAATCTAGAGGTGAAAGCGTATCTGAATGCTCTTGAAGCCATCAGCAACAAAGTCACCTACATTCATTTGCAAAGACAAATATTGAGTCACAGCTGTCATTACTGATTGAAAATGTTGTTTAAATCATAGATTAACAAAGGGCGTCTATAATATCCACTATGGGAATATCTAGTACTTTAGAAAACCCAGGAGGCAGAATCCTAGACAGCGATTACTATTTATATATACTTCTTTCTTTTTCTTAAATATTAATAGAAACTTCCTATGTATCTGTATTCCTTTATGATGTTGGCGTCTTTCAGCCCATCAACTATACTAGCTCAGAGAGCAGCCACTTTCCCTAAACAATTTTCCTGAAATGTATTTTCCCTATATTCCTACAGACTTACTCAGGTCTGAAATACATTTTCCTTGGCCAACCCTTTTAAAGCTGAAGCAAGCCGATACAAATTAAATTATAGCCTTTCCTTCCAGGTTAAGCACTAGAACAAACAAGCAATATACATTGATGCCAAATTGCATAAGGTATTAGATTACCCAACAACAAAATATTTTATTTCAACAGTACTTAACAACACTCAGCAATGGTATCCTTATCTTAGCACATCTTGTATAATGTGCTTTTATAATCTTTTGTATAATCTCTGGTACATGAAGTACCTTCTATATTACAAACTCCAGTCCATAAAACAACTTGCAGGCCTGAGAATAAAGGTAATTTATTCATATTTGTTCTACAGTTATTCCTGAAAGACATTATTTTCAATCATTTAACTTACTTCAAATTGATTTTTGATTTGGGGGAAAATGTTAGTCTGATTATGAAATTGTTTGAATGGAACACTGTATACATCCAATCAACAGCATATTTAGGTCTGATTATTCATTCATGAGGGCATTTCCATATCAATATTGTTTTTTATTTTGCAAATGTCATTGACATTAACATGCTGCCTCCTTTCTGAGTATGGCTTTCTCAACTGGACTGTGACAAGTAGCATTTATGCGTGTGTGAATTTTGAAAATAATAAGTTATATTATCTTTTAACTAATGTTCTGAAGAGCTTAGAGGGTGAAACCGGTTGTCTGAGAACTGTGGAGTGCCTCAAGGTAAGTGACGACCTAGAACGTTCTCAACGTGTTAAGGGGAAGAGTTTTTTTATAAATGACAACACAATGGAAGATTTTAGACTTTTCCAAAACATGCCCTAGGCAGTAAAGAACGCTGTAACGGATCAAATAAAAAGTTAAGCAGCCGAGATAAAAGAGACACAATTCAGAGGTTATGCTGTGATGTTTGAAAGTTGAGATGTAGAAGGATGCATTTCTACACAAGGATCTGAAAAGGTTAGGGTTTTCCAAACTCTCTGACGCTTCCATCTACTGACACACCCCCTTTCCCACCCCAGCTCTGTTCCCGAGAACTGTTCGTAACCCAAATAGTTCAAATCCGAAATGCACCCTCCCAACAACATATCCAAAGGAAAACATAACTGAGGCCAACACAGTTAAGTTGACTCAGCCTTAATTTTTTCCCCTTTTTTTCTCTCTCGTTTTTCCATATTGTTTACAGTGTATTATGGTTACATATTCAGTTGTGCTGCAGCAAGTAAGAATTTCATTGTTATATCTGGGACATGGCAATAAAACACTTGACCTTTTGGATATTGCCACAAATCAAGTGCCTACCCAACAGAAGATACCTGCAGCCCCAGCAACAACCATGGATGACTAATCTGATTATATATTTTGAGAAGGGCTGCTGAGAAGCGTCATATTTTACCCATGTGGATTTTTGAGAGGCATTTGGCAAGAGAACATAGATAGATTAAGTTTTGGGTCAGGTCCCTTCTTCAGACTGATTGTAGTAGGGGGAAGAAAGCTGGAAGAGAGGTTGGGACGGGACAAAGCCTGGCAAGTGGACATAGGTGGGAGGCATTTTGGATTGGCAGATGGTTGGACAAAGGCAAGAGATGAATAGACAAACAGTTAGAGGTAAGGAGACGAGGATAGAAGATGTGCAAAACATAAAGCCAGAGGAAAAATTATTTGCCGGAGGGACAGGGGAAGTGCAATGGGAAAATGGGTGCACATCCAGCTATTCCTCTAGTTTGGCTGTGGCCGCAGTCTGGCAATGGAGAAGGCCCAGGACAATAAGTCAGTATGGGAATGGGAAGAGTAGTTTAAATGGTTCGCAACCATTTGGATCCAGGGATGATTTGCGGACTGGAAGTAAATATATTTGAGCGACAGATGAAATTGCAATTTGAAAAGTTTTGTGAGCAATTTCATGGGGCTGGGTATGAAGCTCTTTGCTTTTTGTGCTATCGTTTTATGTCTTCATCAAGAAAGTTGAAAGTCATAAAAATTAACCATAAGATTAACAGTAGGAACTAGTCAGGTAAAATCAAATGCAGCAAGTGAAAATCAATCTGCAGCAGTGCAAAGTAAAAAAGCATTCAAGACACTTTCATTTATTTAGCCAAACAATTGAATTGAAATGAGGAAGGGTCTCGACCCGAAACGTTGCCTATTTCCTTTGCTCCATAGATGCTGCCTCACCCGCTGAGTTTCTCCAGCATTTTTGTCTACCTTCGATTTTCCAGCATCTGCACTTCCTTCTTAAACAAATTGAATTGAATCACATGGGACTGGTTTAAATTGCAAACTGGGACACAACTAGGTTATTTTCAGAAGATTAAAAAAATCCTCTTTTCAGGCAGAATATGTATATCAATGATCAACATGCAATAATCCAATGCAAAGAAAGTCTGACAATGGACACTAGGTTCAGGGAATGGCAAATCCATCATTAATCCATACCGAATGTCCTTGAGTACACTGTGCCTTTTCAAATGTAAGGTTTCAGAATTAATTCCAATAATTTGCCCACCCCTATGGGCTTTTATTAATTAATTTATTCCTTGCATATATTTTAAATAGATTCCTTCTTTTTAAAGACGGGAAGATTCCATCATATTCCTTTTCACTTGTCACAGACCACCTTGCCTCTGACTTGCTCTTGAAGCCACAACATTTATGGCTGGTCTATGCATTTCTGGTCAACGGTGACCCCAAGATATTGATCCTGATATTAATGTCCCTTTTATTTTTGTTGAATTTGGTCTGGTGTCATTGTAACTTGGTATAATTGGTATATTAGACAATGACGACTTCGCATTCCCCCACCTATTGAGCTGACACTATTTATTTCATTCATAGGTGGAGGCAATCTTGAGAACTATGCAATTGCATATAATGATGGAGAAAGTGGAACAGAAAGCGATTTTAGGGCAGCAATTTAGGGAGTCACTGTTTATTCCAAATTGGAAACTGTACAGCACTGCTGGACTGACAGGTTCGGTTAATAGAGCCCCGACATCAATAAAGGAAGAGTTGCTTACATAACACTTACTTGGAAAACTTGCGCACAGAAATATAGTAAACCCTCGTTATAACGGGCCATACCGGGGTGTGGGGGGGGTTTGTGGATGAAACATCAAACTGCAGATGATGGTTAATACACAAAAGGACTCAAAGTACTGGAGTAACTCAGCGGGTCAGGCAGCACACTGGAAAACAAGGATAGGTGACGTCAGGACCCTTCTTTGGACTGATTCAATCGGCTGAGTTACTCCAGCAATGTGTCCTTTCACCTTAAAACAAGGCAACGATGCCGCTGGTCTGCACAACGAGTCCTTCTTTACTGGTTCACGTGGCTACTGTTGTGGCATTCTGTATCCCCTGGGGACAGCACTTCTTCAGTGCTGCTCCCAGCGACAGGACACGCTCAGTCACCGAGGGGCTCCCTACCTGCACACCAGCTGCCGCTTCCAAGGCGGAGTATGTTGGCGCTTCTGAAGATGGAGGTGGTGGGGGGAGGGAAGGGGCCAAGTGAACACGAGGCAGCAGGGAGCAGACAATGCAGTGGGTGAGAGTGGAGGGAGTCCCATGTGATCGGGCACGTCCTGTCGGTGGCAGCGTTCTGAAGAAAGCGCTGTTCCCATGGGCTACAAAGTGATTGGCAACAGCCGCTTCAACTGGACCATGGGCAGTGAAAAAGGGCTTGCTGGTGTAGCTTCAAAGTCAGGCAGAGGCCCTCGAAAGCCTGAGCTTTAAGCTGCTGTGGAGCCGGTGCAGGTCGGGGTCCGTCTGCTATAACCAAAACATATTGTAAAGCGGTCTGCTACAACAAGGGCTTACTCTATTGCTATACAGTTTGAATATAGGAGTCTACTCCAAACTACATTTATTTACATAGCAAGAAGAAACTTGCAATCGATTTTCAAGAAAAAGCTTCTGACATTAAGCTCTCTGGAATCAAATTCATTAACATGTATTCTAAAAGCAAACTGAACTGAAATACATTTGGATGGTGCCCAATAAAGTTGGCAACAAATTAAAATTGAAGCAGTTCCAGAAATTTTGGGGAGAGAGTTTGGGCATATTACTAACATCTGTCCAAATAAAGCTCCAAGCCAGTCATGTTGTCGTTGACCTGTAAGATTCTAACATCAGTAACAGTACAGATGCCTTTCCCATTCTTTGTTCAAATCCAACAGCTTGGGGAAAAAGTAAATCAACCACCTTTGCATACTCTATCTAATGAACCATGCCATGCATAAAAACAACCTAGAAAAAAGTTTGGCGATTGGAAAACTGCTTTCTTCAACACATAAAAAATCATAATTTGCACGCTAAATGGGGAAGGAGAGGGAGATATGAAGAAACTCTCCCAATAATGTTAATTAACGGTCGCAAAGTTTTCAGTACAAATAAATGACCACATTGCCAAGCATTTGTAGATACGAGGCAAAATAGCATATGAAAGATGCTTTCAATGGTAAACATGCAAGATTACTTGTAAGCAGGCACATGAAAAGAATAAATAAAAATTACAGAAAATGAACTACTGTATCGTTTGAATGTGAAAATGACAATAACTAATTAACACATTTAATTAATTTTCCAGGGTCTGAAAGATGGATTTCTATATCAATATTAATGTTTCAACAACCAATATATAACTCATTTCTGTGGTTTTGAGATGGAGAGTAGCAATGACAGTGCGACAGCAGGTAGGGATTTGGATGCAACATGGGGAACAAAATCAGAGTCAAGGTCTTACAGTGGCGAAGGGCTTTCTCCCCCAGAGGTGGAACTGTGAAATACTAGAGGGCACAGCTTGAAGCTGAGAGGGGGGAAATTGACAGGTAATGTACAGAGCATTTTTTGTTTGTTTTATTACATTGAGATAGATGCTTGAAAAGTACTGCTGTGAAGTGCAGGGATGGGGTAGTGGAGGGGATCCATGGAAGCCGATTCAATAGCGATGCTCAAGCATTTATTCAGGCACATGGACATGTATGTAATGGAGGTATAGAGTTTAGAACAGTACAACAGGAACAGGGCATTTGGCCCACAATGTCTGTGCCAGACATGATGACAAGTTAAACTAATCTCTGCCTGCATGCAGAATGGAATAGTTTAATGTGCCTTTAGTGAAATCCTTTACTTGCGTACCCAAGGTATTCAAATACTTACCATGAGCAGCACTGACAAAGTTAAAGTCAATAGTCAGATTTATTCATCACATAAACAATAAAGTGCAGTGAAATGAATTTGCCAGCAGCAGTACAATAAAAAACACACAATACAAATTTAACACAAACATCCACCACAGCATTCATCACTGTGGTGGAAGACACAAAGTTTAGTCAGTCCTCCTCCATTTTCCCCCGTAACCCTCCGCAGTCACCGCTGCGGGCGGCCAGATGTGCAGACAAGGTAAGTCCTGAATTGGTGCTTCCCTACCGGAGACCGCGGCTTCAAGATGGCGTCAGAGCTCTTCTCCAGGGATCCCCGGCGAGGTATCCTGCTCCGGATGATAAGTCCCCGCCGCACCCGCAGTTCGAAGTAGGCCGCGCCAGCTGGTGCTCCGCAGACCACGGCTTCAGGCTGCCGCGGGCCAACAATCGGAGCGCTCCCTTCTGGCGACCCCCCGCTGCTGAAGCCTCGGGCCCGTCTCCGTGAAAGGCCGCACCGATCCTTTGTGTAGGCCGCAAGGGAGGCGACATGGAAAAAGTCGCCTCTCCGTGGAAAAGGCTACCAAAGCGGTTTCCCCCTTACCCCCGCACACCACCCCCCACACAAGACACACCGAGAAACATTAAAAACACACATTGGGACATACTAAAAAAACTAAAAGTAGAAAATGACTAACACGCGGCTGGCAGCCGGCTCGCATCCACTGGAGCCTTCATTGTTCTCCCTCTCTCAATAGTCCCCCCACACCAGGTCCTCTATTGTTTTTCCTCCTCACAGTGGTTCCCCACACCATCATCAACCAGCAAATGCAGGCTTCACCACTATCGCTGTGAGGCTCCGTCAAACACGAGGCCCCACCGCCGCCGCCGAGGCGCCACTGCTGCTGTCAAGACTCACCGCCGCTGAGGGTCCACCGCCGTTCAGTGTCCACCGTCGCCATCAAGGATCACCAGTGTTGAGGGTCCACTGTCACCGCCGAGGATCACCGCCGACGCCGAGGGCCGGCCGAGGCATGTGATCAATGTCCCTCCATTCCCATGCATATCCACGTACCCATCTAAAAGCCTCTTAAATGCCATATTCATGTCTGCTTCCATTACATCCCCTGGCAGTGTGTTTGTGTCCCTCATCACCGTATAAAAAAACTTCCCCTCTCCAACCTTAAAACTAACCCCTCAGATCTTTGACATATACAACTTGTGAGAACGGTTCAGACTCTACCATACCTATGCCTCTCATAATCTCATATAATTCTATCAGATCGCCCTTCAACCTCTGATGCTCAAGAGAAAAGGGCAATGTGGCCTTCCAGGTATCATGGCGCTGCAGACTTGTTCTATTAAAAAACAGTTTGGAGGTAAAATGGGTACTAGAAATAGCCCTGACCAACAGAATTCCAAAACTTTTATCAATATATTGGAAGATGGCGAGGGAGATAATATGTCCCCCAGGGACCAAACAGGAAGTCTTTGTGTTGGGCCAGATGATATGTGTGGTGTCTTGAATAAATATTTTACATCGGTATTCACTAAGGAGAAGAATGGGGGAGGCAGTGTATGGTGATGGTTGCCACTGCCAATATATTGATGTACATTACAGTGGACAAATGACCAGGGACTGACGAAATCAATGCAAGATGTTATAGGAAGCAAGGGTGGAGATTGCAGGGAATCTGACAGATTTTTGCATCATCTTTAGCCAAGAGGTATAAGATGACTGCAGTGTAGCTAATGCTGTTCCCATATTCAAGAAGGGCAGTGGGAATAAGTCGAAACTATGGGTCGAGGAGCCTTACATCAGTAGTTGGGAAACTATTGGAAAAACTTGGGGATGGATACATGATCACTTGGAAAAAGGCAGGATCGATTAGGGAGAGTCAGTGTGGTATTGTGCAATGGAAAATATGCTTCTAAATCCGATTGATAGAACTGATAGAAACATAGAAGATAGGTGCAGGAGAAGGCCATTTGGCCCTTCAAGCCAGCACCGCCATTCAATATGATTATGGCTGATCATCCAAAATCAGTACCCCATTACTGCTTTCTCCCTATATCCATTAGCCCCAAGAGCTATATCTCTCTTGAATACGTCCATTAAATTGGCCTCCACTGCCTTCTGTGGCAGATAATTCCAATGTGGTTATGTTACACATCCTTGACATGACCAGACTGGATAAATGTGGATGAATATTGAGGAAAATTATAAGGCTAATAAATAATCTATTGAGGTTTAACTTGCAGCCTCTTAATAGTCATTTCCATTACTCATGGCATGATAGACTCATTTCATTTTTAATTTCACTGCACATCTCGTATGTGTATGTGACAAATAAACTTGACGACTCAATTAAACTTAAAGCATGTAAATCAAAATGGTCATCCATGGGGCACATTTTATTTTCAACTAATGTGCACAAAGACACACTTACACGCAGGTATCATTGGATGATGACTGAGAGAATGATGCGTGTGATTTTACTTTCTTCTAGCCTTAAAATGAATAATATTTATTTGACTTCATCCTGGATAGATGTCCGTATCATTAAAAAACATAATCTGGACATTCTAGTCGGTTTGGAGAGTTACATTAATCAGCAAATGTACAGACACACTATTGAAGATTTGCAAAGTTCTATACAGGTGCACAACCTTTTATCCGAAGTTCCAAATAACGAAAACCTCCGAATAGCGACATTTTTTCAGTCCTTGAAGAAAGGTCCTTGAAAACGTTCACCGAGGGCGGCCCGCAGAGGTGACAGCGGAACCTCCGGTCGGTCCTCGAAGAAAGGGGAACTAAATCCCCATTCATAAAAGAGAAGGTGAGGGTATATTGCGCGGGAGGGTTAATAATTGACAATCTGCTGCTGCCTGCCCGCTGAGTTAAAAAGTTCTCACGGTAGACTCACGATACACAGTGTATCGCGAGTCTTGCATGAGAACCTTTTAACTCAGCGTGCAGGCAGCAGCAAATTGTCGCTCCCTTAAGTTTCACCCCACCTACACCCCTCTGCTTCCCGGCCATGTGTGTGACCCCTTCCCTCCCCTCTCCAGCTCCCCGCCCATTGCACCGGCGCGGGGGGTTTGCACTGTCTTCACGTCGGAGCTAGTGCCAGTCACCGGAGACGTCAGGACCAACGGGACACCGGCCCCCAGGCCCACTGCAAGCACGGAGATCCTAGAGACCCACAGCCAGCCGCAGCCCAGCCCCGTTCCAACTCCAGAGGAACACGCTCCCCGTAGGGACAGAAGCTGATGGTGTGCAAGGTGCGTCTTGGTCTTGAGGTTGCGGATGAGGGGGTGCAGCTCGGGCTGTGACGTCTCCGGCCACCCCCCTGTACAGGAGCTGAGACTGGGAACTGTGGGGTTGTTTGCAGTTGCAGAGGGAGGGGGCAAGGGCGGTACAATTCCCAGTCTCAGCTCCAGCCCAGAGGGGTGACCGGAGACGTCAGGACCAACGGGACACCGACTGCAAGCACGGAGATCCCATAGACTCACAGCCAGCAGCAACTCTAGCCCAGCCCCGCTCTAACTCCAGAGGAACCCGGGTTGCGGATGAGGGGGCGCAGCTCGGGCTGTGGGCGAACTGCCACTTGTCGCTGTAGCGGCGCATCGGGGAGCGGGTTCCTGTTGGGCCTGACGTCTCCGGCCATCCCCCTGGACAGGAGCTGAGAGACGTCAGGACCACCAGAAGCCACTCCCCGATGCGCCGCTACAGCGACAAGTGGCAGTTCGCCCACAGCCCGAGCTGCGCCCCCCTCATCGGGACACCGACCCCCAGGCCCACTGCAAGCACGGAGATCCCAGAGACTCACAGCCAGCAACAACTCTAGCCCAGCCCCGCTCCTACTCCAGAGGAACCCGGGTTGCGGATGAGGGGGCGCAGCTCGGGCTGTGGGCGAACTGCCACTTGTCGCCGTAGCGGCCCATCGGGGAGCGGATTCCTCTGGAGTTGGAGGGACAGGGAGACACAGCGGCTTTTGAGAATGGTGGGCAATTACTTCCAAAGTTCTGCCCACACAGTCAGTACATCTCTCCTACACTTGTCTCCCGCACTAAGATTATCTCGCAGAGAATGATCCCAGCCTAACCCTCCCTATTCTCTCCTATTCTGCAAGAAAAAACTACATTGAAGACTCAAACTCGCGATCGAGTAACTGCCGGGATCGAGGCGCAAACTCGCGACCTTGCGGATATGAGCCGAGCACTCTACCACTGAGCCAGCCGTTAAAATCTACGCTAAAAATCTTCCATTCCGAAAGCCGAAAAATTCTGAATTACGAAAAGTGTCTGGTCCCAAGGCTTTCGGATAAAAGGTTGTGCACCTGTATTTTAATGTTTTCCTTAAATTCAAGAGAACAGAAGCACCGATTTCTTCCAAACCGGAAAAGTAGTGAAAAAACAATAATGGTTATGCAACATGCATTTCAAGCCAGGCTAAGTAACTTCCAGATGAGCTATTTTGGCTGACATCTTCAGCTGTAGTAGTTTGTGCCTTAAAGAGCCTATCAAGAAACAGTTGGAAATTAACTTTAAAAGGTCTTTTTTTTGTTTGTTAATGATTGCACTTTATCTGGCCATTTATTGATTCCTTAACCTCACTGCCTTAAATTAGCTGTGACAACACTGATAGGCCAAAAATAGTCTGCTGCCATGAAACATTTTAGAATTTGTAGAAAATATGAATTATAATATTAACATTACTTCTTTCAGCTCATTCCTGAACTCTCATCTAATATAGTTGCTCATCCAGGTTATAATTTGTAGTTGTTAGCTCACAAATTTATTGTGGCCCATTTCAGCCCACGTTGATCAGGTCTTGCTGCATTTTTGCATGGACTACTTCATTATTTAAGATGCTGCTACTGTTATTGAGATGGTATCCTTAAAACTCACCTGATGATATTCTAGAGCAGAAACTATTGGTTTCTAACAGCCACAGTTATTTTCCTTTGTCTAAATATGATTCCTGACACTGGAGTTTTGCTTTCATAGAAACATAGAAAATAGGTGCAGGAGTAGGCCATTCGGCCCTTCGAGCCTGCACCGCCATTCAATATGATCATGGTTGATCGTCCAACTCAGTATCCCGTACCTGCTTTCTCTCCTTACCCCTGATCCCTTTAGCCCCAAGGGCCACATCTAACTCCCTCTTAAATATAGCCAATGAACTGGCCTCAACTACATTCTGTGGCAGATAATTCCAGAGATTCACCACCACTTAATAAAGTTTAATCTATCTATCTATCTATCTGTGTAAAAAATGTTTTTCTCATCTCAGTCCTAAAAGATTTCCCCTTTATCCTTAAATTGTGACCCCTTGTTCTGGACTTCCCCAACATCGGGAACAATCTTCCTGCATCTAGCCTGTCCAACCCCTTAAGCAACTTTCTTAATGCCACACTAGTTGTAGATTGGGTTATTGCATGTGAACCAATCATAGTAGAAATAGCCACACCTTACTGCGGTAACGATCAACTAACAACCTGCTGTACCGCTATATGGTGATTTCACCAAAGGTCAAATGAGCGTTGATCCCCCCTCACGTGACCGAAAATTTTAACTGGAGGACATATCTCAGTTCGGTACATGTTAGTGAATGGGGAAACACGCACTTTCCCACCCGTTAAAAACATGGAAAACGGCCGATTTTTGAGCTGATATTTTCTGTGCTAGTCGGGGTGACCGTGAAGCACAGCGACCTAAATTTTCAGGCAAAAAAAAAGATAGGAAGTAAGGTAATTACAAGAGGGAACTGAAGGTAGAAAACAGCGGAGGTGAACAGCTGACATTTGCCGTGGTGATTTACAGATCCAAAATATCGGGAATTATCGCGTTTGCTGGCTGAATTTCATCAAAAGTAAGTTAATAATGCCTTACAATGTGTACAAATTAAAGATGATTTTGAACTTCAAATTGTGTAACTTTCTTATTTGCACTAGTGTTAATACTTTCAGAAGGCATTGCTATTATCCATTGGAATTCAGTAGTTTTGTCTGGCTGGCTGAAGATTATAACGTTTCAAAGTTGAGTTACCATCAGGGTGGACTTAGATTGGGGGACAGAATAAAAGTTCCAGAAGTCACCCTTGGAGTTTGGATTAGCCACCCAGGCATCCATCTCCAAAAGGACTCGGGGGCAATGTGCACAGTTCTGGTTACTACATTATTGGGGAGAATGAAGAGATAGAGGAGATTCAGAAAGAGGTTATCCAAATTAGGGGACTTTGGTTCTGGGGAGAGGGCCTATGCCCCTAGGACACACAAGAGGTATCCATTTGTCCCTTGGTTCTGTTCTCAGGCTCCAATGGTATGGAAACGCAATATAATTTAGCACTACTTGAGCACTTGCCATCTCTGTCATGAAAGGCAATGAAATCTGGACTGGACACTCAAACCTAGTACCAAAGCATATGTCTAATTTTACATCTCGCTACATAATACACCCTAAAATCATCTGTTAAAAACAGCATACAAGCCCACCCCAAGTTAAGATTGCTCTGGATAGACACAAAATGCTGGAGTAGCTCAGCAAGTGATGTTTCGGGTCAAAACACTTCTTCCCGGTCGACTCAAAAAGCCACCCATTCCTTTTCTCCGGAGATGCTGCCTGATGGGCTGAGTTATTCCAGCATTTTGTGTCCATCTTCAGTGTAAACCAGCATCTGCAGTTCCTTCCTACACTTAAGATTGCTCTAATTATGTACAGCCCATGCAAACGAATGAGCCTTGCGAGATTTGCTGGCTACTGTGAGGCCACGGCCACCCTCTGCTATGTGGAAATTCTATTTACATAGAAATCAGAATGGCGGAGTTATACGCCCCATCTGCCCACAGGCTGACCTTGGTTGACCTCTGTTTTTATCTAAATATATTGCTGAGCAGTCGCATTTCCGACTTCCAAACTGTTCGGACAACTATTTTTCAGGACGCTGTCCGAACTGGACTGACACGCATTAAATTCTAACTTGCATTGCACACCTGAGATATACTGAATCCAGACCAAACACACAAACCAGCATATGATCCAACTTTCAGCCCCTTTATATACTTGACAAATGTTACAGATCCATGCACTCTCTCTCTCTGTTTGTCTACACGCCAAACACATTAGGCACAATTAAGTCCTGATGGCAAAACTGGGGCCATGAAAAGTGAATAAATAAAAACTATACTGAGCCCTGACTATAAATCTTTGGAAAATGCTTCACACTAACACTCTAACCTCCTGAAAGGGTACGTTACAAGGTTCTCCCACCCCACCCCTGAAGAGTACAAAGGTCCTCTCAACCCTCAGGGTACAAAGGTCCTCCAACCCGTAAAGGCTACAAAGGTCTGAAGTCTGAAGAAGGGTTTCGGCCCGAAACGTCGCCTATTTCCTTCGCTCCATAGATGGAGTCTGAAGAAGGGTTTTGGCCCGAAACGTCGCCTATTTCCTTCGCTCCATAGATGCTGCTGCACCCGCTGAGTTTCTCCAGCAATTTTGTGTACCTTCGATCTTCCAGCATCTGCAGTTCCTTCTTGAACACAAAGGTCTGGCCCTTCCTTCCCCGCCCCTCATGGGTACATGGTCCTCCACCCCCACAGGGTACAAGGTCCTCCACCCATCCCTAAAGGGCACACGTCCCTCCCAACTCCCCACACCTAAAGGGTGCAATGTCCTCTTCTCTCCAAAGAGTACAAGGTCCTTCCTACCTTACCACACCCCACTAAAGGGCACAAGGTCCTCCCCCCCCACCTCATCCCTAAAGAGTACAATGTCCTCCCCCCTCCCCCTAAAGAGCACAAGGTCCTCCCCCTCTCCCCTAAAGAGCACAGGGTCCCTCCCCCCTCCCCCTAAAAGAGCACAGCACAGGTCCTCCCCCCTCCCCCTAAAGAGCACAAGGTCCTCCCCCCTCCCCCCCTAAAGAGCACAGGGTCCTCCCCCCCCCCCTAAAAAGCACAGGGTCCCCCCCCCACCTCATCCCTAAAGAGCACAAGGTCCTCCCCCCTCCCACTAAAGAGCACAAGGTCCTCCCCCCCTCCCCCTAAAGAGCACAAGGTCCCCCCCCCCCCATCCCAATCCAAAGGGCACAACTTCCTCTCTCCACCCCACCCCTGTAGGGTCAGAGATCCTACCGCCGGTAGATACCGGACCGGTCCCGTTTCCCACGTGGGGCGACGACCTCGACCCAGCACCGTAACCTTCATTCCCAGTGACACCGTGGCCCCTTGCTGAACCCAGCTCTCACCCTTGTTGCGGCCAGGCCGGCCCCGGGCCTTGGGCATCTCCGCTGTGCGCGGCCGGGCGGCCGGTCCCTCTCGCCGAGCTCTTTATCAGCCAACAAAAGGCAGACGCTGCGACCTGGCGCTCGACTTCACACCGCTGAGATTTATAAACAACGAACGGCTCGGCTGGTGACCAAAATGTTTATTGTTGCTGTTGAATTTCTGGGTATGATGGGGGGACAACCACGCGCAAACTTCCACCATCTTTCCTCTGACACCCACGCTCTGCCTTGCCCGCTCGGCCGGCACCGTGCAGCCCGCCGGGAGTTGTAGTCCGCACAGGCGCGGCGGATGCAGTGTATCGATGGGACGGCGCCGGGTGAAGGACTGCATCTCACGGCAGGCTTTGCTTCCGTGGCGCAGGCGCAAACGCACAATCCAGGCTGACGCGGGTGGGGGAGGCTGGGCAGGGCGTGGACTCGCCGGCCCCGGCTGCCAGACCACGTGGCTTCGCCGCGCCAAGCCCAGCGCTGCGGGTGGTTGAATGCGAGTTCGAATCCCGCAACCTCCATCTGTCACATTGAACCGTTCAGCACAGGAGCACACCGTTGATTAATTGAAATAAATTAGCGATTAGCTCCTGTACAGTTGTGACCACTGAAATGATACTTGTCTGCTCCTCTAACACATTGTCCTAAGTGTATGTTTTACCTAAGATAGACACAAAAAGCTGGAGTAACATGAGCACACAGATGGGGTCAAGGAAAGAGCGTTCACGTCGCGGCCCTGTTTCCACCAATCTTTCCACCACCACGCACAAGAAGAGACAAGACAGACACCATTGTATGCAGATGCCGAGAGGTGTGTTCAGCTCTGGCTGAACAACTTCAAGTGAGTTTATTGTCATGTGTCCCTGATAGGACAATGAAATCCTTGCTTTGCTTCAGCACACAGATCATAGTAGGCATTGACTACAAAAACACATGAATAAATAAGCTGATAAAGTGCAAATAACAAATAATGGGTTATTAATGTTTAGAGTTTTGTCTGAGCCAGGTTTAATAGCCTGATGGCTGTGGGGAAGTAGCTATTCCTGAACGTGGCTGTTGCAGTCTTCAGGCTCCTGTACCTTCTATCTGAAGGTTGCAGGGAGATGAGTGTGGCCAGGATGGTGTGGGTCTTTGATGATACTGCCAGCCTTTTTGAGGCAGCGTCTTCGATAAATCTCCTCGATGGAAGGAAGAGAATCAAATGATGAGGGTTGGTGCTGGAAAATGTCATTATATTAATGAATGACTTGAGATACATATTCCTGCTGCTATTATGCTCTTATATGTTACCCCAAATATTGATGTCATTGTTCCTGAAATTGCACATGGCTTTGTCTGTTATCAGGTTTGCCTTAAGAAACATAGTACCTTTCCTCCATGAAAAACAAACTATTAATTTTCTCCAGTTAGAATATTTAATAATAAGTATGACACATGAACCATTATAAATTCAGAAGTCAAGATTACATGGGAAGACATTATTATTATTGCCTTAAAACTACATTCTAAACAGGACCATGTCCCAAGATCCATTTAATCTACCGATCATACAGAATACATAATTGTAATGTATTATAGTTATTTGGTATTTAGGCTCTCACAAGATATCTTCCCCCTCATTCCTTTTACTGATTTGTAAATTGTCTAACTGGAAGCAAGCAGACAATCTGAAATCTTCTGAGCACTAACCATGAGTAGCAATGATGAGATCAGAAACTTAAGGCATCGAGAAATCAAAGCAACTCAAACTTACTCCATCTCTTATGTTGCATTATTGCATCGAACATGTTGACCTTTGCACAAGTACAATTGCAGCCCAATGCAAGTAACTGAATAACGGAGTATTGAACAATAATGTAATACAGCTTGCCCTATAGAACTGGACGCATTGGGTAAGTAAACTAGTTAAATCATTTAAAAGATATTTGATAACAAGCAATAGGATGAACTAATAAGTGCCTTCATTTGAATATCTTTAAGGTATTGTCAATGTTCCATATGGGTGCATAAGAGGCTCTAGGCAAAAATTAATTTCAGTGGCTGGAAAGTGAGTTAATGAGCTTCCACAGGAGTTAATCAAGACTTTCTTCTGTAAGTCTTCTTATACCCATTGGAGGTTTAGTGCTGAATGTTAGGAGAACTCACTGTGCTTAGTTCATCCATGTAAGGCAACAAGTCTAATGGGGTAAATTACAGCACAGGTAGGCTTCAGGGTGCATCCTCCCTTGTGAAGTGTATATTTGAATATACACAATTCCACCAATCCTAGAATCCTCTTTTTTGGGGGTTTCCTGCACACTTTTGGATTATTTACATGGATCAAATCATCGCAAATGTTTTGCCAAAGTCCAAAGTAAATTCTGTAAAGTAGAAAATCATGACCACAACCATGACCCACTTAGTAACTTCCAGCTGCAGCAACTGCTGACTCTGATTTCTAGAGGTTAGTACTAAACCCTAACCCCAGAGCATTTATGGCATTCCATGATGACCTAAGAACTCAGCTTTGCAATCCTTCTTAAATCAGGATAATTCGTGAATTAAAGAAACCTAAAAATGTACTTTTACATTATTGTAATGCGTAACTAGGAAAACAGTTTAAAAATGTTTTTGTGTTGGAAAGAACTGCAGATGCTCGTTTAAATCAAAGATAGACAAAAAAAAACTCAGCAGGACAGGCAGCATCTCTGGAGAGAAGGAATGGGTGACGTTTTGGGTTGTGACCCTTCTTCAGACTGAAGACTGAAAAAAATATTTGTTCCTTGTGCCAGAAAAATTCATAAGATCCCTTTAGGAAAAAGTACAGGCAGGTGAGGTGGTCAAGATATTGAATATTTCATGAGGTCAGAAAGGATAGGAGTAGAATTAGGCCATTCAGCCCATCACGTCTACTGCCATTCAATCATCACTGGTCTATCATTTCCTCCTAACCCTTCTCCTGCCTTCACCCCATAACCCCCGACACCTGTACTAATCAAGAATCTATCTATCTCGACTGTAAAAATATCCAATGACTTGGCCTCCACAGCCTTTTGTGGCAAGCAATTTCTCAGATTCACCACCCTCTGACTAAATACATTTCTCCTTACCTTCTTCCTAAAAGATCGTCCTTTAATTCTGAGGCTATGTCCTCTAGTCCTAGAATCTTCCACGAGTGGAAACATCCTCTCCACATTCACTCTATCCAAGCCTTTCACTATTTTGTATGTTTCAATGAAGTACCCCTCATTCTTCTAAACTCCAGCGAGTACAGGCCTGGTGCCAGTGAATGCTCATCGTGGGTTAACCTACTCATGCCTGGGATCATTGGTGTAAACCTCCTCTAGACCCCCTCCAGAGCCAGCACACCCTTCCTCAGATATAGAGCCCAAAATTGCTCACAATATTCCAAATGTTTGAAATCCACATTTTTATTGTTGGTATTGGAGCATTTTTCCAAAATTTGAGTATAAGCTTTTTTTCCCATTGTTAGCCCATAATTAAGTAAGTTCTTTTGAAACATATTTAATTCTGGGTTACCTTCCGATATTCCAAAAATGATCCATTCTGCTTTGGGTAGTAGTTTTGTTTTAAATAATTTTGTGAAGATTTCAAATATCTTGTTCCAGAATTTTTTAATTTTTATACAGAAAACAAAAGAGTGCGCAGGCTGGAGGACCTTGGGCACCAAGGATTGTTCAGCGATCGGCATCGGTGGGCGAAGCATGCGGGACATCAGGCGCTGGGCAGGGGATTGCATGGTAGAGTCCCGTGAGATGTTGCGAAGGTTTAGTAGACCCTGGTAGAAGTCACCATTGGAGAGACGAGACTGCTCGAGCAAATTCTTAGCACTGCGGACAGCTCGCTCGGCCAGGCCGTTGCTCTGCGGGTATTCGGGGCTGCTGGTATAGTGAGTGAAGTTCCACTTCACAGCGAAAGCCTGGAATTCTGCACTGGTGAACTGACGGCCGTTGTCGGTCTGCAAGCGGACTGGGGACCCAAAGGTAGCAAAATGTCTGCACAGCTTATTGATAACCATTTCAGAGGTGATAGCAGGGAGAAGGTCCACTTCGAACCAGTTGGAGTATGAATCAACCAACACCAGGTAGTGCTTGCCTCGCCATTCGAATATGTCAGCAGTCAGTGAGGTCCAGGGCATGGCAGGCGCAGGCTGCTGCAGAAGTGGCTGGCGTTGCTGATGTGGGGTAAGAGTGTTGCAATCAGGACAGGAGGCTACTCGGGCTTTAATGTACTTGGCCATGCCTGGCCAATAGTATTGTTCCTGGGCATGTGAGACGGTGGCATCGGCTCCGGGATGCCCCATGTGGGCAGCGTTGTAGTACAAGTCGTATAGGGAGGCAGGGACGACCACCTTGTGACCCTTGATGATGATGCCGTCCCGGAGCACGAGCTCGTCGCGGACCAGAAAGAAAAGGGTGGGCACCCGCAGACAGTGAGGTGCGTCTGCTGGGCCACCCCCGCTGGATGACAGCTGCGAGCTGTTGCAGGTTGGGGTCGTTGGCGGTGTGCTCAACCAGGCACTGCAGCTGCTTAGAGGGAACAAAGTTGACATTGAGTACCTGCAGATCCTCCTGCTCGTAGGGGTGCCTATCACAGGAGGACCGGGGGGGGGCCCGGGACAGCGCGTCGGCCACATGCATCTCGGTGCCCCTCTTGTACACAATCAGAAAGTCGAACCGCTGGAGCTGTAACATCATGCGCTGGAGTCCAGCTGGAGCGATGTGGATGGGCTTATTGAGGATGGTCACCAAGGGTTGATGATCCGTCTCGACGGTGAACCTGGTACCGAAAAGGAAGTCCTTGAACTTGGAGCAGGCGAATACAACTGCAAGAAGCTCCTTCTCGATTTGTGCATAGCGCTGCTCAGTGTCTGTCATGGTACGCGAGGCATAAGAAATGGGCTGCAGCGAGCTGTCATCATGGAGTTGCAGGCAGGCAGCGCTGAGTCCGAAGCGGGAAGCATCACACGTAACTACAATAGAACGTTGCAGATCGAAAAACTTGAGAGTCGGTGTGCTAATCAGCTTTGTTTTGAGAAGGTCGAAAGCCTGCTGGTGTTGGGGAAACCAGGACCAGGCAATGTCTTTTTTCGTCAGTTGCCTCAGGGGTGCGCTCAACTCGCTGAGGTCGGGGATGAACTTTCCCAAGTAGTTGACCATGCCCAGGAAACGCTGCAGGCTGGTCACGTCGGTCGGGGCAGGCAGCTCGGTGATAGCGTTGGTCTTCTGCGGATCAGGTTTCAGCCCGTGGGCTGTGAAGATGTGGCCAACATAGGGTACTTCAGCTACACGGAACTTGCACTTTGACGGGTTAAGTTTTAAGTTGATCTGGCGAGCGCGGTCTAGAATCCGTCGGAGGTTGTGGTCGTGCTCAGCAGCATCTTTCCCATAAACCAGGATGTCATCCACAATAATGGCACACGGCAGGCCAGCAAACAGTTGCTCCATGGAGCGTTGAAACACTTTGCTGGCAGAGTTGATGCCGAATGGCATCCGCAATAATTTGAATCTTCCGAAGGGGGTGCCAAAAGTGGTCAAGTCCGAGGAGTGTTTGTCTAGAGGTATTTGCCAGAATGAGCTCCTGGCATCAAGGACAGAGAACACCGTGGCCTGACCGACCTGGGCAGCAACATCTTCTACAGTCCTCATGGGGTAATGAGGATGTCTTATTGCCAGATTTAAGTCTTTGGGGTTGATGCACACCCGTATCTCGCTCTTACCCTTCTTCTGGTGGCGACCATGGTGGAGACCCACTCGGTGGGTTCGCTGACAGCTTCAAGCACTCCCATGTCAACCATGTTCTTCAGCATGGCTTCGACCTTGCCCTTCATGGCAAACGACACCCTGTGTGGAGCACGGACCACTGGTACAACCGACGGGTCAGTTGCGATCTTGTATACAAGGGGCAGCTTACCCAGTTCATCATCGAATAGGTCAGGGTACTCGGAGAGTGGATTCAGCATCACCCGCACTTCGTGGACAGTACGGTCAAAGGACACCAGCCCGAGATCCTGGCACGCCTGATTGCTCAACAGTCACACAGTCACAGTCAAGAATGAAAAACGACAGGTCACGCGAAGGTTTCTTCAGCACACAGTGGAAGGTGTCCCTCCCCACAGGTTTTAGCTCCTCTCCCCCATAAGCACGCAATATGGAGCGATCAGCAGTTTACAGCTCATTATTCCTTATCTTCCTGAACAGGGCTGTTGACATAACATTCACCTTCGCCCCAGTGTCCAGCTTAGCAGTGAAGGACTTGTTGTTGACAGTGACAAGCACAGAAGGATCGGGGAGGCGAGATTGATTATGAAGGAGAGAATAAACACTGGCATCTCCTATGGAAATGCTGGGCTCAGAGTCGAGGGCAGTGTCCACAGAAGTCTGTGAAGCGAATTCGTTATCAACTTGTTGAAGGTTGTTTAAAACTTGTCTGGGAGCTGGAGGAACGTTCCCACGGGAGCGACAGGCAGCTGAGAAATGGTTCATCTTCTTACAGAAATTACAAGCTTTCCCAAATGCTGGGCACTGCGACTGCATAGAGTGGACATAGTTGCAGTTGGGGCACTTCTTGACAAGCGGGACCAGAGCGGCATAAGTCAGCCGTGGTGGAGGGCGAACGTTGTCTTGCTTGCGACAGGGCATAGCAACACCAGTCAGATTAATAGCCCGATTATCAGATCCCCTCTGCCCATGTAGCGGGGCAACCACCTCAGCTATTCGGCATGCATGCATAGCCTCAGTCAGGGTGAGATCCGGTCTTCGCAGCAGCTCTGCTCGTAGCTTCTGGTCTAGCATGCCGGTGACCAAAATATCTCTGGTGAGCTGATCACGCATGTTCTCGAAACGGCACCGCTGAGCAAGGTAGCGTAGCAATAAAACATTCAACGCAGCTGTCAGAATCTAGACGGTTGGAAAACAAATTCAAACTTGGTTCATCATGTGGCTGCAAGTATGTTTCCTTGTGAGGAAAGATTCCTCTAGCCCGCTCCATCGTCATTTTTTTTTGGAATCATATGGGCAACACAATTGGAGACTGGCAAGTCAAGATTATAAATAAATCTCCGCAAACTTGCGTAAGAGACTATATATTTACCTTTCTATCTTTTGGCAGATTCCGCATCGGCTCGACGACCTGGTCGTTGTACATCTAATAAAATAAAATGTTAAAAAAAAAAAAAAAAAAAAAAAAGAGACATACCGGGTCATTGGCAGATTCTGCCGGCTCGACGACCTGGTCGTTGTCATCCAGGACCGCTGGATTGTAAGTGAAAGCCTGAGCACGCTTCATAGCATCGGGCCCAGCAAGGTTCAGCAGGAGTGAGGCTTTGACCGCGTCAGGGTCGTTTCGGTGCACGATGTTGATGAAGTGGTTATAGTCCATCACAAAAGTAGCCCATCGCTCCGCAATGTCAGCGTCAAAGACGAGGGGAGAGGGCTTGTGACACGAGAATGCCATGGTGCCGTTAATTTCCGAAATTAAACACTAGTAAAACTAGGAGCAAATAAAACCCGATAAACAGGAGGCGCGCGTTTAACTTACTGACACCATGTAAAGGAGTTAAGTCTGACACACTGTAACTTTACTGAGTCTTTAATAAAGGCACATGTTAAACACATCCCAGTACTGACTGCATCCAGTCTTCAGGCGTACTGGAACCAAGGGAGGAGCATGGGGAAGATATCACAGTTATACTGAGATGACTGGGCGCGGTTGGTGGTATTGAGGTAGCTACCAGTGGCGTAGGGTGGGTTTTGAGCGCCCGGGGCAGTTTAAAGTTTTGCACCTCCTCGTTAGCGGGGGGGGGCGGGGCGGGAGCATAGGGCGGGGGCGGCGGCTGGGTCGGAGGCAGCAGTAGCGACAGCGGCGGCCTGGCCACGGAGCGGGGACAGCGACAGCGGCGACCTGGCCTCAGAGCAACAATTATTTTGCGCCACTAAGAATTTAGCGCCCGGGGCAACCGCCCCACTGGCCCCCCCACGCTACATCACTGGTAGCTACATTATAGGTTGCATGCATAAACCATCTACACATATCATTAAAAGGCAGGCCTCATAGATAGGTCATATAAAATGTTCTATGGAAGTTTCGGCACGGACTTGTAGGGCCGAGATGGCCTGTTTCCGTGCTGTAATTGTTATATGGTGTGATGAATTAGTTCTGCTCATTCAGAAGGTGGGTGATTTCGTTGTCTCTGTACTGTACACTGACAATGACAATTAAAATTGAATCTGAATCTGAATCTGATTTCACAGGAAGTAGATTGGCAGTAACATTACGATAAATGTCTACAAATTGACTGTGATGCTGAGGTACTTCCATTACGTGTGATAACTGACCCTGAATAACAAAATATGTACTGACAAAGATAAAAACGTAAGGCACTTAAAAGTTTTAAATGTGCATTTCTGCTTCCGGGAGTCAAACAAAAAGTGAAGATAGGGGCAGCACAGTGGCGCAGCGGTAGAGTTGCTGCTTTTCAGGGCCAGAGACTCGGGTTCAATCCTGACCACAGGTCCTGTCTGTACAGTTTGTACATTCTCCCTGTGACCACGTGGGTTTTCTCCGGGTTCTCCGGTTCCAAAGACGAGCAGGTTTGAAGGGTAATTGGCTTCTGTGAATTGTCCCTAGTGTGTAGGATAGAACTAGTGTACAAGGTGATTGCCGGTAGGCGCAGACTCAGTGGCCGAAGGGCCTCTTTCTAGCTGTTTCTCTAAAGTGTACAATCTAAACGCCTAAAGGAAAAATGACTGAATTTGCACTCTAAAATAACGATTGATCCTGGCAATGGGATCCTGTCCACCCCTTGTAGCAGTGGCAGATGAACTGTTCTCTCATGCTCTGCACATCTTCAGAAAGCAAGGCTCCACGAGCTGTTAATGCAGAGCCGGAGGATGTAAGAATGGAGTTGATTTCAAAGCTCCTTGGATTGAGATGCAGATAGGTTTGGGATTCAGGGTCTTGCCGCACACAGCGTCCGTGGCCGCTGCACATGGTTTGGCTACACAACATGGCAGCTGTGGTGGTATTTAGAACATATCTTCCAAGCTTCTGGTCAATGTAATCTTTCAGTGCCTCACAGCGTTCCTAACAGAAAAGCACAAAGGACAGGTAGAAATCTGTGATAAAATGTTTAATCACCAATTTAACACTTCCTAGTTTCCAGACAAAAAATGTGATTTTTAGAGAATGTGCAATGGATTTAGCCATTGCACATGATGTTGGAGTTAGATTTAGATTTAAGGGAATCGAGGGATATGGGGAAAAGGCCGGAACGGGGTACAGATTTTGAATGATCAGCCATGATCCGCCGCCTCCCGGTAGGCGGCACGACTCTCGTCAGCAGCGGCCTCTGCAGCCCGTCCGCGTTTTTATTATTTTTTTGTCTATGTTTATATGTAGTTTTTGTTCTTTTTGTTGGGTGTGTGTTGGGGGGGGGTCTATGGGGTTCTCAACTTTTAAATCTCTCCCTGCACTGGAGACCCGACCTTTTCTTTCGGGTCTCCGTTGTCGTTGGGGCTTTCTTTTCCAGAAGAAGAAGCGGGGACTCTTGCACTGCACGACTCTCTTGCACTTTGGAGCGGTGGTTACTTTGCTGCTGCTGCTGCTGCTGCTTTTTCTTAAAGCTCAAAAAAAAATCTGCGGACGGCGGCACCGGGAGTACTGGAGGGAGACCGCTTTTCATGCTCCTGCAACGGCGACTATCTCCCGTGAGTTTGTCGAAGAGCTCCTGGAGCGGGGCCTAACATCACTGCCCCGCGCGGCTTGGAATGGCCGCGGGACTCTGCGAGCGCCCGCCGGGGGCTCCAACATCAAGACCCGGTGTGCGACCTCGCACCACCCGGCGTGGCTTTAAAAAAAAAAAAAAAAGCCGGGGGCTTAGACTTTGACTCTGGAATCGGGGGGGGGGGATGCAGTGGAGAGATAAGTTTTTTTTGGCCTTCCATCACAGCAATGTGATGGATGTTTATGTAAAATGTAAATTATGTTGTGTCTGGGGTCTATTTGTTTGTAATGTATGGCTGCAGAAACAGCATTTCGTTTGGACCTCAAGGGGTCCAAATGACAATTAAATTAAATTGACTCTCTTGATCATATTGAATGGCGCGGCTGGCTCGAAGGGCCGAATGGCCCACTCCTGCACCTATTTTCTATGTTTATATATTTCTATCTAATTTCTTATTCCAAGTTGAGGAGATCCCAGTGGGTAACCTAAGCTAGATTTCAACCATGGTAGACAAAAAAAAAATCTTATAATAAGTCATATGGTTAGTTCCTTGTGGAATACCGAATGTAGCTTAAAGCCACAGTTTGTTTGTCACCAGTCTTGGAGTGTGCATCTCTCTGACATTTTCTATTCATGCACGAGGAGTAGGTTTCACAGGCTGAGCCCACATTTAATTACCCCGCCCAAAATGCTCAGTGAGATGCCCTCTTGAACTGCTGCAATCCATGAGGTGAGGGTACACACACAATAGCCTTGGGGAGGGAGTTTCAGGATTTTGACCCAGCAGTGGTGAGGGATCGTTGATATTTGAACGTTGATACCGAAGGGCCCGTTTCCTTGCTGTATCTCTAGACTAAAGTGGAGAATATTCCATCACATCCTGACTTAAGCATGGTAGATGATGGACGGACTTTGGGAAGTTAGGAGTTAAGTTACTAACCGCAGAATTCATTGCCTCTGACCTGCTCTTGTAGTCACATTGCGTATATGGCTACTCTAGTTCAATGTGTAGTCAGTGGTAACCCCCGAGGTATTGTTAGTGGGGATTCAGTGATGGTGAGCTTCCGACATTGGGGGGAGTCCAGAACCAGGGGCCACAGTTTAAGAATAAGGAGTAAGCCATTTAGAACGGAGACAAGGAAACACTTTTTCTCACAGAGAGTGGTGAGTCTGTGGAATTCTCTGCCTCAGAGGGCGGTGGAGGCAGGTTCTCTGGATGCTTTCAAGAGAGAGCCAGATAGGGCTCTTTAAAATAGTGGAGTCAGGGATGGGGAGAAGGTAGGAACTGATTGGGGTTGATCAGCCATGATCACATTGAATGGCGGTGCTGGCTCAAAGGGCCGAATGGCCTACTCCTGCACCTGTTGTCTATTGTCTATTGATGCCATTAAATAGCATTGCTAGATCTCTTCACAGTCAGCCCCATTTATCATGGTGATAATTACACTCAGCATGGCGAAGTGTACTTTCACTGTGAAGACGGAACTTCATCTCCACAAGCAACCCATACTGGACAGATGTATCTGTCACAGGTAGATAGGTTAAACCAAGATCAATAAGGTTATTCCCTCTTGATGGCTTTTGGTGTTTTCTACGATGCTGTAAATGACACCACAAAGAGCTAGAGACACGGGTTTAAGATAAAGAAGAGGAGGTTCAACAGAAATCTGAGGAAGAATGTTTTTCACCTAGAAGGTTGTCCATAAGAATCAACAGGCTTTCTGGAATGTTATCTTACTGAACTACTGATATCTTGGCTTCTGTTAATGGGAAAATCAGAGAGATTTCAAAATGAAGCATTCAAAGTGATTAGCTAGGCTCAGAAATCATTACTTGAAAAGCAGGCTTCGCCAAAGAAAATATAATTATTTGACTTTTGAACTCAAGATGTTGTCAGTCTGACATTCGAGGCATGGAGACACAAGGAACTACAGATGCTTGTTTACAGAAGAAGCAAAAAGTGCTGGAGTAACTCTGGTTACTGGTCAGGCAGCATCTTTGTAGAACATGGATAGATGATGTTTCAAGTCATGGTTGCTAAACATCATGTAGTCATTAAAATATGAATCATTCACTTTTCTTGAGCTCCACTGTATCAAAACAGTTGGACTATCTGCTGGAACTATGCAACTCCTCCTCCTTCTGTCATGGGGTAGACTGAGACTGACCCCCCCCCCCCCCCCCCCCCCCCCCCTACCCCCCAATCCTTTCCACTCGGCACTTAAATTTCATGTTTAATGTATGTAATGTATTTTGTGTTTTTGTGACGGTTAACAGATCAATTTTCCTCCTGGGATGAATATACCCATGAGAGTGAAATACCCACCATGTTGTGTACAATCTTCATGTCCCCCCACAGAACCACGCCGGAGGTGCCCATTGCTGCGCACTCCCCAATGGTGTGTATCAAGTCTATCTGGAAGAAGAAACACAAAGATACTAATTATACATCAAATATTCCTTGAATCATTACGTTAAAGCCCTTCTCAAGGTTATGAAGTCATACAGGACAGAAATACCTTGTCCATGTTGATTGTCAGATAGACACAAAATGCTGAGGTGGACAGGCAGCATCTCTCGATAGAAGGAATGGGTGACATTTCGGGTCGAGACTGAAGTTTGAATCTGAAGAAGGGCCTTGATCCAAAAAGTAGCCCATTCCTGCTATCCAGAGATGCTGCCTGTCCCATTGAGTTACTCCAGCATTTTGTGTCCATCTTAGGTGTAAACCAGCATCTGCAGTTCCTTCCTACACATTGATCATCAGATATCCATCTACACAATTCTCATTCACCGGGCTTGGTCCATTCACTGGTCTTCTATCCTTTGGCAATTCAAGTGCGAATCTACATATTCCTTAAAGGTTGTGACAGAATCTGCTTCCACCATCCACTCAGGCAGTTTGTTCTGGATTCCTATCATCTTCTAGGTGAAAAACATTCTTCCTCAGATTCACTTTGAACCTCCTTTTCCTTATCGTAAAAACCTATATCTCTAGTTCTTTGCAGAGTCACTTACATCATAGAGCATCATACAAATGTGGCACGGCACAGCATTAGGGCAGCACAGTAGCATAGCGGTAAAGTTGCTGCTTTACAGCGCTTGCAGCATGAGATACCCGGGTTCAATACCGACTACGAGTGCTGTCTATACGGAGTTTGTATATTCTCCCCGTGACCGCGTGGGTTTTCCCTGAGATCTTCAGTTTCCTCACACACTCCAATGCCGTACAGGTTTGTGGGTTCATTGGCTTGGTGTAAGTATAAATTGTCCCTAGTGTCTGCTGGATAGTGTTAATGTGTTGGGATCGCTGGTCGGTGCGAACTCGATGGGCCGAAGGGCCTGTTTCCGTGCTGCATCCCTAAACTCAACTAAAACAGCAAAAGTCAATGAAATGGAGACATTCTCTGCTGCTTATCAACGATCTTGAACACAACAGCAGTTGATGCAAAGCAGCGCAAGTTTACATGCTCTGTTTTGTCTCCACAGAGCTTTCATGCAAGATGCCCACTTGCTGTTTATTTTTGAATAATAGTCACATTATTTAAAGACCGCATGGATGAACTCCAAAAAATTTTCATCCCTGTCTGGCAAAAAAATTAAACGGGGAAGGCGGCTCAATCATGGCTAACGAGGGAAATCAAGGACAGTGTTATATCCAAGGAAAAGGCAGATAAATTGGCCAGAGGAAGCAGCAAACCAGAGGATTTTGAGAAATTTAGAACAGAGGAGGACAAAGGGGTTAATTAAGAGGGGGGGGAAATCAGAGCATGAAAGAAAGCTTGTCGGGAATATAAAAACTGACTCTAAAAACGTATTTAGATATGTAAAAAGGAAAAGATTAGTGAAGTCAACTGTAGGTCCCTTACAATCAGAGACAGGTGAATTTATTATAAAGGGAAACAAAGGGATACATCAGTAGTGGGGAAGATGCTTGAGTTGTTTGTTAACGATGTTATAGCAGCGCATTTGTAAAGCAGTGACTCGAGCATCTTCCCCACTACTGATGTAAGGTTTAAGAAGGAACTGCAGATGCTGGAGAATCGAAGGTACACAAAAAAGCTGGAGAAACTCAGCGGGTGCAGCAGCATCTATGGAGCGAAGGAAATAGGCAACGTTTCGGGCCGAAACCCTTCTTCAGACTGATGTAAGGTTAATTGGTCTATAATTCCCAGTTTTCTCTCTCTCCCTCCTTTGTTAAAAAGTAGAGTTACATTGGCTACCCTCCAGTCTTGTACATCAGTCGCTGAAAGTAAGCAGGCAGTGAAGAAAGCTAATGGCATGTGGTTTTCATTGCGAGAGGATTTGAGTTTAGGAGCAAAGAGGTCCTACTGCAGTTATACAGGGCCCTGGTGAGACCGCACCTGGAGTATTGTGTGCAATGTTGGACTCCTAATTTGAGGAAGGACATTATTGCTATTGAGGAAGTGCAGCGTAGGTTCACCAGGTTAATACCTGAGATGGCGGAACTGACATATGATGAAAGAATGTGTCGACTGGGCTTGTATTCACTGGAATTTATAAGGATGAGAGGGGATCTTATAGAAACATATAAAATTCTTAAAGGATTGGACAGGCTAGATGCAGGAAAAATGTTCCCAATGTTGGAGGAGTCCAGAACCAGGGGTCACAGTTTAAGAATAAGATGTAGGCCATGTAGGACTGAGATGAGGAAAAACTTCTTCACCCCGAGAGTTGTGAATCTGTGGAATTATCTGCCACAGAAGGCAGTGGAGGCCAATTCGCTGGATGTTTTCAAGAGACAGCTAGATTTAGCTCTTAGGAATCAAGGGATATGGAGATAAAGCAGGATCGGGGTACGGATTTTAGATGATCAGCTCGAATACCTGCACCTATTTTCCTGTATCAAATGTTCTGTAAATAAACTCAAGAGTTCTTCCTGGACTGTCTGTTAATTTACTAAACTACCGATTCATCGACAATTGTTAATTCCTTCCCTGTATTTTAGTTCAGAAACAGCACGGAAACAGGCCCTTCGGCCCACTGTGTTCACGCTGACCATTGAACACCCGTACACTAATTCTATCCTTCATACTAAGGACAATTTACAGAAGCTATTTAACCCTCAAACCTGCCTGTCTTTGGAATGTGGGAGTTGACCGGAGCACCCAGCAAAAACCCATGCAGTCACAGGGCGAACGTACAAACTCCGTACAGACAGTACCAGTAGTCAGGATTGTACCTCGGTCTCTGACGCTGTAAGGCAGCAACTCTACTGCTGTGCCATTGTGCCATCCAGTAATGTGTCACAAGGTGCTAGCAGGAGTTATCAAACCAAAATTGGCCCAAAGCACACAGGAGCTATTAGAAGACACAAATTGTTTGAATAGCTCAGTGGGTCAGGCAACATCTCTGGAGAACATGGATAAGTGATCTTTCAGGCCGGGACCCTTCCCCAGACTGGATTAGAGAAGAGTCCCGAGCAATTTCAATAAGTCTGAAGAGGGATCCCAACCCAAAATGTCACCCATTCACATTCTCCAGAGAAGCTGCCTGACCCGCTGAGTTACTCCAGTGCTTTTTGTCCTCTTTGGTAAAACCAGCATCCGCAGTTTCTTGTTTCTATAGGAAATATTAGGATAGGTAACCAAAATCTGAGGTAAAGTGATTTAGGGAAGGAATCCCAGATTCCGGACCCATTCAAAATGAAGCTGGCCGATCCCAGATGTTTTCCTGCAGTCCAGTGTAAACAAGTAGGATTTAGGTTTGTTGTCATCTTTGTTTCTCCCTATCTTGAGCTTGGGAAGAGAGGGGGAAAAAGGTGTTGCTTCAGCCTGATCCTGCTGAATGGTGGAGCAGGTTCAAGGGACTGATCCTATGACAGGCCTAATCTTGTGTAGAATCAAAGACCTGCAGATGCTGGTTAATACACAAAAGGACACAAAGTGCTGGAATAATTGAGCAGGTCAGGCAGCATCTCTGCAGTAAATGTGACAGGGGAAAAACTCTACCTCAAGGCAGGCTCGGAACTAGGTGAGGTAGGATTAGAAGGGTACAAGGGCAAGGCCTCGGTTTGGGGCAGACCATCTTGCATCATGAAGAGAGAGGTCAGGGGGGATGGTGTGAAAACATGAGGGCTGGTGTCAGAGGAAGGCTCGGGGGAGGTATTGTGGCGAGACTGCATCTGAAGTAGTGTCTCGACCCGAAACATCACCTACTCCAGACATGCTGCCTGACCTGCTGAGTTACTCCAGCACTTTGTGTTCTTTTGGCAAATTCCTGTTCCCATTTCTTATGTTCCTAACCATCCCAAAATAGAAGGAGGCACCCAAAATACTCATGAGGCTAAGAATAAGATTGGAATTTCAGTCACTAAATCTGCATCACTTTACTGAAGGCCATTTCACTTAATTTGGGATTATTTGCCTTGCTTACCTCAGTAAGGAAGTCGAGTGAAGCTATATATGCATATTTGGCATAGGCCAAAACAGGCAAGGATTCACTGACTTGATCCAAGGCAGAAACACGGAGGGCCTCCTTAATCTTGTAGTGAACAAACTTTTGAATATTCATTGTGGACTTCAGCTGTTCTTTGATGTAGATGCTGGGATATAGGGTTTGTGATGCTTTCCAGAGCCACGATAGCTGGTTATTTCTAGGAACATCCTGTGGATTACAGTGACCAGTGTACTCAGTTGATGTGTCCCCTTTAAAATAATTGTAACAGTCTGGAAATTTATAGAAGCCCCAGAAACCCTTGGGTCTCAGTTTGTGTCCTAGCTTTAGTGTTTCACTCATAAAATTCCTTGCAGCATTTTCAAATTCCTCTTTGGCTAACTGGACAACTTTACTTTCGGGTAAATAAGGGTGTTTGCTTCTCACGCGTTCTTCAGATTTATTCCTGTAAATCTTCATAAACCCCCAGTCACGGTCCCAAAGTGGTCGCCACGCTTCCCAATCTATCACGGCCAGACCGTTAAAGTCCACGTCCAGTACATTGTTGATGTCTTCTGCAGCTTTCTTGAGGTGTTCACTCAGACTGGCAGTCTGGACAAGACCGCTGTTCACTGGAGTCAGATCCTTAGTATAGAATGGGTAACGACCCAGTTTCATCTTGTAGAAAATGGTGATATTTTTCCCCAAAAAACTCTCGTCGTGATTTTCAACAATATCAAAAACACTCAGATCCAAGTCGACATCAAACTTAGTTTGACAGCCGGCAGAAGGTGTGTTCCACACCACTATAAAGGGCTTGTTGTTGACTATTGGTGAGGCTGCTGCTGGCCTGGGTGCTTCTCCCCAGATTATGGCTGGATGTGTAGAGGGGAAAAACAAAGTGCATGCGAGTAGTACTAGACTCGATGCCATGACTACTGCTCCGACCGTCTTCACTAGCAGGTGAGCTCTTCCCGACTCGATCATTCTATAGGACATAGAACATAGAACATAGAGCAGCACAACATATAAAGAGGCCCTTCGGCCCACAGTGTCAGTGCCGAACATGATACCAACATCAATTCCTATCTGCCTGCATATCATCCATATCCACATGTCTATCGAAAAACCTCATAAATGCCACTATCATATCTGCTTCTAGGCACCTCACCCTGCGTAAACATTTGCGCATATGAATTAAAATAAATGTATTGGAAACTGAAGAAATTCTAATCCAAGTAATCCCATTCTCTTGATCATAAAGAACACAAGATCAGAATGGACCAAGCTGATCCTTGTATCTACTCTGTCATTCAGTAAGATTGTGGCCGATGTTCTTTCTCCCAGTCTTCTTTCTGGTGGATCCCATATCCCTTGATTCGATCAATATTCAAAAGTCTATAGCTCTGATCCTTGAATACAATCTACACATAAATATCTACAACATTCCAAGGTGGAAAATTATATTACATAGAGAATACGTTTGCAACTTCTCTTCTCTGGTTCCAATGGCCAACACCTTTGATGAATCCTTGGTTCACATCTCTCAAGCAAGAGAAAACAGCTTGTCAGCACATTATCTCCCCAGTCAATTGATATTAAAATCACATTTCATAAGAGATAAATCCTCCTTATTCTAAACTTTACCATCCAATTCAGTCCCTTCACTTGAGACGCTCTCCCACGAGTCAACTGGGGTCTGTGCCACAACACCTCCAACCAAGTAAGTCACAAGATTAGAAGTTGTTGAGCCAGAGCTGAACACACTTCTCGGCCTCTGCGTACAAGCGTGTCTGTCTTGTCGCTTCTTGTGCGTGCATGGAAAGATTGGTGGAAACAGGGCCGCGATGTAAACGCTCTTTCCTTGACCCCCATATACCTCGATAATGTTACCCCTCAGTCCCCTAAGCTCCAGGGAAACAAGTCCCAGCCTGTACAGTCTCCAGTCATCTCAAACCATCCAGTTCTCCACAAACCTTTACTGTTCTTTATCCTGCTGAAAAGCATCCTTTCTGTAGCTGGGCGATCAGAACTGTGTGCAATATTCCAAGCTTGATCTCGCCAACGATTTATACGATTGCGACATGATGTCCCAGCAGCAAAAGTGCAGCAACTTTTACAAAAGATTCATCAGTCGCAAGGTTGACAGTTTTATTTCAACGGCAAATAAATGCAGAAATGATGTGAAATTGCTTTGGCAGCCACGACAAATGTAGCGCTCACAGTGAAAACATTAACACACAAAACCTCAAGATAACACTCTCGTTTATCTTATGGGTGTGCTCCATTTTTCCAAGTATATTTGCATGGCTTTTGACAAATTATGTTAGTGAAATTTCAAGTCAAATTATACATTATGCCATTATATTGATTTTGGAGAAAAAAAGGTCTTAAAAGTACTTCAGTATAACAACTAATATATTACTCACCAATTGTGTTTCTGTGTTTTTAAGATGGAAAGATCAGAAAAAACTAACTGATGAAGTTACATTTATACTTCACATCCTGAAATGCTTCGCAGCCCATGGTTTAGTGTGGTGACAGTTTTGTAGATAAATCCTGCAGTTGCTGGCCCTCGGTTGAACTGTTGACCATTCAAACAGCTTTATTGTTCAACAGTATCACGATCACTCAGCTATTTTAACAACTGTTTCCTGATTTATTAGATATCCTCCCTTAACAGTTCTTAAATGCTGTTGAAATCGTTGACCAATATTTTGAATCACCCAACTCAATAATTTTGCAATCATTTTAACCGGTCTTTGTTTGATTATGCCCCTGTAAAGACTCTTTGGATACTTTATAATGTTTGTGTTAAAGGTGATGGACCGTTGTGCAAAGATAATAACAACTGCAAACAAAATGTTGGTGATTAAATCCACAAAATTGCAAGGCAGGGAAATTATTGCTGGGTACTTAATAAAAAGCATATGTATTTTTGTTTGATGGGGTGGGGAATCGGTGATGTGCAGTGAATGGGGTAAAAGGTCTTTGGACAAGTTGATGAAGGCGACACATTTCACATTCAGAGCGGCACAGTGGCGCATAGGTAGAGTTGCTGCCTTACAGCGCCAGAGATCCGGGTTCGATTCTGACCTTGGGTGCTGCCTGCGTGGTTTTCACATTCTTCCTGTGACCGTGTGGGGTTTCTCCAGGTGCTCCAGTTTCTTCCCACATCCCAAAGACCTGTGGGTTTATAGGTTAATTGGCCTATGTACATTGCCCCTAGTATGTAGGATGCAAAAGTGGGATCACTAGTGTGAATGGCCGATCGATGGTGGGCATGGACTAAAGACAATAGACAATAGGTGCAGGAATAGGCCATTCAGTCCTTCGAGCCAGCACCGCCATTCAATATGATCAGGGCCAAAGGGCCTGTTACCATGCTGCATCTCTAAACAAAACTAACTTGTGTTCTTCCCTATGATCGGATCGGGGGGGGGGGGGGGGGGGGGGGGGCTGGGGGTTTCCTCGAGTTGGATGAAAGTTATTGGCTGGGAAGGGAAGGTGCCTTTTTATTGGAGACAAAAGTCCACAAACACATTTAGTATGAATAAATTGTTTTTACTTATTTGATTTAAAGCGGCTCATGAGAGATTCCAAATTTAGTCCTTAACAGGTTGACACAAAATGCTGGAGTAACTCAGCGGGAGAAGCAGCATCTCTGGAGAGAAGGAATGGGTAACGTTTCGGGTCGAGACCCTTCTTCAGACTGATGTCAGGAGAGTGGGCGGGACAGAGATAGAATGTAGTTGGAGACAGTAAGACTGCTGGGAGAACTAGGGTGGGGGAGGGGATGGAGAGACGAAAAGCACGGGTTAATTGAAGTTAGAGAAGTCAATGCTCATACTGCTAGGGTGTAAGCTACCCAAGGGAAATATGAGGTGCTGTTCCTCCAATTTGCGCTGGGCCTCACTCTGACAATGGAGGTAGCTCAGGACAGAAAGGGAATGGGAGGGGGAGTTAAAGTGCTGAGCAACCGGGAGATCAGGTAGGTTACGATGGACTGAGTGGGGGTGTTCAGTGAAACGATTGCCATACCTGCACTTGGTCTCGGAGTGGACACCTGGAACAGCAGATAGAGAAGATGAGATTGGAAGAGGTGCAGGTGAACCTCTGCCTCATCTGAAAATACTGTTGGGGTCCCTGGATGGAGTCGAGGGGGGAGGTAAAGGGGCAGGTGTTGCATTTCCTGTGGTTGCAGGGGAAAATACCTGTGGAGGGGATGGTTTGGGTGGGAAGGGATGTGTTGACCAGGGAGTTGTGGAGGGAACGGTCTCTGCGGAAAGCAGAAAGGGGTGGAGACACAAAGATGTGGCCAGTAGTG